>NC_092012.1:5177969-5845469 GCF_042242105.1 Pempheris klunzingeri | reverse complement strand
TTGCTGGTATAGGCCTGTGGCTTGTGTTTAGCAGCCAGACAGAGGTTCAAACACCAACTGCAGATGGCAAACTGCTGCCATGGGCTACCATATAAAAAGAACAAATTCTCTGTGTGTGAGAGAGATAGATAGGTCACGGTTTCATCTTTCTTTCTGTTTTTCATTCTGAAATGGTGGTTTTTAAACATTGTGTGTCCTTGAGAGAGGTCATCAAGATAGTCCGGAGGACAAAGAGGAAAAGATTCATGGGGCTGGTGACCTCATACCGGGCATGCACCCCAGGGAACTGTAAACTAAGCCTCACCAGTTGACTCATATCCCCAAGCAGGGCATGATAACATCAAGGTTCATGGTTGAACCTTTCAGTCACTGCCATAGCCCTTGGGAATGACTTAAAAAAAACACAACCTGGTGCAACATTTAGGTTTTTAGTTAAAAGACAACAAAATATGCAAAGACAGTGATACATTACTAATTAAGTGTACTGAATTCATTATTTGATGCAGTTTTACAAATGAAAATGAGAAAAAATAAGCACAGCATGAACAAGGTGTCAGACTTGAGCTTGATTAGATTGAAAATGGATGCAAGATAATTTTCCCAATGTCTGCCTATAACTCATGCAGTGATAACATTACGTCGATTAAGTGATTTGTCAATCAACAGAAAATGTACCCGCAATAGTTTAACTAATTAGTTAATCATTAAAAAAATGATCAAACAAAACAAAAAGTCTGCAGCCGTGCTAGCTGCTCTGTGCTTAGGCACGTTAGCGGCTTTGAGCTTAATGCTAACATCAACATGCTAACATGCTCACAATAACTATGCTAGCATATCTATGTTTAGGTTACCACCACCTTTATTTAGCACGTTGTCTTGCTAGCATTTAAGAAGCAGCACTGACCACAAAGAACAACTAAAGCTGATGAGACTATCTGTTTTGCATGTATTTAGTTATAAACAAAAGTATTGGACAAATAAAATTGTTCACCTGACAACTAATATCTATGCCAAATTTCAAGCCAGTCAACTAGACTGACCAACAAACTTGCTTTGCCATCTATACTTGCTAAGGCTATTGCGGCTTTCAGTTGTGTTATTACTGCTTTTCTACATCAGTTTAATTTAAATATCTCTGTTTTTTTATCATTGGATAAAACAAGCAATATAAAGATATGAAATGACATCTTGTGAAAAAAATAATTGTTGAATCACTGTCCTTGAATTATGTTGCATATACAGTATCTCTATATTTTGCATGCAGGATTTGTTAGAGAGGCACCTGGCTTACAAAAATGAAAATATTTATCACAGCTTCTGATGTGCAGAAATGAAACATTAATGTGCACTGAGCACAAAAATCCTCCACATGCAGAATGCTGTCTAAGATAAAGATTGGCTCGTATCTCATTGCCCACACCCATATACTGAACCATTTAATTGTGTTCTGCTTTGTGTGTTCTTTTGGTGATTTCTGCACAACAGAGGCTGCAATAAATATTTAAATTTTTGCAAGCAAGGTGCTTCTAACATTCTCAATGATGATTCACTCTGGGGTTTTTGGAAGCCTCGTTTTCCCTCTGAATTTCATGCGGAGCTCAGGATGCTGAACCACATATAGTATTTCAGTGTTCTGTTGAACGTCTGTGGCATTTGCATGCTGCAGGAGTGTTCTTTTAAATCTTGAATCTCAGCAGGGGTGACAAATACCATTTAACAGAACATAAATGTCATACTCAAGTCATAAAACGCAGCAACTGGTATTCGTCACTGGTCTTAGGAAAATGGCAAGAATGTCACTTGAAATGTTACTGTACTATTGTTTAAATCACAGAGTGCAGATGGTTTGATTGTTGATTGTAATGTCATGCTGCACATTAAACCTTGTGACTGTGCATAAGAAGTCAGGACTATTGCAAGGCAGGCTTTTCATTAGCATATATTGGCAATCTCAGAAGAATTCCAGGGCTATTGTAGCTGTCAGTGCAGCCAGACAGGCATCATGCTGATTTGGGAGAATACAGTAAGACCACATGGGTGGACTAGCTACAATGTGTTTTAAATAGGCTAATTTTTTCAATAGACATGCAGGTTTACATAAACATCTGTTCTCTAAAGATTTTTTTGGCAAAGCTTCATTTTCTAAAACAGTGTCTTTAAAAGTCATTTTATTTCTTAGGTTTATTTGTAACCAACTATTTGCATTTTCATCAGATTTCACCATAGCAGATAGTCTTCCTGTATTTCACACAGTAAAATAATCTATTTCTAAGATGTGTTCAGTTAATGTTATATTTGTACAGTTCTATTAAAAAAACACATCATAAGCAGAGCAAAACATGTTTTAGATGTTGTTTTAGACAACAAATAGTAACTGAATATAGGACTAATTATTGGCAATATATAATGACTGTAAATGCGACATGTTGTCACACTTAATGACAATATTACTTTGTTGTGTAGGCACTTGTCTAATATTATTTGGTAATTCGATCCATTTGTTTGAATACCCATGGTACTGGCAATAGAGGACCAGTCTAGCAGGATCATTATGAGCTAAGTAGAGTTTAGTGCTTTTAATTAGTAGCATGTAAGTTGAACAAAAGTGATTAATTACTTCTGATATAATTTGAGCAAAGGTAGCATTTTCTGTTGATATTGGATTCCTCTTCTGATTTGCTTTATAATACTGCCAATTGGCTGTGACCATGAAAATAAGTAAATTCAAGCAAGTCAGAAGTAATTTAGTTAGATGAATTTGTTCCTACTCAAAGCCTTTATAGACACACAACTTTTTAGCTAATTCTAATATACTCTAAACTGCCACTGAGTTGGATTTACAAGTTCAAATTCATTGTTTCTAGTTGTTTCTAGTCATACACACAGACAACCTAACTCCAAATACCTTTGTTAAGTCCTTACAACTATGAGCAGAATGTCATCTGTATACATAATCATTTAACATGTGGACAACAAAAGCTTTAGTTTTACAAATCATTACATTACTATTTCAATAATTCAGTCACGCTTTCTCATTAGTCATGTTAGTCATCAAGTAGTCACAGTCGTCTGCTGGTATAAAGCCTACCACTGGACGACTACTTCTGCCTTTCCAACCTTTACTGGTAAAGAAGACAAACAGAATTTGGTAACATTACTAAACCAATATCACAACAGCTTATGTGAAGTGGAACAGATCAGTACATTAGTCAACTCAATATTACTGGCGCATGCTGCTGCAAAGTTATGTTTGTCTTTTTTATTAGTAAAAGTTGTATCACATACTTAATATATGTCTTACTATGTGACATTTTCTTTTGCAGGGATTTTGCCATTTTAATATCAGGGCTCCTTTATCCAAATGTTCTGCCCAAACAAGCCCCCCCACCTCCTCTGCACTATCTCGCAAGATCGCTGTATCTGCATCCTGGGCCTCGCACCGCCTAAGATGATTGTGATTGGTATAAAGAAATACAAACAAGCCAGAGTGTTTTTTTCCCCTGCACCAGAGTAATAATGGGCTTAGTCAGACCTTTCTCCAGAAATGAAGTGTGGGGATGGGTCTGTCTGTGAGAGACTAGTCATTAAGTAAAAATGCCAAACATTTATTTGTTCCAGCTTCTTCAGTGTGAGGATTTTCTATTTTTCTTTGCCTAATATGATAGTAAACTTAATATATTAAATATATTGATTCTGGACTGGACTGGATTTCAATACATGGATGGTGATTAAATGGCGATTTTCCACTTTTTCTGAAATAATATATATTGAGGATATCTGTGTAGAATTTAATGAGAAGCAAAGTGACTGTCTATTGGGCATACCATAGATTAACACCATAGATTAACACCATAGATTAATAGATGGAAAGGTAGATGTTGTAGATGGAAGGAAGGATAGAAGGATAGATAAGTACATGTTCTCAGGTCTTAATGTCTTTGTCCAATCTTATTCATTTTTGCCTTGGGTTGGGGAGGAGGACACAAAGCTTTCTCCCGCTATTTCTGAGACGTTCAATTAAGTGGTGAGGCAAGGAGGTGAGAGAGCTGGCTGCTGGGTAATGAGCGTGGCTCACTGAGGGGCCTGTGTGACAGGTGACGGGGCTGGTTAGGAGAGACCGGATGTTGATGGTCAGGTCAGTTCTGTCTTACCGTGGCCTGCTGCTTCTCTGCTCTCTCATTTGCCTCATCCAGCTGCTTCTGCAAGGCTGCCTGGAGGGACTTCATCTCCTCTCTGTCAAGTGAGAGGGAAGTGAGAAACACTCTGTTAGCACATCCTCCTCACACTCTCAGAGGCCTCCACTGCTCTGCCACAGAACGGCTTTCTTATATATACCACTGTTGAAAGCTATTTTGCAGAAAAATTGATTTGCTTAAAGCAATTTTCACTCTATTGTCTTAGTAACTTCAGTTCAGTGTACATGCGTTGTCATCTGTTATATTCGTTAGACACAAGTTGACACAAGTTGATGCTTTTAGTGCACAAAAATAAAGCTGTTTAAATGTGTTCAAGAATAAAACTTCCTTGCACAAGTTTTGCATTATGCAAAGCAGTACGTAAGCGAAATATGCTGAATAAATACGGTCATTTCAAGTTTTTAACAAATTCAGAATCAAGACATTTTATTTGTCACATAACCTTTTTAACCTCATTTTTGTTTCACCCTTCTATCTTACAAATGCTATAAGGCAGACATTAACATTTTGACTATGCAATCAGGGGGTGAATAAGCTGAGTTGATTTTTAATTGTTCAAACCTTGTTTACACGTTTACATTGATTGACTTTCGTCATTATTTCCGTCAATAGTATATTTTTCTTCTAGCTCGAAAACAATTTCACATTTACTTATTAATCTTTTTTGTTCCCTTTTTTCCATTTTCCAATTTCCATAGTTTCCATAGAATTTCCATTCCATAGTATAGCTGCAGCTACTGTTTGGCATGGCTGGTTATCGCTGAGATAATGCACAGTTTAATACGCACACCAAGACAAATATCATACAGGGAAAAGCTTATTAGATTCCAGGACGAGGTCAATATGAAGAAGTACAAAGAAAACATACTGTAGTGTGCACTATTAATTATTTTGGATTATGTAGTAACATATGAGCATTTGGAATGGCCCACATTCATTTTATGCAGTCTGTATGAAGACTGATGTTGCATTCATTATGCATTTAACATAAATGTTAATGCATTAGAATGCAATTGGTATTTCAGTATCGTTTGATGCTCCTGTGCACAGATAACAGCAATGCACACTGAATTATGAATCAAGTGGGCAAGTGATGTGGGTCAGTGGTTTCAAAAACGCTTGTAGAAATCACATCACAAGGCAGCCTAGATAAATTAAAGGCAACAGTCTATTTACTGTTTCCAAGCATGGCTGTACGTTTTATATGACATGGTCGTAGTCCGCCAGTGGTGTAGTCAAGCGGTGGAATCTTTGAAGGCAACACAGCAACGCTCAGTGTTTGTGTGGAAAGGATCTCACTACTCAACAGCTACACACTTACATTTTATATGCCAGTGGTCTTGTCTCTTGGCATAAGTTCAGTCTAGCAAACATTTTTCTTCACAGCAACCAGCCAACCACCACTGCTTTGGCAATTCATTTATATTCCCATCTCCTGAATCCAAGACTTGGAAACATTTTGTACAAACAAGATCTAAACTGATCAAACTGACAGAAAAGGGCACGGTAAATGCGAGAGTTGACATACCTTGAAAGCACAGAGTAGTGAGCATACAAGTGAGTACAAATCAGTTGACAGCAGATTAAATTGAAGCTGCAGAATTAATTGTTACCATGGTCAAATCTTAAAATGTTACATTTTTAGTGTCTGTACCTGGTCTGTTGTTGTTTTTTTGTTGCATTACAGTTTGTAGAAAAATCATTTTCAGAAAGCAATCAAATTGCTCTTAAGAGTTGTCAAAAATAAATGATTTGCAATGAATCACCTGTCTGCATCCGCCATGATAAAGTCTGCTGGTAATCAGCCTTGGCAGACATGTTACTCCAAAGGTGGATTAATAACATTTTGAAAAAAAACTGCAGCTCACAAATGCTAGCTAGACAACAGTGAGCCAAGCTGCTGCTTTATGGTTTTTAGCTTGATGACATGTGAGAGCTGCCGTGGACTGGTGATAGGCTATTGATTGGCTATCAAGATACTGCACACAGGAGGCTGGACCTCAATCAGGCTGACATTTTAGAGAGCATGAAGGCCACAAATGACTGCTAATCATTAAAAGTCTCATTACATACAACATTAATCAGACAATCCTAACTGGTAAAGCACTTTAACACTTTTCCAGCTCACTTGCAAAAATATAAACCATTAAATCACAGATGCTTGATGTGCTTGTTCACAAAAAGGAGACAGACACATTCTTTTTGAATACAAGGATACTTTATGATTGGATTATTAATTATCCACCTGCTTCTGTGTACACTGCCTTGTATAAGAAAACTGGGCAACATTTTAGGATAATCGGCATCAATAACAGTGAATGAGCCATTATTTATAGCCTTGAAAGCTTATTCTCAGCCTCTTGCTATAAGAGCTGTAATCTAATATAAACACTCTTTTCTAGAAGTCTAAACCACCAGAACTATTCTCTATTTATTTGTCCTCTGTCATCTCACCGGCTTGACGTGGGTGTGACTCTGTTGCATAAGGGTGATGTCACTTCTTTGCATTCACCAATCAGGATTTATTAACATTTTAATGAAGAGTGAGACCACACACACATACTCCTGAAGAAGCAGGACTATGTACGTGTGTGCAGTTCAGTGTTACTGAACACAGAAAGATGGGACTCTCCCGATTAAAGTAATGATCTTGTAGATTTATGACACAATCACCAGTTTTCAACTATTTAGTCAGAATTTCTGAGAAATCCAGTTTTGTCTGTTTTAGCATGGCGGACTGCTCAAAATACAACATCCATGAGCTTTGATTGGTGTTGCTATGGTGAAGAAACCAGTCAGAGACTTGACTAAGAGCTGTAGGGAATTCAAAACTCTTTGTCATTGAACTTTGTGGTTAGTATCTACCCAAAACTGTATGTATTTAGGCTTTTACCTTTGACTTTTTATGAAACAACCAGATATGTTCTAGCACAGCTGTCAGTCTTTTGCACTGATGATTTAACGGGGAGCATTTCAAACCCACCCCAGCTGTAGAACAGTTCCATCACTGAGTCATGCATCATTGTCTTTGGAAAAAAAAATAAAATCAATGGCACTTTGACTTTTGCATCCAGAAATAGCTCTAAACAATAGTTATCACTGGATTCTTATTCATTAATTAGGATTTGATGCTTACATAACAATTGATGATGAAAGTGATCGTGGTCATGTTCAGAAAACATTGCATGCCTTGGATTTGATTCATAAATCGCCCCTTACTGATGGTAAATTCCTAACATATATTTTGATGAATTGCAGGAGCAGTGTGGTACTGTTGGAAATCCAGGTGTAAGTCATCCATGATGCCTCACTTTACCTCTGTTTGTGGCTGAGCTCCAGAATCCTCTGCACATCCTTCTTGGCCACTGAGTCATCATTTTTCAGTGACTAAAAGAAAACAGAAGACAGTATGTCATGTACTATGAAAAACTGTCCCTTTCCTGGAAAAACAAACTCCAAAATGAGAATTATTTCAAAGCACCCACAACAGAACGGGGGAAAGCAAATATACTGCATACACTTTCCTTGAACTGTAGAGTAAATGTTTCAAAATGTACCCAGGTTCTCAAGGTTGCAAGCTCCTTCAAGCAAGAGTGGAAAGCTTCAGAGTTAACAATGCAAGTCCTTGGGGAACTAAATGTAGAATACTATAACAATAGTCAGAAGCATCAGAATAATAAAATAATTGAGGTGAATATTATAAATTGCAGCAAATGTAAAATATTATTCATGCCCTCAAAAATGATATAGCCTATAATGATCTCATGATGACTGTCTTCTAAAGATCTTAATGAGAGTACAGGCAGGCGCACAGATTGGGTTCTTCTGCCTGAAGGGTAATAATGGATTAGTCAGTTCTGTGATTGCCTATACAAGCCCTCCAAGATATTTTTTATTTATTACGTGCTGAACAGAAATGTTCAGACTTCTAAGAAAATGGACTCGAAGGGAGAGCTAGCTCTTATAAATGTGCTTGAAGGTGATATCTGTGGCAATTAACACAACGTTTCCATAAACCCTGTTGCCGCCTATCACAGAGGAGAGGTCTTCCTCAGTCCCTCACTTCACTTCACGTACATTTATGTTGAAGAGTGAGAATGGTGAAAGGAACCAACAGCAGCTCTCTAAAAAATGTCTATTTGCCTGAGATAAGCCATTGTTAAGTTGAAACTATGCACTTAGAAACATAAAACAGCTTGAAATTGTATATTATTATTATCTCTCTCTGGTGATATCCTCTAGAATTCAATGATTTGTATCATCTGCCATACAGCCACAAGTCAAATGGCCACTTTTATGCTGCACCCTGCATCATTGTCTACCAAAAAGGACGATAAAAGCTCAACACACTTATATTTTTACAAGCTTTGTTTTGTCATGTGAAAACAAGCTTACGGTCGCAGAAAAGTTTATAGTTTGGATGCGCTTCCAGTTTAAGATGCCAGAAAATACTCATTCTGGCCATTTTCCAAAGCAGACCACAGTAGGTACAGACGTACATTTAGAAAGCTGACAGAGAGCTGTGGGCTACCCTTCATTAGTTCAAGCTGTAGTTGACACATGCTTGAAATATGTAATCTATCAAACTAATAAGAATAAATTCTTTATTATTATTGGCCTTTTTTCCTTGGTTCATATTTTTCTCAGTTATGTGATTTGACAGTGTTTAAAAGTCCATTCAAGTTTAATAAGAAAGATATTCAAGAATCTAAAGACAAGAGGCCGTAGGTGACTAAGTCTTGACTACAGATTCTAAGTTACTGGAATTTTTTTGCATAACTTTATACTTATTTACTATAGTTATAATATAACTAAAAAACAATAGTATACAAGAATCTACTAAATAAGAATCTCTTGTGACCACTTTACTGGGTGTGTCTTTAGTCCTTATAAGCATAAACTCCCTCAAGTTATGTAATCATGACATTGATTTTAAGCAACTAAACAACTACTTTTAACTTAAGTGCAAATGTCACATGAGGTTATTTCTTCATAGTACAAGCTGAATTGTTGCTAAAGCCCCCAGTTAGGTGCAGTGCAAAAGAACTTCTATTCTTGTACTGCCTCCTTCACAAGATCTCACCCAGGAGCTGGTGCCAAGAATAAATTCCTCATCACACAAAGCTTCATTATTGAGGCTGCTGACCTCCACCTATGGGCAACTCGTTAAAACTATAAACACTTGCTCCATCAAATCTTTCCAGAAATACTAAATGCTTCTCCCTGTTGACTTGATTCTTTTTGAAAAGTTGATGATTTTTATGTAGATGATGTTTCCCCCCTGAATAATAGATTTATTCCACAGCATACTATTGCAGATCTAACCCAACCTCTGCCCTGCCCAGCATGCTGGCGCAGGGCCCAGGGCGGACATAGATGCCAACCTAACTAGCCTGGAGTGAATAGACATCAAAGCCTGCCCTGGGGATGATGATAGCCAGACCACATGAGCTTTTTCTGGACACAGGGGACATCTCACACAAACACACACATACACTAGCAGGAAAAGTGTGCATATTCATTGTTTTATTATTGATTTCCTGACAATTATATTGCCCCCTCCCAAAAGTTGCCTGAAGCCTAAAAAATATCAACACCATGCAAAGAGGAAACTACTCTTTGCACTTAAACTGCAGCGGTGGGAGTGCTGCACAGAAATGCAGGGCATTTGGCACCCAAGGTCTAAATGTCCAAGAGAGAGGCATGTTTTACAAGATCATCGTTGCATACACTAATGCAACTGAAAAATACTAAATGATTAAATTATCTGAATGTATAATTGAGCTTCTGCTCATATCCTGTCATTGCCAAGAGCTGTAATGATGTTGACCTAAACTGACTGGTGAGAAGTGATGTGCATTATCTTGCACTGAGATAATTGTGTTTTGTGAAATGCTCTGAGAATTATAATATCTATAGTATAATAAGATATGTTACTTAATAAAATGCCCAAGACCAGTATTTGGCAAAACCACCTGATACCTCCCTTTGCAACTGGGATAATAATCCTCCTCATCATTAGTGTAAAGTTGTCTTATGAACTTATTCTTATTCTCCCTTTATGCAAAATCACCCCTGGAGTAGGGGTATATATTACACTTTTGATTTCAGGCCAGATTTAATTAGGGCACAAATCTTTAAAGTTTTCCAGCACACACATGCATGTAAAGTGGGGTAAGTGGGGTTTGGGTGTATACAAACAGGAGTTTAAATGACAATATGTTGGCCAAAAAAAATTGGAAAATATGGACATCTCAGACAGGTTTGTTTATAAGGGGTTTGAAACTGTATCTGTAGCCTTTGTTTTTTCTTCCAGAGAAATGTAACTAACCTGGGGGGCTCTTTTCATCCTGTATGATCATCGGATTGCTTGGATTTGTTACCCCATGTAGACCTGTTTGTGGTGGTGTTGCCATGTTCCCAAAACATTTATTTTGGAGAGTACAATGTAACTGGTACAAGCGAGGGTAGAAGATTTGAAAATAAAACCCAAGTTGTAAAAATGTGTTGTTATCCATCAATACCTTCCAGAGTATCGATCATTACTGTTAAAGGCTTGGAAAATTGGATGGAGCAGTGTCAAAAATCATTGTCAAAATCATTGTGAATTGATGGTCCAGTCATTTTTTTCCCATTGTATCTTTCTTTTCTCTGCATTAGTGCTAAAAAAAGTTACCAATTGATCTGCTTTTCCGTCTCTGCATTATTTATTCAGCAGCTGAATTTCCAGTAACATATCACATACATAACAATGGGTGGGCTCACCAAATTGAAAAAATATTGCACATTAATATTTAATGACGGCAAGTTGTTACACAGCAGATTGATTGAAAATTAAGTGAGAACAGTCACTGATTTCTCAGTCATCGGTTGGATGGAAATAGATGCTGGAATATTACCTCTGAGCCAGAGCTCACAGCCAACTATGCCTTCTAACATTGCTGTATCTTTTAAAAAAGAAAGAGTGCATTTCCAACCTGAAGGTTGCCTTTTATGCTGTCCAGCTCCTTTGATGTCTTGGAAAGTTGGTGCAGGATGCTGCTTCGTTCACTGAAGACTTCCTTTAGCTTCTTTTCCAGCCCATCATAGCTTTGTCTGGTGAGAGAATGAGAGAGTGAGATTTCACTATTAAATGTCTGCCACGGGGTAAGAGAATTCACTATTTATTGGCCCCCTTGGGAGAAAGAGGTGTTTTAAACTGGATTAAAAGCACCATCGTTAAAGCTAAAGGGTAGAGCAAGATGAGAGAAAACTAATATCTACTCAGTACAGTCCCTAGATGAATAAGAGAGAAAAAAAAACTTCTATTCCTTTCAATCAACCAATTTAGTGAAGGCTCGTTTTACAGAGATAGGTCTTTTGACCAGAAGGATGCCTCTGCATCTCCATTTAAATATTAATGTAGTCCATCCAATGATTAAGAGAAAAATCCTACAGGGTACATTTGTCAAATCCTGTTTTTGTCTTTGCAAAACTGAACTCCTATTTAATGGCACTGCAGAGGTGTTTTTGTCATTTATTTATGGGCTTCCAGAGAAGCAAATATTACTTCACAGCATGTTAGTATGAACTATACCCATAATTAAGATTTTCACTGTAAATGTAATCCCACTGAGTGATACACTGAAGAACAGGGCACAAAGAAGACCTTGGTACTAAAAGAAGAGTTTAAGGACTGTGGTGTTCCATAATTACACAGACACAGAAGGAATGAGCTAGCTAAAAGATAACCCAACACCTTTGGCATTTGGAGGGTCCATAGTTAAAAACTTGATCTCCTTTTTACCTCTTTAATCAAGAAGATCAGAGATAAAAGAGTTATGAGTTACCATATGTTCCCTTTCACTGCCTAACACACATTTAAAAACCGGAAAGTCATTTTTTCTTTAATCTAACATCCTTGTTTACTGACTCAAGGACCGCAGCAACTCATTTGGGAGCTGTTTAAAATCAAGTTTATCTGAATGCAGTTACCCGGCTAATAAAAGAGCCTTGAAGCCCTAAATTTCCTCTAAAGCCCCTAAATGGACGACCCCTTGAGTTTTCTACTTTGTAATTGCATATAATAGAGCCCATGCACCCCTCTCTTCTGCAAATAGCAGGGAGCTGAAATATAAAAACAAATGTCATGACGTAATCTTAATAATGGAACTCAAATCAAAACAAGAGGCCTGCCTCATTATGTGATCTTCACTTAGGCAAATGTAAAAAAAAAATACACAATTTAACAACAAGATTGCACTTTTAAGATTGTAAATTTGAATTAGTATTTGGTACAGTGAGATAGGTGGGTTACAATAAAAGAAGTTTTTCAAAAGCTTTAATCCTGCCTTAGTTACCACAACTCGATATTGTATGGAAATGACTGCAAAGGAAATGTGTAGTCACTGAAGATTTTCAACTTTATTACTTCTCCTCCAAAACGTATCTCCTCTTGCAAATAAGTAGTATATGCATGTCATTTTTGGGGGGATGGGTTCTTGCAACAAATAAACTTAATCTTAGTTTTAAATCAGGATAGTTAGAGAAATAACTACAAAAACACCAACACAGCCTGTTAAAAGATATTCAGTTTATTTTTTCCTGCACAACAAAATTGAAAACATCAAACGAACCCTCCGCTCACTTCCTTATGTAATCACAAACTCCAAAAGACAGCAGCAGCTTCGAGCAAAGAAAATGTACTTGATATAGCTGAATGATTCCTTGCTAAATACATGCTGGTAGTCACAAAATCTCTCACTTATGCCCCACTTTACACGAATTATCTTTTTATAGAAGCTGTGGGACCATTCCTCACTTGCTTCTGTATGTCAAAAAAAAATTAAAAACCAAAAAAAAAAGTGATTAGAAAGCTGAAATGCTCATAGATGGAGCAGAGCCCTGCCACATTATGCTGCATCCATGACTTTGTTTCAGTCTGGGCCATCTTCCAAAAACCCTGCACACCCCATGTCATAGATCCCAGCAGCAGATCATACACAATAACACATAAATCACTAACAGAAAAGCAACACCTGGGAAATAAATAAATAACACAGCATACTGAATTCCACACATGACTTGCCACCATATGGCATTGGCGGGAAATTTATTGCAGGTTCATGCAACAGGGGAAGATGGGGCGAGAGATTCCTCCCTGTCTGCCATATTATTCAGTACCCAATGGAATAGGCCCTTGGGTATCTGTGAAATAAATAAAACCCATAATTTGAGGCCCAGTGACACAGAAACATGTATATCACAAGGTTCTTAGATAAAGTAGGGATGTTTTTTCTCACCAAATGACTATAAATTGCACATTAGAACAAACAACTGGTAACAGCTGCAGGATTGCACCATGACCTCTTAAGAGTCCAGTGTTCTAGCAGCCTCCTTCCAAACAAAGATCCTCCTTTTTCAAGGCAGAGAAGTGTGATAATGATGAACAGAATGCCTGACAAAAAGGCTTATGATCAGAAATGGCACCACCAGCCACATGGCTATAAAGCAGTGGTGATGGGATAATGAAATCTTTCATTTCAGACATCTGCAGTTTGAAATCAGTCCCTGGCTGTCCTCATGAAACTCATCAAACTCCGGAGACTGAGGGGGAGGCATCATTTATTGGATCCGATCACTGAGGACAAATATTTCTTTACCTTTGGAGGTCTTGGAGTTATATGAGGCTGACCCTGCAGTGTGAAATAGAACAGCTGTGGTAAAGGAAGCGTCACTGAACACTACAGTCAACATCCAAGCAATGGCTCAATGAGAGAAGTCAAGGCTGTGGCATCCAAACTCGCAAAGAGAGCTGCAGGAGCTCATGGTCCAGTGTTGACAAGGGCTAGCCAGAAAATACTGTTACAGCATACATATAGAGAGACATAAGAGCAGTTTTCCTGATGCCACATTAATTGTTCCCACAGTCTTTTTTACTGAAGCACATGTCTACGACATCACTGGTAGTTTGCATTTGCAAGCATTGGAGCCTCAAATGAGCTCTTTGACCAAAGAGCAATCTAAAAACATAAGACTTGTTCTCATGGCATAGCTCATTAACATAATGTAGGTCAGATCATGAGGATATGGTTTTAAATGAGCTAATACTAGTAAGATCTTACTGTTTAAATCCTAACCCTGGAAGTTTCTTTTCGGGCCAAAATAATTTTGTTACAGAGAACCGTTACGTCATCGTGTTAAGTAAAGTCTATTTCTTGAAATAAAAGTGTTATATAAAAAAAGGCAAACGATGTAACAACAACAACCCAGCAGCGAACGTTAATGGTTTGAAGTTGGGGGTTCAGAGAGGAGGGCAGGGAGCAACCCGTAAGAAACAGCAGTACGATGTGTCTTATGTTCAGTCTATTCCCAGTATCCATTGAATGAAACCACACCAGTCACATCTGGTTGATTGTAATATCTTTCAGCATACATCTATCTCAACACCCACAGACTGGTTGTCTGATGTACCCTATTGTAAACTGGCTGTGATGCTATACCTACATCATTTTCTCATTTTTCCCCCTTCTATTTTACTTTGTTATACTCATTATTTGCTGTTTGGGAGTGTGTGGAACTGGCGAATCATCCATCTGCCCATGTTCTTTATTCTGTAACTACTGAAAAATATATGATAAAAAAAACTGAAAAAAGGACGGATCCACATTTGTAGACACCAGTAAAATTTAATACAAGGACGCTGAAGATATCATCCACCATTTTCTTCTTGACAATTAACTGCAGCAAAAAAAAAAATCATATAGGAGCTCAGTGTGAGCAGGTTGAGTAATCTGTTGTGTTCCCCTCCCCAACATGAACTCTCACTGCTATTTTTGGAAAATTTGCAGGAGACAGTCGGCGGTTCAGACAAGGACAAATTAAAGGATTCCCCAGGGCTCGGTGTCTTTGGAGGCCCTGCCACTATCAGACCTGTTATTTCAATACCCACCCACAGCTGAAATCTGAGCACTATCAATCATTCATTACACCTGTCAGCTACACACATAATCCAATGACCATAATAAATACACAGCCAAGAAATACACTGTCATTTTTACATAACCGCATGTCATCTGGAAAACGAAATACTCTCCACCCTGAGTGAGAGGCTGCCCCTCCTGCTTCTCTGTCTATTTGGCTTTGTGCTTTGAAGACTAATTACTGAAACATCTATCATCCATAACGAACAATTTAACAAAATCCAAAACTAAATTGGTCAACTAGTTCCTTTAGCGAAATAAGACTTGTAGCTGTCAAGTCCGTACATTCCATTAAACTCCTTCATTTATTTTGGAAAAAACTACCTCAGTATCTGATATGGCTGTTAACCTTACATAAAATCAAAATCACACGGTTAAATAAACTAGTTAGTCCAAATAAACAAGCACAGCTTGATAGGGTCAATTCAGGACAAGGTCTCTTCAGCCAAAATGTGTTTCCCCTTGAAGTGTAATCCCAAATTGCTGATAAGATGCCTTGTGCCTATTCCTATCCCTGGAGTTGTGTGCTGTCTCCTGCATCCTGGTTTGTCAATTTATGTACCAGAGTGACCAAAATGCAGAACACAGGGGCATCATTGCCTATCAGTCATTAAACCAATCTTAAATACAAATTGGGGAATATTTGCTGTAATTTGTTTGTGGATGAGTCAAGATTCAACAAGAATGAGTTTGCATGTGGAAAAAACAAAGCTACACATAGAAGCATTTCAACCCTTTCTTCTGTTTTTGTTTTTCAATGTAAAGTGGAAGACAAAAGTTAGCCAACAGTGGTTAGGAGGTCCACTGTCAACTGTAAGATACAATCACCCTTAAAACTTTTCACATGTGATTTACTCACTGCATGAACATCTGACAAAAATAGATGTGAAGATTGCATCAGTATTCATCCGACAGCTCAGTAACCATTGCTTCCAAGCTATGGACTCGAAATGAAAACACATTCCAAACAGTGAGTGTAGTGCCAGTATTATGTATGCTAATATAGCATGCATGTCCCTGATTGTAGGATCAAAGTTAAATATTCAATATTTTACAAGGCAACAGCCACAGAAACCAACAGCAACGTAGCATAAAAGGCGTTTATTTGCCGTCATGCAGATTATAGGCAGACAGCGGTTTATGTGGTACTTCCAATTTCAGGCTGGATTAATTATGCCATTAGGAGGGGGCAAATAAATAGTTTTAATAAGGGGGACTGCCCAAGGCCTGTCAACGAATTAATATATTCCTCTAGCAGAGCATGACCACCATCCAACATCTGCAACAAAAGTCAGTCCTGTTTACCAACTGCTGTATAAACAAAGCAGACAGCAGGGAATATTAATTGCATGCATGTCATGGGATGTGTGGCATTAAATCTTCTTTAATTGTTTAGTGGGGGGATGTGATGAAACAATTGGTGATGAGGAAGCCAATTTTGCTTTATCAACAAAGGTCAAAATAAATAAAGCCAGGACATCTATTGAACAAATGGGAAATATGAAACACACACATTTCTGTTTGTTTTTGTTCTTTTGTTACACTTGTAACTTAGAGACTTGTGTCTTTGGTATTTGTTTGGACTAATATCTTTATGGGTTAGTAATGCTGTTGTTGGCAAATATTTCAATGATTACCCCCCTTTTATCCTGTTTTTTTTATCCTACTGAGTGTAGACTACATCAAAGATCTCATTTGTTTTTGTGTAGTGCCCAAAGCTCCCTCAAACTTCGAAAATTATCTCCCAGCTTGCCGTTTCTCAGTAGTTCTTACAAAAATTGGGTATTATGGTTAGGCACTATGAGAAAATAAGGGTGTTTATTTGTAAGGAAACTTATTTCTTCTCATGTGTTACTGATTTTATTCTTTGGTACTCACACTGTGGGATGCCATCTTGGGAATTATTCCAATACTGTTGTGACAATGTTTTCAGGTTGTCACTGACACGAAAATTTTTGAGGATTATTTTCTCTTTTTAGTCATATTTTACATTTCAGTTCCCCAAATGTTTTTTATATTAAATTAAACAAAACAAATTAACATGAAAACATGAAATCTTGATAAAGCAGCAAAATAATGTGTTCCAAATTAGTTTTCATTTAATTTTCAATCTTATCATATCACTTAAAGTTATGATTTGTAAACAAGTACCATCCAACAATGAGAGCCTGGGTGCATCTGTTACAAAATAATTTGCATTGAAGTATTTTATCATTTAGATAGATGAAAAGAAAGTAGCGTAAACCAATTTTACACATGAACAATAAATGCTGACATTCTGCATCTCTCAGTCTTTCTTGAATTATGGAATTGAAAATTGGAAGCGTGTATAAAAGTAATGGATTTACTGCCTTCAGATGTGCTTGTGTGTGGATGTAAAGATCACAGGAGATAATCTTAACCTGTGGTTAAACATGTAAAATGTCCAGGAAACTCCTTTTATTCTTTAATTTGTGTTTGAGCAGTTGATATAAAACTGCAGTGGGTGTGAATTGTGATATGAAAATGATATAAGATCCCCCCATTTTCACATCCATGATAAGTGAGTCCTTCTAATTTGTTCATCACTTAAATTATGTAATTTTCCACCAAGGGAGGTTTAAGGCATTGAAATAGAAATACTTAGCATATTAGATGAATAATTCAATGATTACTCGCAGGCATTTTCATGCATAAGTAGATGCCAATTACTTTCCCTCGACATTTAACGCTATCATTCTCTACATGCACTTGGAAACAATACTATTTCTAGACAGTTAGGTGGAAATGCAATTGTCACAAAAGAAATACAAATTAGACAAAATACAGAAAGGTGAAACTTAAGCCCATAAAACAAATGATAGCAAATTAAGCTAATGAAAATACCAGAAAAACATGTCGATCCAATGAATAATAACAATAATAATATTGATAATGCTAAAATAAAAATACTAAAGAAATGAGATTTCTGCTATAAATAGTAAATTCTGCTTCTTGCTTAGTTCTATCTTCAGCCATATGTAAAGAGAAAAGTAAATCTTGAGTGTATTTCTCCATGTCTCCATTTTATCCATTTCTGCCTCACTTGAGCTCATCAGACAATCCACTCTGTCATGTACAATCCAAATCATTTTCACAGTGACATGCAACCCTCTCAATCAAACCACAAGCATGCCTGGAAAAGCTCCATTTGATTTAAAATTAACCAGGTCAAAGCCAAACCCTTTTTTCTGGCAAATTTTTATTCACACAGTGCTTGTTTTCTATACATTTCTATCTTATTTAACATAATACATATGTTGGGCATCACAGAGATGATGACATTCAGTTTCTACGTCTTTCTTCAGCTTGATGTATGATGTTAATGTGACTAATTTTGTCTTCTTATGGCAGACTCTCTCATCTAGGGACATATATCACACAAATTACGGCTTTAAAAGCATCCCAGAAGTCTCTTATGGTTGCCAGCTTCAATTAAATCTGGGATTTCAGTGTATCTAATGCAATTCAGCCCATCCTCGCTTTTCAAAGCTGTGTTTCCAGCTTCAGTAATTGTTGTGCTATAATCAAGCTGGATTGCGCCTGGACTTTTTTGTTTACTCTGAAAGACATACTCCGCTAGACATCAATGCTTAGTACTAGTGCGACCGATAAAACGATCCCTTTTGTGTGGGAGAGCCTCACCTTTTTCCTCAGAGACATTTTACGACAACATCTAATCCAGCTTTGTTGGAGAATTATACAAGTAGTAAGTCGTTTCACACCAGAGGCAATATCCTCAGGACATTAACACTACAACATCAATGCTGACTGTTTATATCTTAATTTCTTAGAGCAACAGTGTGAACAACAGAGCACTGTGACAAAAGTGCCCAACATTATGAACAATAGGAAAACACAAAAACCACAAACCTAGGCCAATACATAATACAGCCTTATTGTTTGTACATTTAAACATGGTATAGTAAAATAACATAGTGTTTATTTGTTCAATCACTTATTCATTATGAGTGTGAGACGTGTTGTACTTATATGAGTGAGTAATGTGATATGTTTTGGAGTTTCCACATAATGCATTGCAGTGGTAAGACAAGTAAAACATTTAGTCTTGCAAAATAATTAATGCTTCACTACGGTACAATATGGTTCAGGACACTTATAAACGTCTTAAACTTAAAACCTTGAGCTGATTTTATATATGGATTTGCAGGTTTCTCCCCCAGGGCACTGCATAATGAAGATGGCAAACGCTTGATGGAGGATTTGAGCCACAACACCAAGCCCAAACCCTTCTTACAATACCTGCGTGTGGCGTTGTTGATGTGCAATATAACACATTTGCTTGTTTTCCCTGGAGCTTCATATTATAAAAGTGTACTAAATAGGGCTTCAAGTAAAACTTTTACTTTTACATATGTTTACTTTGCTTGATTGTTTGGTTTATAAAGTGTACATCACAATTTCCAAAAACCTAAGGTTACGTTTAACATTTTAAACAGTCAATCAATGGTTAAATGTGTAATATGAATAGTTGCAGATCAAGTTTCTGATGATTAGTTAATTGAGTAATGGAATAATTTTGTCAGCACCAGTAATAATTTTAAATTGACATTTGCAAAGGTGCTCTTCGTATATGGTGAGCCATATGCTGTAGCACATGAAAATACATGGCGGTGTTTATTTTTGGCTTTTCCTCTATAATGTGTAAATTTAAAAAGTGGTGTAACTAAAACTAGAAAATGGCACTGGTATGTTGTTACCTCGCATCTAACCAATTGCTAACAAGCTGGGAACTGGCAACAAGCAGGTAGATGCATCTGATTCACATCAAGGGCAATCAGCGAAGCCTCTCCCCAACTTCTAAGTGTCACTCAGGGAAAACACAAGAGGATGAGCTAAGCCAGGCAGACAGGAGGGAGGTGGGCCGGGTGTGAGGTGGAGAATTTGGAATAGGATGACGGATGTGACTTGATTACTGGCTAACTACCCTGCTGGTGCACCACTCCGATCTGGATGAGAAACCCGCTGGCGGCTGGATTATCAATTTGGAGTAGGCAAGACTCCATTTGAATCTATTGTTTCATCCCAGGCAGGCTGACAGTTACAGGGCCTCTGTCTTTGACTGAACTTAGGAGTTGGCTTTCTTGCTCTTACTTGCCTCAGTGATTTGCCACCTCACCAACTCTTTAATAAAATCTTCCATCAAGCTTTTCATCAAATTTATTAGTGTTCTGTTGGTATATTGAAGCACCTGCACCTGCCACAGTATTCCGGTTCTCACACAATCCCGCTGGCCACAGTTAAGACTGACATGATGCAATGCAAAGCAAAGCCAAGCATGCGGAGAGAAGCACATCTTTTCTCACCATGGCTAACTTAAGAGGATAGGTAAAAAGAATGAGAGGACTGACAGGAGATTTTGATCAGCTTGAAATTCACAAATTCAGAGAGGTGTGGACTCCATTTTGCCTTGATATATTCTGGACCATGACTTACTGTCTGTGTAAAATTTGATGTATTTTCTGATATGGCTGGTGCAACTACCATATACCATTTTTTCTAAGGTTACTACTTAGGAGCAAAGAAAACTCTGCATCATCATCAAAAAGGCATCTTAAAGAATAAAGATTTTAAACAAGACATTTAGTTCCATCATGGTCAAGGTCATAGATGTGCTTTACATGGTGGTTATTGATCATTAACTTCAGTGATGATTTCAAGTGTCACACTACCATTTAACCAGATTCTGATTTCACACTGTGTAAAAACACATCTAAGGTAAAGACTATCCCACGAAGAACAACACAGTAAAACAACATATGCCAATGACATTGTTATAGCCCGACAAAATCTGTGGAAGGAGGCAATCAGATTGGATGGATGGGACTTTTAATGGCAATTTAAAAAACATAGGAAAGGTTGAAGACAAACATCAACAGGAAGACTCTTTCTGAGTTTTGGGGCTCCGACAGCAAAAGCAGTCTTCTGTAGTTGTGAATCTCTGGGGACTGTTAGCAAGGCTTTGTTGTGAGATCTGAAGTTGAGTGCACATTGATAGGTGTGTGAAAGTTCACACATGTAGCTAGACCATGCTGGGGCTAGACCATGTAGTATTAGAGAAGTAATGAGTAAAACCTTAAAATCAATCCTGAAATTAACTGTAATGCAAAGAGGCTAAAAATTGGGGCTAAATGATGTCTTTTGTTTTTATCCAGTTAACAGTCTGATTGCAGTGATTTGTATAACTTGAAATCGATAAAGAGTCAATTTTTAAATAAATTTTTACTGAAAGTAAAGAAAATTATAGAAGTTATCTGATTTTTAAAAATAATCAAAAATTAATGAAAGAGGGATGAACTACCTTCTTGACATGATGACAAGAAGAACTCCTCAATGTCTGGTATTTGGCTTATCAGATTTTAGGGACAAACTTGATAACCTAGTTCTGTTGTGTCTAATGACCCGGATATGATCATTTTTGATTTTCTTCACTGAGTTGAAGGAAGTTATAAAACATCCAGCATTTGATATACTTTAAATGGGTCTTTGAATAAGTCACACTGATGAGGATCATGGTTTTACAGACGCATAGAGTTGTGTGTCATAGACATAAGAATGAAAGATACGTTATGATTGTGTAATAATCTGCCCCGTGGAAGCATGTGAATACAGAACACAAGAGAATCTAGGACAGAGCCTTGAGGTACTCCGTAGTTCATAGTGGCAGTAGATGATGTGAAGTTTCAAAGAGTGACTGTAAACTGGCCACCCTAAGAGGAGCAGCCTCAGTGTTTTTTTTTCCTCGAGGACCAGATATCCAGTTGGCTCATGTGGGCAGTTACTTATTTGTATACAAACTTTTATAAGAACTATGACATAATAGTACATAAGTATCTGAATTATTATTTTTTTGTATTTGAGAAGAGTTTCCACAAGAGCATGCTTGAAGGACCACGATGCATAACATTTAAAACTTGCATCTTTTTTCAGTTTTGATGATATTTCTGACCAGATTCTTTGTTTCGAAGTAGTTTTTTTGCACATAAACTTTACCAAACAATCAGGGTGCCAAATCAGAAAATGCCACTGTGTGTCATCCTAGAGGAAATGGAAAACAAATTTGAAGGTATTGTTTAAGGTATACTGAATCAGAATCTTGCTCTTTGTTTGGTCATTGGTAGTACGATACAGCCAGCCAGTTGTATGATATCCTCTGTGGCTCTGGAGCAACTTTGACACTCGCTGTGTCCAAGCTACCTTTTAGAGAAAATAATGGTCATTTCTTAAATAAATATCTCACAGTTCTACCACACATATTTTGCTTTACTGAGCTAGGAATGAGCCATGGTCTTAAACACCTACAAGCGTACCATCCTGGAATTGCCTTTGTGCTTATTTTTATTTATTTTTTTTTAAATCACTCAAGATAGAATAAGATATTGTAACCTCATGTCTTTCCCAAAAGCCTACCTAAAGCACCACCGACAGTTGTGCATTTTCATTCCTCCACTCTTACAAACCTTATTAAATGTGCAGTTTTTAAGCTCAGGAAACATTCTCTGGTGGATATTTGTTTGGGTATATTGTTTCTGATGTTGTTGCTAGTTTTTCACATATCATCCTCAGGCAAAAAACCAACCTACACACAAGTTGCAGGACTGCGATTTTCTACACACAAGCGGCAAGCAGCTTTTTGTCTTACCTCAACATTGCTTTAGGGGATAATTGAGAGTTCTGAGTTCACAGGCATTTCATGCATTTGCTGATTTTTTATAATCCATCCATCAATTCTTTGGATTAAATTCAGTGTTGATTAACATAAATCATAATATATTTATATAATGCTTCAGTGCCGCAATGCCTTGAGTCAAGATATATTGAATGGGAGTAACTGTTAGGTAAGGAAGCTAGACGAGACAAGACAACCACTAGCTGCAGGACCAGTACATTAGACATGGTACAAAATGTTAGTAAAGATTGGGAATTTGGTCACATATTTACTTACTGGAAATATTCAATTTCTCAAGGATATGTAACTAGCCTAAAACGTCTCTCAGCTTCCCAGCAGAACCTTCTTGTGTATAAAATAATAATGCTATCATCTATGTCATAGGATCAAGCTGATTTCAGGTGATGGCGAGGAGAATGAAAGGGTTTCTGAACATTTGAAGTGCATCTTTAATGCACAGCTGTCTGCTTGTGCTTTGCAGGGACTCAGAAGGAGAGGGTATTATGATGGCACCTGTTAACACCAAAAGGTTGGATATCAAAGTGTTGTTGTAAATAAAATACATTTTTTCATGAATGCATTGATTTAGCCACTACAGTCAGGCAAGTTTTTTCTGGCAGAGCACTCCTCAACCTCTAAAGTAATGGGGGTGAGTACGGTGTTATTTTAACCTGTTAGCCAGAATTAAAACACTAAGGCTCAGGTCGTAAACCAATGGGACCATTAACATGAAAAAATTAAAAAAGATTTAAAAAAATAAATGTTTTAAACATTTGTGTGACTTTTATTACTATTCTACTACCTAGTGGTTATTACATATGTACAGTTTTCTATCAAACAGGGCTCTTTAGAGTATACAATGTTTAAAGAGTGCATACAATAAGGTGTCACAATCATTATTAAGCGTTCAGCGTTATTAAAGTGCTGACCAGGAAGAGGTTCTGCCTGATGAGGGAGATGGCCGACGTCAGCATGCTGATAGAGGCATTCAGGTCAGAGACACAGCCTTGATTTAAATACGTTGACAACAGCCACCGATCACCTCCACCTTCAACAAATTCCATTTTTTTTGGACCAGACCCATTAGTCTTGAAGGTGAAAACAGGCTATTGTGATGCAAACATACAAACATGACCACATTTGCCTTTTAATCAAAGCTGGAATTTCCCCTCAGGGATTAATAAAGTATTTTGATTGATTTATGTTCAGTGAAATTCCATCAGAAGTCACAAACTGGGAGAAGAAAAAGATGAAGTAATGTGTTGATATATTACATGGAAAAGGCAATGATTCTCTGCTTAATCTGAATGGATTTGATATCAAATTTATAATTGCACTTATTAGCATATTAAGTATAAAATTAAACTCTAATCTGCAGGTCATTTACATTGCTTTTCATGAACTATGTCACATTATGTTGCATTGAAACCAAAATTATCTATCATGCCTACAAATACCATCAATCTGTAAAAGGACTGAAATGAACTGAGGTTAATAGAGGTCTTTGCCCTCAGTGAATAAGAAAAAATTTGAACATCTGTGGCTTCGCTCAAGACTGACAGGAATACGTCACTGGAAGTATAACTTTATTTTAGCCTTAGATACACTTAGATAATCATCCAGTTACCATCTGATACATTCCTTCGTAACACATTGCTGTCACTGCCTTGCCTAATAGCAATTAGTAGTGATAGCTGGATGCTTGCTGGGTACTGGAACAGGGCTATTAACAATAGTATAAAAAGAAACTTAGTCTTTTCCAAATCAATCATTGTATGAGCCAACAGAGCAGGAATAAGAACATATCACCACATGTCTGATCATCCTACAACAATCTGGTTTAGAGCACAATAATTTGAGGACAAACTTCAAACAGCATATCATACAGCTACTTATTATTTTCACATGATAGACCCAAGTATTCTCACTTAATATATGCAGGGGAATTGGGTCATATACAATTAATTCAAAGAGTAAATAAAAATTCAGTGTAAAGGTTTTTGTTTATGTAAAGTTCTCTTCATACTAAGTTTGGAAGTTCCTTTAGTCTCTCTGGAGAAGATTTCCCAACATTTAATGAAATACTACTGAGAGACATCTGAGTGTGGAGCTGCTTTTTTCAGTCAGAAACAGTAATGATGACTACTTTGAAATACAAATCCAGTGGTTGCTTTTAGGCAGATATTTTCAGGTAGTTCCTCTGGCACAAGGCATATTTATCCCTGCCTTTGTATTGGCATAACTCAGCTCCTATTTATTGTGCTATTTCAGTGAACCTGCCAATCAAAGTGTTTGTTTCTATGCTTCATGGTACCGAACCTCTCAAGCTTTGCCATCTGTTAATATGCTTAATGTGCTGACTCTCTTTCAGCTTGACCCTTTCCCAAAACACATTTCTGCTTTGAAAAAGCATCCATCTCTTTGTGTTGTACTCTGCTGGCTCAGTATCTTTTTCACTTGAGTAAGGCTGCAATGTAAGTTTTCTCAAATTGCTTGTCTGAAGAATAAACTACTACTTGATTATATTTGTTGGGTGAGGCCACTTTGCCCTAAGGCTTGCTTCAGTTTTAAATGGGTTCATCATTCATTTCTCAAATCTCTTGCAATAGCCCTTCTTGGCCATGAATATTAATAGCATAAAAATAGTCATATCTTGCAGCTAAACGCTAATGAAAATGCAATTTTAGTGGCCATTTGCATAACAGTGAGGTAAGATATGGGCATCATGTGCCGTCTTTAACTTGGCATGAAATAGGATTATACACTTATTTCTAAATGGAAAGATTATGGTCACACTTATTTGCTGGATTAGATTTAACAGTATAAGCCCACGCATTGTATATGATTACTTGAGGTGTTCCAAGTCTTAACTTGCTAACAGATAATATACTCCATGTTAACTTCCTGCTTTAAGAATATTACTTCAGTAAACCATGGGTGTTTTAGTAGTTCAGTATTATACTTCAAAGGTATCCTGTGTTTTTCTTGGAAACAAAGTTAATGCACTGTGTTGGGTGCACTTGTCGTCTAACACATTTGCAGAAGTGATGTTTACATCCACTTTTCTAGCTGTCATTCCTGCCCTTCCTGGTTCAGTGCTGTTTGTTGGTGCATTACCTTTGTTAAATTAGTAGAAAAGCATGAATGTGTAGTGCTTTGCATGCATGCATATGCATAGCAGACAAACAAAACTGTGACCCTTTCATCAAAGCATTGGTCAATAGCACTACTAGTGGCCAAAGATTCCACAGGGTACCCTTAAAGTGGCTATAACTACATTTTCACACTAATAATGTATCAAATGACAATGTGAACATAGTGGAGCATTTAGCTGCTAAGGACCAGATATTTTCTGCAGGAGTTGGTGAAGATCAACAACAGAACTAAAAGACAGTGAACGTTTGACTTATTTTTGCTAGGTGGTACAAATTTGTTTGCCAACAAGTTTGCCATGTCAACTAAATAGGCAATGATATGTCACTGCTGTGTTCATAACTTATTTCTGCTGCACCAAGTGGCAAAAACCTCATAACTAAAAGTACAGTACTTGAGTAAATATAATTCTACACTTTAACCTCTGCTCTTAAGTATTCACCACATTAGCAATGATCCTGAAAAAAAGAAAATAATTACACATCTCGGGTAGATGTTTTATTCATGCTCTTATGATAGGAAAATGGGTTTTTAAGAATCAATTTAATTTGTTTCAATTGTTCCCCTTTTAAAAGCTCCTAGCTGACTTGACGGCATAGCTTTGATGATCTCATGACAAGAAATTCAAAGGATCACACAATAATAACATTTAAAATCAATTATGCATATTTAACTATCTACATAAACACGGCACTTGCCAGGGTTTTGCAGCAGGGGAAGGGTTAAGAGGTCCCTTCCTGACTGTCTTGGCAGATCAGTTACCCAAAGCGGCGGCCGTGTACAGTAATAACATCTTGGATTTAAATCCTGTCCAGGACCTTTGCTGCATAGCACATCTTCTGTCTCTCATCTTTTTGTCTCCCTTCACTGTGAACTGTATAATAGAGAAGAAATGCCATAAAAATGGTCTTTAAAAGGGCACTTATCCAGAAATGCTAGAGGGGTCTGAGGCCATGAATCTACCCCCTTGAGACTTTTTTTGCAAGTCTGCCATTCTGGTGAGTTTTGCACAGCAGCATGCAGATTTCCTATATAAGGAGAAATCACATGTCTAAACTCATCTATTTATCAAAAATATTCAGGTATTGAATGAAGTGCAACATTAAAATAAACTATTAACTAAACTTTCAAATACCATATAAGGCCCTGCCATGGTATCTCTGTTTCATCAACTAGCAAATAAGACAAGTGAAAATGTGTAAACTGGAACTTAATTTCTAATTTCTCCAGTGGTTTCCGTAGCACACACTGGGAAGAAAAGGAAAGAAAGTGTCCTTCCACTTAATGGGGAGGATGAAAACATTCATGTGCCCTTTAAATGCTCACCACTTACTAAAGTATACTCTTGAAGTAAGGTGCACTGAGTCTGAATAGCCTACGTACTGTATGGTGGCACTGCTTAAAAGGTTCTCCAGACCTAGTATGTGTCGCTTTTGCTTTGTTGCTCTCAATTTTACAAATGCCCCTTCGACTAACCCTTAGATATGGAGCTTAAAAAATTATTAGGTAGACTGTGAAAGCAACATTTAAATGATGGTTGTTATCCACAGTTGTAACCTTTCTCGTCATCTTAACAAAAACAATTTCATATAATTGTTTTGGACTGTTTGGTTAAGTTTACATCATGACCTCCTCTCCTATACCTTTTGCAGTGGTATGGCAGCGTCATGTTTACAAATATTCAATTATATACTAGATTTAGGCATAAATAGAAAATTAATACTGTGAAGAACTAAATGAGTTGGTTTATAATAAGCTTATTACAAACTGCTGTTTATGTTATGTTACATTTAGCACTGCCTTTTCACATTCTGTAATTTTCTCATATTTGTCACTTAGTTTACCCGATTTGATTGTAACCTGCAGGTCATCACGCTGTTACACATTTACCTTACATTTAACCAATGTCATCGAATGAAAGCTAAAAAAGTCAAAGGAAAGTGCAAGGAAAGATTACATCATCTTCTCCATATTTGGTGTTACTTTTGGTATTGACTAAGTCAAGCCTGTTTCAACACTCTGTGCTGTCACTGACTTGTACACGGCTTATCCATCCTCTTCAATGACATTAATTAACTGAGCATGAACTGGCAGTAGCTAATCCGTTGAGCTTGGATTGTGAATAAGTTCAGAGAAGAAAATGAGAGGCACATGAGAGGATGTGTGACACAAAAGGGGTCGTGGTGCTTCTAACAAACAGCAGACAATGTCTAATAAACAGGTTCAAAGCACTTTTTTCTGATAAATCCCAAGAGATGTCTTTCTTATTTATAAGGAAACTATCTGACAAGAGAACATTTATTTTGACACTGAAGCAACTGTTTCGTTCAGAGAGTATGTCACATGAAAATGTTATGAAAGATGATGTAAGGCTTGCATATGCATAAGCCAAGGTAGAATAATTTATGATTTCATGTTCAGTATTTATGAATGTTAAAAAGTCCATAATTTTTTATTAGTGGCAAAACTGAACTCCACGTTCAAACAGACACAGAAAGGATGTGTTGGTTCTGTCCATTTTAGATGGTTTATCTTGAATGTGTGATTCTGAGACTTTTGTTTATTTATTTGTTTATTTACTCTAAATTAGATGTTGCCCTTATAATGTATCACACACTTTGCAAGACTTAACTTATTGCCAAGTTTTAAGACATGACATCAGAAACAATGAGCACGCATGCTGGTCGTGTGATACAGTATCACTGTGAATTAGTGACAATGACTTTTATTACCATGCAAATGATTTAAACTGTCATCTTACATTGGAGACCCGTACAATGTGCTTTTACTGTGAAGAGTAATAAATGTGACATATGCTTGATGAGTCCCATTTTTCCTCCCAAATTGGACAAATGGCAGAAGAACTGCACGCTGGGCACGAGAGACAATCTCATCACGGACAAGTCTTTAATGATGTCTCATCTGCATTTTTCAATTTGAACAGGGCCAAAAATAGATCACCGGCCAGGCTTTGTTGAAATGATTCATGTTAAATGGATAGCAATGAGACAATCACTTATCTACGGCTTACGTGTCTATTTTACCAATGTGTCATTTATTTGTTTATCAAAACCTATTATTAATTAAATGGTCATTTCCTGTTGAACAAAGTAAATACTGGCTGGGGGGATTATCGTAGTTTATCTTTTTATGGTAACAGATTAAGGTGTTGAGAGCAATATATTAAAAACAAAAGCTATCAAGTACCTGATCTACAAAAAAGAAAACTAGATATATGATAGATGATCAGTCTGAGTAAGTAATTAAGTAGTAAGTAAGTAGTCTTCCTCTGCATCTTATTTGCATAAAACACACATGCTATTCACGTGGCAAGTGCAATATTAGGCACAAAGTGCAAAGATAGTGTTACTTTCCCCAAAGATCTGCCTACCCTGCTAAAAGCTGGGGCAGAGGCTTGGCCTTCCACTTCAGATATTGGCTGAGCCAGTGACAACACTGAGGCTCTTTTGCCGCTGCTACTCTGCCAAGACCATTAACATTTGGATAAATTCTGCTGGGAGACTGAAGAGCACAGGATCATAAGCCGATGCCTGTGATGAAGTGAGACAGATAATGGCTGAAGCTCACACTACGTTAGGGATCAGAATGCCTTGTTTGTCGCTCTTCATTTTGCATTCTTCTCTCAACATGGCTTACACTGTAAGCTCCTCACAATGTCTCCACTTCTTCAAAAAGGCAGAGCAGGGAGCGGTGGCTTAGGCTCAACCCTCTCTCCCTCCCTCCCTCCTTCCCTCTTGCCTCTTATGTCTCTCTATGTGAGTGCCAAAACCAGGAGAATCTCTTATTCTTGTTGCTCTGGGTCCTCAGTTCATTCATGACCTTTAAGATTAAAGATAAGCCACAAAGTGTTAGCTTCAGTTCGGTGGTCTTTTTTCCTCTTATTTGCTGGTTGGTTTTTGATGAAAGATTTACAATAGCATTTGAAGAAGCTTCAAAGAGGGCTGATGTGCAAATGAAGCATTATGTGCTCATTAATCAATCCTGAGAAAGAGGTGTGAAGAATTAAGGACTGGTTGATGCAGGAAACTGTGATGGAAGGATAAAAAATACAGAGTGGCATATTCTTATCTGTGTGTGTGTGTGTGTCCAGCTCCAGCGGATTAGTTAATGCTGTTGATTTGCTGAGTAATTAAGCATAAATGTGTCGTTCTGACCAGCTTTTAACAATCAAAAAAAGATTCAACAAAGCTCAGCTCTCATCAGCGTAACCAGACCCGCTTATTATCTCTTATTCAATTTGTGTTTGTAAAAGGAATCCTGTGAAAATAGTCAAATTCTCCAAGTATGCAAAATTCTACTTCAGTTTTACTCCAGAATCTTTAAAACAGTCAAGTGTTTGTCTACTTTTGCAGCCAAAAATGAATCAGCTCTGCCTTCAAATGCGTCAAATATGTATGCAAACTCTACCTGAGCTGCTGCATTAAAGCTGTACCAAACAAAACACTGGGCAAATGTCAGGTATGTTCACTTTATTCAGTTTGGTATGTCTCTATTAATTTAATTCGCCAAGCTTGTCATCTTAATTAGTGTCCTCTATTTATTTCGCAGATGACCAGTGTGTGAGAGTTGTCAAGCATTTTCCTACTCACTGTCTCCATGGTGCCAAGATTTTATGCTCATATGCCTACAGGCTGAGCTGTGTACAGTGATGTCTTGTCAGTCTGAAAACCTTGAGACTCCAAAATCTTGAATGACATATCAAATATCATTCAGTATCAGTATCACTACACAGCATTAAGAGATATTGCCAATGATAGCAGATAATATTGCTGTCAAAAACATAGAATGCTGGGAGCCCTTGAGGAGAACTTATGTTCAAGTGCTGTATCTATCAATTTGTACGAGCATGGATACCATGCCATAACACATTTAAACGTATTAAATGATGGGTCTCTATATCACTCTTTAACTTCTAGGAAAAAACTGCATGAGATATATTACAACTGCATACGAAGAGCAGCAGGAAAATAATGGTGAGATGAGCAACATTCAACATAGCATATGCTGGTATTAAATGTTAGATTATTAACCTTTAAGAGTTTTGTATTTAAAAATAGCCAAAAATATAAGTTTGAATAATTTCACCTTTTTTAAAAAAAAGAATGTAGTGTAAACAACAGCTTAGCTGCCCTACATCTATATACACACACACACCCACACAAAAACAACAAGGTGTGATCTGCACAGTCTCCAGCGCAAACACCTCTGGTGATAAAACGATTTAAATGGCTGCAACATATAGAAGACAACGACTGAAAATAGCCATCCATTTCAAATAGCAAAATGACAACCAGCAAATAATGTGGGTTTGGGTGGTTTTTCTAATGTGCTCCTCGGCTCAAAGAAAAAACCCAAAGAGCTTGCACAGCCAACAGTGATAATAACAATAGTAACAACCATGTTGGTGACATATCACGTAGGCAACATCACACTAGGTGTTCTGCAGACATCACAAATAAACCTGAAGTCAAGACTGTAAAACTATTCCCCTCTCTGATCTAAGCCTATCGACTTCCCTCCAAAGAGCGAGAGCAGTATGTTGCCAGCACACCGGCGCTGCAATTTGTAAAAGAGCCTCAGTGGAGAGTGGCAAATAGAAAGACGGAGAACAAAACAACATTCATGATTAATCCTTATTTAAAATTACATGGTGGGGTTCAGCTGGTGGGAGTGTTTACTGGGGGAAGAAAAAAATTGAGAAACACGGAAAAGAGTTGTTTAAGTGGTCAAGCCCATATTAAGCGTTCAGAGGCTGCAGTCGTGTGGTGATCTGGCCGTATATCCAGAAAGAGATGGTAGAATGTGTGCTCCTACATAATGAACATGTCTGTCTGTCTTACAGAGTGAGACAGTATTACAAAGTTATACATTTTATAGGCCTATTGTATTGCTTCACATGCAGATTTCTGGTGTTGTATGCTTAGGTTGTCAGGACAGTAAAATCTGGTTAAACCACACTCACACAGTCATGACATTATCTTGGTTTTTCAGTGTTGATCTCTCAATAATCAAAAATATTCATTACTATTTTTTTTTCTCACGACTTTAGGTTTCATAAAGAAATACTGGAGATTTTAAACCATGTTTTCAGAGGTTTTAATGAGGCTCAGTCTCTGCGCTGATACTGATCTAATGGATTAGATCAGTACATCTCTAGAACAGAGGTCAGAGCAGCAGTGCTCTTCCTCCATACGACATCCAGTATGGGACTACTTAAGACCTTGCCAGTCCACACAGACTGTTGACCAACATTCATTAAATACAAAGGTGAAAGGATGCTCCAATAACAGCCTATTAGCTACAGTTTTGAAGGATGCTTTGATGATCAGTATAAAAAATGGATGGATCTGAGGTATCAAACCACATCTGTAGCCATGGCAAGAAATGCTGTTTTGGCTATTGGTTTTGGCTGTTACAATCAAGTTTTTGGGTTAAAAATGACAGAATTTCATGAGAGGATCAGCCGGCAGGTTCATTTGGAACACATGGATAGTACTGATATTGGTCATACATAAAATCTTGCACACTGATCCCTGTACATGCTTTAATGACATGAAGTGTTACTTAGATTTGAGCTCTTCTGCATCAAATGGTTTGCCAAAGTTGTTTTATAATGCATGACAGCACATGGCACACTGCGGTATTGTGATGAGAGGATTTTCAGAGCGTACATGGTTTTTGTCTTTTAAAATGGATCTTGTAAATGCGGATGGACAGTCTCCCCAGATGAAAGGTTATGTGGTCTAAGTTTGCTGAAGTAAGTACATTTTGTTGTTCAGCATGTAATTTGCATGGCTTTATATACAGTCCACAAGCCAGCTGAGGCCTGACAGTGAAGGCTTAAAAATTAATGAGTAGCAAAGCTGACAAAAATAGGCTCAAACTCAAACAAAGCTCCTTTTACACCACTAGTGTGCCTAACATATATTGTTCAGACAGTTGCACACTTCAGTGGCTAATTCAGAGCATGGTAGAACACGGCATGTAATTTGCAACTCTTAGCACCCGGCGATTTTAAAGAGACACACTAATGAATGCTTGCACAGGTGTTCATATCCATTTTATTAATTAAATACCAGACATCCCAACAACGTAGCAGCCTGCTCAAATAAAAACAACTAAATGATCGTACCCCTCAAGACAGTCTGAGGGGAAAAATCTATTTCAGTACAAGACATCACGTCTGCTGCTTTTACTATTGCGTGTGATGGGTTGATTCAGTTGATACATAATTCACTTTTGCAACCTTGTGGTTGACCTTCTTTTGACCATCCTCAACCACACACACACACACACACACACACACACACACTCCTTTACCATTTTATTCTCTGTCTCCATCTTTCAGACAAAAATACCTTATTGAGTGACCTTTTCCCATGTACTAATCATTTCTGCAAATAGGCATTGCATCTTAGCATAGAATGTGAGAAAAGAGGGGATTAAGTACCATTGCTCTGAACCAAGCACCCATTGAAAAAGATCTTAATGAGGGACAGTTAGTATAGGATGAATTTAGCTGTTAATTTCAAGTGTTGAATTTTGCATGAAATCATGTTTAAATATGTCAGGGGACAGATTTCATGGCTAATTCCAGTGACAGGCCTTCAATGTGGCATGCTCAGGGGCTGAATTTTGATGTAGATGTACAATATTGCCATTTGTCTTAATTACTGGAAACAACAAAGGCCAGCAAAAAAGCCAAAAGACCTTCTTCAAAGATACAATTAGACGGTTCTAAAATAAAAATACATTTGACAAATACCCGTGGGTGGATAAATTGAGAAAGTATCTGCAGAAACACACAAACATACTACAGAGGCTGTAAAGGTGTGCTCAGCTGAATTGCTGCCTCTTGTGCTTATTGAAATGTGTATGATAAACAACATGCATAGTGCTGTGTTCATTTATAATATTAATGGACTACATTGAGGTCTGGACCATGCAGTCTTGCACATTTGTAACCTCAAGGGAGCTGACAAAATGGTAGGCGTATACACCCAAGGCATGCTTTTCTGAGTCTGTTAGGTTTTCAAATTGCATGTAAAATTACATGTAAAATGTGTTTTCACTTAATACTAGAAATAAATCTCATGGAAAATTTTGCTGCTGCTGTAATTGTTGGCCAAAGGACAACTTCTCCATGTAGCAAAAGTATTAATATTACAACTGCTGCATCCTGAGTCTTAATGTAATACCATATAACTGTAAAAAGTAAAAATGTCAATCATGATTGACTACCTCTCCTTCTGTGTGAAAGGTTGAAAGCATAATGAGGAAGCCAGTGTTGCATTAATCAAGCAGATACCCCTGCCATGTTGCTGTTGACCAGCCACATTTGAGCTTAGAGCTCTGTTGTCCGCATGTCTGTACCTCAGCAGGGGTAGTTTGTCATTTGCTGAAGAGAGATGGAAACTCACTCACTCTGCAGCTGGTCTGAATGTGCAGTGAGATGTATAAACACTCACTGCAGTTTTTCTAATTTTCATTAATAACGTATCATTGGGATAGAAGAAGTCAATATGTGAAAGTTTTCTCACATTAAACATCGATTAGAAATCGTCATTTTTTTAAAATCTCACCCCTACCACCCAGTGAAAATCTCATCCTATTAAAGTAGGTGTGCCTCTGTCAATTTTAATCTTCTATTAATATTAATAACTGAATTGCCTGATTGCCCCCTGTACACACAAATGCACACAGCTCCAATAAAACTAGTCTATTGTGACTCATAAAATCCTCTGTCAGGGATGGCATACTGATGTTTCATCCAGTGATAGAGGAAGATGATCCCAAACCCCATAGACATGAAATGTCAAGAAATGTTTCACCCGCCCCCACTGGGGGTGGTGGTGGTGGTGCGTTCTCCTCAAGCTCAGGTCTTCTATCAGAGACCTGGGAGTTTGAGGGCTCAATGCAATATCTTAGCTGTTCCTAGGGTTGTGCTCTTCTGGACAGAAACCTCAGATGTTGTACCTGGAATCTGCTGGAGCCATGCCCCCAGTTTGTAGGTCTCAGCCCCCAGTGCCCTGATCATGACTGGAATCACTGTTGCTGCCACTTGGGATTGCTCCATCTCCATCACCACTGTCTCCTTCTGGTGTTTGTCAATCAACATGATGTCTGGTTGGTTAGCCATCACAAGTTTGTCAGTCTGAATGTGGAAGTCCCACAGGATCTTAGCTCAGTCATTCTCAACCACTTTGGTAGGTGTCCTCTGCCCTTGGGGCCATCTGATGTATTTCAGGATCTTTGTTTTTCCATCCTGGACAGCAGCTCTGACGCTCACCAGTCCTCAGCCTCAATTGCTCCACTCAGTGTACAGTCTCAGAGTGCTGGACTTGAGATGAAACCCTCCATACATTGTGAGGCGCTTCCTTGTCTTAATATCAGTGTCCTCGATCTCCTCCTTTGGCCAGCTTATTATAACAGCAGAGTATCTGATGACTGGCAGGGCGTATAAGTTGATGGTTCAGATCTTGTTCTTCTGATTCAGAAAAAAAAAGCTTTTTCTAGAGCGTTCAACCATATAACACGGTTGTCATTGGCCGGGGGGGGGTTAGTAAGCTCAGTGGTCATCACATGACTGAAGTATGATATTTCGAACAACAGAGACATCACAGTGACAACAATGAAAACTCCACTGACTGATTGAGATTGTGAAATGCATTTGAAAGCAAAAAACTAGCACGTGAACTTTGAGTTAATTTTTTAAGACATTTCAAGACAGTCTGGACATTCATGAAAATGGTCTGAAATTTCTACTGACCTTTTTGGATATCTCTTGAATTTTTACTAAATTATTACTGTTAATAGATCCACTTAAGATGCAGCTCAAAGTAAACTTCTTTCAGTCACTGTCAGTCACTCTCAAAATCCACATTCATTTTCCATTAATTATTTATCCTGAAAATATCCAACCTGTCACCAAAACAGACTTATTGCATGTGCTGTAATCTTCGATCTAGGACTCGTGAGAGATGAACTTGAAGATGTTAATATGTGAAGTAGTAAGAAAACTATGAATATGCCAGATGTATCTACTGTGTAATTCTTTGTCTCAACTGTGCTCGTTAACCCACCATATCAACAGAGTGCTCATGGCCAGAATAGACCTTTCCAGCTACTTAGGAGTTCATTTAAATGAGGCACTAAGCATCTTCTGTGTGTCCTCAAAGTGCCTGCCAAACAGCAGTAAATTATCCTCATAATAAAGATAAACAAATGAAATCTAGATTAGTGTTAGTTATATGCCTGTCAGCTGTGTGCATCTTAGCAAATAAAGTAGTCACTGAATGTGCTTTTGATTTAGACAAATGTTCTAAAATGTTTTAGAGAGAAAGAACATGAGCTTTTGAGTAGAAATATGCCAGGCTTACATGTCATGAAATTAAGAGTCTTGTCAATAAAGAAAAGCCAATATTGTATCTATTAATGCAACATTCAAGTGCTATTGGATAGTGGACTTAATTCTTTATGTTTACAGTGAATAATGTGCATAAAATACGGAGTACAAAGCACATTTACATTCTTTCAACTACAGTTCCTGCAAAGAAAAGTCCAGTATCAAGCAATAAAAATATTTCTCTAAAACTATTCCGATCTCATGCAAACATGCCTCGTCACAAGCCACAGAAGAATTCATTGTTCTAGTTTTACTACCTTGACACATCATGTTAGTGATTCCTTTACAGCGAGAGACTGTTGCCAGGTGTAAAAGCTGAGGCGAGAAGTGGCCAGAGGGAGTGTGCTTTTATCCATCTGGATAAAGACAACTACAGGTGACAGGGAGACAGCCAGAGGAGCATGTAAGTCTGGGCACGCTATTACAAGTCAAATCCTAGGTACACTACTGATCTGACCTGGTTCAGAAGTGTGGGATTCCCATTTCTAAAATAAATAACGTGACATAAAGGATGGATAGATAGATAGATAGATAGATAGATAGATAGATAGATAGATAGATAGATAGATAGATAGATAGATAGATAGATAGATAGATAGATAGATAGATAGATAGATAGATAGATAGATAGATAGATAGATAATCAAAATTGTTGATGGTTTATTTCCTGACTTGTGGATTAATCAGCTATGGTTTGGGGTCCTAAAGAGAATAAACCAGAATGAGGCTAAAAAGAAATACAAACAGACCAACACAGAACAGGTCCTGATTTCAAAGGTGACAGCAGCTGTTCTGTTTTCCTAAATTATTAGGGGCTTTGCTAAAAATTGGGCTTGCCACTTTTATTTTGGTTGATTACCAGGCTTTTTAAACCCCAGACATGCTGGGTTGCATATCCTATTTGCAATCTGCATAAAATTGAGAGGTAAAAAAGAAATCATTCACTGTAGACAGGAACTATTTTTTTTCTGGTCTCATTACCGTTCTTATTACATGACAGGGTTATAAAATAATACAGCGTAGGTTCTTTTTAAGATTGAGAGAATTGGCACCCTCCCTATCTATCCCAGCTTGTGTCTACACAGAGCGTAGTTGGATATCAGGGCTCATTTTCCTCCTCTAAGAAGTCATTTGCTGTCAGTCATTCTTGTATAGTAAGAAAAACAACCTCCAAGACATGAAAGTTGCCCAAGTAAGATGATCTAGCACAGTAAACAGGAAGTCCTAATTTATTTTGCAGTTTTACTTTTTGCCTGAGTTATGCTCTGCTTATACGTGGCATCCACATAAGAAAATGGAGGCTGAGAGGAAGTGCATAGAGTTGCCATTTTATTAGGTACACCTAGTTAAAAATGTTAAATTAAGGATTATTACAAAGTTATTACAATTCATCTGGAGGGGAACTTAAATGTCTCCATTTCACTCAAAACCACATGTGAGCCTGATGGTGGCGTTCGAGGAAAAGCGAAGGAATCACCAAGATCATTAAGCAGTCTGCACAAGATTTTATGCCAGTCCATTGAGTACATGTTTAGATATTTCACATTGAAGTGAAGACCTTGACCTGGTGGTGGCTGTAGATGACAAGTCAGGGCATCATCCAACTCATTAGGATCATCATCCTTTGGGGACCACGAATGTCTGCACAAAATGCCATGGCAATATATACAATATTTCTTGAATTATACTAGTCAAGAAAAATCTAAAAAGTAGTGGAATAACTGACAGACTTATCGACGTTACAATGTGTACAGCCATGGATACTAAGATACAGCATACAATGTAAAATAACGCTAATCGTGTAAAATATTTGTAGACAGTCCTTCGTGGTCAATAACTCTATTACACTGGAATTATTCCCCAAAACAGTAGGTTATCCATGAAAACATCACCTGCAGTGTAGTAAAGAAGATTCCACGGCATATCTAGAGAGCATTGTATATTGATTTTCAAGCTCGGTGTCTGTGTGTGTGCTATTGATGCCCTTTTTCTCCATTTGAGCCACTGGCCTTGAGGTAGTTTCTAAATGTCCACAGTATCGTCAGAGAGCAGACAACTACATCAGGGGGAGAGGCAAGGTGCACGCTAGTTTAGCACAGCCAGTTTAAAACGGAGGCTTTCACCCTGAAATGAGGCATCATGGGGCGCTCGTGAGGAGAGGCACTGAGTTAGGTATCTGTCTACTTTCATCAAAAACCACTCATGAGATAAGACTGTTGGCTTTGGAAAGCACACACTGCACACAATCTATTGACCGACTCTTACCTTCTAATGATAATTCAGCTTGTGAAAATGGGAGTTATTTCCTCTGCCTCTCCATCTCTTAAGAGTCTGCATAGACCTTGTGTTGCTCCATGGTAGTAACAGTAGTAGTAACAGTAGTAGTAGTAGTAGTAGTAACAGTAGTAGTAACAGTAGTAGTAGCAGTAACAGTAGTAGTAGTAGTAGTAGCAGCAGTAGTAGTAGTAACAGTAGTAGTAGCAGTAACAGTAGTAGTAACAGTAGCAGTAACAGTAGTAGTAGCAGTAACATTAGTAGTAACAGTAATAGTAACAGTAGCAGTAACAGTAGTAGTAACAGTAACAGTAGTAGTAACAGTAGTAGTAACAGTAGTAGTAACAGTAGCAGTAACAGTAGTAGTAACAGTAACAGTAGTAGTAACAGTAGTAGTAGCAGTAACAGTAGTAGTAGTAACAGTAGTAGTAGTAGTAGCAGTAACAGTAGCAGTAACAGTAGTAGTAGCAGTAACAGTAGTAGTAGTTCTAGTAGTGGTAATTTTTAAATCTGTGCCCCAGGCAGTTAAGAGGACTCCAGAACCACCAGAAATGAAATTCACTCAGTTTAGTTTCAGTCTTAAATGTGATATGTTATTCACTACACTGCATAACATGGTGAAGCTGACTGATTGACCATGAAAAGTCAGATTACACTGTGAAATTGCATGAAATGAGCAAAATATTACTGAAATGAAAATATTAATTAAAACGATTGATTCATTAAAATGGCAGGATAGGGTTAGATACTGTAAACTTATATTTTTCTCTTTTCTTCTCCCGCCCCTTTCTCTCTTTGATACTTTAGTCTCTCCGTGTATGTTGTACTCAGCTAGTTGTTCACTGACTGTTAATTTAAACCCTGTCATGCCACACCTGTCCACTAGACGCCCCCAACTGTTTCTTTTTCTGTGCCTCCTCCTGACCATAGCTGCATTGTATCAGCTCATTACCCTTATAGTATATAAAGATGGCAGATTTTTTTCTTTGACCTTTGTCTGAGCTGTCTTCGAGTGCTCGTTTTTCTATTGTTCCATCTTCATCTGTACCTAACAGCTGCAAACCTAACTCACAGACGATTAGTGCTGATCTGCTTGAAGATCCCGCATTTATGAGCATGTACCGCTGTTCCCTCTCACTCATTACATTGAATATCATGTATTCACACTGACAGCCTTACCTGACAGCTGTCATATAGTCCTGTCAGAGTGCTATACACCCACAAAGATGAGAGGATAAAGTAGTCACATGTTAGAGCTACCAGTATGTTGATGGCACCCCTCATTGCTATGCAATCACTGTGATGCAAAGAAGCTCACGTTTGAACATGTCTCCATTCTTTTAATATAACAAATGCACATTTGTACCAACCTACCAGATATTCATCAGCTAAATGAGGCTCTCACACTGAGTGCAAAGTGCAAATTATATTTCCATGTCACTGACAGCCTGAAGGCTCACAGCACTGTCACATTTCACTAAATTAAATCTGAGGGCAAGTGTAATCTCAGAAAAGGTCAATAAACCGACACTGCTGGACCTAAGGATCGAGCTCTCGTGATCAGAGTATTTGCTGGAACCTGAGGGCTTTTTTAAAAAATGTGTGTTGTCTTTAGGCTGTAATTTTTTTTAACAGCTTGTGTGACATTGCATGAATTCCACCCCCGTTGCCTAAATCCCTCATTGTGATTTGCTATTAACCTTGAAATCGTGACTGACTTTCCTTAGATGACAGTGAAAGCTTGGAGCAATTTTCACTTGCTGCTTGATGAGGAAGCAAATGGCCAAGAATCTTACATTTGTCAGCATACAGGAACAAATGTTAGATGTGAGGAATACTTGAATCTAAATATTAGTTCAAAACAGTGGCGTTGCAATATACTGATATTGACAATAATAGTGATATTTATAAATGAAACATTGATACTATGTAAATAATACATTTTAATATCATGTACACATTCAGATAGCGTCTCACTCCAGCTTGAAATCTGGTAAACTAAACATGCTCGTCATCCTCCATGAAAAATTGCCAGAGACCGAATGTGAAAAATGGAGAGAGGAAAAAAGTGTGTTAGGACATGGTCGGTGAACATTAAAATCACGGTATATCAGAGTGGTTTGCTGTCAGCCTGCGGTGTCAAACGCAAACACTCTGTCCCCTGCTTCACACAAGTGATTACATTTTAGTTGTTTAAAAGAGTAATTTCTCTTTTTGTACGCTTTTGTACAGTTTTGGTTTAAGACTTCTTTTCCCACTTCCCCATACTTGCAATCTTAGTTTACTTCATTTGCAAAAAAGAAACGAAACGCACAATAAACAAAGATAAAGATGAATTGGACCGATAGCATTATCATCATCATTTTGAGTCATCTACAGATATAAATCACAGTTCAGAGCGTAGCTCGGGATTGAAATCCCAGTTCGGTTTCGATTTCTTACTTACTACTTTTGTCAATACTGCTGCAAATGGCTGTAGCCAACTAATGAAAATGCTTTCATTGTATTCAAGGTATTTTCTTTTTTTTGTTTTTTAAGAACTGGATTTGCACTGCGCTTTGTGTTTTCCTCGTACCACAGATGTTCACATTCAGGGTATGTCATCTCAAATGAGGGAGCACGTTCGACATAAAGCCAGTAGCATACCTGATCGTAGTTGAACAATGGTAGCATATAGCTTTTGTCTGATCCTCCTGTCTTTGTCTATCATCTTTGTAATTAACTGAGAAACTTTTCCCAAAGATGAGTCCTGAATGATACTGGAGGATCTTCAAGCTCTGATTTATCTGCATTCGTTGTAGCTACAAGTCTGGCCTTTGCTAAATTATTGACAGTCGCTCCGTGATTTGTGCAAGCATGCACAGTGGCTAAGATTATTTTATGGGGTGTGCATGGGCTGAACAAACAACATCCAGCCCATTCCAAAGGTTACAGGGTAGCTCAGACTTTTAAAACTAGTTCTGTACACACACAAACGCTTCCACACATGTAGTGGTTACACCCCTAATAGATATAGTATTGATTAATAATCTTAGTCCTGATACATTAATTTTCTCAAAGAGTTATTAACACGGTACCTATAGTTTACTAAATCTTATTAAAATAGTTTTTGCTAAAACAATGGCCATGTCTTTCATAGCCCACACTGCTGGTTCATATAACTTGAGATAACTGATGACATTGTCACAGTTTTTTTCTCCAAAAAAGCTCTCCAAAGCTCCAATTTGCAGCCACAGAGGACATTAAACAACTAGTTTTCTCAGGCTGAATATTAGTCCTTGTGACAAGTAAACTGATCTTCATGTGTAAAACCTGTTTGCCTACTTGAAATGTGTTGCACAAGTAAAAACAAATACATTGAATATCCAGAGACATCAATCCCTGAAAATGATCCCAGTCAAATAAAATGAGACAACTGTCTGTGCCAGAGTTCCTCTGAAGGTCAGTCTCTGTGAGTCAAGTGATGGTCTGACCTTCACAGCTCCTGCAGAATCAATAAAGAAATCTAATCAAGGAATGTTAGCCTGGGTTCGAAACCAAATTATGTCTGAAGAAAGGGTCTTGCGATTTGTGGGCAACCTGTTAAATCAGAGCAGAATGTAATTTCATTAATTGGCTAGCACATCAATGTTTGCTTTATCTATTATACATTACAAGAACATTTGGGGCCTCCTTCCCTTGTGCTCTTGGTTGCTAATCATCTCTGAGTAATGCATGCAGTTAACCTAAAAAAGCCACATTGAAAAAGCAATTTTCATTCTAAAGAATGGACAACATTTACAGTGCATACCCACGGTACACTCGCTACTGCATATACTTTGACACATAAATTTCACAAAGGTATTTACATGCACAGATTAACAAGGTTCAGCTAATATGCCTGTATTTACTACAAGCTCACAGTGTTTATTAATCAAGTGGACTGTCATGCGCTGTACCAGAACCCCTTGGCTACAGGCACCAATCAATCATGTCCATCCTGTCATAAACTGCAGTCATGTAGCTGCCCTGAAATTTATGTTACATCCATGTAACTTAATCACAATTTGTCAAATAGTCCCAGGGCATGAAGGCTGGATATAAAAGAAAGATAGCTGGGTGTAAAATTTAACAACTTGAGAAACCGTATGTTGATTTACCAAATATGATTTTTGCAGTTATTTTGCAGTAATTCATGTATTTGTCACAAAGGACAACAAATACAATCTTAACTGGAAAAGCATAACTAGGTTGAAAAAAAATATGTACGTAAACTACTATACTACTATAAAAGCTGATTATCTTGACATAAAGTCTGTAAAAATCTGTGCTTTCAATATCTAAAATTTGAATACTGCTAGTAAAAGTTTTGAGTTTCTGTACTTATTGCATTCTCTTATTATTTCCTTATTTATGTGATTTGGCTACTAGATTTAGAAAAAAAGGAAGCAAGATTAGTCCATCTGTTGTTGGTTTTCATCTTGGATACTGGGAACCTACGGAGCGTTTTGAGTTGATCTTAGTAATTCGTTTTGGCTGAAAATGACAGATGTGTTACCAGCTTTTGGTGCTCTCACTATAACAAATTAAAATTGCTTGAGAAAAAGGACACTACCCATTTAATGGTCTGCCTTTATAGTAGTAATCTACCACAACATTGCATTTGGTTTTGAGAGGCTGCAAACTACATGCTTTAGGAGAGAGTTGCCTCCGCTCACCAGTCAAGTTCTAGTTTACATCCATATAAGTCCAGACCCAAGATTAGTGTCAGTATCCAACCAAATGTGAAACATGGTCACAATCCCCCCTCTGTTCCTTAGTTATGGTGTTGAATAATGGCCAGATAATCATTTTTGCATAACAATAATGTTGCATCAAAGTTGACCCTTGACCTTAAAATGCCATCACTTAAAAATTTGTCAGAATTTGCTTAAGAATGAACAAAAATGTGTTTTGTGAAGTCACAATGACGTCTGACCACTAAAATCTACCCAAGTGGAGTTTTTGCCAAATTTGAAGACATTCCTTCATAGAATTCCTGACACATCGCATTCAGCAGAATAGGATGGACAAACAGACAACCTGAAAACATTATGCCTCCAGCCATGGCTGTCACTGGCGCAGATGCATTAAAATACAACCGTTTGGAATGAAGCCATTACTTTTGATCTTATCTAAAAGGGCATCTTAATTTACAGCCCAAGGTTGCAAAGACCAAATAATAGAATTAAGTAACAAAAGCACCTTATCTACAAAACATGAGTTTAATAACTGCAATATCATAACTGAAAAAGATAAATCTAATACGCTTCAGTCCACCATCAAAGGCAGATAGCAGCACTGCTTTGGTTAGACCCCCCCCGTGGAAAATTCTTTGCCTTGCCTGTGGCAGATTGATTTGAGGGATTGATTGGTCAAGATGGTGAACATTTCACCTTGGTAATGCAGTTCTTAGGTGAGTGTTTAGGTTTATTGTGGATCAGACTTGGTATTCATAGCCGGCTGCATTGCCATGCGTGATAACATAGTGGATGTGCATGAGTTACAGATGTGAGGCAGTGCTCATTCAACACCTCTCTCACTTGGTCAGTCAGCTTACAAGGTTCCAATTTTCACACGAATCTGCCTATGACTAGAAGGCTAAGCCGGTGAGTTGGTATTTTGATCACATTCAAGGCAAGTCTTTCTCATCAGTTTTCCAAAGCAGCCACTCTATCAAGTATCTCCTTTGCTGCATCTCTCTAGCTCCTTGAACAGAAATCGTCTATTAAGAGATAGTCACTCCAGGGTTCTTAACTAGGCTGAAGCATATGATTTCATTGGATAGTCAACACACTATCAAATAGTCAATACACATTTTGAGTAGCACTGAGCATCTGATCACAGTTATCCGAGGTGTGCAACATCAAAACCTCAAACTCAAAGCTGGGAATCCTCACAGAAAAGAGGGCACAGAGGCAATGATTTCAAATCTATAAGACCATTAAATGTATTTGCTGCTCAACAATTTTTCATTTTCACAGCTCATATATCCATTTCCTATTTCTTGCTACATGGCCAGACCACCTATTGCCCAGTTCAAGGTTTTTCCCCTTTTTCCTCCAGCAAGGTTTGCTTTGAAGTTACTGTATTTCATGTTTTCGTTGGGGATCCAAGGTTGGTGCCAGGCTACAAAGGTTATAGACCTGTTTTCTTACTATAGTATAAGCTGCATTGTGCTTTGCTTGTTTCCTTTTGTCTTAGTTTATTGAGTATTGTAACGCATCATTTGGTTTGGCAATTTGAGTTTGATCAGGGCACACCGTCTTTGACCAACACATCAGCAAAGCATTGCACACACATTTCTATAACAATAAAATTAAACACAAATGAAGATACTAACAAAACAGATTAATTATAAAAGAGCTCAAACAATTTAGCAAAAATGTTATCATAGAAACTAATCTACAACTATTCAACTGGAAGTTGCTAAATAAGAATACCAAACATCTTCTGGTTCCCCTTCTCAAATGTGAGGATTGGCTGTTTTTCTTAGTCCTCTGTGATGCTAAATATCTTTGGATTTTGGACAAATGGTTGGACAAAATAAGTGATGGGAAAACCTTGGGGCCCTGGGGAACTGTGATGGACATCTTATACCGTTTTGTGACAGTTTCTACACCAAACAATTAATTGGAAGATCACGAAATTAATTGTTCATTGCAGCCCAGGATTACATTTGCAATGTGTCCTTTAGGTGAATGTTTCTGTGTCATCGGTGACATTTAAAGATACTTCCAGTCTACTCGGTAAATAGTTGAAAGCAGCTGTCACCAAGGACAAAATGCAGGAAGCAGCAGGTATGAAAGGAGCAAATATCACATTCACCTGATGAAGGTGATTACTGTTTGCACCTCCTGCTTATACTGTTTTCTCATACAAAGCCAATTGTACTTTGGATTTTGGATCTTGCCTTTATGATTTCACCAAAAACATTTTCTGTATCAATCAATCAATTTAAGAGGTATTTAGCACATATTTGTTTTAGCAGAGAATGTCCGACGTATTGTAAGAGAGATAACTGATTCTGACACATTAATAGCTTAAGCAATAATACACTGCCAACACTTATAAACAAGATAGTGTTTCAACCGAAACTAACATTTGAAACTGCCTTTCCGGCTCCTGATTTTTTATTCAGAGTGCAGCAATAATAAAAATTGAATTCAGCTTGTGTTTAATCGTAAGAGGAAAGAGTCTTGGAGCTCCATTAAATTATAATAAGTCTGAGATGTCATTCATTTTTTAAAATGACTCTTAGATATCATTCATTTTAAGGAGTCGAGCTGAGTAATGGCACGCAGATTGCAGAGGACTTCGAGGAGAATAGCATCTGCAAGCTATGCTTTATGCAGTCTTGTCAATTCACACAAGCCTTTTGGGGGTTGCTTCAGGATCCATCATCTATAATATAAAATGTATAATGTCAGTTCTTTTTGGAAAATTGAATACAATTCGTCCCATGAGAAACTGTGCCACAATCAATCTGATGATGCTCTTCTCTTTATGTTTTCTTGTCACTGGAAATGTTATTCTGCGATACAAATCCACTGGTTTACTCAGCTCACAAGGCTAGTGGGTGTTTTCTGACTTTGCAGTCACTTCAGTGCTGTTCAAGAACTAAATCAACCTCAACTCTGAACCACTGATAAGACAAACTACAAGTAGTATATACTGTGGTGGTAATAGTAATGGTAGATTGTGCATTATGCTTATCCATTGTGTTCTTCTGTAACAATAGTAGTTACAGCTGGTCAGTGTACCAAATGTTATGGTTTTTTTTCTCAGCTTTTCAAAACGGCACAGAAAAGTCAGCTGTGACTTTCTACAATTAGGTAGCAGGTATGTCGATGTCAAACACTTTGGCTGCCACCAAATTTGCTCTTCATGTACCAATATCAGTGATAAACTTTGAAATTAATACATCATAAAATTTCCTGCAAAGAGCCAAGTAAGGCTTATGAGCAAAATGTTTTAATAGGGGTTAGTCAAAAGATGCAGCCACACCTTTAAACACCATATTAAGGTAATTAACACAATTTCTCATCCCAATCCTGTCCTATGGGAATGCATCCAACTGTAGGGTACAATATATGTATCCAGCCCAGGATATTTAGTCTTGTTTTTTTCTTCTCGTTCTGTGGCATCCTGTGACTTGACTTCATTAAGACCAAACAAACAGAAGACAAGCTTTTTGGTGAAACCCTGAGGGAAGCAAAATGAAAAATTGCAATCCAATGCAGGCCTTTCCAATTAGCTCTATGAAATCCCTGTAAATGCTGACAGCTAGAAATTATGATGGATGCTCTTGATTTATCCATCCTCAATCCATATCAGTCAATTCAGGGCCCAATTCAGGTCAGAGTCCTCCCACGTCCACGTTCTTCACCCCAGAGTTTTTTTTCTTGGTTTTTTTTTCAGGATTATGAGCCAAACTTAACAGTCTCTCTAGGGAGGTCTAGATGATGTGCCAAATACAGGCTAGGGGATAATTAACTCAGCTTTCCAATTAGGACAAAGCAATCCACTGAGGATACAAGTGGAGAGAGGATAAATACTCAAGCATCAGTATGGGAGAAGGACACAAACAGGCAGACAGATAAATAATGAGGGGGGAACACACAGGCTAATGCTAAACACATAATCAAATGACACAATATGTGATTGATGCTATGCTGTGTGCCTATTTTAGTGTGTACTCTGTCAGAGGAATTTTTGAGCAGTTATCATTAATTCTCCTGCATTGTATCACCATATTAGGAGTTTTGCATCTGATAAAAAGGATCATAGGATTCTTTAGAATTGAGTATATTTTGTAGGTGGTGGGAGTGGCTGGCAGGTGAGTGGAAAAATACTGAGAAGAGTGTTAACCAGAAGACTGACTGTGACACAATCGTCCTTTGCAACTCCTTGAAACTTGAAACAATGAAATCCCAGCCCAGTCATTTTAAGTATTACTAATGGCATTATTAAACCAGTTGCTTTGCTTCCAATCTTTGCCACCATAGATCACATCACTTTTAGCCTCTGTCTTGTGTCATGATTCCACTGATGAGGTTCAACCGTGGTCAGTCTGTTTGTTAGGTGCTCTGAAGCATACAGAGGAAAAGTTCACCGAGGAATAAAAACATTTGGCATATTTTTTCCGGTGCTCTTTTCTTCTCCTTAGCAAGATACTAAACAAATCCAGTCTCATGTGGTGCAACGACAATTTCAAAGGGGAAAAAAAACACACTAAATGGGATTCATATTGTTCCAATCATGTTACACACACTAGTCTTGGTTTCTGCACAATTACTGATGTGCTGGCAGTGAAGAGAAGCCTGGCATGGAATAATGGCCATTTGCCATATTAACTGTTTATCACCTGAAAAACATTTATTGAATTAAAGCCTACACAATTTTGGACATAAAGGTATTACATTTTACAAAACCAAATCTAAATGACATACAACTATGCTTTTATTTTATGTTTTTGTACCAGTTTTCAAGTTTTGAGAGAAGCTTCATGCTCATGAACCCTGGATGAACATCATCCTGCGTTGGAGCAGATGTTTTTGTGGTTACCTATAGCTGTTGTTGGCTTCATTTTATTTAATCCATCCATCCATTGTCTATACCGCTTATCCTTAAGGGTGCGTGGGGTTGCTGTAGCCAATCACAGCTGCCACAGGGGTGAGAGGCGGGATATACCTTAAACTGGTTGCCATAATTTTATGTAATGACAATAATTAATATATTTATGGATATTTGTCATCATATCCACATCTATTAACAATGGCTAAAGACTAGATAATCTCTATAAGAGAATCATTTGGCAACATACACTCACAAGTCAGCAGCTACGGGGCGACATGAATGAGCTCCTTGTTTTTAGTTTCTTTTTGTGTCTTCTCGCAGTATGAAACTTTTTAAAAGAGTGACTAAATAAATAAAGCAACCTCCAAATTTTACGAAAATCCAGGTGTTGCAAAGAGTCAAAGTGAAAACCTGCTCTGTTCCTAGAGGTAAGAAAATGTCATTCAAAATGAGGGGGGTTGTGAGGGGTTGGGGTCAGTGATAGCAGAGTGCTACATGACAGTGAGACAACTTGAGGATGGAAGTAAAAATCTATCAGCCTGAGGGTTTGGTGTTCAGTGACAGCCTGTCAGTGTCTGAGTTCCACTTTTTTACTTGGCAGTGCAAATCAGCTATGCTTCATTCACAGGGTGTCATCGTCCATCATTAAAAAATGAAGACAGTATTTCTGAAAGCACTTGATGGGTATAATGCAGATGTGGGGAAAACACATCAGATGTGAGAAATACTGCAGGAATAGAATAGTTGGAGAGAAATGTCTCTATGGCTACATATTCAGAGCTGTTTAGTCTATTAAAATCTGGTAGTGGATGAGACAGAAGTGATCCTGGAAACTGTTGTATGGTACTTAATTAATCATATTAAATGTTCTGTAGTTTTCTTTCTTAATATAACAAATGCCCTTACAATTCTTGTTATATTTAATGTCTGTAGCTTTGTATCTCTTGTAACAATTTGTTGAAGAGCTAATCTAATACCAAAATCATGAAATCTTGTGGTATCTTGGCAACGGTTTTCCAGATTTTTGTGTTCAAGTCCTTTGTTCACACACTGCTGCTTTACAACCAAATAAAGCAACACATCAACAAACTAACCTTCCCTTAAAGAATTAAACAATGGTGCAGCACCATCCTGCTCTATTGTAGGACCACCAGTCCTCTTAGCCCTTTTCTACCAGAGAAACGTTTCCAGGAACCCAAGAAACAATTTGAAACCCTTTGTCAGTGCCCCAAAATCCCTGAGCAGCACTTTATAGCTTTCCAGGAATTATCAAGAAAAAGTTTGCAGCTGATCAGTGACTGGTTAAAATGAAGCTTCCTGATTGCCACAACATGCGAACAGTATTCATTTAGACTGTAACCACGGGCTGCCATTAGTACCAATATCATCACTTTGTATGTTTATTTCTTTTAAAATGTTAGTGGTGTTGAATCAAAGTAATGTAGCCAGATAAAAAAAAATAGCCTGAATAATAACCAGATAAGAAAGAGTACGGGTTCACTCGATGGAGAGGGAGTGAGATTAACAAAACCTTGGTTCATCATTCTATGAAATTATTTCAAAGCAGTTAGTTATATAAGGAACAAAGAGAAAACAATCGGGAGATTTCCTCTATCTTGCTGACAGGTATCTTGCCTTTATTGCTACGACTCTATATCTTCTTTCCAACATCCACTCAAACATCGCACAGCCTCAAGCAATACACACAAGCAAAACCCATCAATCAATCTGCATGCAAAGACTGTGACACGAACAAAGCTGTATAGAAGCTAAACTGGCTTAATCAGCTAGTCGATCAAAAAGGATGAAATCATACCCAACAATTCTGGAATTCTGAAATCCTCAACAAAATACAAGAAGTTAAAATCACAGATTAAGAATCCTCACAATGGAAAGGTCAGCATTCAGTTTTGACTCACTGCAACACAGATTGGCCTTTAGAAATAGGGTATATTTTGCCTTTTGGTTTTTTCACATTCTTACAAAAATGACTGACACCAAAATAATATGAATCATCGAACAAGTCACAAAACTCTCTCATCCACAGATCTTTAATATATGACGGAAGGTTGCCATAGCGATGGTGAATATATCTCCTCAGGCCTGTACATCACTGCAGTAAGTCCGCTGATCCTGGCATTTGAGAGGTGCCTAATCTGATCTGAGACTTTAATATAAGGGGGTAAAACAACATCAATAGGTGTGAAATTCCATACAAGCAATTCTGTGAGAGAAGTGATGGCTGTGATTTTAGCTTCAATCTATTTAATGTTTTTCAATATGAAAAAGTTCAAAGTTAAATTAAATTTCTCAGGTTCATACGGCTCAAATTGGACTGCCGGGTACAAATTTCCCCTGTCAGGTGTGTATGTGAAACCATGTTGGGAAATCTGCTTTGTCATGTTGTAGTTAGAAGACAGCGGTTAAGTGGTGACTGCTCATAGGCCAAATAGAAGGAGCTCTGACACTCAACGGCAACGGAAAAATAGATTAGATAGAAAAATCATTCGCTTTTTTCCATATAACTCTGAGCCTATATTAAGAACACTACTGTTTACATCTTGAACACTTCAGTACAGGAGACTTAGCGATTCTTTGATGAAAAATATGTTCCTTCAAAAACATGAGAACGACAGTTCAGCCTGCTTTTAAACAGGTATGATTTTCTCAGCTTGTGACCTTTTTTCAGCCATGAGGCACTTTGATGCACCAAGAAGAGGCCAAATTATAATTTTTACAATGTGGAGTCATACCAAAATGGGGAAAAATATGTCCAACCAAAATTGAAGCTTGTCTTTTTTTTCTAGGCCGAGATAAAAATCAAGTCTCATCTCCTAAAGTGTCACTTTACTTTGGCATTGTTTTTAATGAAATGTGTCATCTTTGCGTTAAAGCAAGGCATAGTTTGAGACGAACCACTTATATTGCCAAACTTTTGATGATTTTTAATTCATTTAACAACTCATATAACATGTGCTGTCTTTGATCTGCCGGGTATTAATCTCTCATAACAAATTCTTTGCTTAAATCATGTCGCTTAAAAAGGCACAAAAGGCGCAGGTTATTATTTGTCGTCTTTAATGTGGTGGCAATTATGAGTTGCTGACCTGTTTTGAGAAATCTGACACATTCACCCTACACCCCTGATGCCTCCAATGAAGGCATTTTAAGAACAGTTATCTTTGACAAGCATTTGACATTGTAAATCTCATTATGTAAATGTGATTGATTGTGGGCACATTCAAATCATCAGGGTGTGGACCAAGAGGTCAAGCTGATAAACTAATTCAAAGTGAATATAAATTTTGTAAAGAAATGAAGGTGATGATGCAGATAGCTCAAAACCCCTAGAGGGGCCACTATACACTGTCAATGTCAGTGACCTTCCATTACTTTATTCTTGAGGACAGCTGTCTACCGTCTCATAAACATGTCCCCCCCCTACTCCCATAGGGGTCACTGCAATCAATGCCCCCATGAGGAGCGGCTGTCACATTAAATGTCGGGGTAAAAGTATACTTAAGTGAATGAACTGAAGTGGCTCACGTAGGCTCAACAGGAGTTCTTGCAGTCTGAAGGACAAGGTGTAATGGCAGCCACTGACTTGGGAGCATTCAAACTGTATGTATTGTTTGTGTCACTGTGACTGGAACACACAGCAGAAATAGTACAGCATGACATACCTTGACCCCAGTAACAAGAAAAATCTCCCCTCTTCTGACAAGAGGCCTGTCGTGTGCAACACCACATAGCCATACAACAAGTGCACAAAATTGTATAAATAAACTGCAGGCATCCTCTGGAAAACAGACGTTCCTGTTGGAGGCGCCTGCAACAGGGCACCATATGTGCTTGCTGAGATAAAACGGAAGGGATGAGCATACCCCCTGTAGGTAAATACTCATCAGACCAGAGTATTGGCTGCTGTGTTTCCAGATTATTCCATCATTTACTGGCCGTGCCAGGCACTGTCCTGCAGTCCCTGATAGCCTCTGAAGAGTCTGGACCCTGGTGGGCTGGAAACTGGCTCAAAGAAATCCTTCCGCCTCCCTGGAAGGAGCACATATGTCTCTTTTTTTTTTTTTTTTTTTTAGGTATGTGGCCATTTAATTGTTAGTCTTGGTTCTTGTTTTAGGAACCTGCCTGGACAATTCTAGCACTATCATGTCAATGCAGTTTTCAGTTACAGGATTATATTGTATTTTGTATCACAATATTATATTTTTTACAGAAAATGTGCAACCCATAAATCTCTTCCTTTTTCTTTTATAGCTTTTTATATTGCTTATATTCTTGATTAATTGTCAGCTATAGAATTAATTGCCAACTATATTGATAGATTTATTGTTTTAAAAAATTAAAAAACAAGTCCAACCCCACTGATTGCAGGTTCTCAAATGTCAATACTTTCTAGTTTCTTTAGTCTTCAGTTATAATAAACTCAAGATCTTGGGTTGCAGACAAAACAAGACTTTGAGGATGTAACCAAGGGCTTTGGGAGACAATGATCAACATTTCTATACTTTTCTGACATTTTATGGAGCAAACAACTCAAAGATTAATTGAGAAAATGATCAGATTAGTCTCCAGTAAAAATAATCCTTGCAGCCTAATGGCTTATATGCATTTTGTGGCCAAATTGTGTGTGGAATTGCCATCACAGTGAACAATTACTTCAGTATCTGGTTTTGAGTATCTGGTGGAATCAGATATTTCTACAGATTTAATAGATCTGGACATGACTCGCTGATAAAAGCTGCACTGAAAGCCAGATCACATGGCAGCCAGGCAAGCAGCATGCGTGAACCATGATATTTTCTGTTTGCATGCTGTGAAGCATAGGCAGTCCTGCTGTTCACATGCCCCCCATAAAAATTAAATTAGAAACAATTCCATATTCTCATATGTAGCATACTGGATTGTTCAATGAACCTCAATATAACCGCCTCACATGCAATGAGTTTTTCATGCCCCAATGAAGATTTGATAAAAGCAATTCAATAACAGACTTTGGCTTAGTTGCTGCAAAGATAAGTACTGTACTCTGGTTATAGATGGAGCAAGATGAGATAAAACTATCTGCACCGATCTACCATGTGTACAACCCGACATCCGGCCATTTCATTTCGCCAACACAGGACACTGTTTGCCCTTTATGACTGATGTGATTATGTTGTCACCCAACTGCTTCTGTCTGCCGGTGTTTGTTACAAGTCAAAAACCCCATAACTCAGAAATTGTGTGTGCTATTCTTTGCGGTCTGGGACGACCCAGTTGGCATTTGTGATTCTCAGATTCTTCAGTACTGCGGGTGATGAATCTGATCATATCCAGCATGGATTGAAGTGACAGTAAAAATAAGTTTTGTTTGCAGATTCTCCACATTAGACTGCTCACCTGCTTAGAACAATCAGAGCTAAATTATGCGTAAAATATTTATTTTCTTGTGTTTTGCTTCACAATGGCATTTTATTTTATTTCCAGGAAAGCTGCAGACTAACACTGTGCCAACAATACCATCCCAGATTTCTTGACACCTTCTGCGCCCCTCCCATCACAGGAAATATCATGTGTATGTGTTGGACACATTGTTTGCTTCCTGGTGTGACAGCACAAGATTATGCACAAAGCAATTCATAGGGGATTGCTTCACCATGCAGTGGGCTACACTGCCTTTGTTTGTCATAGTCCAACCCACCCACCCAGTCCTGTTTCAAGCAAGGATACTTCAATGTACTGAAGCAAGACACGGGAAAGATGCTGCTTACTGGGTTGTAAATGTAACAATGAAAAAAGAGGATTTGTCGACTCACCCACAGACAAAGTATAGCAAAGAATTTCACATTAACTTTTATATACAAATTATGTTCATTAAGATATAACCATGATTTTACTGTGGAATTTGTGCAGCAGTCAGCATTAGTTTCATGCTTTTTTAAATCATCAGTGTGATTTTACAACAGTGTAAACAATGACAAAGTAATTATTCACTTTCTGAAAGGGTGGATATACAGTTTGTTGATCACTGCCATTCATAAAAGAAGCAGCTGTAGCTTCTGCGTCTGATAAGTGAAGCCAATGAGGACGAACCTTAAACCTGCATTCTTTCTAATAGCCATCAGGGGGCAACTCTACTAGTTGCAAAAAGAGGTCCAAATGTATGGAAATCTATGAGAAAATGATTCTACTTGATTACTCACTTGATTTATTACCTCAGTAAATATTTCACTATGTCCACTTCTAGTCTATGATCACTACTCAAACATAAAATAATTTTCCATAGTAAGTTATTCTTTTAAAATTTCAATCTGCAATGTAGATTGACGACCTTTAGACAAATGATGCAGAGACCAAAATGATGGAATGTGCAGTTTTCATGAAAATTAGCTAATCAATTTATAGAAGATTGATCACGATTTTCCACAAACAGTTTTCTTTTCTATTTTTTTATATTTAGACTGCTGAAATTGTATACGTAACAACTGAATTTTGATTTTTAAGAATAAACATTAAAGTTGAGCTGTGAAAATAGCAAACCGCAAACTTAAGTTCTCTTAAATCAGTCCAAAAGAAGCAGTCATTTTGCACACATTAATTAGCTTCACACCCTACTCCATTAAGACAGAAAGGGTTAATGAAGTGTCCGTTATGAATATTTGGATTAATGAGCTTGTTATTTTAGTTGTTATTCTTTTTGTCTCTGAAAAAGAAAACTTAGAGTACAAGAAACTCATTTTCACTGTGCGAAACAAGGAGTTTTTGTGAAGTGGAAGCACGATATATTACCTGATTATATTATTTCTGGTAACACTATGTATATCATAATATAATATGCTGACAATTTTGAGAGTCAGCCCCTTTATTAAAACAAAAACCCATATAAAGGTTAACTCTAAGAGGCAAGTGGCCGCACATCTTCCGAGTGTCACGGGGACAGCAGAGCTGTCAGACATCTCATCATGATAATGGGAAACCCCAATTAGTGGCATTGTGCCAGGAAAAGAGGGTGACATCAACACGGCGTCAGAGACATGAGATTGCTGCAGGTGCCTGAGGGAAAATCTGCCTCTTGGGATTGAAAAGTGTGAAGCAAACCACCAACTCATTCCATATGCCACATTAATTAGACAGAATAAGCTAAATAATGGATTTGCCACTTGTATTACTTCATTATTAGTACTACTTATTCTGTATATTCTACATTCTTACAAAATTGACTGGTAGTAATGTGCTCTACACTTACAATACAACAGATTTACAGAGGAAATACATTTTCATACTGAAAATGACTTGTGCACCTATTGATACACATTTAAAAAAAGGTACAAAGTATTTTCTGGTAGGTATTGTAGTTAGTCCTTGTTGCTGCACTAGCGCCTCTTACTGGCTGGTCTGTTTAACCTGCCTCTCTCTCTGTCTACGCCATGGTCAGGTCAAAGCTCTCTAAAAATCTGCCACTTTCTCTGTCTTGTCACTAATGTGACGTGCTTTTTCTCTCAGCACTTTCAGACATTCTTTTGCTTTCTGGCAGATAAATCTTTGATAGACTTAAGCTTACCCTGTTCTTTTCATTTATTTCCCTTCTCTTTGTTTAAATATTTTCCATACTTAAGGGGCTCCGCTCTCATCCTGTATATTACACTGTCTCTCTGTCCTAGGATAACTCTTCAAATTACCAAATGTCAGCTCTGTACAGTTTGTTTGCAGTAGATAAATCCATCTCATTCATAAATAAAAGGGTTGATAACTCTTGACTTTATTCAGTTTCTTGAAAGAAATGATATAGTTTTATAACTTGGCAGCTCTAACTGTAAAATCTACAGGATAATATCACCAGCAAAACCAGTAGCAGTAGTGCTGACTCAGGTGGCTTGTTGTAGTGTTTCTCCAGCATACTTGTTCTTATTGAGGATGTAGAAATCTGTGCTGAGGCTACTACTGTAAGTACATTGTCACTCACAAATAATAATGAACACATTATGCACTGCTGGAAATGGTTTCATTTATTCCCTGCTTAATTGTGGGAGGTTAAATTACAGGCTCAACTTTGTAAATGTCTGGATAAACACATCATAATATTACATTCACCAATGGACAGACTCATTTCAAGACTAATTATATATCTATGAATCAAAGAGCACTTAGTGTATCTATTCTGTAGGTATAATACCGTATTTGTGTCAGAAGACTATTTACATCTTGAAAGGAAATAGTGTGTCTGGCTGTAAAATAATACTGAGGCCAAACCTCTTATTTGTTCATTTATAGGGTTTAGTTGAGATCAGATCTCATTCTCTAAGTCAATCAATCATTCATTCATTGATATTTGTATTGCATGCCAATTACTAGAACAATCTGACTCTCCTAATGATATTTTCCCAAACACATCAGTGTCATTAAGTGTCATCTTGCAGTCACATGGTTGTGTTTTAGTGAGAAACCATAGGCGGCATGACTTCCCATTACGAATGTAACCAAAATTATAAGAAACAACTACTGTTGTATATCTGACAATCGTTTTGTGGGCTTTGGCTTCACCCAAACTGCAACTGACTTCAGGTTAGAGAAATATTATAGCAAATAGTTTGCTCAATTTGTCAAATCATCAAATGGTAATTTGTAATTTCCCGAGAATGACTAAACTTTGTGCATCCACTTTACTCAAGCACTACAATAACAGCTGATGTGTGAAGCTGTGAGTGGATACTAACAAGCTGCTGATTATAATATGCATATTTTAATTGTTCTATTATGAAGAAAATCATGAAACACATACACTGAAGGGTCATTTTGACGGTTTAATCATTTCAGTTTTAAAATTCAGATTTGCTGGTTGACCTGCATGCCATCATAGAGCCCCCTACATTAGGTCAAACCTGCAAATTCAAACATGAGGACTGTGAGGATTGAGGAGGTCACTCCTCAACCACAATTACTGGCACTTTTTGCTTATGGTATCGCTCTATCTGCTTTAACTGTTGGCCCACTGGAGAGCTGTGACCAGAATGCCAAATATGTATCTCTGCAGTAAGAACCCCAGTTATGATTCTGCAGTGAAAACACAACTACCTTTACCATCCAAAAATAAGCCCACAGCATTGGCACAACATATTACCATTGTCAGCTATATATACACACTGCATTAACTAATATAGAGGCCCTTGTGCAGCCATCATGAATGCTGTGAAACTGGGGTTGAATGGTCTGTATTTATAAAGCATCTTTCTAGTCATTTTGACTACTCAAAGCACTTTTACATTAGGTTCTCATTCACCCATCATTCATATGGGAAGAATCTGAGTTGGAGGAGACTATTCTTTCACACACATTCACACACGTTGGGGTTCAGTGCCTTGCCCAAGGACATTTCGACATGCTGACTTAGAGGAACCGAGAATCGTACAATCAACCTTCAATCAAATGATGGACTACCCACTCTACATCTGAGCCACAGCCGCTGTTGCAAGCAATGAAATGTGGTATGTGGCTGGCATGCTGGAATAAAGGTTGGGAGATAAAAGGAGTCTCAGTGGTGTTATTAAACTGTCGACTCCTGTCATAGATGTTTCATTAAATTAGGCCCATGATACCTCCAGAGGCCACTGTGTTGACCTACAACACCTCTTATCAATATTCATATCTATATGCACCTGAATCACACTTATCACATCTCCACCACACATTGAACATGCATGGTGCAGAAGTCTGATACGTGAGCATAAGGTGTTATTACAGTGACGATGTCATGTTTCAATCACTAGTTAAGAGATCAAAAAGGGTTTGGCGCTGTATTGTTTACATATTCGCCCAATTTCCTGGTTCCACTTTTAGGCTACTTCAGAATCCAGAATCCTTTCAGGAAATCTTCCTGAGCTAAAGCTGCCCTCCTCACATGCTGCTGTGTTTATTACTACTGGAGGCATTGTTGCAGACGGTGTTAACTGCCTGTTGAAGCAAAGCTCCTTTTTAAATGCATAATCAGTGCCCCAATTCCACACTAAGCAATAATTCTGCAAGGGTTTGTGGTTGGTTCACAAAATGTGGTATCCTGTAAGGTGTTTATTAATTCTAAGTTCAGTAATTTTTTTTTTTAAATTAACATTTGTCTTCTCTTTGTGAAATTTAAAAAGGTACCCTGTCGAATTTGTGGCCACCGGTAGCACTATGAAGCAATGTTTTTAAGAGTACCTCCCATTTTTCCTTTTTATTTGTTATGCTAATCATGAAATGGCATTTGCACTCAGAAGAGCATGAAGCAACGTACACATCCCTGCTTAAGGTCTAGTGCTATTCCACTAATCTACAGCTGGCAATGTGACAAGAAATACAGCAATGCACCAGCAAAGGCAGTGAAGAAGCAGACTGTGAGCTAACAAATGTTTACAGTGCAAGTTGTTGCACTGCTCTCTGTACTGGAGCACTTCTCTTGTCCAGCTACCACGAGCTGTTAATTCAGGCTGTTGAAGATGAGACTCTGAGGTAAACTCAGCCATTGAGGAGTTAATACATGATCCTCCTCTCAAAGCCCTCCACTGTGCTTAATAGGGCTAAGTGATGTAGGAAAATAGTGTCATTGCGATTTTTTTGGATCAATATTACATTTTGAATTCAGTATGCAATTATGCAAGTTGAATTCTGTATTATTAACTATACATGAGCAATGAATCATTCTATTAGTATAACTAACACAACATTGGATACAGTCAACGTATAAAGTGCTCTTTCATGTAGGCAATGCCTCCATAATATCACAAAATGAACTACATGGATGCATGTAATCATATTAATAACATCTTTAAGTATTTAACTGTAAAACAGTTAGTTATAGCAGAGCAATACCAACCTTCAGGTCTCGTAAAAATAATCAACATGATAAGAAAAAGAACAAAGCACTGCAGAAAAACATCCCAGGTGTGAACATTAATGCATCAAAAATAAGTATGAATCTTACTGATCTGCAACCAGTTACAGTAACAAATCTACGCAAACTTAAGTGCAGGAATATGAAATCTCAGAATACGGACTCAGAAACTACTCTGACGATGGTCACGCTGATTTAACTCAACAAAACCAAACAAAGCAAAACCAAATGATATTTTTTTAAGTTGCAATTTTTGAGATTTGAAAATTGCATTTCATTACGGTGCAATGTTAATTTCAATTTGTATAAGCATTCAGCTCTACGTCATATATCATCAAAAGGCCAGAGATTGCATAGATGGATATTATGCTGGTAGATTCAGGCTTTGAACTTGTCAGGTAAACCTGATTTGTCCATAGATGTCAGCCAGGACTCCAGAGCCTGATTGGTTTCCTGGATTGAGGCTTTATCCTTAAGGGAGCATGTAAACACCTTCCCCAGGCGCTTCACTGGCTTCTCCATTACTGAAGGGATAGGGGCTGCAGGTTAGATAAAAAGAGATTGATGGATAGAGAAGCAGAAACTTTCTGGTGACCTTGCCTCCCTTGAGCACGAAGGATCTTGGTTATGCTGAATTAAAGGTCATCCTGGCCCAAGTGATCAGCCTCTCTTGCTCCTGAAGAGGCTACGTGCGTCCCAGTACTGATGTCGCTGTTAGCATGAGGTCGTCCATAAACGCACTTACGGGGGTTTATACACCTCTGACTTGGACACGGGCCCCCTGTGGCCTTCACCAGCATGTTCATGGACGAGAACAGAAAACAGAGTGACAGAGATGGTACAGCCTGTTATGATGCCTTTCTCTTTCCTTTTCTCTTTTCTCTCCAGTGGTGACTGTCAGATGGAAGTTGTTAAAATGATCGCAGATGAGGTCCAAACCTCTACATCATCTCTTGAGCCTTTTCCACCAGCTTGTGTGGATGGAACTGTGGACATTGGCTAAATCAAACCAAAGCACGGCTAGATCATCTCTACCTTGTCAGGCATAGTGCTCCAAACAGCGCGGTACATTTGGGACCCCACCCTTCTGCACTTAGGCATCAATACTTGTGTCTAAGTCAGCCTTTGGGATAATATACTGAAGAATATCTTGCTCCACACTGAGCAGCGAGATGGTTATGAAGCATCATGCCTTGGGAGTTTTCTTCTTTAGGAATCCACACTTCTTCAGCACCTCTCCACTGGGTTAACATCTTAGAAATGATTAAAACTCAATGTTGTGTGCTAGCAGCAAAAGCATCTATAGTATGAAGGTATAGCATATACAGTGTACTATAGAATGTATATCAAATGTGGCGTTGGGACTAAGCTACAGAGCCAATGTTGATCTCAACTCTGGACCAATTTTTTATCCCTCCAAAAACTTTCTATGAGAGCATCAACTTCTGGATTTGGTGTCAGTCCCTAAAATAGTAAAGGGCACTTTGGTATCTTTGCATCTTCCTCGATGTTCTCTTCCTGTGTGATTATTTACACAAAACCCCAGGTCTACAATCAGCCTAAGTAGACCAGAAGCCTGTGCTCAGTGTGCCTCTCTGTTCAGACTTGGTTGCTGATTCAGTGCGTCTTACCCTTTTCTTTCATCTGCATTTTCTGTGGCATAAAGGCTATAAACTGCTTATATTTTCCTATGCTTAGCATTCCCTACCTGACCCAACTTGCGTGCACTTGGCATTAATTCAACTATACTTTGAGGTGCAGCAGTAAGCACATAAACAGACTATTTAAAGAGCCCAGCCTTTTTCCCCTCCTTGTTTGTCCAGCATGCATTTATTATCCCTCCTTCAATCCATGAACACAAAGAAGCAGAAGCTAAATGAACTTGCTTTAAAGCTTTGTATATAAAAGGTGTTTATGTGGAAAGGCAGCTGAACAAATTCCCAAGAGCACAAGATCATTGTTAATCCGTTTAGGTTGGAAGTAATATTTTATTATTAGTCCTATCCATTTAAGTAATGGGATTCTGCTCGCTATGCAGCCAAGCACTATATTCAGAGGAACCTGTTGTCAACTCAGGTTGGGAGGTGTTGGATTAATGTAAGTTGTATAACATATTACACAAGCTTTGAGAGACTCACGGGATGAAGAGTCAGAGATATGGGACACTCCAATATGCTGCTGAGACTCTGCTAAATACTCCAGGCTGAGAGAGAAAACTATTTTCTTTGACAATGAACTCAGAGGAAAGCGTCAACTCTTACTAGCTCCAAGTGTTAAAGTAAACACTGTCACTACCTCTTATTAAATTAAATTTGGGACTTCTTATTAATATCTGTAACTCCACTGGAATTTTATTTCTCCTGTGCATTTTATTGTTTTATATCTTATTATTTTCTCTTTTATTTTACTTTTTTAAAATCAAGCTTTATTGAGTCATTTTATATTTGCTTGTGTTTCATTTCCTAATGCCATTTATGTGCTATGCAATGCACTGAATTACTTTGTTGTTGAAAGGTGCTATACAAATAAACTTCCCTTGCCTTGAATATGTCCGACTGTATTTACATAAAGTCAAGATATTTTTAAGTCTGTAGGCAGCTAGTCTATCTATGGAGGTGAATCTGAACGCAGTGCGCGGATTTGAAGGACTGGCTCTTCAGGCACCTTCTCAAATTCAAGGGCAGACAGTTGCTCCTACTGACTTGCAGTAAATGACCACAGCGGGTGACACTGCGGACCCTTTGTCTGGACTGAGGCTGATAAGGAGAAGATTGACAAGGTCGTGTTCAGCACAGACAAATTTGAACTCCCACAGGTGACCATTGTTCATGTCTTTTAAAACCTGTTCCACCTGTCCAGTTCCCATCTTGACACCATTCTTTTCTCTCACACACTATGTATGGGATCCCACATAGCGCCTTAGTTCCATCACCCAATGATTTTATAGGTATTGTGGTATGAATTGCACAAAAAAGAAACATTATGCTCTGTGGCATTTTCTGAAAGGGGTTACTTGAAATCCTAATAAAACTGAATATTGTTTATCAATTCTTTAAATTATTAATTATTTATATATTATTTATTTCTATAACTAGAAAAACTTAGACACTAGAAAACTTAGAAAACTAACTATATATTCAATTTACCATCATTGGAGAGTAAGAAAACCAGCCACCATCCATCTACCACGACATGAGAAGCGGGAAACCACAAAGTGTTGCCTGTTTTGGTAGAAAATGTACTTGAACGGTTAATTAATTATTATGTTGTAGGTCTAATTATTGTTATACATTATCATCGCCCCTCTTTTGTAAATTCAAAAGTTCGTTTGCAGAAACAAGACCAATGCGTTTGACAATTTGTGATTCACACAACAAGCCTGCATAATGTGCCCAGCAGAATGAACACATTTAAACACTTTTAGCAACAGAGCAAATTACACACTGTGCCTGCAGGTGATCAGACATAATATGCTTTGTAGTGCAGATTTACACTAAGTACACATTATTGTATCCTAACACATATGACTTTGTTGTAAGTCTAATTGGGGTACATACTGAACTTCCTAAACATTCACACCACACCCTGCAAACTGCATGAACACCACCCCAGTTCCTATGTTTTCATGCATAGTTGAATCGCTTGGCCATGTTTCCACATCAAAGGTTTGGCTTTTTGACAATTCTTCCATGAAGACCACTTCAGGCCAGACTTCTGTGGACAGTAGATGCGTGAACCTGGATCCCGCTGTTTTTTTTGCTGGTTCTGAGCTGATGGCACTGCTGGACAGATTTCAGCTTCAGATTTTGAAGGGAAGTAAGCATAATGTGTCTTTCATCTGCTGCACTAAGTTTCCTTGGCTGACCATTGCATCTACAATCCTCAACATTGCTCGTTTCTTTGTGTTTCTTGAAAAGAGCTTGAACAGCACGTCTTGAAACACCAGTCTGCTTTGAAATCTTTGCCTGGGAGAGACATTGCTGAGGCAGTATAACTACCTCGTGTCTCGTTGCTGTGCTCAGCCTTGCCACGGTGTGTGACCTGTGACATGAAACTGTCCTCCACAACCTCACCTTGGTAGCAGAGTTTGTCTGTTCCTCACCCACTATTAAGCCTCCTACGCAGCTGTTTCTGTTTCAGATAATGACTGTGTTTCAACCTGCATATGAAACTGATGATCATTAGCACCTGTTTGGTATAACTGGTTAATCATACACCTGGCTATGATCCTACAAAATCCTCCACACACACACACACACAGCAGCCACAAGAATACATTGTATGGACTTCTTACAGTATGAGTATATGAGTATATTCATAGGAGTATGAATAAACGGATTGGCTATTTAGTGAAAGTAAAAGACAAACTGAAGTTTCTTTAACTTACATCTGCCATCAAAAACAGCTTCCTATAAAACGGTCAAAACATCTAGGCTTCCATAGAGACTGCTGCCTTGCAAGTGACCTTGTGTATTAATTTCCAATTAAATGCGCCATCATGATAAGGAATGCCATCACGACAGTAGCTTCCAAAGAGGCGTGCAAAGCTAATGTTTAGTTGCATAAAGGCATCCGTTTCACCTTCACATGTAAAAGTGGTGGTGTGATGTTGTTTCTGTGTTCCTGATGGGATTTAAGCAGATAAGGACATGGACACATTTTAATGGATTTGGAGGAAAGACGTTCACTTGCCTGTCTTTAACCGTATCCTGGAAGTGGGTAATCCCAAAACCCCACATTCATCCTCCAGGGACTTTCATAAAGCTCATTAAATCATTGTTAATCCAAACACCTGTCATCAAATGCTAATTTGCTAAACATGCCAGGGAGGTTGTTTGGTATAACTTACTTAACATCCGACGTGAGTTTTGTGAATGCAACTCTACTACACACTTAATGCAGGCGCAAACAGCAATACACGGTGAATTCTGTTGTCACGATTCGGGATTCAGATCTCTACTAAATGTCCCTTAATACATCCACAGTCCCCCAGCTCAATCTGTGTTTATATATTAAAGGGCTCCAGTTTAGCTGTGCCCTTATTAGACAGATTATAAGATTAGAAACACATTAGAATGCATCTCTAATCCCACCAGTCAACTCAGGACAGTAAGCAAGGGAAGGAGAAGCTCTGAGAACACAGGATCTGTGAGAGCGCATGACACCGTGTCTGTGCTTAGACGCCATCACCACCCTGTCATAGTGACAAAATGTCAGGTATCATTCTGATAGCTACTTCTTCTACTTGCCAACTAATTGCAGCTCCTGGGCTGTAATTTCAGTCACAGTGTGGGCATAGTATGCTTGTGTAGTATACCTTGTTATGCATTCATGTGACCCTGTATGTTTTATGTAAATATCCAATTCTGTGGGGCTTGCCTTTTATAAACTACAGGTCTTTCCCTTCTCTGTTTTGGTGTGTGGGAGCTTTGGCGCTCCTGGGGAAGCGGTGCTTTGCAGCCAAATTGACATTCACTGGAGTGTGCCCCCCTCCTGTCATTTTGTCAACACCATCACTGTGTGGAGCTCAGCCAAGCAAGACATCTGACAGACAGGCAAATGGGAGTGGTGGACTTCAGCAACATAACACCCTCTTGCTGCCCTCTCTATGACCAGTGGTAAGGCTCAGTGCACATACATACAAACTCAAAGGAAGAAAGGGCACATTTTGTAACCTGGATTTCCACTTTGTTCTCTGATAGTTTTCAGTTGTCTTGGGCAAAAACATAAAAGAAAAAAGTCAGGGACAGACAAGGATTGATCAAAGAGATGCAATCAGCAAGAAGGTGAACTGCATGAGTGGGTTTCCATTTGTTGCCAAATAGTAAACCTGACACTAAAAATTGATTGGCAGGCGACAATACCCTTTCAATCCTTGAAGTATTATCCAGAAAGCACTGTGTCAGGGTCAAGATTTTTTACTAGGTGTGTCATAGGATGTTTACAATTTTATTTTTTGTAATGCCAGGTTCGTAAAGGAGGATATTTCTCAATCTATTTGGAAAATTGCCAAATCTAAAAAATGACATTGTGAATTTAATGCCATGAATGCACAATAAAATGTAAACAAAGTCTAAATCAGGCTTTTGTTTCATAGTGGCCACAAATTAATGCAAATTGTGGCTCTTTTTACCAAAGCTTGTGGATTAATGACATCGCTGACAGTTCACGTTTGCTCAGGACACCATTTTTCCTTTGCAGTGAATACGCAGTAGTCTCAAAAGTGCCATCAAGTGCTGAGGTCTGCAGGCATAAAATCCTTGATCAAAATATAAAACAAAAGCAGCTATGAAATAGACTGCCACTATGGGCACTACTGAACAGCGCCTCTGATCTAAATGCTGCATGTCACTGCTGAAATCCTCCCCTTTTACATACACACTGAACACCACACTTATCAGTCAGGTGTCATGGCAAAACACTGGAAAAACAGGGCGATAGGGGACTCAAATGGAACCAGTACTTGTCAACCAGGATGGATCCTGACACCAGAATATGCTCAGGAAATGATTAGATAAAAATAACAGAATCCGCCTGGGCGTCTTCGAGGAGGTGTGCTGGTGGCTGATAAAGGATTCAGATTTATGTAGCCTTCACCAAAAGAAGCAGATATTATGTTTCTTGAAAAATGGTACATTGCAGCTAGGCTGTGATGTACAGTATACTCAGTAGAGAGCACAGAACAAATATGGATGGGTTAATAAAAGACAGGAAATGAAAAACACAGCACAGTTTGGCAGCTCTACGTGATATCGTTGGAAATCAATTTCAGCTCTTGAACTTAAGTTTGTTTTGTTTGTCCTTGAATATTGACAGTACGTCTCTGTCAGATGCAGTTTTTCTGACTTGTGCCATATACCAACATGCAGTACAGAACATGTGCCTTTGTAGACACTGTAGCTGGTTTGTATATTAGAGGAAAGAGCTTAGTAATCAAGTGGGCAACTCGCATCAAAGATGTTTTGTTGAATTATGCTCAAGACCACTGACAGCTGTGGAGTAAATTCTGGCAGCTCAGACACTCATCCAATCCGTGCTCTCAACACTGATCAGACCTCAATTACTCAACGACATGCTACCTACACGAAGGCTTACTCTTAGTCCACTGTACAGCACCAAATTAATTTCAAATTTGCTTCGGTCTCAAATGCAATAACCTACAGTTTAAAGGGACAACATTTGCAAAACTGTCGCTTGAAATGGCCCACAGCAGTTAACTGTACTCAGCAGAGATTAGTCTAATATCTGATGCTGCCGGGATGAATGGATCCCCCTGAATGCTGTAAGAAAGCAAATCTCCAGCCCTCAATATTTATATAATATACATAATATATACATCAAATTACCTGTATCAGCAAAGAATAGATACACACAGATGTACTATATCCCAATACACATGCAGTTGCCAGTTTATTAAGTACAGCAAGCTAAAATATTGTTCAGCTTTTGGTGAAACTGCGTAAAGAGTTGTTTATTCAACTGTATGGTAATTTTAGAGGATGTATTGTTGTTCAAAATATTTGTGTAGTACCACACATGAAATGTAGATATTTAATGTATTGAGAAATTAGGTTGAATTTGCTATTTTGTGCTGAAAAACAGTGATTCGACCTTTTTTGACCCATTGATTGGTTGATATTGATTTCTTGTAGTTTGTCAAAAATATTAATTTGAAGACATGCGTTATGTTGTCTTGCGTTTATTGCATATATGTTTTTCTGTTTATAACATAAACTGTAGTATTAGTAGTAGTAGCAGTATAGTATTTTCACATCACTCAATCCTCAAGATCTATAGGCCATCTGATTGCCAGCGGCAGTGGGAGGAGAAGGGGGCGGGACAAGTTAGGTCATAGAATACCAGTGAAATGCCACCATGGGTGACTTAGTCTCGGTGTCAGAGAAAAACATAACATCATGTGTTTGGGGAGATTCTGGGTTTTACCAACAAATGTGTGCCTCAGGATATTACACAGCTTTATCCAGGAAATGCAGGTAAAGTTATGTTAATATATATTTCTAAAAGTGTGTGAACACTTTTGAAAAGCTTTAAGCTTTGAAAAATCTATTTAAGAAGAATCTATAAATCATAATAGCAATGTCTCTTCTATCCAAACAATGGCTCTCTTTTAAAAGTCTGTGTCTGTGCTTGGTGTGACAATATCACAGCATCATTACATTACATTTACATTACGTTACATTTATCATTATCAACTTAACCTTAATATCACAATCCCAGTCAGATCCACGATGTTAACTATTCTAATGGAGTATAGAGCAAAGTTTTGGTGAGCAGGGATAAGGAACATGGAGACGCCCAAAATCCATGAAATCCATGGGTCCATGGAAAGGAGACGGCAAAGTGGCTTGTAATTAAGGATTTAAAATTCACTCATGCTGATTCCACCACCAGAAACGTATCTAAAAAGCTGATTCCAGGGATTATTTGTAGAAAATCTTCTTTCTGATTGTAGGTTAGTTGAAATCACCTTAATATTGGCATAAGAAAAACCAACGGGTGGTTATTCCTTCAATTGTCAGAGTACACTCCTATCGCCAATCTTACATTACAGAAAGAATGTTTTGAGAATAAAGCATGCTTTGTAGAAAATAGTTGTGCAAACTATTCAACTATGATAGATTTAGATACTTTACATTCACTATGAACTTCTTGTATTTTCTCAACCTGCAAAGCTTGTGAAACGATAAAGACTGAAAATACTTTTGACCATTAACACTTTAGTGTGTGGGTTCATAACCTTGTGGGAACAGGATATGTTGTATTCAGGATGTTGCTGGATACAAAAGAAAGATTTTAGCATTATACTAACTGTATGAAAACAGATCTTAGGCATGGTTAAATACTGTTCTCTGCAGGTGTTTGTGTGCTTCTGTGCTTTAGGGAAAAAAAAAAAAAAAAGAATTTAGACTTCAACCCTGAATTCATAGCACAGCTGTTGGACTGTAACATATTATCTTGCACAGGTGCTGCTGATCTTATGTCCAGCATTTCAGCTGAAAGAGATTTTTGCCATGTCTCATTTTGTTTACTTACCTTAATTGAGGTCTTTGTACATTTCTAAACATTCATCGTGTTTAGGTCTCCAGGCAAATGTGTTGTTAGCAGCGAGTTAAATTCTAATTTGAAAGCCATAACCAAGCATTAAACCTGCATTACCCCTTACTTAATAGACCTGTGTGGTTATAATACTACATATTTTATGTCAGTCTTTACTAAGCAATGGTGAAGGATGGTTTTCAAAACGTAGGTGAATCAGTACACATTTTAATGTAAATGATGAGGAAAATAATTAAAGAACAGCAATCAATGCCAGATTTTACAAAATGCAGCAGTCTCAATAGACAACAACAGAACTAGAGCACAGACAAATGCTGTGACACAATGAATATATTGATAAAAAGCACAAACCTCTGAGCTCTCTCTGGGCTTTTCTTTCCACATGATCTAAGCATTTTGTGTAGAACGGTGTTATTTATGATCCCCATCTTCCATTCATGCCAAAACCAATATCTCCACATTCTCTGATCCCTCTAATATTTTGTGTGTAATGCCTCTCAGCACTTTGGTTCATTCCATAGTGAACCAATTAAACAGTTGGAAAGAATGAAATCAGAGCTGTGATAGATTGCTGGTGGCAGCTTAATGATTAGAGAAGTAGTCTATATCTGAGAACTGAATCCCAACAAAAACTGAGAAAACCAAGTTGGCGAAGGAAAACATGTAACATCCTCCCCATTCGATCCCCTGGTTACTATTTTAGAGGTAGTCTTGAGCAAGCACTAAACTAACTGCTTCAGTGGAGCTGCTCAATCGAAGACCATGTGATCTGTGAAGGGCAGCTCCCCTGTGTAAAAGAGAGTAACTTTATGAATGTGAAACATGCTGTTCCTGAGAAAGACCGTGCCTGGTTAGCAACTCCACCTCGGATAAATAAAGCTGGAAAAAACAATGGCAGCTGGGATACAAGGAAAAAAAGAAAATCATTCAAAAAGCAGGTAGCATTTTACATTTCCCTGAATAGCATGTATACTTGATATTTGCGACTGCAATCAATGAACTCCCAGAGGATTCCTGCAGTGTTAAAGACTTGTGCAGGAGACAACACAATGAATATCTGTTTATCAGGAGTACATTTACACAAGCATGCAACTGAAATATGTTAAGAGATGTGTTTGCGAAGACAAAGCCACTGTTAAGGATCACATAAAATGTTAACGCAATCATAAGTCAAAGAGAATAAATGACCCGTCTTTGTCAAACATATATATATTTTAAGATTTTCACTAGACTTGCCCTCATAAAAATGCTGTGATGTGATCATATTGTTATGATGGAACGCGCACAGGCTCATAATTTCAATTCTATTTTTCATATATTTAAATTAACATAATGTAGATTTTTGTATGACACAATGTGCCTCAACCCTTATCTTTCTTTTAGACTGTAAAAAATATATGAATGATAACCTGCATTATTAATGATTCTGCTTTTGTGAACATGGCTATAAGAAAAAAAGTGTCAATTCAAAAAGTGAGATGGATCAAGTCATGTCAAATCCTATTAAGACCAAGAAGTTCCCTTCCTCTGATTTTCATTTAGTAACCATTGTAAAGCTTTAATATTAAGTAGAGTTGCAATGGTTGATTGATTAATCAATTGACAGAAAATGAACGAACGACTACTTTGATAAGGTTCATTTTTTAAGCAAATTGCCAAACTTGTCTGATTCCAGTTTTTCCAAGTATTACGACTGGCTGCTTTTCTCAGTTTGATTATAATTATGAAGTCAGTGTTTTGAGTTTTGGACTGTCCTTCGCACAAACAAAACATTTCATGGCATCATCGAGGAGAAGAACGGAGTGGTTAAATGATTAAAAATAAGCAGGTTAATCGTTAATGGACATAATCACCAGTTGCAGTCCCAACAGTAATCAGTGAATGAATATATACTTTACACTGTAATCACTGTGTGACTCAAATGCTACGTGCTAAAGTCTAAAGTGAACAGCTGGTATAAAAAAGTACAAATAAATAAAGAGCCTATTGACTAGACTGACACAGATGTCAGATTTTCACTTAACTTCAAACATACAAAGCTCAGGAGATAAATACACTTTGACTTAAATCTAATGCCATGACTGACATCTACACTAAAGAACATATGAAATGTCCTCAGCATCAGTTTACATACATAAAATAGCGGATGCATTCTCCTCTAGCTTCAAAGGGGGATAGCAGCTCGGCAACGATCCACTGAAAACAACAGAGGCATTTTATATGTGGTGCCACTGTGACGAGGGATGGTGCTCAGCTTTTGTTTATTATGGTTATACATCTTGCACTCCACTGTAAAACAAAAAGCCAAGCCTTCCACTAATGACTCATCACTGAAAGAACACCAGCATCATGTTTACAGGGACTAACAATTAAGTGCCTGCCAATTACAACAGTGACTGTGACAACCAAACACAAATATCTATACTGACAGCAGCAAAGGAGTGAAATAAAACACAAGTTCACATCAAAACTATAGCTTTTTTTTTTTAAATCAACAACTATATTAAATTTTGAATGAAGACTGCATCCTAATGAGTAGAAAATAAGAATTTGAGCAATAATAGAAAGTTGAAAAGAAATTAAGTCTCTTAGGACTCAAAAGCTTGTTTTGAAAAAATTTAATAATTTACCTACAAAAAACAGTTTGGACAGTTGCACTAATCAATATTTTCATTGTAACAATGAATCAAATGACTGAGGTGTTGCTCGTGGTGATAAGCCCACACAGAATTATCATTTGCCTCTGTTCTTTCCCTCAGCCCAAGAGTGTTTTAGCATCTTTCAGCTCTTTGTTTTGGTTTTTCAGCTGGCAAATTCAGCACTGAAACTTGTTTCCAGATGCAGCATGCAGTTATTTTCACAAAAAGAACTTTTAAAACCCACTCTATGCTACCTTCCCAACAGCAAAGGGCAAGGGGGTAAAGCTGGTGACTGGTGACACAGTTGTTGGGTGGCCAGAAACAAATACATTTTAATGTTGCTCTGTTGGATGTACAGTATAAATTAGCAACTGATAACTAACACTTTTTAAAAAAGAATTACATTTAGTCATCCCTTTTGTAGTTGTTTTTATTGTTAAAGAGGAAGAAAATTGCCTTTGGGGAACTATAAGAAAGGCTCCTGTTCGTCTCAGCTGGCTGGAGGGGCGTGTTAGTGTTTGATTGACAGCAGCTGGAAGGTTGCCAGTGTTAAACTGCAGGGAACTAGAGACAAAGCAAACAAACTTGCGCTGTGGTCAACATGTCATGGGCAGGCAGCATGTTGTTAGTACTACTGAAGACTAAGGACCACACCAGCATCACCGGACTAAAGTGTGATTTGCTGGTTCATTTACATTGTGTTTTACTGCGCTTGCAGCTGAGTAACTAATTAGCTAGACTCCCAACTGATATTAGCTGTGCACTTTTCCCCAGTGAATTTTTTTTGGACGCTCAGTCAACATGCTCAAGCTAAGGTGCAGGACAAGGTGAGTGTTGTCAGTTAGATAAGAAAGAGACTATAGACAGAAAGCTAAAGTCAGTAGCTCTTGTGTTGTGCAGCAGGCTGCTTTATGGCTCTGTATAACCATCTGTTGTGCCTATGATAGATTGGAATAAGGTCTCCATTTACGTAGATGGATACAGGAATGGTAGTGCATCAAACAAAAAAAAATACACACATGGCTGAACGTAGGACAAGTGATTTACAAAGCAGATATATATGCAATTTAATTTCAGTTGGACTTTAAAGATGAATGCATTTCAGATGAATTGCAAAGTCCACTGTTAGAGTTATATGCAGTGATGGGACTTGCATCTCAGCTGATAATAATGTCAAGGCATGTTTTTGTCAATTGAGCAGAATAAGATCATGTTAATGGCAGATCAGATATGCGTCACTGCATAAGTCAAGTCAACATACTCACCTTTCAATCCTTCATAAATATTTTGACTGTAAAAATATCAAGACCGTTTATTGCATAAAGGGATGTCTCCAGCCTGCTAATGCCTGTCAGTGAGAGATTATTCCCTCAGTCACATCATCCTAAACATCCTTTTTCTTTTACCGAGCAAAGTTTCACTTTCCTGTGTGCTTCATTAGAGGACGATGCTATTCAGGTAGAATTTTGTGTTCCAGGAAGCATTATAACAAGCAATCTATGACACACACTTTCAGTGTTTGAAGAAGAAACACTGCTGCCATTTCAAATGTCTTCTGAGAGCAACAGCACAGTACCTGAAATGTGGCCTTGAATATAAAATGTCTGCCTACTCTTCAGCCCGTACTGATCATGGCCCTTTTAATTACTTTCTCATTTGTGGGAGCCACCCAAGGTTCTGTTTATTGTAGCCCACTTCATTACTGTCATGTGGCCAATGTGGTTGCCATGGTGTGACCATTACGCCATGTCCTTTGAATTTCAATTATCATTCACAGTCTGATTTGTGCGGAGGACATTACCGGGCTGCACAAAATATCATTTTCCCCCATCTTGAGGAGTCAAACCCCACCCCTGAAAGTCATATCTATAATAATTTCTTTGCAATAGATGTCATTTGATGGCATGAAAAACAGGCTGCAGATGGGAAGTCATGCTCATTTTTTTTCACACATACAAATGTTTTATGATTCATAGGCCCGATTGTGACGCAGATTACTATTGCACATTAAAAGCCACCCAGAGGCAGGGCTGAAACAATTCTTCAAGAGACTCAAGTTACTCTATTGGTAGAAATCATTGATGAAAATTCTTTGCATCAAAGCCTTGTTCAATCCGTATTACTATATACAGTGCACTGTGTTTCACACGGGTGATTATTACTGTCCTACAATGTGCTTGCGCTGTGGACACATAACGGCTGGGAGGTGTGATTTGATAGCATGGACCGCAAAATGGGGAAGGGAGAGAAAAAAAAAAGAGGAATGAAGAGAAGTGGGTCAAAGAAAACAGCAGAAAATGTCCAAAGTTTGGGATCATTTCAAGCTAAAACAAAAGGAAAACTGTACAGCGTCTTTGTAAAAACAAAGTCACTAGCCTACTGCAATAGCACAACATCAACACTTAAGCATCTCAACGGCAAGCATCCAGCTGATATATGTCAATTAAATGCAGTAAATGGGTTTAGTCTTGACAGATAATATTATATGCAATTAAAGCATGCATGATTTTTTTCTAAAAAAAGAAACCAATTAGTTTTAAAAGACCCATCTTCTTTTCTCTTCTGTATATTTAGTATTGCTCTTATCTAATTACTGCATCTGTCAATGAAATAATCGATAGAGTACTTAATTATCAAAATAATTGATAGCTGGAGCCCTACCATGAGGCTGCCTCAGCATGGTAATTAAACAGATGCTCGTTTTGTAAGGTGCGCCATCACTCTAGTCAGACACGTTAACCACTTACCACCAAACTCCTGCTCTGCAAAACACATAAATGTTTATGCAAGGGTGTCATTTCAAATATACAAGGCTTCTATGATGTCTTTCAGTATAAACAAAGAAGCATTTAGAGCATGATGGGGCTCTCACTCAATGGCAATCGAGACAAATGGCAACACAGCCAAGCTCCACTTAAAGAAAAAAAATATATAGGTGAGCTCTGTTTTCCACACTTATTTAGGGAAGACTTATTTGTTCAAAATATTCTCTCATCACCCAAGTGGTAAATAATGCCCAGGGATAAGAGGTGGATTGATGCCACTCAGTCATTCCCCTGCTAACCATTTGCAGTCCATCAGTGTATAGATCGACATTACCATCTCCCCTGATCAATAGTTAGGTCTACCTCCACATCTGCTCCACACTTGACCTCTTGCCAATTCTCACTTTCCCAGTATTTGTGAAGAACTCGTCTGTTTATACAGTGCGTTTCATCTACTTTGGGCACTTATGTAAAGCAATATCCAGACTGCGAGCTCTCCTTCAATGAGATATCATGTGGAGTTTCTCTCTGCTGCTGTACTTCTTGATTGAATTTATTCACTGTCACTTGTATGAAAGTATTGATCGAATGTAAATGATGATCTGTGGAATGTTTTCAACTCAGCAAACATGTGACAGATTGAGACAAAGAAGGCATCTGCTGTTGTGATGAATGAAAAGGAGGCTGAGCACCTTCCAGCGATACAATCCAGAGAGAAAACGGTTGCATAATGAGATGTTGCTCTATCATTTCCATGACAAGGAAATGTTTCCACACACATTAAGTTGATCGTTTTGATGTAAATTATGACAAGGCATTTGGTTTGACAGCTTAAAATTGTCATGAATGGATATAAGAACATACTGTTATTACAAAATGGTAACAAACAAGAGAGATGACCAACAACATCTATGTAAGTAATATCTATTATTATCTTTTCTCCATTTAGATTACAATATTCTCATATCCGCAGGCAGATGTTAAGATATAAAGCAACACGGCTGCATGTCTGCACTCTATGTATAATCCAAGGCTCTCTGTAGTCCCTTTAATTGCCGTCCAAAATAGTCATAAATATTTGATGTTGTGGAGATCCCACCAGATATCACTGTTTCCAAGAAGAGTCTGCTAAGGTAAGAGACATCAAAGATAGTGTCAAAAAAATGTGTCAAATATGTTTCAAGAAATGCTCTGAAAGGGAATATTTGAAAGTGTAAAAAGGTGGAGCTGTTTGATCTGTATAGAGAAGGAAAAAAAACAAGTCAAATGCAGAGGAGCAGTTACTGTAGTAGCCTCCCAACCCTGACCCAGAGGTGGACAGTCATATCTCATGGGACTAGTGTCAATGCAGCCTTGTGTTCTGCCTAAGTACCAATTGATTTCCGAAATGACACATAGCCCTGCACCACCATTCTGTGGCCTGGGTAATCCACTCAATTCATTAAAATCAAATCCTTCTTTATCAAGCTCTCATATAAGTAAGGACAGACACCAAAATGTTTTTTTTAAAGCGATAATAAAAAATTGTATTCTATAATATTTAAATATTTGAATTCTTGTACTTCTTGTACAAGGTTTTTTTTTTCTGGAATGTATATCCATGTCATAATAACACTGGGTGAGCCCAGAGATGCCTTTTAGATTTGGAGGCTATAAAACAGAATTAAGCGTAGACCAACGGCTTAACTTAAATGCTGCTATCATACATAAAAAATTCAAATGGTTCGTATTTCATTAATTCTCATTCCTTAAAGCGACTCTATCAGGTCACACAATGGAGGTTGCAGTTAACATATGAAATGGATTCTCTCACGCACCACTGATGTGATGATAGCGGATCAAGCAAAGCGAGGCAGAGCGATACATAGACTAGACAGCTCAAGTCACAATTCATTTTCCTGCTGCAGATACACCTTACAGTCAGTCCCTTCAATGTTACACTAGTACAACAAAAGAATGAGGATGTCACAAATGATAAGCCTCATAGGCCCATGACCTCCAGTGTTAACAACAAAAACACTTGAAAAGTGCTTGAGAAACCAAATTCAAGAAATCATTTCAAGAAAGGTTTTGAGAACCACCAAGATTAAAAGCAAAATCTGCCTACATTATTCCCTTTGCTTGAGGTTCTGATGACTGGAAATAGAATTAAATAAAGCAATAAAGCTGAATATCTCTGAAATATGTTGAGCTTCAAATGAGGACCAAAAAAAAAAAAAAAAAAAAAGGAGCAAAAATATAAAATTGTGTGCTGCTTTTAATAAAATCTCACTGTGTCAGCAATAATAAAACAAATTGCAAGCGCTTTCTTTTAAATGCATCACTGCCAACTGTTATTGCCTCAGCAGAACCACTCCAGGGTGGCGGTAGATCAAAAGACAACATAGCAGGCTAATACGCAAGCTAATTACAGCTGGCTATTAAAAGCATGGCTAATTCTGTACATTTGACAGAGATACAGTAGAAAGAAATACACGTCAAACAATGCAGGAGGAGCAGAACATGATGGAGCGGACCGGCGCTATGGATCAACTGGTTTCCCTGTTCAGTGATGACCTTTTATTGAATCCATTCATAGATTCTTGCAGTGAAGACAAATCTTTGGAAGCAGGAAAATAACATTTAGCTGTCCTTCTAGATGCCCTATTCCAGTTCTTTCATTGAAATTTAAAAGCATGACCACCTGAAGACAGGCCTGGGTAAAACCTTGTCACACACCAAACCACCTCTAACTTGAGGTTACGTCTCACGTTGTACTACTGTCTAGTATAAAACAGTAAAACGGTACAACCAGATTCATTTTTTTGACCTAAATACCCCGAAAAACAGAGCTTACAGTCTCATTACAAGATTTTTATTTACCCAATCTATATGACGACGACTGAGAAAACGTCATTCACTGAAGAAGAATTTCCAGGAAAAGCTAGTAGAGTTTTTGTTTCTAAAGCATTTCAGTACATGGTACCCCGAATTACATCCTCAGAAAAGTACTGTAGAGCTTAAAGCACACATCTGACACATTGTCAACCAATCTGATTATGATCAGGTTTGAAAAGGTGGGACTTATTTCTGTTTTTTTCCAAGTATTCTACATTTTAAGTGCCTTACTGAAAAAGATCTTTGGATAAAGTTTGTAGACAAGATTAAGTGGTCTAGAAATCAATGTAATTAGAGTCCATTTATTATATAAATTCCATTAAGCTGTTATTTTATTCTTACTGCATGTTAAGATTAGCCGGTCATTACTTGTCTGCCTCATTTGCATCACAGGCATATGTAGCATTGTAGGTCTGTTTAAGACCTGCTGCATGCGTAGTTTTATATTTTTATTTCTAAAAATAAAACAAGATTCAGTGGGTTACAGTTGAGATATGACCTTTCTTGAGTTTAGAAACAAACTATCTAATAAAACACTGATTAGATCTGTGTGTTCTGGTAATTACTTTTCATGATATTCCCCCCTCAAGAAGTAGCATACAATCTGTGCTGACCTGCCAAATTACCACCGTAATGTCTCCCTCTCCAATTAGCACCCAAAAGATCACCTCCAAAGCTGAAGATGGTACACTGTATTTAAAAATTGACCTTAAGAAGCAAACTGTATTTGAATAAATCATACGTAAACAAAAGCAGTTTCATAGCTTCGAAAATAGCCAAACAAGTCAATATGTATGTACAATCAAAAAAAGTCATAAAACAGACTGAATGATTCCAAAGCTGTTGCCTGAAGGTTATTGTATTTGCCTTATGTGAGCACTGAAATTGTAGGTGTGTTAAAGGGCGTGTGAGTAGTTAATTTGCTGATTACTAAATGCTAGAGGTTAATACATCAATACAGCCCCTAGTTATATGACTCATACATCATCAGTGTACCTCTCTGGTATTGACAAATACGTTGGATGCAGGCAATAACCTTGACTTCTTTTTCCAAAAGTCTGTATCTACTGTAAGTCCTGAGGCAGAATAAATAATTAAGATTCATTTGCCATTCATGTGTTTGACATCACACTACAAAAATGTAGGCATTTGTCTATCTGGTTAATATCAATCAAAGCAAAGAGTTCAAAGACGTGGTTCTGCCTATGCAACTGCATTCAACTAAATTCACCCAGATGACAACAGTATCCAAATGATTTTTGGGGAACTGAAGAGAAAAAGGAGAGGCAAGTTTTATAATGCATGCCTTCCTGCATGTGATGTCTCCATGGTATAGTCAAAGCCCTGAATTTCCTCTCACGGCTCTCATTAAGGCAGTGGTGTCAGGCACTGGCACAGAAGAAGGACGATTTTATCAATGATTTAATTAATCATCAAAACTCCCTCCCTCCACACATTTCTCTCCTATTCATTCTTCTTGCCCATCACTCTTCCTCAAGCCTCTTCCAAAGCTTTGTATCACATACATAAGCACACAGACATATATATATATATATATATATATATATAAAATAAATACATATGTGTGTGTGTATATATATATAAAAATATATATATGTGTGTGTGTGTGTGTGTATATATATATATAAAAATAATATATATATATATATATATATAGAAACACACACCTGCTCTTTTTCAAGATACTGCAACACAAGTAGCCTTGTCCTTTCTTTCAGTTCCCCCGACTTTAACTTGCTCCCTCCCAGACCGGCGGGCAGCAAAAGTCCCAAAAAGCAATGTCACCACTATTCAGGAGGCATCGCATTCAGTGAATTACCACCACAAAAGGACAACTGTCTCTCAGCCTGCCCAGAACTGAGAAAGATAATAGCCTAGTTCAACAGATAAGCTCTTCCTTCCTCCTTTTAAGTCTTTCAGTCTCCAACATGCTTAGCACACAGAGAGCCTCTGCTAGGATGAATTAATGCTTCAGTATTTGGAAGGACTGAAAAGACCTTCAGATTAGTAGTCTAAGATTGCCCATTGTATGCTTTGAACCTATACCCCCCTTTTGTTTGAGTCTCTTGCGGGGTGAAACTGAAAACAAAACAAAAAAAACCTCTCTTGCTTTTCTCTTACCTGGTGTTGAGGCTCAACGCTGGACAGAGAAGCAGTAAGCAAATAGCTTGGATGAATTTCATAGCTGTCTCACACTCCCGTTCCTTCTCCCTTCTCAGATGCTTTTTGCCTTTCCCCCGTGTCTCTCTCCCCGCTCTCTAGCTCTCCCACTGGCTGCCTGGGTTTTTTAGCGCACTCTCATACACACACACGCACACACACCCAGACACACAAGCAGCGAGGCAGACAGATGCAACACAGTGGCTCGGCGAGAGGGAGGATCTCTGGCTTTAAATAACACAGGGACACGGACCGACTTGCTAATGGAAAGGAAGCGGGTGGGGCTGAAATCAAGAGAGGGAGATGTGGGAGTGATATGATGTCAGCGCCCGTGCAGCTTCAGCTATTGGTGAGAGGCATTCTTGCCATTGTTTGGTGCCGGTTGTTCCCCCAACGATGCACTTCTCCATTCATTTCATTCTGCCTGCTTACTACCTGCAGTCTGATAGGTGGAGATATAGCAAAGAAATTAGCGGAAAGAGAGAGCAACCAGGATCATCACCACAAGAAAACACTCAAGGAGTTAACAGTTGAGTCACAGCAAAGTCACAGTTCAGTTAAGGCAAGACACTAATAGATTTAAAGTGTAATTAGTAATGAGGCTCTGTGCTTAAAACAGAAAGCAAGGTTAGGTTGTTAGATAGTGAAGTCAGAGAATTAAAAAATGAAATGAATCACGTTCCTCTGATCAGGAAAAAAAAAAAAACTGATGCTAAGTATCATTTTATTTTCTCTCTTTTTTTTCTTTATTATGCTTAAATTGTTGCTTTCAATTAAATGTACATAACAGAAGCAAACTAATCATATTATTCAATTAAACCACAACTAGCTAAACTGAAATAGTTTTCTGCTGAAGTGCGCATTTTAAAAAGCAAATATGAAAACACTGAAATATGAAAACACACAGATTTAAAGAAGCAGTAGGAATCTATTGACAGAGATGGAATATAAGATTCCTAATTTTGTTTTCAGTAGTGCATAATCACCTAAGACTAAGAACCATTGTGTTTTCACTTAATGACGAGTCCTTAATATCTACACAGGGAGTGGGTCCTCATCAATGGGACTGCTCTCATGTTGCACCGCCATGTTTCTACAGTAGCCCAGAATGGACAAACCTTTTCCATTTAATGTTGCAGATTGCACCTTTAAAAAAAATAGGATTTTAAATTGAATTACAATCACCCCAGATATTGAGACTAGGTATCTGATTTTATATACAATATTGTGATATGCTTATCTTAATGGAAATTAAATTGAGAAACAATTTGTGGATAAAACAGTTAAACAAAGTAATAAATTGCAAAGCGCTTACTTTTTACCCACAATGCCTTTAACACATTCACAAATGGCTACCATGGCACATCAAATGGCAAAATGTCTTGCGATATATGTAGTCATTACCCACCCCTACAAAACAGCATACTTTTAAAATAAATTGAAATCCAAGACATTCAGTTTTGATTCTTTAAATCAACCAAACCTGGACATACTATACACAGAAACATAAAAAATGTATAGTGATGAAATGATCTCAACCTCTACCTACTTAACTGCTTTGTAATTTGAGATTAACCCTATGAAAGTGAAAGGACCTTTTTGGTCAGAGTCGAGAATTAAGAGAATGTTCCAAGTGAGACTCTAAGCCGTGTATTACAGGTAGAATATTAAGCAGTCCATACAAAGGTGGAGGTCACACACTATAGGCATGATAAATGATTTCCATTACAGCTTTAATAGAGTTTGGAGTCTGTTGTACCCTAGCAGTAGCCCATTTTCCATAGCGAAAGATTTGCACCCATTTATTTGGTCTAATTAGAAGTTCATGCATGGAAACCCATGGTGACCAGTTGTAATGAGTCTGCTAGACCATAGCTTGCCTTGGTTACCGCGAAAGGATCCCCAGCGGACCTCCGTAATCTGTCTCAATCATGTATCACATCAGCCACAAACTTGTAGTCCCAGTGCTCTGAGCCAACCTGTTGATTATCTTATCATAATGAAGAATAATTACCATAAAATCAGCATGAATTGTTGATATTATGCAAGATTGCATTTGGATAAATCCCCATAGCTAAGCCCGAATGTCACATCAATTGATTTGTATATTCTGTTTACGAATGCTTCATTTGAATTTTGATCATGCCTAAATGGGATGCTTTGATTCAGTCATAGCCGTGCACTGTTAAATGTTCTTTATGAATTCTGACTGGACAACATGTATTTGTGAGCATATAGTTTGCTAACATGATAGCTGCACAGCCCAACTTATAATACCATTAGGAAACTTTTCATTGTATTTTTTGAGTTGTTAAAGCAGTTTAGCAAACAGAAACGATTCCCTCGCTCTATGCCAGTTGAGCATTGGACATATTAATTCCTAATAATTTCCAAAACACACAAAATTGCTACAGATATTGAGCGATTCCAATAGCTTTGCCACAATATAAATCACTTAGAATCACAGTATTCAAGCGGAGTCTGTAGCATTAATTAAAAAATTAAAAAGGCAGCTGTGGAGCTCCGTAAGGCATATTAGAAACATTATTATAAGTGCGTATTTCTCTTCTCACACTTCCTCCAATCACTTCTTAATGCCTGTAAGCAAAGGCATAAACATCCATGGAATGATGCAACAAAAATCTTATGCAGGCAATTTTCAAAATTTTAGCTATGAAGTAAAAGTTTGAAGTTCTCAGCTTTTTTATTCCCACTGTGGTCGCTGTGGAAGAAATGATGAATGCTGGATTTACAGTAAGCAGCACAGTTAGGCTTTAGATGGAAGATGATCTGGTTGAAAGGTTTCCTGTAGCATTGGTTTGCATTAGTCAGAAAGAAGCAACAGTCTTGTAAGTTGTGGATTTAGTGGTTTGGGGGACTCATTTCAGTGTTAAACTATAAATCTCTGTATGTTTGTTGATGTAAAGTATTACAGTATCTGACTGTGTGTGCACACATGCTCTTGAGTCTCCGTCTTTTTGCAAACCACTCTGAGTGTTGGATTTCTTTGGAAGAGAGGACACTGACTGGTACTCCCCTTCCTCAAAAGGAGTGTTTGAGGCATAAGTTTTTAAGAGACTCAATTTTAGCTGTCATGTCCTATTCATTTTATCATGCAATTGGAAAAGCACTTTGAACTGTAACTGTGTGTGAAATGTGCTATATAAATAAATTGCCTCGCCTTGCATAATTGTCATGGTTAAGTTTGGGGTTGGGTGCTATGTGCATTATGCCAGTAAAGGTTCTCACAAGAATATAGAGAAATGTGTGTTCGCAGGGCTTTAAGAGAATTTTTAGAAGTAGGGAATCGGCAGATCTTGCCTACCAGCTGTCAAAATATAGGAAGCTCAGCCAACGAGCATGTGAGCTTTTGAAGCCATATATTCTTTAGCCGAATCCAACATAAAGGGTTTTTGTTTTCTTTTAAAGCCCTCTATTTGTCAATGAAAGGCTTGTGCAGCATAGTGTACAGTAGATCCTCCTATTTAGCAACGTCCTGCCTCACATGCAAAGATTTTAAGCACATTCACTTGTGGAGCTGACAAACAAAACCAGTACTGTTTTCCACTAAGTAGCTTGACTTGGCAAACTGCATAAAGTGCCTTGCTAAAGAGCACTTTAACTTTGGTTCTTGAGGGATTGCACTGCATGACTCAATCACTTTTTTAGTCTGCATTCCCCTGGTCCAGAAATGGTCTGTTTTTGCCTTCTGGTCACAAGCCCGTCTTTCCCTTCAGGCTAAAACAGTCTCAGCATGCAGCGTTTCCACTTGTCTGCAATTACATATCCAAGGACAGCGATATTGACTGACAGTTGCTTGAGTAAATCAAGATATCCTGATTCTGAGCTAGCTAAAATAATGGCCTGTCAGCAACGTTGCTGCTTTTACTGACGACTGTTTGCTTTACACAAGGTGCCCCTTATTGCTCTTCTGCTTCTCCTCGGAATGAATATTAAGCTTAGGAAGATAAGTTAGCAAGTACTGAAATCTCCATCGTCTATTATGTATGTTTACAGAGGGTTTGCACTAGAAGGGAGAAAGAATCCAGCATTCCCTTGCATAAATTTCCATTCTCAACATCTACGGTGCCATTCAACATTTTGTGTGGAAAAGGAAAGAGAAAACAAAAAAAGAGAGAAGTCTGGCAGCAAAGCTGAAGCTTAAGGCAGTTCCCTGTCAGTTGGTTCATTCTCTCAGAGCAGGAGTATGGAAATGTGCTCTCACAGAACTGGTGCTGAAATAAGCTCTGAACATCATGTCTGGAATGTTTAGTTTGTCATCATATAAAGGACAAATGAACGGAGATACTGCAAAAACAACCCTAATGTCACTTTACACAGACCCCCATACAGCTGCTGTCGGTCAATAGTTTGTTATTGATAGACAAGAGGTAGTGGTACGGCATACATGTGAAATATCTGCTCAGAAAATATTCTACATAATATGACTCATTTAAAGTTTTTGTTCAGTGTTTCAGCTGTATACTCTGCTGTGCACTATATCTGGAGAATATAAGTATACTGCAAGGAAGAAAAGAGGAATAACAGATCTGTCACATATGAGGGGGTGCCAAAACTCTAAATTTTTGAGTCCTATACAGTTGCTTTAATATAACATACATTGATTCATAGTGTTCTGTGCTTTGGTGCTTAATTTATTAAATTTATGTTGTTAGATATGATACAGACCTGATTATATGGTGGAGGAAGAACTGTGACAGTAAAAAGTAAGTCTGTTTTCAACACAGTCATTGCACAAGATATCTAAATGTTTTGTTTTAATCAATTATTGAAAATGTAAGTTTTTTTTTTATTTTCTAGGAAGACATCCATTTTTTTAAATCCACAGACATCGACTTGTGGCTAAAAAGAAGTCTTGGTTCAGGTGGTTATATTATTATATCTGAAAATCCTCTATTGAGAGGAAACAATCCCATCATATCAGTGCTAGTAACTGCAGGACACCTAATCATAGCTATCTGGCCAACCAAAGTCAGTATGAGGACACCCACAATCAAAGGCAAGATGCCAGGACACCCACATTTAAAGGCAGTAAACTGGCAGGACACCCACACGAAGCTGTGGTAGGGTGCCAGGACACCCACTTTCAGCAGTGAGACAGCGGCAGGACAGCCGTGTTTAGTGGCAGAGCAGCAATGGATTTGTATAACTGTAATAAGACAGTACAAAACGTTTTAAAACGCCGCACAAATGAAACCAGTAAGGAAAACCTCAGTCATTGTAGTCCAGCTTTGTTCACTCTGATGCACTGTAATGTTCCAGCAAGACCCCCAGAGCAGAGCCTTGGCCTTAAACCATGGTGATGCTGCCACTGGAGAGAAGCATTTGTGTGGGATTGTGCCTCGGTTTATTGTGATTCTGTGGGATGGTTAGCCAGTGAGCTACTTACCCTGCATCCTCTGAGTGATGGCAAAAACTGCTAAACAGCTTTTTCCTCAAATTATTCACAATGTGATTGTTATAAGAAGACTATTATTAATTGAGTTAATTATGTATAATCAAGTATAATTAAGTGATGATTATACTTTACTTTTCAGAGCTTTAGTTGATAATCTTACTAAGAGCGACTCACAGTAGAACAAGCGTAAAGTCCTACATCAGCAACATTACATGCATCTAATTTTTAGGTGTGGAAGTGGTACAGCCAAAACTTAATGATAACAGATTACAAGTAAAAAATATTCCTACGATTAAGGAAGGGTTCCTTTGGAAGAGAAGGGCTGGATGAGGACAGAAAACAGTCAGAATATTCAACCTGCATGTTGTTTGAAGAGCTGGAGGAATATAGTGTATAGATGAGCGGCAGAGGTCATATAGATCCTAACTTTGTCCACAGCACTAATGCTTTCCCTTCACTTATAAGGCCCATGCATAGAGAATTGACTGGGTCATAGATACCGTCTGTGAGATAAGCTCATTAAACCATCATAGATCAGCAATATAGATGCAGTTCTGCACTGTCGAGACCAGCGAGAAAGCTGTACATGTGCAGTGGCGAATGTTTAACAACCATTATCTGGTTGCATTGTTCTACTGAGGTATAAATCTGGCAGTTTTTCAATCCTCACTTATTTGATGTCTCAGGATTTCTGGCCTTGAACAGAATACGGAGATGGCCTATTGCTAGGAGTGACTTGATTGTTACTGTGCTGTATGTGCCATAGCTCCAGGCAAACAATCTATTCATTTGCAGATCTATAAACATATAGATTTCTGGTTTCTGTAACCTCAGCAGCTTTGCCACGTGGTCACCCCCACGTTTTATGTTCGAACATTTGTCTATCCTATGTACAATTGGTTTTGTACCACTAAATGACCATTTCTATGACGTACTGTACTTTACCCTATGTTGCTCTCACCGGAGTAGGCTCTGGCCTTTGCAGGCTGACCCCACAGGACAAATACTGGGCTATGTAGGGGAATTACTGTTCATGGAGAGTATTGTTCTGAAATGCTTGTAATGTCAGCTCGCCATAAAGACAAATTGCTAAGAGCCTATATAAAAGATGATAGGAGCAGTGTATTGTACGCGCAATATTTTGGCACATGGTTTACAAAAAATATACAGCATAGTGCGTTCTTGGTGATTGTTTCCTTTAAAAACTCTTTATACAGAATCTGTTTTTGCTTAATCCTCCCGCTTCCTGTGGACACTGGCTTTTCCGTTTGCATATTATAACATTATAACATTAACTTGCAGTTTCAATTTAAAAAACCAGACAGATGCCAAGATTCTCATCTGTCACGCAATGGAAAAAAACAATTTGGAATTGTTCCGTAGACAGAGAACTGTGAGAATTTGTGAATGCATGCAATATTGATTTGAGCACCTACTCCACATTGAAATGAGATGTCCCTCTTGGTAAAATTGTATGAGCCAAAGGGAGAAAATAAAATCACTCAACTTCTCATTCTATCAAAGTAATTGGTACTGTCTTCACAGTGATGTGGCATCACATGGGTGGGTGTCCTTAATACATTACTCTAGAGGGGAGGGAACAATGAAGTGCCACAGGAATACAAACTGAATTGTCTGAGGTGAATGGATTAACAATGCTCATAATTCAGAGACTGTCTGCTTTTCGAACTTACTGGTGGATTTTTACTTCCATCTTCAGGCAGTTCTTTAAATTGCAAGAAATGCCTAAACTGACCACAGCAACAATCTTTAAGAACAATATTCCACTGTGGCAAAATGAGACAAGATGCAGTAAAGCTACAACCTGCATGAAAAAATTAAAATTTTCTGAATACAATTTGCTCCAAAATTCTTAATTTTGTGCATTTTTCTTAATATTATCGGTGCTCATTTGTTTTATTCTCCAACTGCTCAACCCCCTCAAATAGGTAGTGAGGCATCTTTAAGATCTCGCATAGTTGCCTCTGTTACACAGCTGCTGCTGCATGACCTGGATAAACAAAATGCTGCAGAGACAGCAGCATTAACCGCATACTGCTGTTGTTGTGTCAGACACACCAACAGGGACACTGGCTTTAGAGTGTGGAGCTACTGTAAATTGTTTGATTCAAATTAAGATGGTTGAAGTTGATTTTTAGAAATCTTTAAATAATTGAACAATTGAAGCGCTAAACGCAGATTATGACTTGGATAACACATCTGATGCTTCTAAGTGGATTAAGATGTAAAATGTCAACTGTGTGGACTAATATGCCACATAGTACGTATTGAAGTAGCATTTTTAGACAAAAACATTTCCTCATTATGTGGCAGTGTGAAAGTTTTAAAACACAGGTGCATCCAAACATGGAATTTAAGAAAAGTGGCAACATGCTGACTCCTGCAGTTAGTCATATCTGTATTTATGTTTTTAAACACATCATTAAAGAGTGAATGACGGGAGGACTTGTTGGGACCACACTTGACTGGCCAGCTTAGCATTCCATCCATGCAGAGTGAGAGTGAGCCTGAGAACAGTGAAGAGGAGCAATGGGAACGGAGGGGTCAGGAACTGTACCTCAGCTGGACTGCAGGAGGTACATGCAACACCACGAGGGTGCACAATTAAAGGGGGATTCACGTGAATATTGCAATAAAAGCATAGGCCTCCAGTCAGCCAGCGACAGCATGAGCCAGGAGGACACAAACATGCAGGTTTATCTGTGCATCTATGAGCCAGCCGCACTGCTTGACAAAATGATAAAGACTGACAAAGTGCAGCTGCGCCACTATAGGGAAGATAAAGACTCAGCCGCTGGGAGGGAGCCAACAGTTAGAACCAGCAGAAATGAGTTAATATGCTGCAGTGACTTTAACTTGTAATTGTTTTTGTCAGATTCTGTTGTCGATGGCAGCACCAGGGGAATGCTGAGTCTGTCTACTTGGGGCTTTCTTCAAAGACAGACTGAAAGAAACAAATGCCAATGGGACCAAGACGGTTCACTTCTGAAGTGTTTCCAGAACCTAAGTTATGTTTGTATATGGCTTGCAGTCTAATGTGTAATTTTCTGTGCTCATCAGTGTTAACTGACTAGCAGCTCCTAATGGCAGTTAAATAGTTGTGCTAATATGTCAATATTAATCATCAAAGCATGCAATATTCTCTTTGTACATTTGTCCAAAAGGTGAAACATTGCCAACCACTGTACCTAACTGCATAAAATGTAAACTGTCATGACATGCACTGACATGCAGATAGAAATAACAACTAGTGTCCTTTTCAATCCCATCCATTATCTGTATCTTGCCCAATTTTAACTGTATTGAATGTAGTTTAATGTTTTTACTCTTATTTCCCCTTATAAAGCATTTTGTACATTTATTTTGAACAGTTTTGAAGTTTATTATTTGTATTACTATTATTAAATGAGTACATACTCATAGTAATATTTTTTAATTCTATCATAGTAATTGCAATAAAAGCTCATTATAATGCAGTCTACAAGTGAAACATATGATACTAATTAAACCAGTCCTCCAGCAGGTCATTTCGAACCAAACCTGAAGATGGTGGAAAGTACGGGCATATAAATTGAGTGCACGGTCTTGTGTTTTCAGGATGCTCTACATCATTGTGACTGGACAATGCTTATTGCATTTTGAGCTGAATGAATGAAATGAAAAATGCAAATGCATGTATTTCGCAGCAACATTGAATCATTTGCATTTGGTTTTCTCAGCTGAATTACTTTTTCTTGCACCTAGGTACACAATAAACATGAACAAAACACACACAAACCAAGACATATTATCATTCATCAGTGAAACAACCTATTAATAATGTTGTCAACAGAATCCTGATTGTTTTGTATGAAAGATGTTAACAAAAGTTAAGCACATTCATAGCATGGAAAACTAGTTTCTCAGCCTGTTTGGCCAGGTGTCGTGCCAGGGGGAAGAATTTTCAATTCCCTATTAAGGAGATATGGAGGACACTCCAGCATAGCTCTGGCTGTCCTGACAACCTGCCACTGTGTGGCTGTGACAGGTCCAAGTAAATTTGGGCTTGGCCCTCCAGGGTCCCACATAACGGAAGAGTTCTGAAGGCAGGCAGGTCCCTACCATGGCTCCCTTGAGCAGTCGCAGGCCCATTTGCTGATGTGGAGAGAGAAATACTTAGAGCAAGTAGCCCGAAGCAGCTGTCATGTAATTCAGCTGGCACCAGATACCGATGGTGGTGTGTGAGCTTTACATCAGCTGGGCATTTTACAAGAGTGATGAGGCATTGCAAAGGCTCTTTGTTCCAACTAAGTAGACAGAAAAGAAGAAGTCAGCAGTCCTGCCCACTACATCAAAACACTCAACTTTGTTAAATCTCCGTTCAGCTCATGGATGACCGGTCGGCCCTTTGTGAACTGCACGATTCGTTACTGTGTCTTCTGGTCTCATACAAACACAGTCCTTGTTTTCTGCTCTTTGTAGAGGGAGAAGTTTATTATGTAAAAGGTCAGTAACACAACTAAAGGCCTTTACATACCAACAGTGACGTGAATAAAAGAATAAATTCAGAGGTGAAATTTGACTTTTTCCTTCAATTGTGACACAAATTTGTGAAAAAAGTTTTAAAAGCGGTTCAGTTTCCTCCCACAGCCCTAAATGCGTACAGCACTTAAAAACTGCAAAGCCATTACACTCTTAAATAGGGAGAGGAAGGGCCTTGCAGCCATTCACACAAACAGTATAGCTTCTCTATTGATTAGTATCTAAAGAAAGAACAAATAGTTGCATGTAATATCCATCTTAAAATGGAATCATTAAAACTCTTTTAATTTATGCAGAAAAATGACCGTCGACCCTCTTAATTTCTTCATCCGTCAGTTCTGCCATGTGCCTTGGTTTATTTTTGCTCTTAAATTGTTACAAACATTTGCTTTCAATTTACTTCTCTGTTGGACTGCCCTTGCCCTCACCAGAGGATAGATTTGTAATAATGCCCTATTTAGACTATGACCACGCAGTCAGGGAGAATAATGGGTATCATTAGGTCACTAATTACTCTGAACGGTCATCTAATAACCGAAGAATGAAGAGAGATTTAAAAAAAGCCACATTCGCCACATGGTATAAACTCTGTTACCTCATGCTATTCCCATATTCAAAGATGATAAAGCCCTTATAGAAGCTATGTTATTCAGGTGGTTTGACGAGCACCAGGAGCTATTCCCCAAACACAAGATCTAAACCTTGGTGGGAAGTTTTGGAGCAAAGAGAAGTAGGGTAAAGAGTTCAGTGCAGTGATAGATCCCACTCCACCAGAGGCTATTAATATTTCTTTATATGCAGACAGAGATGTTTTAAATACACTTACACACATACACCACACCATCACTTCTATAGTATATCATCTATTTTGACTGAGGAACTGAACTAAAGCTTATGTTACCAGGTGTTATCTGTTATTTTGTCCACTCTCCATACATTTCATCTATCTATTTCCATACCTTTTTCTTGATTTTCAATTACTCAAAGAAGAGAATGATTTTGTGACTAAATGGTCATATTTCCTCCTATTGTTGTTTTTCCAGTTCAAAAATGCTACCAAAGAGGAAATTCAGTGTTCAGCTTATGCTCATTGTGAAGAAAACCTTCATAAAAAAAAAAAAACAGCTTATGCATTATGTGTACGATTTTAAAAGTAAAACCTTGTTGTACTGAGGCTGGACTCATGGCACACATCTAAGCACAATGATGTACAATATATTCTAAATATAATTAAACCCGAGACTGGAATCACTGAAAATACAGAAAATCAGTTTAGATCGTCTCATAAAAAAGCAAGGTCACAGGAAATGGTGCGTGACTGCCAAGCATGGAAGGTGGACATGGTTCAAAGCTTACACAATTATACACACTTTGAACACAATCAGTTCCGTGCTCAGTGGCATTCTCCGTTATTTTAGGGACAGGTGTTCTCTTTCTTCTTCATATTCCCACATTGCAGCAGAAAATTGAATAAAAATAAAAAATGTATTCAGCAGATATGTCACGCTCAAGTAATGCACCCATAGGCTGCTCTTTTACTTGCACCCGGTACAGTCAGCATCATGCCAGAGGAAGCTGTTCTGAGGCTTATTCGCTGAATAGAGCTGCACGTGTTCCTGCAAAACATTTCACCTGCATGTGATAATATTAGCAGCAATGTGGACTTTTTTTTTTTTTTGTCTGGCTGTGCAGCTGGTATTTTTTTTTTTATGTACGTTTTAATTGATGATTACTGGCACTTCTGATAACTAAAATGAATGTCCTGTTAATGATGCAAATGTAAAACTAATTATTTGTAACAATATTCGTTTAAGCTGCAATAAGTAATAATAATAATAACAATGTTGTGACAATAGCAGTTTGTCTTGGATGTTATCTGGCTCTCATTGTGGCTCTGTTCGGCTTCAGGCCTTTGGCAAATGGCTGCAGATAATTTGACTTATTCAAAAAAACACCAAAATGCTGCAGGAAATGTGCAAAAAAAGCATAACAATAAATATAGATACAGAAACACAGATGTGAATCAATTCCACAATTGTCATAACTGCTCTGAGCCACAGGGTGGTGATCTTTGATCAATTTTGGGGAGCAAAAGAAAGGTTATGAGTTCAGTCATCTAATGTACTTCCCAGATTTGATTGTTTAAGCACAAAAACATACAGTTACACACCCAGTCAGTCATTGTATGACAATTTGAAATTATAGTTATGTTCACATTTACTTTTGAAAAGTTAGACTTGGATTAGAGATGGTGTCTGAGCTGATCATATTAAAAATGCAGGGCTGTTTTTATGAACATTACTGGTGTAAACTGACCATTCACAGAAATAGAATAAAAAATATTCTTCAAATATTATTGAAAGATTATTGAAAATGTAAAAAGGCAACACATTTATTTCCTCAGATTTTTTTTTTTTTTTAATGGTTTTACCTCTTTGTTTATAGTTGGTTAATGGGTGGTAGTGCGAAGTCCAAGAAGATTTACTTTGGTCACCTACATGCAACAATTTATTCCGACTAAATAATATCATGTCAGTCATCAGTCACGGTGTTCCCTGACCAGAAGTGTCAGCTAATGAAAGATTTACTGCCATGGTCTTTGAGGCAACACTATGACAACTCTCATCAAATATAAATTTGACAGGTCCTCTGGGGACAAATTTATCCATCGCAGTAGACAAACTGTCACTTAGTAAATATGCTGCCTTTACAAAAGACTGTAAACATTTTTAAGACATAAATACCACTTTGATCTCATCTATACAGTCTGTCCATACTTACACAGTGATGCACTTAAATGATCGATGCTTTGTGTGTCTGCCTTGAGATACAGTTAATTAAACATTCGCCTCATTACTCCATTACTGCATATTTTGCTTTCAATCATCCATTGTCTTTTTATCCAGCTGCACCATCGCTATTCCTCACACATTCTTAATCACCATCTGTCAAAAACTGAATAATTGAGCACCATATCTACTGCTGTTTAACATTGGGTTTACCTGAATACTGACTAAGTCCTGTTAGGGATGTCCTTGTGTCTTTTGTCTGTATTTGAAACTGACTGTCAGCCACACAGCAAAGGAAATGGCATTGATCTTGCAAGCAAATTGAATTAATCTTTTTCCAACCTTTAGGCTTGTGTGCACGAACTTTGTGATAAACATGTTATGCAGATTACTTCACTCGTTTCTTTCTGGTGCATACCACCACTGCTCTTTGCAGCTCTGCACTGGTACATTCGAATGATTGTCTTCATGAGTCAACCATTTTTCCTGGATTTGCACTTGAAGCCGACTGATTAATCGGTTTATCGGCGCTCATAGGACCTTTTACGAACTATTCTTATCAGCAGAACTTGGCTCCATACTATTATATCACCATTTTGCACGGAGAGAGGAAGAGGTGCAGTACCTTTTAACGGTGATAGCTGTTAGCTTGCCAACCCCTGAAACAACCCAAAAAAATCTGTTACTCGATAAATCTATCAACAAACTGTTCAGCTCCCAGGACATTCATCCCTGGGAGCGGACTGCAGCACACCGTCTCGATTATGTACTTAACCCTGGAGTCCTTGGAGCTTCACTAAGCTTATTTATTAGTCACATGAGGCTTCACTTGGTTTTTGTTTTAAGTCTCGACTGAATATTTTATGGCAGGTACAGTAGTGGAAGAAGTAATCAGATCTTTTACTTCGTGTGCAACTACTTTCAAAGCAGTAGATACTGTTACAAGTAAAAGTCCTAGAAGACAAATTAACCACAGATCTACAAAGACGTCTACCGTTGTGAGTTTGAGAGTGTAATGATCATAACCTGAGCTACCTGATTACTGTACAGAGATGGCCGAGATGAATAGTTTGTCTTTATATGCTCTGTCTGATTTGGACCTTTGTCTTATGTTGTGGCTGCTCAATCCCCAGCTTCTCCTGTTGACAAGAAACTAAACCCACTGATAAGAGCCGCACGTCGATGCACCTAAGGTAACTTTTCACAATATAAATGCTGCACATATGACCACTATTCACACATTTCAGCTCTGCTTTGGTTTTCAAGAACTCTTGAGGGAAATACCTGGTTCTTTAGCAGTTAAATACTCTATTATACTCAAAAACTAGTCACTGACTGGGATGGCAGCATACAATGGGTTTAATATAGCTTTTTCGCTGGAAACAGCTGCATGCTGCTTGATAAGAAGCTGATGAGAGCTGTGAGAGTGAATCAAAACAGCAATGTTGCAAGCCATAAAACCAAATAATGAGCTGAAAGATGGTAAAAAATATAATAAGGGCCAGGTAACAATTCTCTCTGGGTTCACCACATTGATAAACCCCTTTCATAAGCACGTTTTCTATTTTCATTAAATGGCCTGTAAATGCAGACTTGTCACCACAGCAATCTATCTAAATACTAGTTCAGTACTTTTAAGGGAAGAATATTTGAAATATACAGTACAAACAGGCCCCGCTGAGTGCCTTAAAAACAAACAGCAAGATCTTAAAATCAATCTTTTGATGCACTGGATGCTTGTGAAGAGAGCCCAGCACAGGAGAGAGATTTCCTCTCTTTTTGGTGTCAGTAAGAACGTTTGCAGCAGCATTTTGGACCACAAGGTGCACATGGAACAGCAAAGACTAGTTAAAAGCCAATAAAGGGGGGATACAGTTGCCAAGGCAGCTGGAAATAAAGACAAACTAATGTTCTTTTTAGATTAAAGATTTTAGATGTTGTTCTCAACTGTGGGGAAAAGAACTAATCAACTTTTCTAACTACTGATTTGCTTTGCTTATCAAAGCTAAGATTAAGTCAAAGATTTATCCAGATTTTTGAGCAAAAGGCTTGAAAAGGTTGTTAGTGGTGTGAATGTTGAAGTACGGGAGGCCAAGTATGACAAACTCTCATTAAGCTTGAGAAGCAGTCTTTGATGTTTTGAGACATCAGTTCCTTCAGTCAATATTAGAGGTAAATAAAGCTCATGCAGCCCCCTGAGTGCATTTTTGTTTATGCTTTTTTTTTATAGATGTGTCTCGCATATTAATTTATATTTTATTTCTCTGTATTCACACAAACAAACAACATCTGATTTATAGTTATAAATAACACAAAACCTCCCCTTGTTTTGTTTAGGCCCTTTATTTAACCTCTTGTTTTTCTAAAGCTCTGCATTTAACTCGTGGGCTACCTCCTGCTCATCATCATGATTGAACCTGACATAAACGAGCCAAAATGAGTCTCTAGACCCTTCAGGCTTCCACGTAGTGCTGAGTGCAAGCAGCAGAAGTCTCTTTACAGATGACCACTCACGCTCTCTGAACGACTCGTTTTTTTGTCAGGCTGTAGCAGCTTTTTTGCTGCAAAGAAAGACTTAAGGGGAAGCTGCTGTGTGTATTTTGGGAAAACCCTGCCACATGTTAGCAGCTGACTGAGAGACACTTAATACCAGATATAGCGGGTCCCAAAACACATACACAACACGGTTTGATGTTAAATCCTTACTGATCAGGCTTAATGGAAAAATCTACTCAAAAACACTTTAAACACCAACGAGGCAGTCGGTGGCCATGCTCGTTGACATCTATCTTTTGCCATTATGCTGTGTAGTGCAGTTAGATTTTCTTACTTCTCTGGACATCTGGATTAACTAAATTATGTCACATTGACCTATTTGCAGTGGTGGCTATAAGATTATAAACTATGTCAGCAGTAATTGATAGTAATATTAAGAGCAGAGGTTTCTCCTCGCTGACCTATGTTCACAAAAAAATGTGTCTAGCTATTTTAGCCACTAAGAAGTAAAAAGTGGACTCTGTGATATTAATACAGCAACAAATAGCAGCCCCCCAACTCAGACATGTTCTTCCACCTTAATGTTGATGCCCTTAATCTCAATTATTCCTCTCAAATAAAAAATAAGTAAATCAGGGAGAGTAGCTTTAAGCTGCTAAATTGTTTGGCTGGTTGTTTTGGAGGAGGCAGCTGACTTGTAATTGGCTGTGAGATGTGGGGAGCCTTCCAGGTTTGTAGTCTAACAGTGACTGACAAGTACTGACAAGTGTTCATGTCCACCTATAGCACAGTGCCACTATCAAACTAAAGGCAACAGTTTAATATTTTGTTCAGTCCCTCTCTTATTCACAAACACACATTGTATCATGTTGTTATTGCAGGTGGAGCTTTTTTTTTTTTTTTCCTAGGGATGGGAATCGAGGAGAGTTTCCAGTTGAGCAACGGTTCCAAATTGTCCAATCTATCTGAATCGTATGCCTTATCGTATAGCTTATCTGCATTTTTTCTCACAGTTGCGCGCTGCATTTATGCTGAAAACTCATTTAGACCCCCCACACAGAAAATGGTTTGGGATTCAGTAAGGGAATCGAAACAGGATCGGACCGATAAGCATAATGGATAATGCCATTGATATCAATAAAATCTTAGCAATTCTCAACCCCAGTTTTTACAGTTAAATAGAATATTTAAGACAGTCAGACACGAACCCTAGAGCACCTAAAAAGCCCAGGCTCAGATATTAATAAGCTTGCACAGCAGTTTTGTGTTCCTACACAGTATTCATTCAGTTTGTGAATTAAGTATGTGGAGGTTAGAAAGCAGCAATTCATCAGTTAGCAACAAGCCCCCAGAGAGAGCGCGATACGATTTCGCTACAGGGGCTAAAATCTGGACTGTGGGCCATCTGAGATCCTTGAGTCAAGAAAGACGATCTGTAATACATACTATAAAAAGTATAACTTGTAACATAGCAGGGAAAAATCCTGATCTACACACACTCAAAAGCTACTCTTTGAACTGACTGTTCGCTAAACTCTTTTCACTTTTCTACAGCAACTGTAGGCACGGCACGCCTGTCATGCGTTGGATTTCTCCATGTTGGAGCGGTGCAGAGGGGCCTGCAGTCAGAGCAATACTCGTTATAGAAACTATCTGAAAGGTGCTGCCTTTTTTTTTTTTTAAGTCTTTCCAAAACTAAAAGCATAAGAGCAAATGCATGCTATGACCACCCTAGCCAATCTCATTACCTCAGAGAGTGTGACATTTGCTAAACATGTCAGTTAGACCTCATCTTAAAAGCCTCCTCTCTTGTAAAATAAAAAGTAAGAACATACAAACGCATACAGTGAACATCCAAGAAGTTATCGCAGACATTAATTATGGAAATAGAGTGCTTGCGTTTAATTAAGAAAACTCTCCTAAAACCAAATACCAACATAGTTAGGAATAAATTCTGTAACTTCACAATACCAACGCACTCACGTTTTTCTCAATGGTCTCAGGAACCAGTCCAGTCACAAATCATAGGTTGTGAGTCGCAGGCTTCGAGAGCCCTTCTCTCTTAACGCAGGAATAGGAAAATTCATAGCACCATTGAATGTAAATGCAGATGTCATGAATCAACTGTCCAATCTTTTCTAAGTGGCCATAGCGAGCGCAGTACCATTCAAAGCGTAAAAAAATTAGATAAATTCATGCTGCTCCATGTCGGGTGCTTCTTGTCCTTGATGCCATACATTCAAATTTCTTAAAAACTCACCTTTCATCTGGTTTTATTTCTTGCATTAGGCATAACTCATCTCTTTTAGATTAGCTTGTAGTTGGCAAAATGAGCCATACATTTCTTTTATGGTGTATTGGTGAAGAGTGCTTCTTCATTTCCAACTGCCAGAATAATTCTTTCTCCTCTGTATGCTTTATTGTACGGTAGAGATGTGCCACCATTGGCTGTCTTCAGCTCTGTGTACTGCTGTTTGTCTACCAGATTTAGTGTAAAAGCAGGGTGGACTTTCTGGAGGAAGGTATATGCCATAATTTGGCCTAAATAAATATAAATATAATTAAAACAGAAATTAAAGTAATTAAAATTAAAAAACAATTTTTTGTACATTTGATTTACATTTTATTGTTTATATCAAAGTAAAATAAAGATGCCTTTTTCTAAGTCTTACAACATTTGTCACACGATTCATTCATTGGCCAGGAGCCCTTCATGTCCACCACCACTCCACTAAATCCTCAGCCCCATAATCTCCCATAAACACCCCCTGACTGTGGAGCCACCTTGGCACTGCCAGCGTGTGTGTGCCAGCCCCATATACCCATTAGCGCAGTTAAGCCTCTGCTTCTCACCCCCAACCCCCATTCCTCACAGCAAAGGTGAAGTTGTCTGAAGATTACCTCACTTTGCACTATGGGTGGCGGTAATCCTCAACTCTGGCAAGAAATCTTTAAAAACAGAAAAAGTACTTATCCGTCCCTATCCACCACAGTCTTACTGTAAGTTCTTCCTCTCATTACCAGCAATCGTTTGCACACTGCAGAAATTGAATTTCATTTGCTCTATATCCCTGTAGTGTCATCACCACCCCCCCTTCCCTCCTCCTCATAACTCCCTTCACTTTTCTGCTGATTTTCATCCTCCTCCTTTATTTGCACGTTCATACTTCCCCCTCTCTAACCTCCTTTCTTCTGTAACAGACACCGCTCTGGCTGTTTGCACTCCCTCCTACAGCAGCCTGCATCCAGCTAACCAGATCATTCCAACTGTACCACAAACAGGAAAACTACACTAAACAAAAATCAGAGGAAGGTATTGCCAGTGCAATCAGAGAGCATTTCTCTATTTCTTTTCAACTCCCCTCGCTGCCCGTGCTCTGTGCCTCTCGTTCTCCCAGTGCACTGCAGCTCCTCCTTCCACCTCCCTCATCAGCTGCCCCTCCCTCTTCCTCTCTGTCTCTGCTAGGTGCAGCATGTATGTGAGCGTGTGTGAGCCAGCAGAGCCGCCTGTGTGTTTACATGTCAGCCTATCAGTGCTGCCGGATTTAGCGCATCTGGAAAGGACGAAGGCATTTCTCAAATGCCCCTCAGACAAGGGATTCTCATCGCTGTATATATCCCTCTTTCCCATTTGAATCTAGCCTGTCTTGAATCCTGCATCCCTGTCTCCATGCTTTCGGAGGCATTTTGAATTTCCTTGGCAACATGGAGCTGCCTGAATTAGAATTCTCTGCATGACAGTCCTGGTAAGTACTCTGTCTCTATGGTGGGCTTTGAGCACTGAGGCATTGGATCAGATTTATTATGGTGCAGTGGTGGGGCCAGGGGATCGCCAGGGAGCAAATTTATGTCAGGAATAAAATAGTGTATCGTAGGCAAATGGAAGAGATGGGAAGAATTATTCACTGAGGGCTCTAGATCTTGTTTGTGCTTTGTCATCCAGATGGGTTTCATTTTGCTGTGTGCTATGTAATCTGGTTTTGTACTGTGTATGGAACACACACATATGGGTTCATGTGAAGTCTGAATTTACGGCATGTAGCTTAGATATTTTTCATTGTGTGTGTAAATACAGGTGTATATACTGTAAGCATTATATTGTATGTGTGTGTGTGTGTGTGTGTGTGTGTGTGTGTGTGCATGGACATATGAAAACACACCTAAATGTCCTGCCTTTCCATATCACAGCTAAAGGTGTGAGGCTGAGCAGTGTTTCTTCGGGAGTGTTTTGCCAGGGTGGTTGCTTCCTAATCTGCCCTCATTAACATTCATGTTCCTTCACATGCCAGTAAACTCATGTAGACCCACACATATTAATTCTCAGCAGCCTTTTGCTGTTGGCTATTTCCAGTGGAGATGAGGGATCCTTTGCAGGTGTTTAATTTGCCACAGGTTAGGTAGATGGGTGGTGGTGGTGGTGGTGGTGGTGGTGATGGTGAGGGTAGGCACAGGGGATGATGGGTGACTTTGTATGATTATTTATGCAAGCCAAATAAAGGATCTCTCATAGTTTAATTTCTATCACCCATTATATTTGCATCTTCATAATCATGGATGCAATACTCCAGCAGTCAGACAGTTATGGGGGGACTCTTCCTCTCTCTTTTTTTTTTTTACAGTGCAGTATCAACCTCTGCAAGTCACAGACCTCTGACAGTCTCAGAGTGAAGGGCTGCTCTTCACATCAAGGCTTTATGAGCTAGACAAAGCTCTCAATTGGGCCCCTATAATCAGGTTATGACAGCTGATTGGAATCTGTTTTTTCGTAGTTATTTATGCACGTCACTGTGTGTCAACGTCTGCAGCTCCACAGCTCTCAGCACAATTCCACTGGATTGAAATGAGCAAGGCATGGTTACGACAGGAATTTCTGATAACATCTGGTGAACAAATGAGTGATGAAAACCATGATTGTTGCTGGGCAAGATTCATCAATCTACATATTTTCAGTATCAGCTAATTCTGTTTGCATGTCCGTAGGTATCTCAGTGTGTGTGAATGTAGATGCGATTTCAGCACAAGTTGCTAATTATACAATTGATGCATAATTTATGCATATATTATGGCTGTATATCAAGACGGGAGAACATACAGTTCATATTTTCTCACACTTCATATTACATCGCATTTCAATGAAATTAGCTCAAATTTGATTACATAAAATGCAAATGTATGTTATATCAAAATCTTTTTGCATTTTCTTTTCTTCCCCAAATGGAGACAGCAAAACAACTTGCAGTTACAGTCACTAATGGGGATCTAAATAAACAAACGCTGACATTTTCACCTTAAAAAAGGTTTGGCAAATCTGTTAGCGAACGGTTACAGTTATGTACACATTCAGCAGATACTGAGCAATATTAGCCATCAATTGGAGTCATATTTTTGACCCCTTTATATACAAAAAAAACAAGATTCATTCTTTAACTGTGCCTTGGTCTTCCATTCCTGAATATCTGGCTTTTTAGCAGCTAAATGCTGCTTTATGTTTACCTTTTTTTTTTTTTCTTTTTTTTCTTTTTTTTTTACTGGAAACAGCTGTCTGCTGTGCTTGGAAACCACACTAATGAGAGTGGTGAGACTGAACCAAACAGTGAAGCTGCAAGCTGTGAAACCAAAACATTGAGCTAAAAGAAAACTGACCATACATGACAGCTGCATGTATGAGACTGGCTGTTCAGAGGCCACCAGGATGAGAAAAATCTAAAGTTGCATTTGTACAGTTAACAGTCCATGCTAACATATTGGAATTATCTATAACAACTGATGTAAAACGAGCTTGCAGAAGCTGCAAGATCTGGAGAATGTCTTACCTATGCTCCTTGTGAGGAGTTTATTCTTGGAAAAACAAAAAAAGAAGTAACAATAAGCAGACAGGAGTATAAACTCACTTCACTCTGACCTGATCTCAGAAAAAAGGCTACAAGGCAGATTCCACAGGGTCCTACATTAAGTCAGTGCTAAAAATTGATTAGAGATTTCAAAATATGACTACATAGTGTGCTGCTATAAATAAGTCATTTATTCAGCATACATTTAAAGAAATCAACAACTGTAGCGGAGTCTTACAAAGAATCTTACAATGTACAGTCTTGGGACGAATAAACTTGATTGATTGATTGAAATACCAGCAATGTTTTTGCATTCTTTAAAAAAAAAAAGTAGAAGTCCTAATTGGCTCCTACAGGATTTGGCCATCTGAAAAAAAACTGTCCAGTGCTTGTTGGCTTTTACCTGTCTTCCTTGACATTATCACTAAATGTCGCAAAGGAAGTGACTGTGTTAGTGACTGTTTGGTTGGCGAGCTCAGGAGGCTAGGCAATATTAGCTTGTGATAGTTCGAAGCATATAGTGATGAACGCCACTGTAAGAACACCGAGGGTAAAGAACAATGATCTCAGATCTGTAGTTTTCACGTTTTATCCAACAGAATGTCGTCTGAGTTTTCAGCCATTGCACTAGGTTTCCAACTGAGACACCCCACTGTAACTGTAGTTTAAAAAACATCCCAAAATACATAAAAAAAAATTTTTTTTTTAAAATCCCCATTGCTTAGGCCCGGCAGGGGGTCAAATTAGGCCCAGCGGGCTGCCAGGTTTACATTGCAATACATCGTCTGCTCCCTTTAAAGAAAACCAAACAGCAAGACAGAATAAAAGCAGCGCTGCTGTTCATTTTTTCACCGTCTCTATTATGTGCTTAATATTCTGTCATGTAGCTGTCCAAATAGTACAGAACAAAAGTGTAATGAAATGAAAGCCACTATACTTGTTCCAGAGTTTACTATATAGGTTCTACATGAGTAGCAATGACACAAAATAAATATGTCCCCTCCATCTGAAGTCTTTGTAGGATCTTTTATGGCTTATTTTTCTCTTGTTTGATTTGGGTTCTAATTATAGCCCATTTTATTTACAGCTGAAATCAGGGCACCCCTGCACTTAACAGTTCATTTGTGATGCCCCAGAAAGGAGCAATGAATAAACTGGCCAGACAACATCTAGGATGTTAGTAAAAAAGCGTTTACTGAAACAATATCCATCTAGACTGAAGATGCCACACCAAAAAAAAAAAAAAAGTAATCGTGGTGAAGACTGCCAGACCACGTGTTTATAGGGATGGCGAGGTGACAAAGGCAGATCTGTCACAGGATACTCAAATTTGCGTACAACAAATGTATTCAGAAGGTCACAGTGCGGCTGCTCTGCAGAAGCCTTCCTCATTTAAATTTAATAATAACAGCTTTATACTAAATATGAGACTGTCAGGGGCTAGTAGGATGGAGGACTGAGGTTGCCTCATGTTTCTGCTCCTGGCTGGATTCAAGCTCTAGCATAGAAGAGTCTACAATGTACATAGGAACTGATTACAGTGGGAATCTTGCGAAGACTTTCTCCTCCCATTCATCAGTCTGTCTGTTCCTAGATTATCTTTTAGTTTGGCTGGTATTTATATTATACGTGACACCAGTGGTCTGTTTTCTCTCACCTGAAATACAGGAAATGATGAATCATTGCTCTGTATTTCTATATTGTCAAAACTGTGAGGGCCGGGCCAGTAAGTAATTAAGCCTCTGGAATCTTTATGCCAGCTTTCTCAATCAATGCAAATGCTGATGCATTCTTTCAAAGAAAATGAGGCAAAGAATTTGGAGAAAGCAATTTGAACACACTACTTAAGCGAATGGTGTAAGTTTTCTTTATATGAATAAAAAATGCCAAGGCATTCTAACTTTGTATTTGTGCTTTAGCCAGTGATCATTGCCTGAGTGATTTGGCGTGGAAATCTCTCAGAATCTCCCATTGTGCTTTTTGTCAAGGGCTCTAAGAGGCTTGTCTGAGGTAAAATTGCCTTTAGCATGGCATTTAGTCCTTCCCTTTCAATTCCAGTCCAAAACATCTTATATTCCCTGATGGTGAGTAGGGGATAAAGGTTTGTGTAATTTCCAGCTTATCCTACTTGACTTTCAAGAGGAATCGGTGTTAATGAAGAAAGGAGCCTCTTTTGTAGTATTACTGTTAGACTTTGTCAATGAACCAAGAAACAGATCTGCATGGTAATACTGTGGCAGGTTAAATATACTGCAAGGTTCATTCCAGGCCCTGCTTTGCCAGCGTTTTAATGTGAATCAGGATCATTTGGCTGTTTTAACAGCCCTTATCATGATTCTGACTAATCTTGTTTATTCTGACTCATTATAAGTCCAACATAATGCAAATTTCTCAGCCTCAGTTCTTTAATTAGATCTTGATATAATAATATATAATGCATTGTTAGGTGTAATTTTGTGGAAAATAGAGTAAAGTACAGACATATAATATATAATAAAAATTAGATGGTAAATTAAATCTCCTGGGCAGCACTGTTGCCTCACAGCAAGAAGGTTCCAGGTTGGGTTAGGGTTAGGGTTCTGTGTGGGGTTTGTACGTGGAGTCTGCATGTAAAGTCTGCTTGTTCTGGGTTTCTCCAGGTACTCCAGGTACTCTGGCTTCCTCCCACAGTCCAAAGACATGCAAGTTACTCTAAATTGCCCGTAGGTGTGAGTGTGAATGGTTGTCTGTCTCTATGTGTCAGCCCTGTGATTGACTGGCGGCCAGTCCAGGGTGTATCCTGGCAAAGCAGGGCCTGGAATGAACCTTGCAGTATATTTAACCTGGAACAGTATTGCCATGCAGATCTGTTTCTTGTTTCATTGACAAAGAAGGCAGGCATTGGCTCCAGCCCCCCTGCGACCCTTAAAGATAAGCGGTATGGACAATGGATGGATGGATGGATTAAATCTCCATTAAGCAATATTTTCCGTATCAACACTAAACCAAATGACTATGTAAAAGGCCCGTTGGTGTTGCTGATCTCAGAGAATGAATAGCCCAGTCTGCAGCTTTCAGCCTCTTCCAGATAATTGTTTTGGTACACCAGCCTGTCTGGTTGAGTCCCTCCGGCTCTCACTGACCCACCATACAAAAACCGTGGGTAGCTGCTCCCAGCTCATAAGCTCCCACACTCCGATTGTACACTACCTGCCCAGTGTGAAAAAGTAGAGTTGCAGCCAGTATCTTTTGGAGAGTCGAGTGGCTGGTAAAGACGGTTGAATATCTGCAAGCTCAAAGACATATTCTTTAAGGGATTGGAATACCAAACAAGGAACAAAATGAAAGTGATTACGAGACTATTTTTCACATGGCCAGGCAAAGAGTCTTGAAGGATCCAGATGTATGAGTAAATAATTATGGGCCAACCTTAGGCCAGGTTCTTTTGGCTCACATTAGTCTAACAAACGGCATTGTACTAAAAGGCTGAGGACCCCAGGGAGCACATTGTCATGAAGTGGTTTGATGAGTGGTTCTCGAGAACGCTGCATGCAGCATTTCAGGGGCCCACTGTGAACGTGCACACGTTCCACGCGGCCACGCACTCGACGCGACGATTCTGACAACGCTGCAAGCAGCAATACCACGAGCCAAGCAATCTGCCCTTTCCAAAAGGTCACATTCTCCAAATTTCCCAAATTCCATGCCCTGGATGGGCACTGCACTAGTTGGTCAAAATTCAACTTTTAATTCTAAAACAAAACTAACAATTCTGCAAAATTATTTCAATTAGTATATTCAAGGACACTTGGAAAATGTATTCTCAAAACAGCTCATCCAATCCATCCTGATCTGACTACTTTAAGGAAGGACATTTACGTTTAATCAAATATATTACCAAATAATTACCAAATCCAAATCAATTTATCTTAATCAACCCATGATAATTATAATAATTACATGATGGAGGTTACACATTGTAACCAGGCATCCAATCGGAGATTTCTGAAGAAGCTCTTCACGTCTATCCTCAGCCAATCTGGATAAGCATAATAAACTTGAGGTGAGCAGTTCCAAACATTGTGATAATTTGGTGTGTGCGCATTTCTGAAACGCAAATGCAACCAAGACAAGGCTTCATTGTTACAGTCACATACATTCAACATACAAGAAGACAGAAAAATCCAGGGCACTCCACTCTAACAGCAGCATTCAAGCATGGCTCACACCCACATGTTTCAGCAGGAGTCTTTAGGGTGTGACATGATCATTCAGCTAATAACTCTCAGTCCTTTGGAATTTCATTTTATGTTTTGCACATTCCTCTAACTTTTGACTCCAAAAAGCACCTATGTTTGCTAGGAGTCATGTTCTTAAATAATTCTAATTTAACAATCTTTATTTTAAACAAAATGTTATGACAGAGCTGTAGATATCCATTTCTGAGATGCTAACATACAGGTTGTTTTCAGAGTCTTTGACTGCATGCACAGAAGAGGCTCGTCTGGGGCCAAATTGCATGTTATTGTGCCATATTTTTGACAGTTATTAAACATTCAGAACAAACATACAGCAGGACGCAGACTAACTAGAGCTTGAATGCAAATCTATCTGAATCAAAACACAAACACCACCGTGATGAAGGCAAGATAGCTGAAAACATTAGGTGAAGTTAATACAGCATCATGTAATTCTGTTGTGGCATATGGAACCAAATTGTTGCACCCATCAGTGTGTCTGCCTTTGAGCGGGACCTTGTTGTGCAGCATGTACTGCATTTCATATTTGTGCTGTTAGACTGATATGAATTGTGTGTGTTTTTAGTGACTAACACTATATTGCTGGGTGTCTTTTGTTTTTGGTCGTATTTGTGGTGATCCACATCCATTATTTTATCTAGTGTTGTAATTCCATGGAATCATAATCATCAGTTCATGATAAGGTGAATTATGAACTGAATTATGTTGCACTGCAGAAGACAGAGAATCAAAGATGATCAAGTTAGCCTAGTCCATTGACCACAGAGGAGATGAGAGGGGCCTGCTGTTTTTGAAACTGGTTGTTTTCCGGGTCAGTAATATAGAGAATGGGCATGTGAGAACGATGCAAGTCGATACAACTTGTACTGATTTGCTATTGGCCGGCAACCTTGGCATGATAATTATTCTTGAGTGTGCGAGAAAGTACCACGTAGAAAAGATTTTTATCAATATGTTTTATGTTTTATCAATAAGCATTTATGCCTTCAAATTAACAGTTTTTGTTTTGGGATTAAATATTTTTTATATAATAGTAACCTAACAACTTATTTGGCAAGCCTTTACCTCTATCAGCTATGATTTATGACAACTGGATGAATGCTGTGTTGGTCAGAGTGCAGTGCAGTTACTCTGAGACTGACAGTCAAATGGAAAGCCAAGTGGTGACGGTTACTTTCAGTTACATTAACCACAGCTGCTCTTTGTTGTTTAGGCAGAGAACTGGCCTCTGTGATCGACTACTCCATGTTCCCTGTCACCTTTTCAATTCATATCAAGAAGCTGAGATGAGACAGAACCTCTGCACATTACCTTAAGATCCTCCATATCCAACAGTATCATTTTGGCAAATTCTTGTACACTTTTGATAGTTTTTATGTCCGTGCAGCTGCTTGGTGAATGCAAGGAGATTTCTAATTAAATTCTAAATCAATGGGTCTTCTCCCTATCTTCGTATGTGCCAACATGTGCAATATTATGATTCTGTGGTCATAATTGTCTCCGGATTGGCACAGAACCTTGAAAATGCAAACGTCTCAACCTTTTAAGGTACCTTGAACTGCTTCTTGAGAGAATTTCTTCTGCCTTGTTTTGCAAAATTATTTTTCTGGCTCGTTTAACACTGATGCAAATCTTTTGGACTCAGTGTAACTGTTTGGCTCCTGAGCATTTGTTATGATGGATTATGGGGCAGGAGGTGTTTTGGTAGTTATTCAGCTCCCTTCGGAAATTTAAACTATCACCGCCTGGCCCATTTGTTTTTAAGTGGGTTGTCAGAGAATTAGCGTTATGGAGACATACAAACTGACACAGTTAATTAAATATTATCTAACATTTTCATTTTTGCATGATCTAGTCACTTTCAGATAGAAGCTTCTGTGCATTTGCTTGTCCTCCACAGCGATCACTATAATTATCTATACTCCCCTAATCTCTCTTGACACTATCTCCTTCCAAAACAAGTATGGGCGTGTGACATCATCTTCTGACTTTGGACGCAAAAGCGTAAGTCTTTCTGCCTGGCTAGCCTGCGAGGCTAGCTAGAGGATACTGCTGTCAAAAAAAGATTGGGAGTTCACTGACACCATGCAGGTGTGTCTCTGCATCTTAACAGGAGTAGTTCCCATGCTCTGAACCATTTTGTCCTTCTCTAAAACTCGGAGCCTGGCGTGGTTTTCATGGGATGTCTCCTATTTGACTACTCATTGTTCAGGAGATGTAGAATAGCTGGCAACCCTTGCTGATACACTGTATTTGTATGTTTATGCACTGCGTATGTATGCTTATCATGGCAGGTCATTGTGCATTTGTGATATCATTACTGTTTGTATGTTTAAACGGTCTCTAGATCTGTACAGGAGATCTAGATTCAGCTTCCATGTGAATATTTCCATGCCAGTCACATTTCTATGAATTTGGAGTGAGATGTAAACACCTAATTTTGATTTTCTAAGATGGAAGCTTTGGTGTTAATAATTTAAATTCAGCTACCACATACTGTAGGTGTGGTTCAGTCTCCTAAAGCAGTCTGTGAATATTTTTCCACTGTAATCTCCCACAGACATTGTCATTCCTCTGCTGGCAACAACATTTTCTGTTTGTTTGCTGTTTGACTTTTAAATGTTTGCTTTAAATTTGTCAGAACACAAACATACCAGTGGAAGCAATCTTCATCTCTTAAATCCTATATATATTTACTCTGTTATTTCACAGCTGTAGCTTCCTTTTTGCTTAATTCTCTTTACTTTCTAAACACTTGCAGAATAATTCAAGCTGATATGTTGCCACTTAACAAAAAGCTATGGAAAAGAGGGATGCAAATGAGCACGCTGTTCACATCTATAAAGAAGAAGACTGAGAACGGAGGTTAGATGTATTTTTAAGAGTACAATCATTTATGAAGCATCAAAACCCAAATGCTAACTGAGACCTGTAGGTTGTACAAGAGAAATCATGGATTGTATATGTTTGACTCTATTTAGGAAAGTGAGCTTTATAATAGATACTGAAGACCTAAAAACAAACAAGTAGTAAGAACAAACGTCCACAAAAGACATCACAGGTGTTTTGCACTTAACAATATTGTGTTTCCCAAAGATGCAATTAATAATTGTTCCTGTACATAGGGTTGAGGCAAAGTAACGTAAGAAAGGACTTAAACTGATCTGATTTAGTCCCCTTTAAAAACACTGCAACAAAAGGTGGCTAAGACTATTACATCCCAAAAAGCAGCATTTGTCCGCTATGAACAAGAGAAAATAGACAAATCATCTGTGTTCAAACTGCATGCACATCAAAGCAAAAAACTAAATTATTGAAAATATCAAGGGAAATACTCTCAGAAGTCATGCTGCATTGATGATTCATGACAGCGGTCACAAGTTGAAACTATCCAACAGGGACGTGATAGACAAATATAGTGTACAGTTAATGGGCAACAGACGGATAATATTAATTAGTTTGCAACACATAACAAAGCTTTGTATTTGCAACAAGGGTACAACTTGGTTACTCTGGAATTAAAGTAATTTTTCATTAACTATTTATATTTTTCTTTTTAAAAAGGGCCTGAATCACCTTTAAAAGCAAGTATATCAACAGTCCTACTAACATGTTGCTGCAAAACCAAGGTACTTTACAATAACTAAAATCAACCAAAGGGCATGTATGCACTGATGCATATAGCTTATTTGTCTGCATGCTGCTTGCAGACATTCAGTGACCCATTAGCAGCGCACACCTCTCTTCAATTGGCCCCGTATCAAACCACACAACACTCGATGTAGAGATTCAAGGCAACAAGGGACTAATGTTAGACCGAGACATGCTTTTGAGAGAAGACTATGACAGGGTGAGATGTCCGTAGAGAAAATGCAAGCTGTAATAGAAAAGGCTTGTCCACTAGTACTCTTACCCTGCAAAATACTATCAAAAGAGGAATGGAAAGAATTAGGATGGGGACAAAGAATATGTGGAGCTATAATCTACTTTAAACCCTACTCTGCACAGCCAGAGACTAAAAGCAGTGTGTATGAGGTGTTGGGCTTCTGTAATTGAGAGCTTATTTGCCCACTGCTATTTTTTTTTTTCAGAATTACAGCTCAAGGTCAAAACAAAGCTGTGATACACAGAGTAGATCTGGGCTGTGAGGCCAGATTACACAGATAGTACCCCTGCCCTTACTACAGTCTGAATCATAAATCATGCATGGTAGTCTGGTAAGAAAATCACCATTGCATTTGCATTTGCTTGTTTTTGATTAACAATGACATCCATGTGCCTCATTCTCATTCATATTCCTGACTTGACAAGATAAAATCATATTCTGTGTCAAACAGATAAAGATGTCACCCGTTTAGTAATATTTCATTTCACTCGAAGGTTTAGCATCTGTCACAGTGGATCAAAGTTAAACGTGTGCTTACCCTATGTATGAGATTTTTGTCTGTAAATGCACTGAACTGCAGTTCATAGGAGAAGCCTATATGCTCTATATGCTATGTAAATTAATGTAATTAGTGAGAGACAGGCCCGAGTGGGAAGTCATGAAAGACCTACTGATAGACACTTTAGCTTTCATTCTGACAGTCTCCTTTTCACAATGCCCTATACACACTGGATTGATGCCCAACACAGCTGACATATGCAGCCAACAGAAATTAACAGTTATGGAGGAAGTGAAAATGAAAGCTGCAATTACTGTTCCATTGGAACTACTCAGACCTCAGTCCTATGACTTTGATTCACTTAGAGCGATGTGTAATTTGTGTTGGTGCAATAAAAGATCATTCTAATCTTCACCATCCAGTTTAATATTTTTTTTAAAGCTACAACAGTGTGATAGACAGCCAAAGAGGTTCTAAAAAGCTCTATGCCGATAATGTGAAGCACTCTTACAAAACAATTTTGTGGTGAATGAGTTATAGGAAGAATATGCAGTGCCTATTCAGCTCCCACGCATTGTGACAATGTTCATTAAATTATTATTATATTTAGACGGACACTCTTATCAATCTCACATAATGACATTTCCTCTTTGAAACCTAAAGGATACATTCCCTTACATGATGGTTCATTGTTTTATAATTTAATGATAATGTAGAATTAAATTTCCTATTTGTAAAACAATATAGCTATACTACCTCTCTATCACATACACTGTTTTGTTTTGCTTTGTTTTTTTTACATGGCTTTAGATAATGTTTTTGTTCAGATAAAAAGTAATATCAATTAATGCCCAAGTGGTCATCATTAAAACAAAACACTGGTGAGGCCAGCCCTCTCAATAAAAACAAACCAGTGTCATTTTACATTGTGTCTCACAAATATAGCTGTGACTTAAATCGCATGATTGATGGGAGAAGTAGAGCTTGAAGGTTTTAGCAAGTTAAAGTTCCCCTAGGTCAAAATCAAATAGGGATTTAAAGTCCTCTGACAATCTCTCTTTCTTCATTTATCACATTTATGGCAGTACTCTCTGTTTTATATCACTTCAAGATCAACAGCCCAAAGTGTCTTGGGATATGTTTGCAAATACTTGAAGAACAAAATTGTTTGTGTGAGCAGAGACAATGTGTCACGATTATTGGCACTAATTGTTTTCAGCACAATAATAAGTCAGAAGCATAGCAGGGTTGTTATATTATGTGACCAAATCTTTGTATTGATTGGCTGATTTCATTACTCCTGAGGAAAGCCATCACAATTAAACTTTATTCAAGGAAAGGGGAAGTCAGTTCACACCCTTGTGAAGGTGTGCAGATAAAAGCAAAAATGTGATGATTTCCACTTGCTTTGCAAAATCTATTTTTACACTGTTGGTGTTATAGCCTATGGAACAAATGTATTCAGCATATACTGTGGGTTATGTTGAGAAAAGAGTCAAAATGTGCCTGTAACTCGAAAGGCATCAGGAGATAATGGTTTATTGTCCCGAAATTTGCATTGTGAATTGAAATACAATGGTTCATCAAGCTATTATAGTACAGCATTGTTCAGTATTGTCATAGCCATTTCTGTACCACCATTCCATACTTCCAAACACTCTTTTTCCATGTCTCCACAGGTAAGCAGTAGGATGGTGTCTGGGGAGGCAGGAGGGCACAGCTACTTGGTGGCATGCTGGCAGCCCATCCTGATCCTGATGCTGGGCACCGTCCTTTCTGGCTCCACCACTGGTTGCCCGTCCCGGTGCGACTGCAACGCTCAGGAGCGTTCAGTCCTGTGCCATCGAAGGAGACTGGCAGCTCTTCCTGAGGGTATACCCACTGAAACAAGACTGCTAGACCTCAGCAAGAACCGTCTGAAAACTCTGGGGCCTGAGGAGTTCATTAATTACCCTCAGCTGGAGGAGCTTCAACTTAATGAAAACACAATTTCATCCATTGAGCCTGGGGCTTTTAGCAACCTTATGAACCTTCGAATTCTGGGTTTGCGCAACAACCAGCTGAAGCTCATTCAGTTGGGAGTGTTCACAGGCCTGACCAACCTCACCCAGCTGGATATTAGTGAGAACAAAATTGTCATTCTGCTCGACTATATGTTCCAGGAGCTGTACAACCTGAGGGCTCTGGAGGTTGGTGATAATGACCTAGTATTCATCTCACCCCGATCATTTCATGGCCTCAGCAACCTTGAAAGCCTCAACATTGAGGGATGCAATCTGGCCTCAGTGCCCACTGATGCCCTTAGCCATCTGCATAACCTGTTGTCACTTCGATTACGCTATCTCAACGTCACTGTCATTAGGGATTACTCCTTTAAGAGGCTGTATCGGCTTAGGGTACTGGAGATATCTCATATGCCTGCCCTGGATACAATGACTGCAAAATGCCTGTTTGGACTCAACCTCACATCACTGTCCATCACAAACTGCAATCTTACTGCCATCCCCTACCAAGCCATCAGTCACCTAAGATATCTTCGGTTTTTGAATCTATCTTTCAATCCCATTAATACTGTGGAAGGGAACCAACTGTTCAATCTACAGAAGCTCCAGGCTTTTCATTTGGCGGGTGGGAGATTAGCTGCCATTGAGCCATACTCTTTCCGAGGACTCAACCATCTCCGTGTACTCAATGTATCCAGCAATAGACTGAACACCCTGGAGGAGTCAGTCTTCCACTCAGTGGGAAACCTGGAGACCCTGGCTTTGTATGACAACCCACTGGCCTGCGATTGTCGCTTGCTCTGGGTCTTCCGCAGGCGGTGGAGGCTCAACTTTAACAGACAACAGCCCATGTGTGCTTCACCTGAGGGTGTGCAAGGAAAAGAGTTCAAGGACTTCCCAGACATCCTCCCTTCTGATCATTTTACCTGTCAGAAATCAAAGATTGTAGATTATAAGGTTCAAGAAAGCCATGTAGATGAAGGAACAACAGTTCATTTCACTTGCCAAGCTGTGGGTGATCCAGTCCCTGTGATAATGTGGCTATCCCCTAAGAAGGAATACATCACAATGAAGACTGTGGGGTCAAGACTTTCTGTGTCTAATGAGGGCACATTGGAGGTGCGCTACTCCCAAATCCAGGATAATGGCACCTACTTGTGCATTGCAAGCAATGCAGCTGGCAATGACACCAAAGCTGCTCACCTTTTTGTCCACAGCTACTCCCCCAACTGGCCCCACCAGCCGAACAAGACATTTGCCTTCATTTCCAACCAGCCAAGTGATGAAGGTGCTAATGTGACCCGGGCCACAGTTCCATTTCCATTTGATGTAAAGACACTTATCATTGCAACCACCATGGGATTTATCTCTTTCCTGGGAGTTGTCCTCTTTTGTCTTGTGATATTATTCCTCTGGAGTAGAGGGAAAGACAATACTAAGTCAAGTATAGAGGTTGAATACGTGCCACGTAAAGAAGAAACGGAGGAGGCCAGCCCAACTGAGGCATCCATACAATTCAACATGAAAATCATGTGAACCTCAAAATGGGAGGCCATGTAAGCTTACAAACTGCAGTTGGGATGCATACTGTCCTCGCTTCAAATATGTACTCAGTTCATGAGCGATAGAAATTGCACAGCAGCAAACGCATCTTGACACTGTACCCTAAACCTTTTTTCTTTTTTTTTTTCTTTTTTTTTAACTTCAGGTACTGAATCAAGGAACTGAATTCAAGCAAATGTTGAATTTCAAATATTCAAATTAATGTAAATTTGTATTGTATTGGCATTTCTCAATCAGTATGTTAACATGCACCAATCAGCCCAATCACTGCTTGTAACCAAATTAAGGTAATCATTTTAATGAAGCACATGGATTTCCCCAGCAAAGTTTACATGATAGGTGGGCTACAGTCTGAAATGATACAATCTTTCTATCAGCACAAAATACAAGAAAGATCTTGTTAGGACTTTGCTGTCTTTTGTTCTAAAGGACGTACAAAGCACAATAACCCACTAAAAAAGCAGAACGCTGTTTTATTTTGTCGCCAACAATTGACTGGTATGCCATATTTATTAGGGGCATTTTTATACAGAAATAGAAAAAGACTAGTCATATTTTAATAGAATAAAGATGTGCGTAAAAAAGAAGTTATACAATTACAAAAATAAAGATTTATTCTGAGGGGACAAAGAATACTTCAAGACTAATTTTGAGTAGAAGGTCATATTATTTAGAGAAAGAAAATGTAACGTTTTGAGAGTTGTAAAATTTGTAAAGATTTTTGGATCTCAATTCTCTGAAATTGAAATCAACTGGTGGATTAGAGACAGATGAATCAGTACACTGTCATGTGTCAGTGAGCAGTGGCCCGCAATGGTTTTCCTACATCATTAAATTGTGTTTGATATTTTCTCCGCATACTTTGGCACTGCTGTCTGGAAGAAACCATCTCCAAATATTTCACAGTACCCTTTATCTCCATTACTTATTGCAAATTAACTGTGTAAACTGTGTTTCAATTTTACTGTGTCTGTCAGTTATAATAATGGTACAGTTATGTATTCCCTTAATATGGCAAAGTCAACATGGGCATGTTAACACACTGAATAGGAAAAATAAGCCAGTCCTACAGTATGTGCTCCTTTCTGCCAACAAAGGACGTTTGTCATTAAATGTATTGACATGTTCAGCTATACATATTTTTTCTGTATTTTATTCTTTCCTTGTACATTATGCTATGGCACAATAGTAATGCTTCTAATGGCTGTGAGTTTTGAACATATTGCAATCTAAAGAGCAGATTTAATATTCAGTAAACACGTTTTTTTATGTAACTAAACCAAAACAGTATTTCTGCTTTTCAGAGTGCATAAAAGTACCCTTGATAATAATAAGAATCTCAATTTATTAATTTTAAGTGTAACAAAGATGATTTGTTTATTTGGCAGCTCAGTAAGTGGAAGCACTCTGTTGAAGTCCTCAAGTTATATAGTCAACAGTGGCTCTCAAAAATGGTGACATTATTAATTTGTTGCCTTAAGTAAACCATTTTCCAGCTTTCAGCTGAGCAATACAAAATATTCATATGTAAAATGGAGTTGTATGCCTCATAAGAATTTTATGTTGTCTAATTAATTTCACAGTCAAGGTCTGCTCTGAAGATAATGTGTTCATTAACTCTTAAAATACTTGTTTAAAAGGGGATGGGCAGATGGAAATTCTATTAAAATAAATAAAATTTTATACTATGGGGTGTTTATTTTATGCTAATCTACAATAAAAATGAATGTGAAGGCACATTTTTCATCTCTAAGAGAGATGATCTTCGGTGCACGCAGTTGGTCTACTTACAGGGCATAGGCTGAAGCAATCTTTAAGAATACTTAAATATGCATCTCACTGTCTTTTAATGTTGGTGCTTGTCATTGTGGTCATAAAATCACATAGTGCATTCATACATGGTGGCAATGTTAGATCACAGTGACATGTCAAAGTGAGATCATGTTAGACATCGGTATCCTATTTCTTTTGTCACAAGTGGCTCAGTTTTCATCAGTCTGAGCTGCATATTGTAAGATGCAGCTGTCCTTTGAGTGTAATGCTAATATTAACATGCTAGCATGACTTTGGAGCAGGATTTGAAGTTTACACAATGTGTAACTGAGGCAAATTTGTACCCATGTCAAGATGAACGTTTTGAACGAGGAGTGTAACCTTGCACTGCAAGTCAACACAAAACAACAATTATAAGGATAAGGATAACAAAATCGTGGATGAAATAAGGCTTTGGTTACACAGCCCCCATCCTTGACGGTTCTCTTATATGCCAATGTTACATGTTCTGACATCTGCATTGAACAACTGTGCGTTGTATTTATAATTATATCTATGACATTGAGATAGATATGGTTGAAAAAATATTAAAGCATACCTTAAAGTTCATACTTTAAGGTATGCTTCACTGTGCCGCTTCACTCTTCACTGATTCTCAGTGATCATTTCATTGGTCCAGTATATCATCAATGTGCAGGTTTGGTGCCCCAGCACTTGAGATGAATGATGACCATACATTCATATATATATTTGTTGTGTATATAGCTAGGGTGACATTTACTCCTTTGAAGATAACAAGCCGTTTGACATGCTCCAGAAAACTCACCAGGACCTGTTGCATCTGGGTCATACACATAGATGGATAGAGCAATAAAAAGGCAGCACTCATTTTCCTCATCTTCATGCTTTCTTGTTTTTATGAGATTCAAGAAGACAAAAACCATCCTAACAGCCTAACAAAGCAGTTCTCATATAATGTATTGCTGTTGTCAATATTGGATGGAATTTTCTGTTGAAAACTGGTTTAAAACAATATTGGCTATAATGCAACAGATTTTCCTTATTTCTGATGAGCTGACACAATAATCTACCAAGATTGATGAAAATTTTATTCCACTTACACACTCCATTGCAGCTGCACTAGAAACATGACAGCTACTGGAAGCTCTCAGGTACAGTAGCTGGTCTGCTTTAAGGAGAGAATTTTATTTATACCTCAATTTCAAGCAAGAGAAACTTGCAGGCCACACTATCGAATTACAGCTGCGCTCCGTCTCATAAAGAGACAAGCAGTAAGCAGCCAGGCATCGTTGAGCCAAATAATCACTGAAACTTTAAAATCAATTCTGCCACTGTGAAACCACTGTGGAGAAGCGGAGGAAACGTAGCTGATGTGGATGAATGTAGTGTGTTTATTCTCTATCGATAATAAACATCTTATTGGCAGCAGAATTACGCACAAACTGGAGCTAAGCCACAGCTTGTTGAGGACAACCGGCAAATAATTGTAGGAAAAAAAAAAAGCCAGTGTTCTTAAAAACAAGCAGTCTGCTCCATCTATTCAATATTCCAAATTTGATCAAGTAATGCCCTGGTTTAAAATTGGAGTTGCAAAATTCTGAATATATTTGGAACAACTTGATGTACAGTTTTAAGGCTATGAAACCAATTCGTCTACAGATGTATATTGGCCATCAAGATGGGCTTCAGTTATGTAAAAGAAAAATGTGGAGTATTTTCCCCACAGCTTGTGGGAGAGGAGATTGAAATTAATAGCACAGCCAAGTAATAACCTAAGGGGAGAGAACTAAAGGCACTTCACAAGTAAATAATGAAGCAGGAGAAATATACATGCCCAAGGACTTGACATTTTCTCTTTGACAGGTACTGAAAGATGGGAGCTACATCTGGGGGTTTTTATGAGCTGTCAACAAACACCCTCAAGTTGAAAATCAATTCAAAAGAGTGCCTTGGCAATATAGGGCCTTAAAAACGGCAGAAACAGCCGCAGCATTCAAAATCTAATCTTTTGATTCATTTGATTAGTTTCCATTATTAACTGATGTTGCTTAATTTGTCTCAAGTCCACATAAAATTCAGTATATGATAAAAGACATTTGTTGACACCTAGCCCTGTTTCCATTAGTCAGATAAGAAATTCAATTGCATCTATTCATGCTATTGTAGATGCAAATCTTGGTGGGGCGCAACACACTCCAGTCAAGATGGTGGAGGTAATGCACCAAAAAGTGTTTGCCAACATCTGAAGATTTCAGAGGAAGCAAAAGTCTGTCTGATTGAAATGACAAATGCTTCAAGATAACTACTGCTACAAAATAGTTTAGGTAGCCGGCTCACAACCAACCACCAAGTAACACAAAACATGGGAATGACTCACACTCAACAACTAACATATGCAGCAAATTCTTTGTTCATCGCGTTGGCTCTCACTCCACAAAGATCACTCGATTGCATAACTTGCTTAAAGTATCACCATACAGAGGAGAGATTAACGATATACCTGCAACATCTCAGTTTCTGATTCGTGTGACAGAGAGGACACTGTTGCCACTTTTTTGTCTTTTTACAATTTTAAAAGACAGAGTGCAGTGGCACTACATTATGCTCAACCAAAGTTCACTTGCATTCACAAGGAGGCACCTGTTTCACTCGACAGAGTAAGCGAATATGTAGTTAATTTAAATGGTCCACATGCTTATCACGAAACTGACCTCACTCTGCAGAGTTACCCCTTTACAGCTTCCTGCAGCATATCAGCAAGTTCGTGGCAAGACACATACTTTATTACGAGTATTGGACAGGGTGGGTTAGATTACCGACTTCTCTGAAAAGAAACGTAGGCAGTGCAAACTTTGTGTGTGTGTGTGTGTGTGTGTACACCATCATGTGTTACCAAGGTTGACTCGCCATCTGGAGTAGTGGGAGTTCCAGCCAGCTCCATACAGGTCTCTGCATGGCAGGCCAATAAATTAAATTGTTATATGCAGAAATTCCAAAGTGAAATTTATTACCTTTCAAGACCTTTTTAAGACCCTTTCCATACATTTAAGACTTCATTTTGCACTTGTTCACGGTCAGACTTTTATGTTTTTATATCATTCTGTAAGTTCACATTAGTGTTCAATATGTATCCAAAACCGAAAATTCAGATTTTGGTCCAAGTATGTATGTACGTGACCTGAGATAGGTTTCTGTATGAAGATGTTGCTATACAGAAACCCCATAATACCATCTCTTCGCTTTGTGACTGAGCTAAGCCAGTGTGTTATAGATTTTCCAAATTTATTGCCCATTTAGCCATTATGTTATTGTGTACCTCTCTACCATTTACTCTTTGTTCTTTTCTTTCTCTGAGCCTCTGGGGGTTTTTTTTAGCTATTGTAATCGTATGTTAGCCTTTCCAGATCTGCAATTGTCTTTATCCATCCATGGATATCTTGCACAAGCGAAGCCCATTTCCCCCTGCTGCTGCACCTGGAATATTTTTTTGATCAGGTTTGTCTGATATTAACTGTTGGCAGGACAAACAAGAGCATGATATGTGAAACGTAATGCGGCGCAATAAGCACTTTATCCTGATTGGCTTGATTTCACAATCGTTGGAAAAAAAATTGTAAACAGAAAACAACATTTTCCAGCCCTAGCCAAATGTAAATAATTAATTTGATGTCTGAATTCTATATTGTTTTTATTCATGTTAAAATAGCCATTATTGAAGGAAAAATGAAAAACATTCCAAACTTTTGAAAAGTGCTGTAGGTTATGGTACAATTAAAGGATCAAAGCTTTCACTCCATGTATTGTATAGGGATTGGAGATAGTACAGAACCTGTGCACACAGTGTTAGAGCGGTGCCATCATCACACAGCAGTCGGAAATTTCTAATGAAGCAGCAGCCACTGTAGTAGCTTCAGCGTCAGTAGGGACGGTGATGAAGCAAAGAAATGCCTGAGAAAGACTTTCTACGTCCAATAGTAGCTTGGTGAGTAGCACTTGCAGGAGCAGATAGCATTAATCCCCATTAAGGCTGCATAATCACCTTCTGACACACACAGTATGCCTCATGGTTATTTCCAGATGGCCTCAGCCATGGTTCAAAGTCTTTGTTCAACAACCCTTTGCCCGAAAACTTATATAGCCCCATTAGCTATGTAGTTTAACACTCAACATTATCAAGCAGCGGGCAGCCAGTGGGTCAGTGAGAGCACCTAAGGTTGTCCTTTTCAGACAACATTAAATCTAACAGGATTCCATTGATCAATGCACAGGATCTTACTGCACGTCTACACAATGCTTCAATTCAAGGAAATTTAGCAAACAACCTATTTGGACAAATAATGTTGAATAGCAACTAAATTAACTTCCTTGGAAAATGGTGTTCAAGACTTGTTAAGACTTTTTAAGACCCTTAATTGTCACTAAATTGAAACACTGTCTACTGATTGATGCTTGGCAAAAACTGCTACCTGGACTTTTTCTATGACGCAATAATTAGTGTGTTTGAATTCATTTCATAGAAGTAGGTCTGGGCAAAACAAATAACTATCAGAAAATAAATTACTGACCAACTTAAATTGTGTTGAGACAATGTTGCTGGGCAGATTTATTCAAAATAAGATGTGATGAGATGTGTTACCCTTACAGGGACCGAGTACAAAGACAGGGTGCTCTGAGGAGAGTTAACAGGCATCATACAGAGTTTAATGGCACTGTATGCACTTTGATCAGCACCATGGACAGCACTCATAGCATTCTCCACTAGCTCACAGCCATTAGTAACTCTTACGATTTCTTACCAACAGGCATACAAGTACATACAAGAAGAAATGGTTTCTTTCTTTCTGGATGCCCCAATTAAAATGTCTCAATTTTGTGCATACCATTATGTGGGTTTTATGTCTAAAACTATATTTTTTTAATTGTCACCATGTATAGTCATTATATAGATCCACTTACATGTAGCCTTTACAATTAGCTACATATGTCAACAAGCTGTGCAAAACATTGTACTATTTATATACATATTAATTTCTGTATTTGTTTTAACGACGCCCTGAAAACACTGCAATAACCATCCATTGTCCATTCGTAAAACATCTCTCAGAGTTACAGGATGTGCGTATTCACAAACCATTGCTAAAAAATAGTTGTGTTATGGGTTTGCTAGAACTGTGAAAAAAGTCTTGCAAAACATTTAGATATTTCTGCCACGTACAAAATCACAGGTGCAGCTTTAAGGTAACACCTGCGAACATTTACAAAGGATCAAGGTGTACTTGTTGTTTGTAATCATCAATCAACACACTTAATTATATTTTCCACTGAAATGTCTTTTTACTTATCCACATCTAAGCACCTTGTGGGTTTAAAATGGAGCTCACATTACAGTATAGATAATATAATTTGGGACCGTGCCATCATCTTATGAATGCGGTATAATAGCTCTGGCTGCCCTCCAATTTCAGCAAAACGTGTTTTCTTTTAACACAATGATGAAAATGTAACAATCTTGGTGTATGTTAGTGGACGAAACAAAAGCCAAGCCAAAACTGCTTTAACCAGGTCACATTATTCATTTTCAGGAATATTAAATATAAGTGTATTTTCCCAGGTTCAGGTTATACCACAGCTTCATGTTTGCTTAAAAACTAAGAACTCCCAAAGCACAAATCCACTGGATATAAGAAACCAGGGAATAAAAATTAGAGAGCGAAGCAGAGTATGTGTGGGTGTTTGAGGGGGTTGGACTGTGTGTGGACTAATTTGTTATGACATGGGAATGGAGGTCTCTGGTTACTTTCCTTTCACACTTCTCTCTGGTTAAAGCATAATATTTTGGCATAGAAGTATGATTGGTCTGTGGTTGCAGAGATGTGCTTCTATTTACTGACAAATGTGGGTAACACAGCTTAAGTTAATTGGTTGATAAAAAAACAACTCTAATTTGACAGAACCAATCTGTGTCGCACTTCTTACGGCACCAGAGTTCACTGCTGCCTTCAAGTTTATCTCACTTTCTCCTCATTAACTGACTCCTCTTGTTGCATAGACAAAGACGGTGACATTTATAGTCATGTACTCGGAAGGAAGATGCCCTGCATTTATCTTTGAGCTATGGTGTTTTCTGTTTTATTGAGCAAACTGATTGTTTTATTTATACAAGCGACAATATGAGACATTGTGGCCATCTTTGTCTGTCCAAAACGTTAACCACTTTCAAACACATCAGTTTTCGGCATGAAATGGTGTCATTAATAATAAATGACAAAGAAAAGTTGGAAATAAAAAAAAAAAAAAAAAAACTAAAGTAAATTTGATTTGAGCAAGACACTGCCAGGGTTGAGAACACTGTCAGGTAATACACACTGGAGCCAGGTTGACCAACCAAGCTAAACAATATTTAGCTTGGTTTTAATCACAGTATTTGAAGCCACATACAAAAAAATTAAACGCTAGTTAGGATAGTATAGTAAGCGATTGAAAAAATGGGCATCAGAAAACATGTCAGAGAACATCTGTAAAAAAAGTGCAAAAAATTCGGAGAAAAAAAATCTCTGGGAAATTCTGACAAATTAGGGTTTAGAAAATTGATTACTGATGGCTTTTTTTAAGTTAGCATACACAGTGAATATTTCCTGGTATCCAAGGACAAAACAAAGGACATGCAGATCGTCAACTAATTAAAATTCAACTGCAGTGTGATGGTGGCCTTTTAACTGTGTCTGACATTTCTGTAGGGCACTGATATTTCACAGTTTTTCATATTTCCAAACACAGTTTTAAATCACTCAGTGGTTGCTCAATGAGACTGAACTAATGTGTTATCCATTTTACAAACATGTTCACATTACTATTTGTTTTTTCTTCATCAAATAGTGAAAGTATCAATCAGTAACTTTGGCATTATGGCAAAACCTGTCACTGTTGAGCTTTTTTTTTGGCATAAAACTACTAATATTTCTTAAACTTTATTTATAAAGCGCTAATTCATAACAAATGTTATCTCAAGACAATTTCCATAAAGAGCAGGTCTAGACCAAACTCTTTAATTAAGAAGGAGACCCAACCATTGAAGGATTCAAGATCAAGGATTCAAGAATCCCCACATGAGCAAGCTTCAGGCATTAGGCCAAGGTGGCAGGAAAAACTCCCCTTTAATGGGAAGAAACCATGCACAGAACCATGGAGTGGCTTTCATAGACATTTTTGACTGAGTTCACAATTCCAGTTGTGTTTGTTGAGAATTGATAGTTTTATGTTTTGGTCTTCATCGGTCCATTACATTGCAATTTGTAACAGCCTTTGCCCTTTGTATTAAACAATTGTGCATAGTGCATATTTAAGCATATCAAGATGTGAATATGGATAGTTATCAACCTGTGTGATGATTTTTAGAAGTTTGAAGTCCGAAGTTTTAGTTCAGTTATAAACAGTAGTTAGGTGCTCATATGAACTTTGAAACAGATTTTGCTTGCATCGACTTTTCCTCCTGTTCACACTACCCAGTAAGTAATTCCCTCCTAATGAGCATCCAGTGTGAGATGGAGGAAAAAAATCCACACTCCTCGTATGTGCTAATATGCATTCCAAAGTTTATTTGAAGGTAATATGTGGTTTCAGCAGTCTGAGCTTGCAAACTAAGTGAGCAGCCTTCTTAGTATGAAATTCCCTCGTTTCCCCAGACAGTGTTCTAGTGCTGAGCTACACAACAGTGGAGGGATAGTTTCAGAACTAGGGGATTTTGTACTAAAAGACTAAATTTAGACAATCCCCCACTTGACTTGGATAACTCAGACTACTGAATACTCATATTACCATGTAATACACTATTTTTGCACAGAGTAAGACTGTGGATGTTGTCCCCATGATCTCTTACACTAGAAATGCATTTGGACAGAATCACTTAATGGCCAGTCTGAACAAGAGGAATAAATAACAGCAAGTGAAATCGGTTTCAATGTTCACATCTTCACCAGACTGGAACTACTGTAAGCCTATCCCTTAAAATGGAGTACTAGTATTCTACAATGGGGAAAATGACTCAAGAAAAATAAATACGATTCAAATTCCCAACCAGCAGTTATGTTATCAAAGTGCTGATGCTGGAATTTTAAGAGAATGTTAGATGCACACATGTCAATTTATTTTTATCACAGTAATTAGCAGCGAGCGTCATTCCTAAATTAAACAACACCCAGTATTCTCTTTGTAATTTATTCCTGCGTGGAACCTTGAGAGCATATTTCAGGCTAATTCTGCAGCGAGATGAGCAGGAAGAGGCTGACAGACAGCTTCTGTCTGTGTGACCATAGTCCCAGAATGACAGTGATGGAATTCATTAATCATTAGCAGCCTGCAGGCATCTGACCCACACCCAATATGCCTGCTGTGAAGCCTGTTAAACTGAGCCAGTCAGCTTGTGCCTTCACACATGGATACCAAGATTATTGGGTTATACAAATATAGATCTGCCAAAAGGGATAAAATGTGTGTTATTGGGTTTTCAGGTTTGCTCATCTCTAACATTTCTCCTCTCCGTCAGACCCACCTATGCTGTTTCAACATGCCAAGTTCCTCTTGGCACAAGGTAGCACAATACGGGAAGTGCGTGGCCAATTTCAGAGCAGCAGAGCAGGGTCCAAAATTTAGCAAAGAATTTAAAATGGAACTAACTCGCCCTCAAGCAGGCCTCATAACTGAGAATTATAAATGATCAAATTAACGCATTGACGTGAGAAATCATGCATTTCAAATTAGATATTTTTAAATAAGTACAAATCCCACATGTGGCTTGTTTGCTCACACTTGCGTATCATTAATCTTTCTATTGTGTCCCGTTTAAAGGAAACGGTTGCAATGTTATTAAATGCACTGTACTTACAATGCATTCTGGGAAAAATTTACCCTCGTTTTGTTGCTATGTTATAGTTCCTCAGCCATTGACAATCTCCCAAAAGGTCCCTTGAGTTTGCAGAGTAACAGAACAGCATTTAAGATGGTAGTGAGGTATCCCAAGAGAATTGCTGGGTAGAAGACAATGGTGGTATTTGAAACAGCCAGAGGAATGTAGTGCTAGACTGTGGTTGAAAAATAACAGGATAAAAAACACTATTGTGTTACTGGGCAATTTTTTGGCTTATGACCATAATAGAGCTGCAGAGGTATGATAGGGTTGCTGATCAATATCAGCGGGTGTGTGTGGACACATGCATTACTCTGAGAAGACCAAAACTGATGATATTTGTCCCCAAGAGGTTAATGCAGTGATGAGCGATGGTTTAGCTAGGACTGGTCACTTTTTTGATACTAGTTCTGACCAAATACCACTATATTCAGTGTCATTTTAATTTTCAGTAGGATCTAGATGTTGTTGGGTTTGATCTTTCTATTGGGTTTTTTATGAGACACATTAAATATCACAAGATTTATTCTTCAGTGCCCTTTTCATGGTCAATACTTTTCAAAATCTCAACTATGCCACATCAGAGAAAGTAAGAGATACTACATTGTGGGTTAAACCATTCTCTTCATTGTAGACTGTATTGTCTATTGGAGTCTGCGGTGTCACTAGAGGTCACATTCATTGACATTTACATTGACATTGTGTGTGCCTTACACATAACAGACTACTATGTCACTGAAGCTTGGGAAGTGGAGTCCCTTTTACCTGGTGTAAATCTCAAGCAGCGTTTCACAGTAGTGAGCACATGTTAAGTGAAATTGTGTCATATTTTTTTCCATTAAAAAACACACCTCTTTGTGTCAGGCTGATCCAGACCATTTTCAAGGCTAAGGTTAAGTGCTCTGTTTTTCAACCATCTTCCCACCTACACAAAAACACACACAAGGCAAGAAGTAGCACAAGGCACTCAATCCACAGGAAACATGATGCTTACTATAGTCGTTTTGCATAGCCAGGTACCAGCCCTGGATCAAGGTTGGTTGTGAGATAGGATGCATCAAGGATTGAATGTATCGGAGTTCAAGAACAGATGGTATTGAATATGGAATCACCTTGACAGAACAGCTTTTTTTTGAGTGAAAACATCTGTCAAACCTTACACCGATCTTTCTCTAAATGAAAATCCCACTACGCTGGTGTAAAATAAAACAATTTCAAAGCTTTTAAACAGGGCAACGCTGCTTTGGAAAGTTATTTGCAACCTCTGACTATAAGTCCCTGGGTATTTTATTAAGGGTTTGGCATGAGGCAGTAGACTAATTAAGCAAATTCATTGAATTAATGGTCTATCCCTAACCTCCAGATTTTTTAGATGGTGCCTGGCTGCTTTAAAAAGCTGTAACTGCCAGCAAGAAATACCGCTGAGAGCAAAGAGTCAACATGATAAATCTGTACTCATGCTTCTAAATTCTTAGTTGCAGACAATGTGGGCAAAGGATTTATTCAGCATTATAATCATAATAACTTCAACAAGACTCTGCAGTATAGAAATTATTGATGAATGTTGATAAAAGTTTCAGAGTAACAACTCAGGTTCAGTTTCTATTTTCATGGAAACAGAGCCTGTGTGTTTTGTTGGCACATGGTGTGGGGTACTAACCAAGGGTTAACCCATGTCCTCTATATGCCCGGCTATGTGATTCACACTGCACACCTACTAGCCATGGGTTGATTGTCCCTTTGAAAACGCAACTTTGATGTCTGCATTCTAGAGAGACACATAACGTCACTACTACACTATTACAGTATAAATTCATAAACTCCATTGTTTACTGTTTCACACAGACACTATTCAGCCTTGTGTTCAGTTGATTTTCAGGGAATAACCCTGCAACGTCTGGGCTTACCCATCTTTATAATAGGGCCAGTAGGCCCCGGGCTAGCTTTGGGTTAGCCCACCTTGGTTTATGCCAGGATTGTGCCAGTGTGAAAGCGTCCTTAGCCTCTGGCTAAGGGAGCTGTAAGCCCCAGGCTAAATACAAAATGAAAAGCCCTTAATTTACTTAAACCTTAAATAACGGAAATATTTTTTGGGCCACAGTTGAAACAGGTTGTGAACATAACACTGACCTCTGATCACCTTTTTAAGTTTATATGGTGGTATATTTACACATTAAACCATTACAGAGCAACATTATCATTCATTTGGATTCATTTTATTGTCCACCTGCTCAATGCAAGCCCAATATTCACTTCCAGGAAAATATCTGCCTCTTGTGCTGTAAAATGCTGCACATTCTTCACCAGCTAGTCTACGAGCATTACAAGCAACCCCGTTGTCATTGTCACATTGTTTTCCTGTTTAATCCATGTCATGACTAGATTAATTGTAGCAGCTTTGAAATAATCAAAATTTTTTACAAATACTTGTGTATAATGCGACTTAATAAGATATTGACTTTACTTTGATACTTCTACTGTTTGCATTGGTGCTAAATCTTCTTTCTGAAAGACACTGAATAAGGACAGCAGGGAGGAGAGCCCTGGTCAATAAGGAGCATCAGATAAAAAGATCAGTGGCATTGCTATGAATCTTTGAGCTCAACATGTGAGGCGTGACAAGCATTAGGTCACTGAATATATCTAAAATAACTACTGAACAAGGCGCTCATTATACAGTCGTCGCATTGCACTGGAACGACACATTTGATGAAAGCTCTTTGGTGGTCAGTAATGAACAATGTACATTAAAGACACCAAGCCATTTTCATGACATTTTATCATTAAAAGGGTGTGTTCATAGGAAAAGGCTCAAACAAAGGTTATCTTCCCTCACTAATGTAATGAGTACATCCCATTTCATGATAATGGATACTGAAGATCCATTTCATAGAAAAAATATCAAACATCTTATCAATGAGGGCACCGTTAATGTTCAAAGTGTATAATAATGCACTTACAATAACTAAATCTAATGAGAGATAATGAGTTTCTCTTTGTTCACTCCCTCTGAAGTTAGGTGATCCTTTGTTCAAGGCCCCAATTAAGACACACAAATTCTGAAAGTCTTCATTTCAAGATCTCTGATCTCCTCCGGACAGAAATGTCTTAACTTACATTACATGATATTGCATGCATGTTAGTGCAGATATTTTGACAATCGATTCATCTTTTGTCATTTTTCAAACAAAAAGCCAAGAGAAAAAAAAAATTCCTAGTTCCAACTTCTTAATTTAAAATTTTTGCTTTTTCTCCAATTTATGTGGTATTAAACTAGGATTAGGACTTCAGCTTGATCGGTATTTTTTCGGTTTTTCAATTTAATATCCATAGACAAAATGAATCAATAAATCAAGATGAGTATCAGGTTAATTGAGATGGAAAATAATCGTAACACCTGAATGAAAACAAAATGCTGTAAAAATAGTTTTAAAACTAATAACATGATGCGTCTTTCATCTGCTGCACTAAGTTTCCTCGGCTGACCATTGCATCTACAATCCTCAACATTGCCCGTTTCTTTGTGTTTCTTGAAAAGAGCTTGAACAGCACGTCTTGAAACACCAGTCTGCTTTGAAATCTTTGCCTGGGAGAGACATTGCTGATGCAGTATAACTACCTCGGGTCTCGTTGCTGTGCTCAGCCTTGCCACGGTGTGTGACCTGTGACATGAAACTGTCCTCCACAACCTCACCTTGGTAGCAGAGTTTGTCTGTTCCTCAACCACTATTAAGCCTCCTACGCAGCTGTTTCTCTTTCAGATAATGACTGTGTTTCAACCTGCATATGAAACTGATGATCATTAGCACCTGTTTGGTATAACTGGTTAATCATACACCTGGCTATGAAGTGTACCTAGAACTAATGCTGTTTTAAAGGCAAAGGGTGCTCACATCAAATAGACTTGATTTAGAGTTTTCTTTTGTTTCACTTTGCATTTAGTAAAATTGATAAAAAATGAACGAGTCAAGGGTGTGGAAACAGAATCCAGCATCCAGCATCCAGCTCAATGCAAAAGCAGTTTTAAAAGTTAAATTTCACTCACTAATGACGTTCATCTGAAGACGAAATCCATTCCCCTGGCATTTTGGATAAGATTTTCAATAACCTGGCAAAAAAGCTGATCCCTGGATTTCAGATCCAAAACAACATATCTTTCTGTGGCTATGGAAGCTAACGCAGAGAGTTGGGATTTTCCTGTTGTGTTTTTATCCGCTTGAGGGCAGAAAATGTCCTTGCCACGGATGCAGTGGTGACAAAGTTCATTAAAACTAAACATGTAAACATGTAGCTGATGCAGTCCTTTGCATTGGAGAAAGAGGAGGAGGTCAGATGGGCTCTTTCCCTGACAATCTGCCATAGAACATCATGGACAAAAATGTCATCACACAGTTTCTTGTAGTGTGAGCAAGAATCTCTGTGGGCTCTGCGTCCAGTTGGCACGGCGGCGTCTTGCACAGTCACATCATATATTTGATCAAAATGTTCCCTCTCCCCCTCAATGCAAATGAAAAACGTATTCACTTTGGCCAAACAAACTGCATTTTAAATGACTTTGTCTGTAAAATGTCAATCCATCATAGTGGTCAACGATGACTTTAAACAGATGCTTAACATTTCAAATACAGTGTACAGCAATCTTAACGCAAAATGACACCTGTTTGGTGCCATTCGAGGCAGTCGCTTCTGACATTTTTCCATCAAGCAGCGGAGCTTGTTTCAGCGATCTGGAAAAGAACGCAGCCAGGTCAGAAAGGTGTGGGATGAAAATTTTGTTTTCGCTAATTTTTGCTACACCCTGAGATGAAACCAAATTAAGGGCATAACAGTGTGTGAAAAGCGCGCGGGATCATTTCCTTCACCGTGGTTTGGACGCCATTAAACCTCGAAGCCATAGCAGTAGCACTGTCATAGCACTGAGCAAGATGGTAGTGCAAGTCTGGATCATAATCTGCAAAAAAGGTAGAAGCACGAGGTGATTGCCGCATTTAGCTGATTTTGGCCTTCAGCATGGCTCCTGAAAGACAACTCCTGCTTCCCAAGGAAAATCACAGTGGATCAGACGTTTTAAACCTTTTTCACCTTTTCATTGTGTACCGTCATTTCCATGCGCAGTGCATGTTCAGAAAACAACAGAAACAAAGTCATCATAATTTTATTTAATTATAGAGTTAATCACATATGCCTTTTTTTTTTTTTTTAATTCTGTGCAGGCCCCTCTCTGAATACCATTAAGGCCCTGACAGCTTGCACCTGTTTATTCCTGTATTTTAACTCCTGCTCTATCTTGAGTTAGGTCTTAGATTGTCACGTTTAATTTTCACTTGCGTGATTTTCTTGTATATTTCTTACATATTGTATGAGCAGTGAAAGGAGCCTGAGAATTACGAATTACATTGCTAATGACTGCTTCATTGTAATTGTTGTGCATATCACAATTAAAAGAAACTTGTTTATGGAGGTTTTTGTAAAGGTACATGTCCCTTTGCTGTGTGCTGGAAGTTCTAACAGTGGCCCTGTGATGCGTTTCTGCTCATGGTGTTACTGCAATCCCTCAAAAACTGTCAAATACATGTCAGATCCACCTTTAAGGACAAAGTCTCCAATTACCCTGAGCTCTGAAAGCCTTACTGCCTTCGCCAGCTGTGTGGAGGAAGGTCTGACTCCTTTAAGATTTCCACACATACACACACACCTACCTGCTACCTACTAGATTTAGACACAAGAATAGATAGAGAAAGAGCTTTGCATGTGTTTTACTTTATGGGCCAAGGTGTGGTCTGGACAGAGGTTATCAGTGTGTAGAGTTTCTGATGTCCTGGTATCAGTGGTCAGCTCCTTCCATCATTGTCAAGCCAGGACAGCAAAGAGACGCACACGCACACATTTCTTCAAATCAAATGTTATATACACTGTAGTCTCTTGATTAGATACTTCAAGCAAATTCTTAATGCCAACATATAACATTAGCTATTCCAATAACAAATCACCAAATCTACTGTAAAAACATGCATACATTGTCAAGAAATGCAACTTCTGTTTAGCTAAGGTGAGACAAAGGATGTCAGTGACTAAATTTGTTGTCATTTTTGGTGCCAGATGTAGGCTACTGGTTTCAGCCCCTGAGCCTTCGGCCTCATGGGATTTTCTTGCAAAAAGTATATGTATAGTTTTTACAGGAAATGGGACAAAACACAAAAATATGCTGTCAGTGGGAAGCATGCAAACGCAAGCAAAAACAACATGTCGATGACAAACGTCAGAGAATGGTAAGACTATTTCAAGCTGGGCGCATAAAGGCCACACAAATAAGCACTCATGACAACAATTGTGTGCAGAAGGGCATCTTTGAATGCACAACTCATTGAACCTTGAATCAGAGGGCTACAGCAGCAGACGGCCATGCTGGGTTCTCTCTTGACAGCCAAGAGCAAGACCCCGTGTGCTACAGTGGGCTTGTAATTGCAAAAGTGAATGATTAAAGAGTGGGAATGTTGACATGACAAATATCCATTTAAAAGGGTGTGTTGACCTCGTAAATCCATGGGTCCTGTCTAGTGTAAAATGTCCAGGCCGGTGGTTGTGATGGAATGGCATTGTGAGTCTCCAAACATAGCAGAGCAACTTTCAGATGAGATGGGAATGTATTTGCAGCTTGAATATCAGGCAAACATATCTGCAAGAACTCTGTGATGCTGTCAAATCCAAAATTTCATGTGCCGAGTGTATCCCTGAGTTCAGGCAGTCATGGAGGCAACATCCTACCCAGTCCTAGACACGTGTACCCAATCAAACAGAGCGTCTACTAAGACAAAGAAATGGTGAAGTCTCTGTTGTAGGTGGATACATATTGGTCACAGATTAGAGCGCAGAGAGAAATGCTAGATTTGCTATTTACTGTAGATGTAGATTAATGTGCAAATAAAAGACATAAGAAAGAAAAATGAAAGAGAGTCAAAAGCACCAAATACCAAAGAAGCAAAATTAGAGGGAAGAATTTGTCAAGAGAAGTTGTCAAACTCTCTGTGGTTTTATATTATACTGGTCATTATCAAGGAGAAGTAAGCGAGAGAGTTGTAATTAAAACAAACAATGAGAAATGTCTAACTCAGTTTCTACATTTAAAAAAGTGCCGCTGTGTCTAGACAAAATAGAAAACAAAACTATTAACTTAACTCAATACTGACAATCTTCAGGCTCAAAACTGATGATAAAGTTGAATCATCACCCGTCTTGAAATATTATCTGGCTGTCTGAGATCGACAATAAATGCATTTTGCACATTCACATTCCAAAAGAGGAAGAAGTGAAATAAGTCAAAAAGATGAATATCAAATTAAAGCCTTTCTTTTTAACATCACCAACAAACTTTAGACAAACTCTAAAAGTGTGTCTGAGATGAACACACAGCATTAAATGGGCATATTCATGCTCCAAAGGGTCACACAGTTAAGTTCGGTGACCCAATGACCTTTCCTCTTGTACCACCATAAGGCCACAGTGCCTCTCCTCTTGTCTATCACTTCTTTTGTTCACACTCATTAGCTTTTTGCTGTGAAGAGCAGTCCTGTAGAAACCACCGTATAGACAACAGCTCTAATTAATTTGTCCTGTTTCTGCTCAGATACAACAGGAATCACTGCAGGGAAAATGGTGTACAGCCGTGTAAGCCCTCCAGCATGACATCTACTTGAAATTTAAGCGTTGGTCTTTTCAGCACAAAATAGCAGCAGATCATAATCTGTCAGAGGGAGCAGAGCTGCAGTGTGTACCATGTTACACTCCACTGCACAACATGCAGATGAGTAATATACACAGGAGATAGAAAAGAGTGGGACAATGATTTAGACTGATGGTAGCAAATCAATATTTCACCATTAACATGGCATCATTCCTATGGGCTCCACTTTCAGCACCAAAAATGTGAGTTACTCTGGACACGCAGCAAACTCTGCACACATTGCATGCATCGTGCACAGTAGAATTGCTTTCACCATCTTGGACATCTCACTAGTTCTTTTGGGATCTCAATACATACAGTATTACAGCATGTAGATACAATTGAAACATGCCGTCAATGCATGGTCAGTCTTCGTGGATGTATGTATGTATCAAAAAAGAGTCCCCTGTGGAAAAACTCCAATTCGTTTTCACTAAAGCATGTTTTGTGTGATAACCAACCTCACAATGTTCAGTTTACGATCACTTAAGCCAAAAAAAAGCAGTAAATCCTCACAACTTGTGAGGATTTGGAACAACAGCTGGAACATGCAGTGCATGCTTGGCGCCACCGTTTACAGAACATTGGCATTCATCAGTGGAGATGCTCACATCCTAATCGTTACAGTTTGCTTTTCTGGTGTGGGCTGCCCTTTACTCCCAAAAATCTCAGTCTTTTCCAATTATTGCTAAAACAACATCAGAGAGGTGATATTCAACACCTGTCAACTTATTAGATTGTTTTATTGAATCACCACTAATTTCCCCTTGCGTTACGTGTTAACAGTTTACATATATGCCACCTCTGTAACAACACATATCGCTCTGTAACAACATCCAGCACTCAGGAGGCAGCGTAATGTTACTGAGGTTACTGTGGTTTCATGATTTTCAGGTGGAAATATGGGGACTTGGCAGCACGCATTGAGTCTCCTGAAAATAAAGTAGGGTGTACTGTATTTCAAGCCACATTATGCTGCTGCCTGGCTGTCAAGTGGGGTGGGAGGGGTGGGGGGGGGTGTCTTTGGTTACTTCGGTCCTGTCCCTGTCCCTGTCAGGGTTTTCATCTCGTACGGTACATCATCTTCACATCTCATTTCATGGCACTCAGAAAACTGAAGTCAACTCAGATGAGCAGGAGCGCAACCCTCAAGTATGCAATGAAATTCTTAGATGTAGGTGCAATCATATGACGTTGTCACATCGGATTTAGCCAAAGAAGAGCACAACGCAGCTGAAAGTAGGCAGATTAGTGTCCATCGAGGAGGAATTGCCATGATCCCTGTTAATGTGAGGCAAGAGGTAGTGATCTTAACCCTTATGCATGATTTAATTTAGGTTATTTATAATTACAAAGTCAGTCAGTTGTCAGTTGTGAAAACTTGGTTATCAAACGTTGTTAGGGAATTTTAAAAATTGCTGACATTTTCCTTTGTGGTGTAACCAAATGAGTGCACACGTGTCAACCATTGTGAAGACACACATTTCTTTTCATCCCAGCACAGACAATTCTAAAGACTAGACTACTTTGAAATGAAGATACTTCTCTCTTTTGAAAATAGGTTTTTGTTATTGGATGTGTGTGCTGCTCAAGTATTCTTATAACAGAATTTTAGATATGGAGATTAGGCAAGACATGGACATCAAAACATGTTCTAGTCTCAAGTAAACACACTGTCTCCTCCAAAAACAGAAGTTGCTGTTATGTATAGAAATCTTCACTTCAGGCCTGTTGCTAGTATGTAATATTGCAATGCTAGTACTTTTTTCATAGTCTCATTACATTCAAGTGAGTTTAATGAAATATGTATTAGAGTTGCTCAAGTTAGAGGACATAATGTATTTACACCCAAATATGCTCAATCAATCAACATAGCGCAGTTCACTGACAGTGGGAGACTTTATTATGCAGTCTATTTAGTTTTTGTTTATTGGCTGTGTGCATGCAATGCGATTGCTGATTGCTGTAATTACACTCAGTGATTATCTGACATTTACACCAATTCATTTCACTGAAAACTCTCAGACACAGACAATCAACAAATCAAGCTATACGTTTAGATATATGGCTGCTGTGCACTGTATGAAGCAGACACTCGGCAAGGCATTCAGCCCACTCAAAGCAGCTGAAACAACCAACTTCTGTTTCAGTCTGCCTTTGTTGAATTGCTCTGAAGTCCACATTTTAAATCAGAATATGTCGTAATAATCCCACACAGATGACCAATTCCAAAGATTTAGAGGAATGCCGGTTTTTGTAAATTAAGTTTACAAGAAACAACCATTGCAGCCTTCAATATCCTGTAATTCACTTAATAGGCTCATCTGTGAGGCTAATACACTCTGAGTCACTCGTATTGATTAATAACTCTTCTTTACAAACATTGTGAACAGTTTGTCCTCGTAAAAACAGCACAATCCATTCAAACTCACTGAATGCCATTTTCTTCTAAATACTGAACACTTTCTTTTACCGAGCACTGATACCAGTAATTATAAGAGTGAATGGAAATCATTTGCAAAAGTTTTAATGCTGTTCAACATTTACAGCCTCCGCTGACCACTTTTCTGGGGGACACTCTGAATGACCCACAGACTGTATGTAAGAAATGATTGCAGCCGCCCTGACGTCACCCAATGGTTTGAAGACCGTTGTTTCGAAGCTTCAAGTTTGGCCTCACGGGCGTCGCCATCTTGGTTTTTTTGGAGCCAGAGATGACATTCATCCCACAAAGACTGCCACTGATTGATTAATCACAAGGTAGTCCAGCCCTAAAGCATGCCCTGCTTTATCATCCGTTTTTACTCTGAATAATTTACATCATGCTGTATTGAAGAAGACTTGAAACTAGCAGCTGAGACCATAAACTCATAAGGAAAGTGTGAGGCGATAAATCAAGTGAAAAGTAAGGTCATTTCTTAAACACTTTAACATACAACGGGACATGTTACAGTCGAGAGAGAGAATGCAGGTTTAAGGGGCTTCCAACCCGGACACAGAAGTTACACCCATGTCTTTAATACAGTCAATGGAATAACCACACAGTAAGTTAGTATCAGTTCAGTCAGCCAACTCACAGACCGACTTTGTTGTGCGAACACCAAATCTGGCACCTACTCTGATGTTGTCACTACGCACAAGTAAACACCAAGCTCAGCTCAGCAGACTGGGAAGTGACGGTGACAAGCAAACCACGTCCCACCATCGCTGGGAATGTTCCATCTGAGGGAGATGGATAGATCTAAGGCCTAAAATCCACCTGAAATGCAGCAGCTGCAGCAGCAGACTAAAACACATCAGCTTTGCAGCAGATAATTATTCACTTATTCACACAAGCCTATCAAAATCCCAACAATTTACAGCTTAGAGCAGGCAGCCTCTTCATAAGAAGCGTTATGCAGCGCTGATAAGAAGCAGATGACCATCAGTACACGGATATACGCTTCAGGTTGACAAAGAGTGCTGCTGAGAGGAGCAGCAGTGTACGAACAGGAGCTCAGCGGTATAGATGCAATTATGATATGAAGAACAGAAAAGCAAACTGTGTCATAAACACATTGCTTTGAGTCGAAACATTTCTCCGTTGTGTAGCTGAATACGTGTAGATCCTTTGAGTGTGGAGAAAATGTGAATGACCAACATTACTGGGAAAAAAAAAAACATGTGAATGCACGGGACAACAATCATGTTTGTCCCTTAGGCCAATGTACTGTTCATGTTTCACCACAGCATGAAGAAAAATAAAGAAAGCATCATACAGCGTGTGCCAGACTACAGACAAAAACAGCCCAGCTACAGCAGAAGTATTTCTACAGAATGCCTGTGGACATAACGCCTGGTAGCTGGCATAACAGCAGAAAAGTGTCTTAATATTGCTTGATGGCATAAAAACAGGAAATATCCAACTTACCTTACCTGCAGCCAGCATCTTTGGAAAAAGTCGTCCACGTGTAACTAAAGCGGGGCAGAAAACTACACTTGTGGCGTGAAATGGTCTCTGCGGGCGACACCGAAAGCAGAAAATCCTCCACGAATCATCCGGAAGCTGCGTGGGTGTTTAGGAAACTGTACCTGGGCAGCAGGTGTTTGCCGCAGGTTATTTAAACGCACCGTGGTGACGCTGCAGGAAATAACAGAGCGACTGCGCTTTAAAGGGATAGTTCGGATTTTTTATTTTTTTTTTAACGTGGGGTTGTATGAGGTATTTATCCGTAGTGTTTTAGAGTAGATTTGCGGTCGGCACGCCCCCAGTTTGGAGGCAGGAGTACTAAGCATTCGTGCTGTGAATGGATTAGAGAAAATAGGCTATTTTAGCCACCTGAAATAGACCCAGCTAAAGAAATCAATATCAGTTTAGGTGCACACTATATTTAAGATATTCCCATGCTCTACAATTTTGGTCAAAAAGAAAAATCACTAGGCCTACACTTTTTTTTTTAGGTGTACTTTTTTTTAGTTTTTCTGCTGACCCTGTCCACAGCAGTACATTACTCAGTGTCCCTGTGGATGTGCCTGTCTGCTTCTTACCAATAGTTTGTGTGGTGTGTGTTTGTGGTGCTGCCATTATTGTGCATGGTGTGTTGCAGCAGCTCTCTTCAAAATAATTTGTCCCAATATGTGCTGGCCTTGGTGGGCACAGCCAGGTACTATTGACCAGTGCTTAAGGTACCAGACAGACAAAAAATGAAAATTAATTTGTGTTTCTGAATTTCCAGAACTGCACAGTAACAAATTGGGTACATATCAAGATGAAAGGTGCAATGAATACAAATCCGGATGCCTGACAAATCATTTTAGTTAGATATGCAACACATTTAATGTCACTTTTATTATTTTATCATGTCTTCTGTCTTTTTAAACCAATTAAGTATTTAAGCAATAAGAAGCAAAGAACAGAATCTCAAAGCTCTATATTTATTCACATGAAATATGTTTGTCTCCACAGTTCATTATGTGTGACAGCCAATCTCCTGCGTTGTAAGTGGAGGGATATTGTGGATTTTCCATGGTTTCTAGACAACAGACCCACAAATGTGAAGAAAACCTTGAAAGAACAGGAATATGAAAGAAATGCTTGATACCGCACTTTTGACTGCTAATCCATGGACAAAATGAATTCACATTAAAGTGAAATCAGTGCATTAACCCCACAGGAAGTCTCTCCTTTATAAGACATGCTTTATCACAAAATGCCGTCACAGAGAGGACTGAATCAATTATAGGCCTTTAACCAAACAAATCTGAGTACAAAATTTTCATTTCCATTGAGTGACCTTTTCAACTCTGAGGCAAGCCACTTCCAAAAGGAACAGTGAATTTCCTAAATGGCCAGTGACAGCTGACAAAGACTGCCTGTAATCCTCACAAAATCCTGTGTAGTGGGTTATGTAAATGTTAGATCATGACCCCTCATTATGTGGACATACTGGCATTTTTTAAGGGCACTACAATTCTGCAAATTGGGGACATCTTATATTGTCAGTGGTGCAGAATAGTCACCAAGAAGGATGTTGGGCTATGCGCTGTAAGAGCCAGTTAAGCAAATACTTGTATTTGTTGAAATGTCTATGTGATCACATGCTAGATCTGTTCTACAGAGTCAGGAAGATGCCATTAAGAAAAAAATAATAATTGTGCACACAATTTATTACTGTATGCTCTCTTTTTAGCACAACATATATAAAATATATCACCTTCATGCCTTTATTCTTTTGCATATACTGTGTAGTTTGGCTGTTAAACAAGAAAACCTATCCGTGAGAACCCTTAAACATATTTTACAGGATAACTTGATCATACCACAGATGTCATCCATCTGATAAAAACTCAGCTTCGGACTTCTGGAGCACTTCACACTAAATATGTTGTTGATCATCCTAGTAGTAGTAGAGCCATAAAGGGGTCTGACGTGCATGTGAGCAACACAAGTTTATGAAAATATGATCATACAATGTAGAGAAGCTTTTGATCATGTGAAGCATCTAATTTTATGTTAATTGCATGTAACAAGGAATAGAACATCAAAGCCACAATGGACTGGGATGTAAGCTTAAGATAAGATAATACAATATATATATATACACAGAGGTGGGTAGTAACGAGTTACATTTACTCTGTTACATTTACTTGAGTAACTTTTTTTTTAAAAAGTACTTCTAAGAGTTACTGCACACATACTTTTACTTGAGTAGATTTGTGAAGAAGAAACGCTACTCTTACTCTCATTATTACACATTAGATTTGCTTTATTTTGGCAAGAGACACGCTGCCAGTGGCTCCACCACGTGACTGTGTTAAACCAATCAGACGCAGCCCTGCAGTCACATGACCACACACAAACTGTGGCGGCAGAGCGGCGCAAAAACTTCACACGCAGCAGACAGGAGGATGAAAACACGCGTGAAAAATGGCAGAGGCAACTGTCTGCAGTGGTAAAACTGAAGAGGACGAGCTGCCCTGGCCTCGTATTCAAAGCACCGAGTAAGTTTTACCGAAGTTCCTGCTTTTTCTTGTTAGGTTACAGCATCCCAGTCTGAAAAAAGTCTTTCATATAGACCCTGTTAGTGTTAGTGAACATTTCGTTAAACGGCGCCATAAGCTAAGCAGACCACAATACATTTTCTATGGAGGGATGAATTAGTCACTCCAAGTTATCTTTAGCAGATGGAGCTGAATGTGTGATAGTGAGTGTGTTTTAATGGCTAAATTCCCTTTAGCCTCATAGCCTGGTGTTTCTTCTGTCAACAGAGGGTTCATCCCAGCAAAATGAATACAGAATGAATAGACTAGACAAACCTTGCACCCTCAGCGTACACTAGTAATGAGAAGGAAAATGTTGAGCTCAAAAATACAGGAAGCTGCAGAGGCCACGAAGAGCATAAGCAGAGAGAGTTTGTTTGTAGTCGTGCAGGGCTCCTGTTCACTGCAAGAACCTTGAGAGCCAAATACAGCTGAAGCTTAACCGGCTCTTCACGTTTTCACCAAACATGCACAGACACACACCCACACAGTTTATGGTAAAGTGAGACTTCTTCTATGAGCACAAGCTGCCTCGTTCTGATGCTATTTTCTCTCTGCTGAGCCTGCTGTGCCATTTGGATGGCAAGTGAATATACAGTAAACAGTATATCTCGTCCCTGGAAGTAGTTTGCACAGTTCAAACACGCATACGTTACCTACTGTAGGTGTTCAAAAGCTCTATGTTGTGAAAAAGTGAGATTTGGAAATTATTTTGTAAAGATGTTGTTTATTTTTACTCATTTTTTTTATTTTATTATTTGGAAATACCAGAATCTACACATTATTTTATATTTCTGTCTGTCTGATTACATCATTTCTAAAAAATAAATCAGACATTACGATCAAACAGTTACTCAGTACTTGAGTGGTCTTTTCACCAAATACTTTTTTACTCTTTTACTACTACTACTTTTTACTTCTTCTTGAGTAATATTATTTTGAAGTAACGCTACTCTTTTGGCTACCCACCTCTGTATATACATGTTTATATATATATATACATATATACATACACATATATATGTGTATATGTATGTATGTATGTATATATATATATATATATACACATATATATATAAACAGAGTACATGTGTTAGGAGTGACTACAGTAAGCAGCTAATGATCACATTTTACTGCGCAGGTTCACCCCTGTGTTCATATCTATAGAGTCAAGTCCCCCAGCTCTGTAGCCTCAGATAACTGCACTGACTCTAAGCCTCGGCTGAACCTTCCCAGTCATGTTTCCTCTTTGTTTATCTCCACCTGCCAGGAAAAAAATGTAAAATATAAATAAATATAAAAAAAATATAAATATAGAGCTCCCATTTTCCCAACACCCATTAAAAGCAAAGCAAACTAGCTGGTGTCATCCCCCCCCACCTTCTCAGCTGCTGTGTATTTAGTTGAAACGTGTCCTAAAGCCATCAAACTACACTCGGAGCATTGTTTCTTTTAGCTCTCACGAGTTGAGCTGATTTTCGTTCTTCGATTGTTGCTCACAGTTCATCCATCCATCCATCCATCCATTTTCAACCGCTTATCCGGGGTCGGGTCGCGGGGGCAGCAGTTTTAGCAGAGATGCCCAAACTTCCCGGGCCCCAGTCACCTCCTCCAGCTCATCCGGTGGGACCCCGAGGCGTTCCCAAGCCAGCCAAGAGACGTAGTCCCTCCAGCGTGTCCTGGGTCTTCCCCGGGGCCTCCTTCCGGTGGGACATGCCCGGAAAACCTCCCCAGGGAGGCGTCCAGGAGGCATCCGAAACAGCTGGCTCCTCTCGATGTGGAGGAGCAGCGGCTCTACTCCGAGCCCCTCCTGGATGGTCGAACTCCTCACCCTATCTCTAAGGGTGAGTCCGGCCACCCTGCGGAGGAAACTCATTTCGGCTGCTTGTATCTGAGATCTCGTTCTTTCGGTCAAGACCCAAAGTTCATGACCATAGGTGAGGGTAGGAACGTAGATCAACTGGTAAATCGAGAGCTTTGCCTTTTGGCTCAGCTCCCTCTTCACCACGACGGACCGATACAGCGACCGCATTACTGCAGACGCTGCCCCGATCCGCCGGTCGATCTCACGCTCCATCCTTCCCCCACTCGTGAAGAAGACCCCGCTCACAGTACAATTCAATTCAATTTATTTGTATAGCCCAATATCACAACAGAGTGTCTCACAGTGCTTTACAAAGTTCACTGAAATAAACAAGTGTAAGCGAACAAACAATCTAATAAAGAGTCCAGCAGTCGATGAGGCCAATGGATCAGTCCGATGGATCAGTCCGAGGCATCACCTGCCCTTTATGACCCTCCTTCTTCGGGAAGGAAAAACTCAAAAAACCCAGTGGGAAAAGAGAAACCTCCGGGAGCACCAATGCAATGGAGGAGAGATCCAGCTCCCAAGGACGGACAGGCTGTAGCCTTGGACAGACGCACATCCATTGGCGGTTGTACCACAGTTGTTGGCACCGTCAAAACCAAATGTTCTTATAAGGAATGAATGGTTTAGGAATTGAAGATTTGGATTTGATTAAGAACAGTTTCTAACATAATTTCACTGAGGAGGAATTGTGGCGATGTGAGTCAGTTATGCAAGCACATACTTGTATTTGTTGAATTGTTTATGCTATCTCATGTTCTATGGAGCCAGGAAGGTATCATGGAGGGGAAAAAATGAAACCAAGCGCATGCCTTAATAATTCATTAACCTTATTTAACATAGCCTGCCACCTTCATGCTGCCAGTCTTGGGGTTATACTTTGGGTTTTGGCTGCCAAACACAACGTTATGTAATCTAAACAGACTGTTTCATCGTAGAAACTGGATGATACTACGGATGTCATCCATTTAGTAGAAACTCTGCTCCAGGGATCTGGAGCGCTTCACAAATGTCCTCTTCATCATCCTCTTCAAACTTCTGGCTGACTGAATGCCAAAGGCATTTGCTGCTCTCCACAAGAGTTGAACAGGCAAAATGTATAACATTTCTAACTGAGGAGACATATTACTGATTTGTGCGCACAGTTGTATTAGATTGAGAGCTTGTGTCTCTTATGGTTTGAGTTAATATTCTTATGTTGGTTCTGGGTGCCACCTGAGAAGTGTAATCGCCCTCGAGGGTTCCTCCAAACAAGATTCACATTAAAAGCCTTTCTATATTTACTGTAGATAGCATTTTGTGTATACGGTACACGTAGGCCTATAAGGAGTAACCAAGGAGCTAGTCTTTACATTGTACTCTGCACATGTTCCTATTATTTGTTCACCCCTGTGAATGTGTCCATAGAGTCAAGTTCCCCAGTTCTGCAGCCTCAGATAACTGCGCTGACTCAAAGCCTCAGTTGAACCTTGTCAGCCATGTTTCCTCTTTGCTCATCCCCACTTGCCATGTGCTTGGTTTTAATAAGTAAAACATACTTTCAAAACATAAATATGGAGCTCTCATTTTCCCAACATCCATTAAAAGCAAAGCAGATTAGTTGGTATCATCCCTCCCCACCTTCTCAGCTGCTGTTTATTTTATTGTCACACCCTCAAGCTACAGGCATTGAACAATTGGATCCTCAGAGGCTTGAAAATATTCAAGACAGTTACAGAAGCACCTCAGATTATCAGAGATTTCATCAAGGTTTGGCCTGTGATCCACTTATAGACTTGATCCAATTAGTTTAGCAGTTTGGAATAAAGGGATCTCAATAAAAACACAGTGAGTCACGGTCTTTTGAGTCAGCCCCCTGTTCTGTTACTGCCTCTGTCTACTTCTGTCGAGGCATTAGGCACATTTTTGCTCTTTCCTGAATTTTTCAGTCATTAACCTCGCCTGTCATTTCAGATACTCGCTGTTCCCTGTAGTTGCCCTCAGTGTGTTCCTGCCAATCTCAGTCACCTCACCTACCAGCACACCTGCTCCACATCCCTCCCCTGCATGTATGCAGGACAAGCCATCTCTAATTTGCCAAACTGTCTGATGTGCCACTTAGACTTAGGGGCCGATCAGACAGAGAAGCATCTCTAGAAATGTGTTTGCTTTAAAAAATGCTGAAGCAAATCAGGCAAAACAGATCTCCGCGCCTGTGGAGCAGGACTGCGTGCCAAGCAGGTGATCAAATGTATCACTTGGCTGCTAACGTGCAACTCATCATCCCCCTGCTGATTTGGATAATTTGGCATTGTATCATGTGCAATTGTATAATATTACATTATATAAATTATTGAATTACATAGTTCATCAAGGTATAAGACATCTTATAGCAACCTTTTGTCAGTAGTTGCCATAGTTCCACTGTTCCCACCACATCTTACAGCATAACAGGGAGGAAGTCTTAAAATACTGAAGCCCGCCTCTTCCTTGATTTAATCGGCTGCCTGGGCCGAGTGTGAAAGTAATTAGTGCAACTCTCCGTCCTGCCCTGAAAATGTGAGAGTATTTTAACTTTTATGTGCATTTAAAAACCGCTAGGGACGAGTGCACGCCACGCCCGCTGTATCATAGGAAAACAATGATTTTGCTGGCGAGGCGTTTCTAGCACCTCATCTCTGTCTGATCTGATCTCATTGGTCTAGCCTTCGTGTCTTGCCAGCCTGTTCCTGATAACTGCTTTTTCCTGGTTCCACCTGCCTGCCCCTGCCTGCTTAGTTTGGCCTTGCTGACTGATTATCTGTTGCTGAACTCTGCTTTGAACCTGTGACCAAGTAAATGATTGATTGCTTTCAACTGCTCTGCCTCTGAGCCCTGCTTGTGAGTCCAGATCTCTGTGTTCAGAACTGTTAGTTACTGCAGTTTCTCCCTGTAGCTATCTCATACAAACAATCGCTGCTCTTGCCTTCTCCCTGTCTTCTCTCTTTAAAAAACACTGGATTCATTTTTTTTTGTTCTCTTTTACACTATTCATTATACATCATGCTCCCATTTCTTTGTTGTCATCCTGCTCTTCTTCTCTCTGGCTCTCACTTTCCTTCCTGCAGTTGCTCATCTCCCGTTCCAGACAGGACAGCGCTGTGTGATGTCAGGATAGGAAGGGACTACTTCTGCTCCATAGCACTTGACAAGACAAAAACCCACACAATGCACATCTCACAGTACTGAACATGTTGACTGGGCTTGCACAGGGCTGAGGCCCAGAATCTTACAGATTTCCTGCCAAGTAGTTGATGCATTGTTTTCCTCATTTTCAGTCTTACAAACCGCCCATTATTATATCTGTGCCATATGAAATATGTGGACATGCCTAGCCTTTAGGATATTTCGACAATGCATTTTATTGTGAGAGCAATATCCTAAACGCTAGAGGAAATCTTGCATCTAGAGAATATTGATTGGTTGCTTTCATCGATACCACCGTGGGTTTTTGACAGCTGCACATTTCAAACCAGTGATTACAAACTTTCATGATAGTGATGAGCAAGATACGAAAAGCGTGTGATGTCTGTAAAATGATCATTTAAGGGTGGAAACACTGGCAATATGCTGCAACATCTTGCCATGGAAGCAGCACAGTCCACCCAAAGAGTCATAGCTGTTAGCTTGCCAACCTCTGGCATCAAGTGTGACATCTAACATTTTTGGGCTTACCCTTCAACAACTTCATCCCACGAGCAAACCGCCAGGCTCCCATGCTGGCTGGCACCGGGAGCCAACCGCAGGACACTGGCCAGATTATGGAAGTAACCCAACGTTCTTTGTTCCTGGAGTTGCAAGAGGCGTTGCTTGGTTTTGTTTTCATCTGCCAAGTTTTGTCTCAAACGGAGTACTTTTTGGCTACTCTTACAACACTATGATTTTTATATACTTTTTAAATTTCAGACCCAGTTTGTGTGTAGTAGTGTGTGGAAGGGTCTGTCCCAACCAGACTCAGAGATCATAAATGAATTGCTTTGACACTGAAAACCTGTGTAGCCCTATGTTTTCCCACACAGAAAGCAGAATAAGTCGAATCAATTATGGCATTGGTATCAAAAAATCTTATTAGCTCCCATCCCTAACCTTACACCCTCTAACTACTGACAAGCACTGGAAGCTGAGGCAATGTTTCAAAACTAAGCTCATCATCAGATCGCCTGTCTCATTAAAGTCAGCAGGAACTCCATTAAGTAGACTGATTAATTTATGCCTTTGGGATTATCAAGACAACTCCCTTATGTTTCAGTTAGATGTACACTGAGAGAAAATTAAGACAGAAACTTGATATAGATATAGATATAGATATAGATATACATATATATACGATTAGAAGAATATATATATATATATACACACACACACACACACTCACACACATATATATATACATGCACATGTCTAATCGTGTCTTCCTAACCACACCTCATAACATTTTCCATCAATGTCAGTGACAGATGTGTAGGATTCAGTGGGACTTCCGATTTCTGAATGTCCGAAGATGAAGCAAATTTTAGATACTTTTCCCCATACCCCAAAGGAAATACGCTACTACTCGCAAAAGTGTAAAGGAATGTTTGTCACATCTTAATGACTTCCATCTAAAAAGTGACGAGCTAAATCTTGTTATTCGGAGCATCAGGGAGAGGGTAAGAAATATCCACACAACCATTGTATTGTAATGTCTTCCCATGCATGCTGCTCAAAGTCATCTCAGTCAGAAGCAGCACAGCATCTTTCCCTCTTTTCGCACATTGTCTGCATGCAGGCAGGTGAGAAAGAGTTACTACTCTCCTCTCATGTCTAAACATAATGAGCAGAACAAAAGAGAACAGACAACACACTCATTATCTAATGACCGTAAAAATTATTTACACGTTAGTGTCATCATTGTCTTTGTAAAAGTGTCTTTTTCTTATCAAGATTCCATTAAAGCAAAAGTAAGGTCAGTTTTTTACTGCATTGATTGTGCTTCCTTATAGTAAATGACACACACAGATGAATATGATGTTAAGCTTTTTTTTTTGCCATGTTTGCAGTTCACAAAATGAAGGTAAAGCAATTCCAGTAATACAATACAAAACTCTACATATTCAGAATGCTTGTATACAACTACAAACCTAGAAATACAACAGTGCCAAAACCTTCCTGAAACACGTATTAACTATTCCAGTCCATCCTTTTCGTATCTTGCTCATCACTAGTCCAAATTGTAATTAATTTATTGAAATTAATTAATTTGTCATTGACTTCAATAGGTAAATCAAGAGGTTACTTGATCTACAGGAGAATGAATAGGCCCTATTTGAAAGTAATACAATGCATTATATTCCATTAGATTGTGGACTATCACCAATTTTATGTTTTTCTTTACATAAATAAACACATTTCCAACATAAATGAATGCAGAAAAGGTACAAATTGATGCATATCAATTCACTGGAATGCAGGAAATGAAGTGTTCGACATTCTTAATTTCCTGGGGGACCTCGGACCCCAGTGTGTGCAGTGCTCCATAACATTAGAATGCTAACATAGTAAACTTACTGTTGGCATGCGGCCGTCTCCATTCTAGTTTCTCACCCACAGCTGTATTAACACATTAAACAGGCGCAACTCTTCTGTTCATATTCACACTGGAAAACCTCAGCCGCAGCGCTGCTGCACAATGGAAATTTTTGACTAAGCACACAGCCCAATATACGATGTACTTACTTAAAAAAAAGACTTGAAACATAAAATACGCTTTGAGTTGCAGTCATGTGTGAGAGTCTAATAAGCTGAATCAGTGAAATGGCCTGAAAGGACCACTGTATAGCCATTAAATTATTGTATTTCAGTAACAGTTCAGGGAGGTCATCTAACTGTGCCCTAAATGCAAACATGTTATATGTACAGTGATGCACAGACATGCACACGTTCACATTTCTCCCCTTCTAATCCCAAGTAGTGCATTTCTTAATGTTTAAGCTTTGACCACCACACAGAAAGGCCAGTTCACAAACAGATCATTCTATCATTCTGGAAACCTGGCAATTATTAGATTAGTTGTACCTTTTAAAGGCAGAGACTAATGCTTTCATGTCATTTTGATCTGATTAATCTTGACTGTTCCCCTGTAAGTAGGTAATGTGACGCTAGTAATATTACTGATAATAACTGCTTGTTAGGTTTAGATTTGATTTGATATTTGACTGATCATTTATAATGCTTGAACAGATGTGGCTCCTATATCACCTATGGAGTAGAATATGGACTCTGAATATGAGCTTGTGCATTGCCCCCATTCCTAGACAGTGTTTTTAATTGGCTATGAATTACCACATAGCACAGTTTTGATGATAGATGGTGGTATTGTAGATAGTGTCTAGATAAATGCAAAAGACACGTTACATTTAAGACAATACATGGCACTTGACAGTGGGATAGTCAGGTGGACAAGCATCCAGATCTAATTGGCAAAAATGGAAACCAGCAGTAACTGAGACAGTTTTGTTCCCTTAGATTGGAAACCTACAGTATAAACAGTGCTGTCATATAACCCTCTATATTTTCCCATTCCACCGCATTTTCTTAGACAACATTTTAATGAGATTCATCCATCCATTGTCTATACAGCTTATCCTTAAGGGTCACAGGGAGTCTGGAGCCAATCCCAGCTGACACTGGGTGAGAGGTGGGGTACTCCCTGGACTGGTCGCCAGTCAGTCACAGCCCCAAAAGATAGAGACAGGAAGCCGGAGTGCCCGGAGAAAACCCACACAAGCTCAGGAAAAGTTCAAGGTTCAAACTGTAAGCCTGCCAGCAAATTCAAATCTGGAACCTTCTTGCTGTGAGGCAACAGTGCTAACCACCACACCACCACGCTGCCCTCAATGAGATTCATATTGCATAAAATTGTATTGCATGAACACAAGGAGCAAGCTAAATGTAGAACTTGTTTGAAAAAAAAAAAAAAGACAATGGCAGAGTCCTCTACTGCAGTTCTCTACTGCAGCTGCATACTATCATCATTACTGCAGGGTGCCAGTTTTTCAATAGAGCCGATCAATGATGACAGAAGAGATATTCTAAAGCTCTATCAATAGTTGGCTTTCATGAGATTTCAAGAGAATTTCGCATTTGAAATAATCCATCATAACTGAGTTTTGCCCAATCCCCAATGACACCTGTCCATATAAACGAATATATACATATATATATATATATATATATTTCACTTGTGTACTAGATAAGAGGAAGTAATGAGTTGGAGAAAGCAGCTGGAAAAATGGATATTTCAGCGACTGTCAAGCAGACAGTTATGGGAGTGTTTGATATATATCGCATGCACAATTCAACCTTTTGGGATTAGAATATACAGTCTCCATTGCCTTGCATGGCTCGTTTTTAGTTTATAATCTTTTCACTTACTACTGTATAAGATGTATGTCCTTAAAATGAGTAACCAATTTAAAGATTTACAAATTTAAAAGGGATAAATAAATCATTTATAGCAGGACACTGTAGTTTTTTTTTGCAGCTGTTACTCAGGCAGGAGTAAATAGTGTGTTTGTTTGGGACTGTTTGGCCATGGCTTTAGACATACTTCAGGCTCTAGTGAGTATTTACAGCTGCAGGACTGTGTATTGTTGGTTTTAGTGTTTTCATGAGATTTGTTGACAATAAGAAAACCTTATCTTTTAAACTAATTTTATAGTGTCAATAGCTGCTACTCAAACTTGAAGCATGGATGCATCAAATCATCTGTAACTATATGCTTCCACGGTTTCCAATTCTCTCTTTTTTTATTCTAAGATTTTATTTAGATTTATCAATATATAGAAATATACACCTCCCACATCGAAAAACAAAAACCCACATTTCTAATGGCGAAGCAGAGCGAGATCATGAGACAAAACTAAACAAAAAACATTCAACAATAGCACACATTTAGCCCACATAGAAGACGAACAAGCTACACCTCCATATCCTCATGTGCGATCAACCTAAATGAAATGTTAACTATAGATAAATGTGCACATAGATCATACATAACCCTTTTATCCTTCATCATTTAGATTCTGACCACTTAATTATTATTCCCCAAAAAAACAAAAACCTGAAACTTGGTTTAAATAGCCCCTAGCACTTCTCCCCATGCAGTTTCAAATTGAGTTGATTTATTCTTTTCAATGGCCATTGTTTGAATAATATTAATACATTCCTTTTTTCCCGTGTAGTAATGGTGGGGGGTAATGTGGATTTCCACTGTTTGAGTATCAGTGAATTCCTCTTGTGATCCAATTACAACAGAAAAACACAGGTATGTATTGTATTGTATCCTGTGATATATCTATTAAAAATGTATTAATTTAAATTTGATTTTAAAAAAAAATAATGTTTTCAGTATCAAACCAAATATTTTGGATATTGCAACAAACCCAAAAATGTGAGTCAGTGAATCCATAGTTTCATATTTTAAACAGTTTTTCTGTTATATTCATTGACTTTGTCTCTTGGACAGCAGATTCAATACAATATTTAATATTGGATTAAATGCAAGTACTTGACACTGGTTGTCCAAGTAAATGATTGAATGAAGTCCTGTGTTATGTTTTCCTTTTTCCCTACTGTCATTATTTCTGTTTCATCAGCAAATATATTCAGTTAATATTGTTTACCACCTGCAAAGGTCAAGTACGCCTCTCAAGCATAAATAATAATACCAATAAAGCATTCGTATACATCTTGCCTGAAGAATATTTAGATATAATATATTTAATAATTTTACAAAGTCTATAATCTAAACTGGAAGATTAAATTTTTTTAGGATATCAAACAAAAACAGCCACTAAACATGATCAAGTGCTTGTTTAGCATCAACAGCCATCAGTGATAAATGTATATTGTGTCTATATTTCATATTTGTGTGTTGTATTAAGCCAAAACATGTTCTTATATTTGTTTGGGCCCATGATCAATAAACCCTGGTTGATTCAAGCATACCAAATGAGGTAAAGCCTTTTTTGATCTATTACTTATAAATTAAGTGAGCTTCCGTTTCTCTCTCTCCTAACAATATCATAGATGCAGGTTACCCTCGCCCGACCACACAGTGCAGGCTGCATGGGGAGCGCTAGCACCCTGAGGACACAACAGCGGCAATTACACTTAACTCTTGGCATTTGAGTGACAAGGAAACTGATTCAGAAATAACCTGTAGTAGTGTTAAGTGCTAAAATCTTTGCCTGAGGGGGCTGCCAGGGAGCTGAGCCAACACAACAAACAAGTTGAGTTACTATTTTGAACAGGAGCTGCTCTCCTTTGTGCATTACAGAGGGCTCAAGAAATGCGTTAATCTGCTTTCCGAGACACAGCATGCTAACCAGATGAGACAACATATCAGTGTGGAATATGGGTTTACGACTACTAAGTCTCCAGCTGTGGAATAGATACAGGCAATTCTTTCAGGTCTGATTTCAAGGGCAGAATGTTTAAATCATCCCTTTTAAATTTTACACTCAACAGCTTAGTCAGGTGCGTGAATGGGCTCTGGGTAGTGGCAGGGTGCTGGATTGTGTAGATGGTTGTGTTCCTTATTAACACATTCACTGCTTTGGCATTTTCACACTTAAAGGTACAGTTAAAGAAAATGAAGGTATAATTCGTTAGTAAAATAGCCCTTTGGGATCTGAAATAACCATGTAATGGAGTGGCATGACAATAAATCAATACTTATTGTCACTGTAAGCACTGAAGCACTGCCATAAAGAATGCAAATGTCAAAAGCTGCACAAATTACCTGCAGACACGCCAAATGTTTATATGTACACATACAGCAATGTCTGTTGTTACAATAATCTCTTTAGCTCCCACAATGCGGCTACAAGTTTTGTTTTTGTCACAGCTGCTCCTGCGGCAGCCTCATCCCCTGCCTCTCTTTGCCTGTGTTTATGTCTCTTTCTCAGATGCTGACATTTCCCACCTGTCCACCATTCAGACTCAGCATGTTTTCCCTTGTGCCTGACGTCCTGCACAGCTGGTACTCCACTCCTCTGCTGTGTCTCAATCATTCATTATATACTAATGACTGATAAAAAAATTGTCCTTGGCCATCAGAAGCAAGTGTTTTCCGTGCTTGTGTTATTTCTAGTGACGTGATAGGAGGCTGAGCAGACGAAGGGTTGGATTACGTGGGTCGTTAAAGGGGTATTATGTAGTTTCTTCCCGTTGCATGACATAAAACTGTGGTTCCTTTATGAGTTGTATGTTGTTCTCATAAAGAAGAGGAGCAATAATGTGAAACTGTGACAGCAACGTGATCACAGGGACAAACCTTGATTGACTAGATGAAACAATGCAAAGAAATCTTGACGTATGGTAAATGGACTGCATTCGTATGATGCTTTTCTAGCCTTTCATCATTTACATTGTGAGGGTGTGATGGGTTCAGGGTTCAGTGTCTTTGACGTGTCAACATGCTGACAGGAGGAACCGGGTACTGAATCACTGATCTTCCGATTAGTGGACAACCAACTCTACTTCAGCATCCCTAGTAGAAGGTCTCTTGGTGCACATCCTGATTACAGGTAACAGTGTTCACAATAATTTGACACTTTGCAGACTACAGTAATAAATGTTCACGTGTTCATGTTAACACTCTTTCCAATCAGAGTGACTATTGGAGCTGTTCTGTCACAATGTTGCAATAATACAAAGTTGTGCAGTTGATAGAAGCAGTTACGAATTCACGTCTTTAAAGTAAAAAAAAAAAAAAGTCAAATCTAATTTGTTCATTCAGTAAGATGACTCCACTGTTAAAAACACTTAATTTTAGTGTCTTTTTTTCTGTTGCTATGAAAACACAGGTTTACATTGCTAGCTATGAAGGAAGACAACGTCCCCATTGTAAATGCACCTACAAAGCTCTGTTTGGTCAGTGTTTCTGAAACTGTTGGAAGCAGCCATCAGTGAGCAATAGACCTATTTTTGCTTTCAGAGAACTTTCAAACAGGAGGACACCATCTGTGTCCTGTGTGAAACTCATCTTTACGTCCTCATTTTAACCTAAACAATCATCTTACCGCGTTGTTTTTCTGCCTAAACTTATCCATGTAGCGTTCATTTCGGTGCCTAAACCTGACAAAATTGCGACCGTCGTGTGAAATAAAATGTCGGCAAGATTTGTCTCGAAAGTGTAACCAGAAATTGCATTTTCATTATTGCTACTTTGGCCGTGGAATAAGAATGGCATAAAATGGCACATAAAAAGGTTAAAATGCACGCACATGACACAAAATTTCCTTTAAAAGCTCTGATATTTATAAGCCTTCCATTCGATCAGGTTGAGCAGTGTGTCAGCCAATTAATCACCATAGCAACAACAGCCCAGGAAGGCTATGGCAAAAATCTGTCATGTAGTCGCACCAGTTAGTCTGTGAAAGGATATTATCCAAGTAAAGCCAACATGTTGTGTGTACTGTTCAGTTAACTGTTACAGAAGCTGTTATGTGGATATATTGATGCTAAAGATAAGATTTGTTATTCAGTGGTTAATTATAATATCAGCTATAACTAGAGAGCCTTCTTAAGTTTAATAATCATGCTACATGGGAATTGCTTGCCGTCATGCTGCACACCCAGTACTTTGGATGACAGATTTATTCAGCTTGTGTGAGTTCCACCCACTGCTAACTACAGGGAGTTAGTTGCTCTATCTGTTATGCTTATTCCCTCAGTACTAATTAGGCCTGTGTTTCTTGTGTATTTCATGTTTATTACATTAGTAATGAGGGTTACTCTCTCTGTCTTTTAGTCACACACACACACACACACCTGCATTGTGGTAGACAGATGGATAAAATTGACTGTAAGCAACTCTGCTCATGAACCTGATGCCTTTAAACCCTTCAGTTAAGTTTTATAAATTCAGTCCAGTGTCCTGACCCAGTATTCCTTATCAATGAAAACCACCTGAGCCAGCTAAATCTCTCATTATAAAGTGCATTGCTAATCTCGTGTCAGCACATGAATTTCACATTATATTAAAACACAAATGTTTTGTTTTAGAATTGGCTGTGTTTGACCAGTCATATAGATGCAACATAATAAAGAATATAAAAATAGGACAGAGTTCTATTTTTCACTCATCCATCCATTGTCGATACAGCTTATCCTTAAGGATCGCGGGGGGCTGGAGCCAATCCCAGCTGACATTGGGCGAGAGGTGGGGTACACCCTGGGCCAACACATAGAGACAGACAGTCACTCAGACTCGTTTGTGTGTGTGTGTGTGTGTGTGTGTGTGAGCCGAGGGGCGATTTCCAATTAACCAAACCTGCATGTCTTTGGACTGTAGGAGGAAGCCGCAGTGCCCAGAGAAAACCCACAAAAGCATCCAGAGAGAACACAGCAAGGCCCCGACCGCCAGTGGATTTAAACCTGGAAACTTGCTATGAGGCAACAGTGTTAACCAGCGCCCTATTTTTCAGTCAGTACAAGTCAAATCAAGGCAACGTCGTACACTAAGAGCATTTCTTGTTTCGAATGATAAACTATGGTTTACCCCTTGTTTTGCAGTCTTAGCCTCAAGGATACACCAATTGTGTCCGTCAAATGCAGGCATAAGTAGGGCCGATTTCTCGCGCTGTATTCAGAGGAGCCTTTGGAAAGGGACAGCCTTGTCATATTTGGTCTAGAAACGCAGACTTCAAAACATGCAGCCTTCTCATTTAGGCCACAGTGAATATGTGCACAACAGCCTCAGCCCTGTGATGCACATACTGGAGAATCCTCATCATTATTAATTGGGTTATATCACAAAATGCAAAACCTTCACCTATCTTTACACATTTTATGCATTGGATTGATTGACCATGTCTTTACATAAATAGGCTTAGTCACTGATAATTTCTTTATACGGTTATTGAGGGATTGCGCCGCGTCTCTTTATGTGTGTATATTACTCACAAATATGGAGGACAATACAGTCTGCAATCCCATGACTAATTACTACTGACTGGCCTGAACGCTTGGACAGAGCCAGTTTAGAAAGGCTGTCTGTGTAGTGTCCTGCTGAAACACTTCAACCGTATGTAACTGCATATACCTTCAAAGCATTTATGACAAGTCTATTGGAAACACTATCTCTGTATCCTCTCTCCTTTCTGTTTCCTTTTCTCTCTAGCTTCCTTTTTCTTTTATTTGAGATCATCAATTAATTACGATGGAATGTTATTGTTTGTTTCCCTCTGCAAACTAAATTATGCCTTGCTGCGGTGTCAGCTGGGGCTTGGGAAAAATCCCCTAATCTCATCTGGATCAGCCTGGATAAATAACAGTTAATAAAAAAAAATAAAAAAAACTCCCTGCTTTGTACGCCCTTGTGGAGGGAGATGAGCTTCTACATTACTTCAACCTTATTGCAGTGAATGACACCAGACTCCAATAGCTTTCAGAATGTCCTCTGGTGCCAGCCTCGGTAGCACGTTTCCCCCCTTTAGGTGAAGCCAGTCCTCTAAATTGCTTGTTAAACACATTTTTAAAAGCACAATATTATTTGCTCATTGGAGAATAAGGATAATGTGCTGTGTGGACGGAGAAACAGACATATAATAACTGCCATGCCTGATTTAAAAAAAAGTAAAATACAGCACTTTAGTTACCATACCAGATCTTACATCTTACATTACACATACTAAATGTGGATTCAAGCTCATATTCCTACACTGTAATGATCCCTGCTTTACTTGTAAATCTATGTAATCAATGTATTTGCCATCAATTGGGCTGTAATTAACAGTTACTTTCATATTTTTATTAATCTGATGATTGTTTTCTTGATTACTCGATTGTTTGGGCTGTAAAATGTCCGAAAATAGTGGAAAATGTCCACCACAGTTTATTAGTCATCTTAGAACTGACGAAGATGAACTGATTAAATGTTCATTTAAAGGTTTACAAATTTCTTGTACTTCTTAAACAGTCCAAAACCTGAAGTTATTAGTTTACTACCGTAGGAGACTTAGACAGTCAACACATGTTATTAATTACTGATTGTCAAGACGGTTACTCGTCACTGGCAACAAGTCAATTAAACAACTAAACATTTCACATCTGAACATCTACATGTATGTTTTTAAACTGCATGTACCCTGAGAAATTAAGTATTTTATTTCCTTCACACAAACAAATATGGGAGCTCGGGTGACCTTCAAGATAAATGCCCTTTCTGTATTAAAAACAAAAACTCAAATGTGGTTGGCGGCATCTGACAGCGAGGACCAGTGAGGGTTTAATATCTACCTGGCAACAGATCCTGTCATCACATGGATGCCACTCGACTCCTATTAAAATCCGCTGCAGCAAACTTGTTTCCTCCTCCCTGGGGTAGCTTGGCCAAGGTCACTGAAAAAAAAAATCCACAGGGTAACCTTGTCAAACTAAGCTGAGTGTGTCCACAGAATGATTATACCAGGGTTGATGACATTACTTCTACACTGTAATAAATCACACACAAGTCAGGCAACAGTCACGATTTCCTGGCTAATTTCAAACTGTGAGATGTTGTAGAACTCCAGCTCAGGTATGGAATAGTGCTGATGTGATTTATGTTCTGTTAATCATCTGTACATGCTGCTTTTTCTTATTATGGGTAGATCACAGTGGAGGAAAATCAGCGACAGCAAACGTTTTTAGGCGAAAAACCGAATGGGTGGTTAAAATCTATATGCAGTCAATGCAGTTCTGCTCACTGACAAAGTTGCTCCATCTAATAACTCTCAGCAGTTGCACATCTGAGTCCTATTGATGACAGCTAGTGAAGAACTGGGTATAACTTCCAAACATGCCAGAGTTTCACACAATGGCAATGACTTCTAACTTACTTCCAACTGACAGTTTAATGAGGAAAAATGACTCACAGTCTGTATGTCAGCTCAAACAATGGGAGGCCGTTCTATACACTTTTTTCCTTAGAGATTCATCCAACCTAATTAAATACTGAATTTGGGAACAAAAATATACCAAAAGTAGAGATATGTAACAAATGCAATGCCAATTACACCTTCATATCCCTATAAAAAGTGCATATGTGTGGGTGCATGTGCAACAATCCAGGTTCCTACACCTGCTGAAGGCCTTCACCTCTACAGATATTGAGGTACTTACATATGAAGGCTATTCACATACATGCACATAGAGTTTGTAATATAAAACAAATATACAATCACCAGACATGGTGCAAACAAAGCTTTTTATTATCACAAAACAGTTTTAACTCAAATCTAGTTGATTACTACTGATATTAAAAGGCCTGTAAATCAAAGTATTACCAATAGCAGATTCCAGTCTTGTCCCCTTGAGTTACTTTAAGTGTATGATTACCAGCTTTATACAGTACTGCTACACAATTCACTGGTAACCTTGAGGTATAGAAGTGCTTTGTTTACTGGATCTTAACATTCACCCATACATAAATGCTTGTTTTGACTAGCAGGGCTTTCATTATCTACATATAGAATGTCAACCACGTGACAGCCATGTTTACAGGTCTATATTATATTATGATATTATTTTTATTTTTATTTTTTTCTGAGGACTGATTATTGGGACAGAAGTTAATGGTGTGCTGACTGTTTCACACAGAGCTGAGCTAGAGGTCATCAGCTGCACAGTGCTCGGCTTTACGCAGTTTTGCAAAACCGTAAAATATCTGAACAGCTGGTGACTCTGAACGCACCGCCTGCGCCCACAGCTCTCCAGGCTGATAAGTGTTCTGAAAGAGGTAGGGGATATTCATTCAGGGGTGAGACTCGCCATATCCTCAGCAACCCAGAGAGCTGTAAAGTTAAATTAAAGAAACACCACATTGGTGATCTAGAGCATTAATAACTCCGCTTTATGTAACTTTATGTTGCAGTTTAATGCGCGCTGGTGCGATCAGGCGCACAACAGAAGGTGAGCGCACATGGGCGAACATTTGTCCGCTTGAGTCGGTGACGGAAAACTAACTGAGGAAAAAGTTAACCCAGCGACAGAAGAATAACGGGAAGGCACTATGTCTAATTCCGTCTCCTTTCCGGGGGATACACGGAGGTCCTCTAGTGTGGCACGTCTAAATAGACCACCGGATTTGGAGCTGTCGGAAACCACCTTTAGCGCGCCTGAACTAGGGACACCTGTGGAAATCGACACGTTTTCTGACGGAGACAAAATGCCAGAGGACGGTAACACTCACTCCGAGGTACCACCTGTTAACCTCCACCCGTACTTATCCCATCCCCGGATGTCCATGCGCATGTCGGTGTACAGCACCGGGATCCGTCCGGTCCTCACCCGCGCCTACATCCAAGGACGCGTGTATAACTTTCTGGAGAGGCCGTCTGGCTGGAAATGCTTCGTGTATCACTTCACAGTGTGAGTGTTTGTATTTTCATAATCATCCAGATCCATTGGGTATTCAAGGGTATAATTGCAACTCTAAGATCCTAATTAAACAGGGAGTTAATTGCGCATGTAGAGCATTGGAAGCCCTCACTACAAAGAACTGTTAATCCTGTGAAAGAAATATGCTGCACAGACATCACAGCTCAACCGGAGGTCCCTCTAGTCTATTGTAAGGATTTTTTAGTCTAGCCATAGCAGATTAAAAAAAAAAACCCCATATAATTCATCCCAGACAAGAGAATCTCAGACTAAATATGGGCTCAATGGAGAACTAAAGGAATATTATACAGATCATTTATTTGGCAGACTATTTTCCTCAGCACCACTAAGCACTCAGTTTTCCGGAACAGTTTGAATACAGCAACAGAGAAGTGTTTCTGATTAGCATTCAGTGAGTCTAAAGCAGCAGAACTTTTAACCAATTCAACTGGACAGTTTATGACAGCAAGTGTATGAGAATAAAATATAAATAGTACAGCAATAAATCCAGTGTGGAGTGGATATTATCTGCTAGGGCTTTAATATTTGTCAAATGGTGTTACTAATGATAAATACCTGTCTTTGCACTACTGATGCAGCACCAAAAGATGCATTTCACTCTTTTTCTTCTCTTTGGTATCACCCATGTGTGGGGAAACTGGCAGTCCAGTCGATCCAGACTGGAGTGTTCAAGCAGAGGTTTAGGAATGTGGGATATGATCCTCCATCTCACCCCCCCCATGTGTGCCGTCCGTCCCCACTTGCCGGTACTGATAGCAGGCAGCTAAACTTGGCAGTGTGCATGTGCTGTGGAGGAGGCAGCGGTCCTGTCTGGCGCTGCCACCCTGTGACCCTGCAGTGTTTCAGGGGACGCAGGGGAACGCGGCCTGTCGGAGCAGGTTACAGTCTCGGTGACTCAACGGGAGCATGAGCCAACGCAGTGCAACTCAAACACATTAGAACATTACTGCACAATACAGAATAATAGGGAGGCTAGTGGCCACTGTTATTACAGGAAAATCTTTGTTCAGGCATCAACATTTTGAATACGATAAAATCTGACTACATCAGGTGCAAACCAGCAAGATGAGAAGCTCTAACCTTCCTGTAATGGCCACTGTACGCTACATGCAAGGCACAAAATGCACAAAATCAACACCACCAAGTCTGTCTGAAAACACAAAATCAGAACGTTTCGGACAAGCAAATTTCACCTCTTTGGGTGTGCGTGCCGGTGATAATTGAATAACCTTTAGGAATGTGAAGGTGCCTTTTGAGGTTGCCTTTGCCTTCACTGACAAGTATCACAGTCAGTCCCACTCAGCCCCGAAGGTTGTTTGTTTGCATAACTCAGCTCCATCCGGACGCCAGCCCTGTTTGCCCAGATTTGAAATTTCTGGTCTCACTACATCTGCGGTCACATGAGCCTACTGTTGAAAAACATTGCTCTGCACCCGACCCCCAAAGAGGATATGATGTCAGCGGTCCCTCTGTTTGTAATAAACACTGAGCAGAGTCATCACAAGCTGTAAACAGTCTGTGAGAGCGATGCTGCAGTTTGTAGACTGATATTGCAAAAATTGTACAAATCATGGTGATGGTGTATGCCAGAATAATTTTCAGCTGTAGGCTGTCTGTACCAGCTCTTTTTACAATTACATCCATATACAGCTACTATGTAACAGCAGATAGGATAATGTAATGCAGACCAAATTACATTTTCTTTTAACTTAATGAGGAAATGTTATTGACTAACGTACCTGAAAGGTGGGGAAAATGTTTATTCTGAATGTATCAGTAACATATTCACTGACAATGTATTCAACTTGTTTTTTGTATTTAATTTCCGACCTTTTTCATTTGTTTCCTCAACAAACAAGTGAAATGACTATCTTTCCCTGAGGAGTCTGAACGTGAGCTCGGAACTCAGGTGTGACAGTCCTTCACTTTTCGTCTCCGCTGCGGTACGATATGAAGGTAGTGTTTCATACTTTGTCTGTGAACATAATTCAGGTAGCAATTAGGTTTGTCACTATCATTATTTCTTAGAGAAAGGGTTGATTGTGCACATGCAGTTGGTCAAAGCTGAACAAAGATCTTTAAAAGTAAAGTCTAGCCAGGAGAAGAGCATCCTTAAATTTGTCCGTGGGTTTGATGTGAACGGGAGCCAGGGCTTTACCTCTGATTGTGCCTTTGCTGACAAAGATGGCAGGAAGCTGTGCACCAAAAACAGGGATTTAAAAAAAAACATACCTTTTAGAAATAAATTTTTAACGAAACACTTTTCTCTTAAGTGTGAGCAGTGCACTCAGAGTTGCATTTTGTTAAGATTCATAAGGAGGATTCAATTTGTTCAGTGTATCATGCTGTATTTTAGACAAAACGCTCTCAGTTCTATAGTGGAAGCAGGTGTTTGTTATGAATGCATATGTCGCACCATCCAGCAGGCTTTTGGGGTCAGTTCGGTACCTTGTTTTGCAAGTGTTTGAGTCGGAGAAAAGCAGTTAAGAACAAGCATGGCCTTATCACTGACCCAGAACTCGAACGTCAGAGTGACCCAACGCCTTATCAGAGGTATCCTTGTGTGTGTGTGTGTGTGTGTACGTACATATGCTTGGCGGTTTGTGTGTGTGTGTGAGACACTATGCTTACAGGGACTTCAGCAACGGCAACTTATGCCGTTGCTGAAGTATATGCCATGCTCTCACTGGCTGGCTGTCTGCAGTGTGCTACAGTCAAATAGTAAATGCATTGTTTTGGTATGGAGCAGCATGAAGCCATCCCACATGCTGGTTACAGATGACTCAACTTGGAGAATATCGAGAGAACCCAAATCAGGGACGGTTTTTCATACTGGACTCCATTAAACTGAACCATTCTGTCAAACAGTATTTAGCCGGAGGAAGTAAATTATGACAGTCTTTTATAATTTAGCAAATGGGCTAAGAGTTCATGCATTCTTATTCTTTTCAGTTTGAACAATGTTTTTGACTTGTCCTATATTTTTGTAACCAGAGTAACCAGGGGAAAAGCATTCATGCTTTTATCTATTCCTCTCTTCACAAAACACAGGAGCTCAGATTCTTAATGGAGCACATGGACAAGGTCACTCAGTGATGGCTACCTATCTCTGAGCTATTAACCCTATACCTGCCAATGTTTTGACTGAGGACCTGACAAAGGGCTCTGCTGGCTGCCCAGATTGTAGATAAGGGATGATCAGGTTTTAAATCCTCACTGTAATACATTTAATACTTTAGGCTATCTAATGTTTTGTTCCAGTGCATTCATCTAAACCTCTGTTTAGTGTTGAATTGCTTTTGGTTGATCTACTTTGTGCCTTTTATAACTCCAAAGCACTTCATAACAGTGATAGAAATAAAGCATGATTGTTGTTCCAAACAGGATATTTGATGGTAACAGCCAGTGACATGGTCAGCAGCATCACTACTAACTCTTGTCCTGTCCCCTGCTTTGTCTCTACACACACTGCACAGCAGACTGCAAGTGAATCTGTCCATCAATAATAGATAGGAGCAATGCTTTGAGCTTTTGTTTAGAGTTCAGTGGTGCCTATGTAGCTGAGCCAGTGTATTATTTTGTCTGTTGCTACACCAAGCCCACTGGAGGTAAAGGATATGAAATATGATGGCGCAGAGAGGGACTGACGAGTCAGATCGTCTCAGATGGATTGAAAGTGAAGCATAAGTGTATGCTCTGCATACTGAGTGTGTATGTTTCCTGGCATTTTGAATGTTCTGAAATCATTTAAGCAGAGCTTCACTGACAAATTACAGCCATTAGCATACCGGAGTGTTTGGTTTGGAAAGTTTGATGTTCATTTGCATTTCTTTTGATCCTCTTTTTAACTTCCTCTGTCACATTTCAGGATATGATTTTATAAATTATACTGCATCCTAACTTGTGAGCATTTTCTTTTTGTTTTCCGCCCAATGTACCCCATTCTTCTTAATAGACAAATGTGCTCCCATTCACACAGGCAGCAGACTGTAGATGTAATTTCGCAGAAGACACAGATACCAAATTACAGAGTCATCTTGCTGTGCTGTATTGTCTGCTTGTACTACTGTTCTTTCAGACAGGCTCTGCTGCTTTGTTAGCTGTGTTACACACCAGTCCATCCTCCCTGAGCAGGTCTCTCCTCTGTCTTTTATCTGTGTTGACGTGTGGCGTGCACATTCAAGCCCATGTGTGTATGTGTTAGTTTGAAGAGGGGGTATTTGGATTCCTGGCCAGTCTTCAATAAACTCAGGCTGTAGCATGTGGTGATAAGGGCCTTTGTGGTGCAAACACTGACTGGAAGCTATAACTCCCTCTACACTTAGTTTCCATCAGGTGTGCTCATATAGGAACAAGACGATTATTCTTTAGGGCTGTTTTCTGAACAAAAGTTTTAAACAATATCAGCGAGAGACAGCTGAGACAGCAATACTTCCACCAAGCAGGTGTTAGCTGCCAAGATATGGCAGTTCTCATATGTACATATCAGCCCCTCTCATGTGTATATATGTTTATTTACATACAGTTTCAGCAGATGCGTGCAACAGTACAGTAATCAAATTTTTTCAAACAGTCAGCTTGATTTTTATTCAGTAATCATTAGAAATGCTCTACTGTTATTGTACTGAGTTTAGGAATAAATACTGGGAGCACAGTTATATCTAAACAGGAATCAAGCTCTCCAATACCTCCATTTTTTTTTATGATTGAGCCAATCATGGAAGTTTTGCTCTGTCAGATGATTGACAAATGGAGTCTGACAATTTTGCCACCCAGAAGTTCTGCCCTTCACCGCTACATCTCATGCCAGTGGAAATGAGGAGTTAACGACTTAGCTCTTGCCAGACTGCCAAACTTTTCACAGTGGAATGCGTAATGCACATTTCTACTTTAAGATTTCCTGCTAACGGACAAACATAATGAAATGAGGCAACACTCAACCCCAACTGCAGTTTGGTAGTGGAGGCAATACTGCAATAACAAAAGTAAAAACTGGATCTGAGGCTGTTCTTGGATCGACGTGCTTAAACACTTGTGAACAAAGTTATGAGTTTGAGAATGGCTTGTCACTTTCTGTATGTCAGTCGTGCCTTCCCATCTTTCTCCGCTCCCATGAAATGAAGCAGGATCTCTCCCTCATACTTTTACGAACAGCTGTGAAAAATGATCACTAAAATGTATTCGCTGTCACGAGGTACTATCAAATCCAAATATAAACGCAAGCTTCTAAATCCTGTTGGTCTTCAAATTTTTAATCTATTTTGTCTTGAAGAATTTAAAAGTCAAACACTCAAGGCCGCTTTAAAGAGTGTTTTTGGTGTAGTGTCACAGCAGCTTGAGGCCTTATCTCAGATAGATAAAATATCTTTCTCCTAAGCAGGTAGAGGAGTAACAGACGTCTTATTGTTGCTGCAGCTGAAACATTTGTGACCTTGAGGAGGAATAAGGAGAATGTTAAAGAGCAATTTAGTGTTTGTTGATACTGTGTGTAGTGCGTGCATGTGTGTGTGTGTGTGTGTGTGTGTGCAAACCTGTGTGCTCATTATTTGACAAGTTTATCATGCGCTTCACATTCATATGGTGGTGTTCAAAAGGTTCTCAGTATTTCCTCCAGAGGGCTGTCCTTGAATGTTTGCTCAAATTCACTCAGAAACTTTTCCTGACAAAAATATAAAGTAATCTTGTGCCATCTTGAAGTGGGATGCTGAAAAGTGGATTAAGGAGATTTCGTGTTTGCATGACTTGACTGATGGCAAGTTATGTAAAGCTTTGACTTGAGGAAAATTAAGTTTGTGAGTAAGCATGAGCTGGATGGACATCATTATACATTTATATATATATATATATGTGTGTGTGTGTATGTATATGTAGGAAATAAGAATGACTGCTAACATACAACTTAAGAAATGATCTGTATAATGAAGACTAATACGTGATCTGCTTTATTTCCTACAGGTTTCTCATAGTTTTGGCCTGTCTGATCCTCAGCGTTCTGTCTACCATCGAGCAGTATGAGGCTCTGGCTCACACAACACTCTTCTGGGTGGTGAGTGGTAAATTTGATCAAATTGAAAAATAGCACCTGGAATTAACCATAAAAACATAGTTTTTGTCCCCAGTCTATCATTGTCAGAATGGATCTACCTTTAAGAGAGGTTTTAGAGTAATAGCACAAACATCACACTGGATGATTTTGATACCAAATGGATCCAACACACAGAGACGGGGGACGGAATTGAGGGCGGATCATTATGCTCTAGGGAATGTGGGCTTGAAAGTACTTTAAAGCGCTGGTCAGACCAGGAATTGGCTTTATGAATCCTTGTGCGTCCTTGTAAAATACGTGGTGTTGAATGCTTGGGGGTGTAGTAATTATTTATGGGGCTAAGTAGCTCAGTAAGTTCTTTTTTAACTTAATTTCTTAGAGGCTGCTCTTTCACAACTGATTGCATCCCTGTCTCTATTGTGGACTGGAGTTACCTTAAGTTGGACAGAGTAACACACTTAACGCGGTAGCTTTCTCCAGTGCTTAATTGTTCTGATTGTAAATCAGAAGGTCCCAGAACAACAAGAGGATGCTGTTGCGGCAGGTCAGAGGGAAAGAAAAATCCACAATGCCTGGAGCTCATTGAACAACTCTTAGGTAGTTAGATTTTAAAAGTAAACATAACTAAACAAAACTGTAATCACAAACAAAGCATTCTTTATTTACATGTATTAAGCATTCAGAACACTCACTCAAAACCAGCAGGGGGGAGGGGGGGGTGCACAGAAACAGCTGTTTATGTTTTGAAGCTCTCTCTCGCTTTGACTGTTCCTTCACTTCCCTGTCATTTTCCTTCATCTGTGGATGGCTATAATGGGGGGAAATAGAGTTAGGGCCAAAAGTTCTATTCACAACCATGAAAAGCAAACAGGCAAAGGAACCAAATTAAGTGATGTGCTCTGTCTGTCTATCAGTGATGCACGGGTCAGGGTATTTTTAAACATGCACCGACCGACCTGTTATGAGAGCCGATCCAGACTGCCCAGTATGCATTAATCAACCACCCAAACCTGCCTAACCCACAAATGCATTGATAGGCCAGCGGTGTAAAGAAATGCCATGGATGTCACTTAGGGGACTAAAAAAAACTCTAAGGTGAAGCCTCAACACTGAAATGATGACAAACTTTCAATCGATCTTTATAAATCAATATTTATTTAAATAGCATCAATTCATAACAGTGTTATCTCAAGATGCTTTCCACAAAGAGCAGGTCTAGACCAAACTCTTTCATTAAGAGAGAGAGCCAACAATTCAAGAATTCAAAATTAAGGATTCATGAATCCGCACATAAGCAAGCATCAAGCATTAGGAAAAAGAGAGAGGTGGGGGTAACAACCAAAATACACCAAAACACCAACTATAGTATTGAGAATAGGAATATGACTTAATAACAAACAATATGGTAACAGTGAAAAACATGACAATAGTTAATATATGAATAATAATAGCACGACTAATATTAGTAAAAAAAAGTAGCGGCGGCTGACGTTCCACAGCAGTGATTCATGAAGCCAGAGAACCGCAGCCAGGAGAACCATGACCGAGACCCACAGGAACCAGAGTGATGAGAAAAGCACAAAAAGGCTCCGGGGAAGAAACCAAGTTAGGAACAGAACCTGGTGAGCGTGTACGTGTGTGTCTGAGAGAGAAAGACAGTGAGAGGGGAAGTGAAGGTGTGAGGTCCCGGTCCCTGTGTCTGCAGGATCTGGCACAAATTAAGCCCTTTCTTCTCTTTTGCCTCTCCCAGGCTCTTTCCTCTAAAAGGTCAGCATTACCAAGTCAGTTCTCAACAGGCATGCAGTGTGAATTCTCCAGTCGGTGTTCACTAAAGTAGTGCGATGCGAAAACACCGTGTGGATTTAGTTTTGCTTCTGAGACTGGATCTGAAGTCAACTAATTTCACTCACGCCTGCACTTAAAGCAGACCGAACCAGACTATTAAGGATTAAGAACTCTACATGATTTTTTTTACTTTGCCCAGTCTGGATGTGCTCATCTAGTGTGAAGTAGCAGGAAATGATGGTGTCCCCTCCATGAATATTATATGAGTTAGTGTAGCACTTATAGTTTGTGTTCATGAATGTTAAACTGCCTCACATTGTGGTGCATACGTGGCCAAATCTGCTCATAACTACCAAATGAAAGTGACGATAACGCGTATAATTCCATAGAAAGAATCAGTTTCTACAGCTGATTGCAGCAGTGCATCATTACGAGGTAGCAGTGCACCAGTGTGAGAAGAGAAAAACAAGACAGCTTACATAAATATTACAGGTTTCAAAAACATTGAAATAAGTAAATAAATAAAATGATAAAATCAGCTCCATTCATCAATATATTTGTTAAGCCTTAATGATTTACAAAATGTGTTTGGGCGAGAAACATTGAATGTTAACAGAAATCTTGCTTGTTTCTCAAGTGTACCTTTAAGGATCCTGATCAGGGATTTATGAATCACGTGTCTGAAGGATACAAGTCGAGTGATTGAGTTTTGAAAAAAATCCAAATCTCAAGAGTAAGATGCACCTTTTTTCTCATAACAGCACTGTTTACATTGTAGATCCAGCCTGTAGCCTTTTCTCCCTCTGCTTCCTCCTGATCTGATCTTTCCTTTGACTTTCACCATCTGCTCAGCGCTTATGTTTTGTTTTTGTTGGCTGGCATCTGCAAACAAGCCTGATTCTGATATATTAAGTACTTACGGAGGAGTTTTGTTCTCATTCCATGTCAAAGAACTCATTTGAATACATTAAAAATGATAATGATGATCATAAAACAATGCGATTAATAGACATAGAGTCATACAGTTCTTTGAAATGACACATAATAATATTGTTTAATTAAGTACAGAAGTAGTTTGAGAGTAAGAAGTGATGCTGCATTCACTTCTTGCAGTTTTACGACTTGTACATTTTCAAAGCCGCAACAATCAACCCCGTAATTGTGAAGATGTTGTTACAACAACAGATGTCAGTCCCCGGTTTCTGTTGTTTTAAAAGCAGAGCCATGGGCTGATTGTCCTAACGACATTGGACATAGGTTTCCTTTTAAACAATTTCAAGGTGTTCTGCTGGCCTGAGAGGGTGAAGGCACCTCCTCTGTGGAATCAATAATAAATGGGATAAACTTAACCCCATGACACCACTGCTGAGCACAGGAAGTGTTTGGGTGAAGCGTGAGTCACTCAAGCTCAGACAACAGAAAACCCCAAGAAAGGATAAAAAGGACTTGAGGATTTTCTTTAAAGGGGGACTGGAGTGTGCCACATGTGACAAGTTCACCTTGGGTTGAGGATAATAGGATGAAATGGTCATGGTGTTTCAAGAGCCGGCACATGAAAAGCTCAAATCCTACAGGTTCATTTTTTGGTCTCAGAGATTCAAGCTGCTGCAGAGGCTCCTGTATACATTATGACTCAGACCTGTAATTAAAAATTAAGCATGAATTTTGTTAATAAACTCAACAATATCATGAAATATACACTTTATAGCAAAATGTTTTCCAGCCTTAAGTTCACCCTCTGGAGATATTTAATCTTCTTATTCTTCTCGTCTACAAAGAGAATGAATATTAATTAATATTTGCTATGCTGCTAAACCTCCCAAAATCTCAAACATTCATCGTTTCTACCCTCCATCCCAAAGGGACCGTTTTGTACTTTGTGCTTTCTAGTTTAGAGATTTGCTCTGACCCTGCCACACTTTCATTTCTCCCTCCCCATCACAGAAGCATCTTCTTTGTCTTGTTTCTTTCTTCCTGCACATTCAAGGTTAAGAGAGACCACTCTGTTCTTTACTTGGAGATGCAGCACTTGCTGACAGTGTTTGTAGTAGTGTGCTTGGCCAGATGCTTGGCAGTTTGCCCATAGGATTAACATTGTGCATGTGACTGGGAACTATTAACAAGTATTGCTACAGTGGAGAGGAACTTGGGGAGTTAGTCTCAGTGTGGGGGCAATGACTAGAAGAGTTATCTTAGTTATGCCTCCAGTGGCTGTCCTGGTGGGAAGCATTGGGTTTTTGGGTTGTCCGTCCCATTCTCTCAGGAACAACTGGAGGGATTTTCCATACATGTGGCACAAACATCCACTTGGACTCAAAGATGAACTAATGGTCAAACATCAAGGTCACTGTGACCTCACAAAGCAAGTTTCATAATTCAAGAATTTATGCACAACTCATGACATTTCACACACATGCCTAATAGGATAAAATGATGTGTGATGACATTTTTTATCCAAAAGGTCAAAGGTCAACTTCACTTTGACATAATAATGTTCTGCAAAAACACTTTTTTCTGGCCATTGTTCAACACCATAACTCAGAAACAGAAGGGGTGACTGTGACCATATTTCACGTTGTCGGATACTGAATTGGTGTCACTAATCTTGCCCACCTTGAAACCGTGGTGATTGCCTCTGTGCTGCTGGGCTGATGATTTGTGTGAAGCATCCACGTTTTAGACTTTGTAGCCTCTTTGAAGCAACATCCATATTTGAAACATTGTCTGTGGGCACAGGGGTGGAGAGAGGCATGTGTGTGCAGGGGGGGGGATCTCACTCTGATGGCAATAGGCAGAAATGACACCTAAAGCACTCAATCTGCCACTACTCGACATGACATGTTGTCGAGAGAGTGAGAAGGAGTTATCTAAGGTGGTTTTGATTTTGTCCCTCGTCCTCCTCTACACCACTGCCTCCACACTGTCTGGTTCCAACCTGATCACCAGTTCCCCCACAGCCTGTTGGGGCTGCTGATCTCTATGATGCCACCGCACCAGCACAGCACGGCGGAGAGCAGGCCAATTCGCTGCAGTTTGCTATGTCCCTTCCTGAGTTCAGTCCAGCTTTTATTAATTTACACCTCAAAGCTTCTGGCGATTGCCTTTGCACCACGTGACAAAACTCTTTTTTTGGACAGTGAAGATACATGTTGGTATTATCACATTCAGACAATATGAAACCAATGCAATGTATACTGGATTTCATAGGTAATTTGCAGTCCATGTCCCCAGTTCGACTTTTAAGAAAGCAGAGAACGGGGAATTGAAAGGAAATGAGGGGTGTAAGAGTTGAGAGACATGGAAGAGAAATGGGCTAAGAACAGGTCATTCTCATTGGACCAGAATGAGGATTGTTCTTTCAGTCTGTTCTGTTCCTAAACATATAATGATGATAGTTTAAATGAGCCAGCATAGAACGTCCACAAATCATTCTCGATTGTGGCAACAGCAATTGACAAAACAATCTAAACTCAAGGCTTTTCTTGATCATTCTGGGGTTTTTCAAGCATATCACAAGGTCAGAATGAACTTTGAAGCTCAACTTAAAACAACAGTTTTGATTCTACTCTCCTGTTTCTTAATGTATTGTGTTTTTGGATAGGCCATTTGTTTTTCAACCTTGAAGTAGAAATCCTCACTGAATAAATTAACAAATACAGCATTTTACATATTCGCTTCCAAGAACACAATTTAGCATATTATTAATCCAATTTCTGTTTTTCAAGACAAGCTATTTTATATTCACTGACGTTTTAATCTTTGGCTTGGATGAAGAAAAATACCTTCAATAATTCCAAGATGAAAAAGCCTCCTGGCAGAACACCTTCTGCCTGAATCCCCCACTTTGTTCCTCCCATCATTCACCGCAAAAGTATCATGTCACCATTAAAATCTAAGAAAAGCTATTGATTCACTTTCACAAGGCTTCATTTCCAAATGCTTGTCAATGATTAAGAGATGTATGGAGGTAATTGCATTCTCATTCACACCAATTCATTAATTTCCACATGCTGGTGTAATTGTGTGCTGTAATTGATTTTTTAAAACCATTTGTCCTCAAGGAGCGCTGGAGGAAACTTGCATGAAATTGAAATAGAGCCGCGTTAATTGAGAAGCTCGAATTGAACGAGCTTCATGTTAAGTATTGGACACATGCTGTTGTGGCTTGTTTCAGTTATTGTCACATGAATTGAAAATAATTAAGGAGAATAAGAACAAGAAGTCAAGGAGAAAATTATCCAGATGTGGTGTGCTAGATACGAAGAGACTGCCAGCAGCTTAGCTTAGTTTAGACAGGAAGCAAAAGGAAAAGGGTCTATTTCACGGTAACAAAATCAACCTAGCAGCACCTCTAAAATTTACTTATTAACAATCAGTACAAAAACTAAAGTATGAAAATGACCTGTTGTTGTTTAATGGGGGCTAAGTGTGTGATTATGGTAAACCACAACACGCTATTTTGACAGCACAGTTGTTTAATGGATTAAATACATGAGATATGAGTTGCAAATCTGTGAGCTGTACAAGTGCTACTAGGTAGATTTTGCAGCCTTTGGACAGAGTCAGGCTTGCTGTTCCATTCCCTTTCCGACGGACCCCAGTTAAGGGTTCCTCTGCTTACAGTTTGAGAAAAATCATGCTTGCCAGAAGTCTGCTATGTATGCAGGGAAGTTCGCCCAGGGGCGAGGGTACCTGCAGGTAGGACAACTGGGGCAAACGGGTCCTCTTGGTCTCCTACCAAGCCGTCAGACAGGGGAGATTGCAGGAGAAAGGTCCAATGGAACATTTTTGGACTATGGGGGTTTCTGTATAATGGGCAAGAGGAACAATGGTCAGTTCCCTTTCCAGTCTTTGAACTAAGCTAAGCAGATTTCCTGCTTGTGGTAGCTTTATATTTACTGTACAGCTATGAGAATGGTGTCTATCCTGTCATGTAACTCTTAGCAATAAAGCAAAGATGTACATTTTCCAAATGAATGAAGTTTTCTTTTTAAGTAAACTAGTTAAAATGAACAAAATACAGATATATTATCTACAGATACATGATCACTTTTTATCAGGTCTGAGTACATTTTGCAGCCGAGATAAAGAATTGATTAATGGCGTAGTAAAAATCAAACAGTCATAAGTGATGTAACTGTTGAGTGAGAATCAATAATCCATAACGAATTACTGTGAAAGATTAATGTGAGACAAAACAAAACAATAACGAGGAAGTTGATTGAACAGTTGCATATATAATTCAACAGTTTCTGTTTTAAAGCACACTTTGCTGAAGTCTGAGCAGCTGTTCGGATGTTGTTGCAGTGAATAACCTGCAACAGCATCTGATGTTTGATTTTTTTTTTTTTCCCCTCCTGTCCTTCTCCCTCATTTGTCTGATCTGTTCCCCTCATTTCTCTGACAGGAGATCGTCCTTGTGGTGTTCTTCGGTGTGGAATATTTTGTCCGCCTCTGGTCAGCAGGCTGCCGCAGTAAATACGTTGGCATCTGGGGCCGACTACGCTTTGCCAGGAAGCCAATATCTATTATAGGTGGAAACACAACACCTGTACACACATACATACACACACACAATACTCAAACAATATCTATAATATATCATGAGCTATATTCCAAATGAAATATCTCAGACAAATTCAGCATGAAATTAAAACTGTCACTGTAAAATTTTTCCTACCTTCAGCCTTTTATTCCTAAAATTGGATCCTCCAGGTGTTTTTTTGATATATGCAGCAATGAATATTAGCATTAATATTGTTTGTAACCCCTCTCACCTCAATTGATTTATAGAATAATTTTTTAATGAAAACCAATGATAATTCCTTAACAGAACACTTTCCATCCACTTTTTAATATCTGCACTTTGTCTTGTTTGACATTTCCAAACCTCATAAGAAGGACATCTCTTGCTCTTCTTATGCTGCACCACCATATATTGAACATCTGCCTCTGCCATATTTCATACTTCATTCAGCCCCTGGTTCTCTATCAATGCAGATCTGATTGTCGTTGTTGCCTCAGTAATTGTACTGTCAGTGGGCTCCAAAGGCCAGGTCTTTGCCACCTCTGCTGTAAGGTAAGAGACGGTGAATGTGCAGGTGGAAACTGTAAAACCAAAAGTATATGGGTGGTATAAGCGCTTGGTGTGGAAGAGCTTGTCAGACTTGCACAGAGCACTGACCTCAACTCCATCCATCATCTTTGGGATGACTTGGCCTGAACTTTGAGCCCTGTTTTATTGCCAAACATCAACGGCCAACCTCACTAATACTAATAATAGTACTAATCCAAGAAGAGTGGAGGCTGTTACAGCAGCAGATTTATGTTCATGGTTTTGGAATGAGATGTTAAATAATCACACATAGGTGTAATGTTTGAAGCCCACATACTTTTGGCTTTACATGATGCCCTTTGTTTACATGCATTTGGTCTAAATACAATGCCAGAATCTAACCACTTTTGTTATTTTCCAGAGGGATTCGCTTCCTGCAGATCCTGCGAATGCTCCATGTGGACCGACAGGGAGGAACATGGCGTCTCCTAGGCTCTGTTGTATTCATCCATCGGCAGGTACACAATCGCAGCTTTTAGAAGCACATCTCATTTCAGATCCAAAGACATCGGGGTTTCTGATTATTATTAGCAAGCTGGAGGCTTTTTGTCAGGGGATTTATAACATTTCCTCATCGTCATTTTTCACTACTACACAGGGTAGAGTCTCCACATGGGAATGATTATTCCAGCAACAAAGAATATTCAGCAGAGCCACAAGAAAAGAGCTACTGTGCAATACATGAGGGTCATAAGCTCTTCTGCTAGAGATGGCTGCAGTCCCCCCCAGAGTATCATTTCAGCTGAGAAACAGAGGTGGCTGTGATTGTCCCCAGTGGCCGATGTAGTTGTCTTCGATTGCTGTGTAAAAACAGAGAGTGATGAAGGTGAACAGAGTGTCAGGGAGGTTGCTCATCCAATACTGCCTGCTGTGCTTCCTCGTATCGGCCTTGGCTGATGACCATATTGCTCCTGGCTGAGACAGCCATTGACCTCAGCTGTAAAGAAAGTGAGTGTCGCTGCAGGGAGATATTGGGGTCCTTTCCCAAACTGATTCCCATCAGCTAGCTACAGGGTGTTATTCTGCATGAAATAACACTTACAGCTGTGGAGGGCACTTCAGATTGAGGATATAGGATAACAAGTAAACTCTGGGATGGACTTAATGTTTTTGTTTTTGTTTTTTGCCATAACCAGGAAACAACTGTCACAATGGATACTGACAGATTATGATTAGTTGTTAAGCTGTTGTTATGGTGTGTTTCCCTGCAAATGCATAAAGCCCCACAAGCAATCACCATGTGCAATAAAATAGACGCTGCAATCTTTATAAATTGATTGAAAGTTGTAATAAAACATATCATGGCTATATGGCTATAAAACATATCAAACCCTCTTCACAGGCTTCACAGGCATTCGTTCTGCGCATGAGTTCTTTCCTTCACAGCGGGCTTTATTTTAAATACTTTTTGAGGCCTAAAGAGGTGATACCATTCAATATTTCACGAGAAGCAAGCAGAAAGATAGAAAACATGAACTTAATTTATTTGGCAGAAATATATTTTTCATTTTTATGTTATTTTGCAGCGTTGCAGGATAGAATGGAAATTCATATTTAGTTAATTATCCAACGGCTGCATTACCCTTGCATTCAAGGAGGTGGAGAAATGACAAGTCAGCACAGGTATAGATTGTTTGAGGGTTTAAGTGGCCAATTCTACTCCACACTAACATGGGATGGGTCTTAATGTTTGCAGAGGGGAGATGGTAAGTGTGCAGGGGCCAGTGTCAGGTTAACCTTGGGACAGGCCAGGTTATACTTAGTCCTGATTGGTCTCCAAAGGCATCAGAAACTGAGATGTGTTAAGTAAAGGGGGCCTCTGGGAGCTTGGTGCTTTCATGTTTTTTCATGTTCTTGTACTTTCCTTTTTGCACAACTTTTTGCTATAATGTAATGATATACTCAGTTCAGGCCCCACACACCCCTATCAGCCCTGCATCCAAGGGAAATATACTGTGCCATCACAAGCAGGCAGTACAGTAGAGGACAGTCAACCGGCTGGCCACTATTGTTTTTATTTGTTCCTTGGTGATTTTCAAACTGTTGTGGGTAAGACTGTAGCAGACCTGAATATTTTGTTCAGATATTCTCTTACATAAACATATGAGTGTCCAGCCCTTCTGTGTTAACAGCTGGAGTTTTTAAAGTCAATGGAGTTTTGTTCACTTCAATCAGTATCCAGCCTTAGTGTTACAACTGCACTTAAATACACACAGACTAGCATTCTAGTGCTTGTGGCTTATAAACACACCATTTGCACAGTTGTTCCTTGCTGGCTTGTTGGCAGATTGGAAGCACACATCCCCTGAATGTGTTTACCAGATCGCAGCAGCAGCAGCAACACATCTACTAAACCTCCGGTAGTGATTCAAAGTAGATGTACCTGAATGCATTAAAAGCTGTTATTTCCAAGAATCATGCACTTCTAAGTTGCAAGCAGCAATGTTAGTTAAAGGTGTTACAGGTGTATTCATTGCCAAAAGGTTTGATGCCCTGAAATATCCTAAACATTTAGAAACAACTGTGTATTCTTATGTAAAAATGCAGACACACTTGTTGACTACCAACAGACCATAACTGCTATTTATGTTGGGTAATGTAAAGATAGGTTTATGTTATTTCAAGAGAGACAAACAGCCATTTCGTTGAACATTATTGTAATAATATGCTGCTGCTGCTTCTCCGTAGTGCTCTTGAAAAATCTGGGAGTGACAGTTTTAGGCCGAGACACGAATAAGAATTTCACTCATCAGGAATTCAGTCCGATTTAGTGCAGTGAGTGCTCTGACACTCTGAGTGGTTAAACACATTTTAAATCGCATAGTAGAAGAGTCCAAAGCGAACATTCAGTTAAAGAGGTCTCTCACAAAGCAGTTGTCCAATTACAGTAAGACAGGGTAAGAGCCAAGCCCAATTAGACCTCCTGAACAAATCACAGACGGCTTCTTATTGAATCTACAATGAGATGCCTGGTAGTTATTTTGAATACACTGGGAAATATCATCTGTCTGGGTTTCTAAGGTAATTTATAATGATGTAGTGCCCAACTGAATTCCAGTGAAAATTCAGTGATTATTGACCATATCTTCAGCTAAGGTTCATTTAGAGCTGCGCAAAGTAGTATAGTATAGATGTCCCCTTTTCACACTCTCATATACATATGTATCTATGTATAGATAGATAGATAGGTAGGTAGATAGTAGTAGTCTTGAGATCTGTGATCAAAAGTCTATGTTCATTTTTTCATATTTAGCCAACTTCATTCTTTTTTATCTTTCATAAATTGTTAATTTTTCAAAAGTCGGGACATTTTAGTCCCAGCGTAGTCAAAGAAAACAGCAAATATCTTGGCCTAGTTGTAGTTAACAAAAACAATTAACATTAAAGTCATTGAAAGATTACTAGACGAGTTTTAGTTAAGGCCAAGAATGAGAATGCTTATCAGAGAAAGAAAACTACATTTGAATAATATTTCACCTCATCAATTTTAGGCCAAAGGAGCTGGTACTGAAAAGTAGCTGCAAAATGACAGGTTGCATCATTAAGAATGCAGCTTTGCAGAGTGGGTGTCTGGTCTGATGTTGTTAATTTCAGCAATACAGGAAATATGTTCTGATTTACATATTTATTTTGAACAAACACGATTCAGCAAACGAAGCCCACGGATGAAAGGAGCATATGGTCTTAACAATAGCCACCAATCACAAAGACAGTCAACAACCACAACAGACCAACAACGGACATCATTCTGAGAGGCGTTGATTTAAATTTGTAATTTTTTATGCCCTAGTGGTAGTGTTGTACTAGACTATGTTATAGACTGTGCTGTACTTGTAAATGCTGTTAAGTTTTTGTATACAACACAAGCTAAATACTAGACAGCTGGCCACTGCATATTTTATTCAAGCCCAAAGCCAGATTTCCAAATGAAATGCTGTGCATTTTAATAATGAGAAAATGTTGCAAATAGACTACATTTGGTAGTACGGTATGGAGCCATTCAAAGCCAATAGCTGGTCTTGATCTTTTCATGAGATTTGTTGACAGCTGGAAAAATATAGAATAATGCCAGTCTGTTAGCACAACGTCATTCTATCAAACTGAAAAGTAGCAACTTGAACTTAAAGTGTTCAAGTGTGAATCAACATTTCGGTCTTGAATGACACAAGCCGTCGACAGCCAGGCAGAGACAGCAGAATACTAAAAATATTTTAATCATCATATTCACAGCACATTTATATGAATATTCACACCCATATGTCATATTATTAACAAGACCCACCAGATTCCTGGCAGTAAACTGATAAACTGATATTGTGGCAATCAGGAAGGACTATATGAGGAAGTATATTTAGATTCATAGACACCATGTCATATAATCTTCTAATGTTCTTTGATATGATTCCTTGTTCATGTCCTGTTGTTTATTGAGTTTGAAATATGTGTATTTCAGGAGCTGATCACAACCTTATACATTGGCTTTCTGAGCCTGATCTTCTCCTCGTACTTTGTCTACCTGGCAGAGAAAGATGCAGTCGACAGCAGCGGCTCCAACGAGTTTGGAAACTACGCTGATGCCCTGTGGTGGGGAGTGGTAAGAATCTGTGTGTGTGTGTGCGTGTGTGTGTGTGTGTGTGTGTGTGTGTGTGTGTGTGTGCGCGTGTGTGTATTCAAAGGAAGGTCAAAAATGTGTGTTGTTCACCACTGTTAGTTACACCATGGCGACAATATCTACATCTAAATCAGACCTGGTCCTGTCACTTTGGTAAATGTCTGATATACGAAGAATAGATCAAGTCTGAATAGCTGGATTTTATAAATATTAATTTATTTATCAAAGCAATAGTTTGACATTTTGGGAAATACACCTGAGATGAGAAGATTGGTTCCTCTCTCATGTCTATACGATGAATATCAAGGCGCCTGGAAGACTGGAAGCAAACAGATAGCCTGGTTCTGTCCAAAAGCTAAAAAAAATCTGCTTACTAGCACTACTGATGTTCGGTAATCGGTAAAGTGTGAAGACAAAAACTTGAGGCTTTATAGGGGTTTATTTTGCCTAATTGTTGGAGCAGCCTTTTCCCCACTTTGTCCCCTCCATGGGACTAATAAAGGAATATTTTATCTTATCTTAGTTTTTATGTTAAGCTAAGCTGGCTGCATCATTAACAGACAGACATGAAAATGGTCTCAATCATCTCATTTAACTCTGCGAGAAGCCGAATAAGCATATTTACCAAAATGTCAGGCTATTCTCTTAATTAGCAGTAGATTGAATAAACTTAAACTTAAATTAAATATATTTGACTTCTTTTAATTATTACTGGATTCACTTTAGCTGATTTGTTATTTTTTTTAAAATAATTGTCAACCTGAATTGATTCTGATATCACATTTTCATCAGGCTCCAGCTGTTCGACTTTATTACTAAATATGTTTCAAGGAAAGTTCAGTTGACACATCTTCTAAATATTGTTTTAGTGACTTTCCAGTCTTGCCAAAAGTAAGATTTTGCAGAAAACACTGACTTGTTTAAAACAGTATTTGGCAAGTGAAAGGTCAAATATAGACTCTGTTTTATCTGTACTACTGTTGTTACAGTAGGAGTTGTGTCAAAACCCTTGGGCATATCCAGTGGGCCGCTAATACAAACAGCAAAACAAGTAGCATAGAGAATACAGGATAAAAATGTATTTTCAGACAGTAGGTCGCCACCCACTCTGCTTCTTGTAAACTTCAGGGACCCTGATATTAAAAAACATAGACACACACACAGAAAACTCATATCAACTTCCCTCACATAAACGAAGGTTTACTGACAACACATACATTATTTACCGTGAGGTTTACTCACAGGCTCGGTGCATGAAGATATAAGTGAGTTATGGTTGGAGGAGTCAGGGAGTCACTAATCATTGACATGTCAAGCTTGCTGACCAGTAAAATGTCAGCATTTGAAAAATTTTCTTAAGAAGCTATGTTAGTAGTGTTTTTACTAGAACTTTTTCAGTGCTTTTAATCAGCCGCACTAGCTACATGGCCCCAGGGATGGCTAATGGCCCATCATTTTGGTCTAGATGAAGATACCTGTTTGAAGTGTTACAGTTCATGGTCCACTAAAAATGAAGCCCACAGACTTTGGTGATCCTGTTTTCTCCTCTTGTGGCAAGTGTTGGAAGGTTTCTAACACCAGTTTTAGTTTTTACAGAGTAAAACTGCCAGAATAAACCTCCTTGTATTCATTCATTTTCTTTTTAAAGGTGACAGTGACCACCATTGGATATGGAGACAAAGTGCCACAAACCTGGATTGGAAAGACAATTGCATCCTGTTTCTCAGTCTTTGCCATTTCCTTCTTTGCTCTACCTGCAGTAAGTGGAAATAGAAATGACTGAGCCAAGGCATCAAGCCATACAGTGGCTTTACATTGTGCTATACAATAATTCTCCTGCCAGGTTATTGGTGATTAGTGTCTTTTGGTTTAAATTTGATTTTAGATCTTAAATCTCTGATAATCCTGCACAAGTTTGAGGACGTCAGAGTTGAGATGTGCAGTGTAGATAAAGTTGAAAGTGGAGTTTTGTGCATGAAGGAATTAGGATTAGAAAAGATTTATAAACAAGGTTTGTTTCAATTGGATTGGATTATTATTTGATTCAGTATGAAAAGCCCCAGGTTTTTCTCCTAGCAGACGAGACTGCCGCAGCTGTTTCCAGCCTCTTTCTGCACACTCCGTTTTAGAAGAACTGAACAATCTGTGTGTTTTGCCCTCGCTTTCGACATCTTTGTGTTACCGGGAGCTGCTAGTGAGGGAAAAACCATGGCGGACAGCGAGGTGGATCCTAATCTAAATGGCATGTTTTCACACACATTTACTGAAAGGTGGAACAGGAGGAAAAGAAATAGGATGATCTTTACTCATGGTGTGAGGGTTTCTAGACACACCAAGGTCACATGTTGTGTTGTAATATGGGTCCTTTAACAGTGTAGTGATAAGAAAGACTTAGACTAACAGTTTAATGCATTGATTTCTGTTAATGAACAATACTAGACAACAATGCAACAATAATAGTCGTGAATGTTTCAGCATCAAACGGCACATTATTCCTTAATTTTTGGTTAACTTAGTGTTTATTTCTGTCTTTTGGATCATGCTGCTGCCTGTAAGTGCATCGTTAAAACTGAATTAATGAGCTGTAACTCTGCTGTGCTGTTGTTCACAGGGAATCTTGGGCTCAGGCTTTGCCCTGAAGGTTCAGCAGAAGCAAAGACAGAAGCACTTCAATAGGCAGATCCCTGCAGCTGCCTGTCTCATTCAGGTACTCGACCAAAACATACTGAAACAGAACCACAATACAGCCGGGGGACTGAACTGTCTCGGAGTCCTAGTCTTATTATTGAGCCCATCCTTTCATGTAACCTTTCCTTTCTCTCTTGCACAGCAGACATGTTGGCATGAAATTAGTACTTTCCAACCAATATATTGCTTTCTTCATACCCATCCAGACATCGTGGAGATGTTTTGCAGTGGAAAACTTTGATTCTGCCACATTCAAGATGTTTTTGAGAAAGAGAACCAACATCCCAGCCTCTTCTCTGTCCACCCCCAAACCCAAAAAATCGGTCAGTAATCATTTTATAGATTTCCCTGTCAGTGCTCCTTGAATTCAGTTTCCAGTGTATTATGTACACCAAGGCGAAGAAAATGCAGTATGAAGCAACAGCCCTGCAATTCTGTAAATCCTACCTTCATGACGGTTATAATTTTTTTTTTGTTTTGTTTTTATTTAGAGAGTGTTTATTCAACTTTATGGTCATTTTGAAGGCTGTAGTTTGTGCTGGATTGAAAGTGGTGCTACAGTTGGACCGCTGTAACGGTTATTGGGTGGTAAGGACAGCAACTTTATCTGTTCCGTGCAAGGCGGTCAGACAGTTTACTGTTGTGGTGATTTGAAGTGTTAAAATCCAAACTGGCTAGTAAAAACTTGAAATTTAAGTTTCATGAATAAAATATATCATCATTATAATTACTTGATAGATGTCTATGTTGGTGTGAAATCTGTGTTGGAATAAAATAGAAAAACAACCAAGACAACAGCTAGCAGCAGTTTAATATGAATATTGATTATTCAATGTTACTGCAGCTTGGGTATCAGACAATGCCCAGACTAATGCACAAATTTAAAAATGTTGTTTTTGTGTCAGAAGTGCTCCCTCCAGGCTTTGCAGGGCCTCACCGTAAAGCTGTAAAATGGGACAGTAACAGCAATGTAAGATATGAAACATTTAATGATATAGAATTGCAATGTTTACCGACCTGGCAGTGTAACAGTAATTCCTGTGCTGCTGCACTGAGACCCCCAATCGATTCGTTCCTCACATCTAAACATTCATTTGACAGCACAAATAGAAAACTACACCAAGGACGACTCTTTTATTGTGTTATTTGCTTTATTAACACGTAAAGTCAGCGACCACAGGCAGTCAACTTCTTCAAGGTTCAAGCTTAATTTATTTTTCATTCTACGACGCAGGGTTGCACAATGAAATGCAAGTGCTGCAAATACAGTGCTGCAAAACAAAGAATACTTTGGTTGACAAATAAATGTACAGCATATGTCAATTTTTAAAAATCACAATCATTTTTTGGTTTTTTTTTCTTCATAATATGTTGAAAGCATAGGTTTTTGCTGTTGTGTCAAACATACGTTGTTCCTTCGTAGGAGCGCTTTGTTGAGCTGAGATGTTTGATTTTCTTGGACAGGTGAAGATAAGGAGGAAGTTGAAGAGCACTGACAAGGACAACGGACCAACTTCCCCCACGATTCCCAGCATCACCTACGACTCTGTATTTGACAGTGGGAGGGAGCTGAGTTCAGACGTTTACAGCACTGTGGGCACAGGTACTAAAAAATGGGACAAATTCTACAGTATGTTTATCTCTCATGTGCTAGGTTGTGCTCCAGTTCACTTTAATTAGTGTGACAAATGTTGTTTATAACAATATATATTTAAGAATATACACTTGTGCTGTAGCATGGATGTTACAGTAAACTTATACACTTTGGCAAAATCAAAATCCTTTCCATATATGGTAGATGAGTTTCTGAATAATGGCTTCATTAGAATCGGAATAAACACTCACAATGTCCTTCAAGATAGACACAAGCGTAGAAAAGAAATAAGCAATGCTGCACTGGCTGCAAACCATATATTCAGTGATGATACAGTAAAAAAGTAAATGTTTGGTTTGGGCTTTAGTCGTAGCAGGAGTAGAACAGGACAAAGTCCAAAAATTTAAGATGGATGAGCACATTGCAGCAATAAAACGTGAGGTTGCATTGATGAGTATGAACTCCAGTAGTGCAATGCCCAACTTACAAAACTCTACCCAACATACAGTAATGCTGAATCAATACTGGAGAGCTCAGAGTGATTTAAGTTATAGACTTTATCTGGATAGTGTAATTTAAGGCAGCCAGTGTGCTGTACACATCTCTATCAATTCAATTCTTAGTAGTTAAGTATTGAATGAAGGAAAATTAAACAAATTTGATAGGATCTCAGCCAGCTGTCATGTTGCAAATGTCTCTTCAGTGTTATAACGGTTCTGCAAACAGACACATGGACTCAGAAGCAGGATTCAGAGGCAGAGCAGTTGAAAGCAATCAATCGTTTACTCGGTCAGAGGTTCATGGCAGAGTTCGGCAACATGTAATCAGCGAGGGCAAACAAAGCAGGCGAGCGGCAGGCAGGTGGAAGTGGGAGCAGGCTGTGGTCAGGAACCGACAAGCAAGAAAAATAAATGAAGGCTGAAAAGCTAAGACTGGGTAGTGCTTTAAATGATCTGTCAAAAGACTGTGAGAAAGGGCTGGTATATATATGCAGGCGAGCTAATGAGGGAGTGGGGATCAAGTGATTGAGAATAGTGGGAACACTCTCAGGGAAACTACAGGGCTGTTTGAAATGACATGAAAAAACATGAAAATGAGCACAAACGTATAGAAATATATGGCTTAAAAACAATAATTTATCATAAAAAAAAAAAACTTTTCACTTTGCTAAGAGGAAGAATCGGATTAACACTCACATCCAGCTATCAGAATAAATCAGTATTTATGTTAGATAACAGACTTAGTCTTGATCTGAAGGTTGCCACGGAGCTCCTCAACTCGTGTACAGTGACCATAATAATTCATACACAAACCATACAAGCAATTTCTTTATAAAAATATAATTCATTAAACTACTAAACTTCATTAAGCTACTAAACATACAAGATTAGTGCATGGCAACCATATAAACCTGATCAAACATGATATTTGAATCAGATGCATTAGATAGTGGAAAGACAGAAGAATGAAAGTGGTTGAATGTTGATTAACTGTAACATGAAATGGTAAAATTCATTTTAGGCATCGCTCAGCAGCTGAGCGATATGAAGTCAGGAGAAAATATATGAAGTGATTGGATATCACCACCATATTACTGAGGGGGCCTATTGTATCTTTTAACTATCTTAAGTGGCTAATAGAGCATCAACCCCAGTCACAGAAGAAGCTACGTATGCCTGGGCCTTCTCAGACAGGCCCAATCTCCACATGTCACCTCCGCTTGGTTGCGTTTGTCCGAAGTTGCTTTAGATTTAAAGCTCAGTACCATCCTAATGATGTTATCACTGGACTGGAACACAGTCTTCTATTCTATTTCTTCATGGCGTTAGTTTCCTGCCCATCCCACCTGGTCTGCAGGCCAGAGGGCAGACCACGAGTTGCAGAATAGAAGATTTCTGAGAGCTGCTTCTTGTTTATAGTCTTCAGAAAAAAGGCGATGACACTTGATGTCTACAGAGCGTAAATTTCACCACCGTTATCTAATATCCATCTTTTCTGGATTCTTTCTTAGTTCTGTTTTCTTATAAAGAACTGATAACGTTGTCTGCTGCTGAAGATAACTTCCACTTAAAGATATCATTCACATAAGGAAGACAATGTGGACTTGTTGTTGTTGGTTTGTGTTGTATATATCTAACTATATATGCATAGGCGTACATGTATTCACAGCACATTAATGAAAATAAAATCAATACATGTCAGTTTCTTTTGTATAAGAGGGATGTGAATTTGCTGTCTATTTCTGAGGAGGATGTAGAAGAGTAGTGAGAAGGGGGGGGGCAAGCAGCCCCTTCACGCAGACAGTCTGAGATTTGGCATTTCAATTGACATTTTCTTTTATTGCCGGCTACGATCAATTTCCTGGTTAAATAAAAGCATATTTCACATTTTCTGTTTTGTTCTCAACCAAAAGAGTCTAAATACATGGCATCTTTCTCAGATTAAGTATGATTATAAATGTTAATACAATTTATATCTATATGCCGGCATCAAAACATCAGTGTGTTACAACAGCGCTTCCATACTTTTCAGATGGTTAGTTAAACATAGCATATTCCTTAATATATGTTAATTCAAGCCTGCAAAGTCAGATAGAAGCCAGGACACTGGGACAAAAGGGTTGGCCCTGGTGGTGCCATGCACAATCTGCGAAAGCTAATGTAAATGAACAAACTGGCTTAAGTTGGCACTGAACATTCTGTTGTTCATCCTCCATGAGTCCTACAGGGGTTGTAAACTGGGAAACTGTCACTTAGCTTTTCATTACTGTTCTTGGCAGGGCCTGTGTGGTGACCCCCAAGTTCTGTCAGTTTTAGTGGAGGTTTATTTGCTCTCTGGTAAAAAAAAATGTATAATTCTTCGTCATCGGCAGCTTTATCACAGGATGCTGAGGCACAAGAAAAAGCTGAAATTACTCCACACGAGTATCATAAAAGATGAACTAGACGAAGGAGCCGGGGACATGAATCTACCAGTGTAGTTGCAACAACAAATCTGGCGATGTGTGAAAGGAGAGCCGAGGTAGAAAAACAAGGGGTGATGAGCTGATCGACGGCAGGGGTGTGAGCAGAGGGAGGTGATGAGCTGATCCAAACCAGGTGTGCTGGCAGACTGAGAGACTGGAGCAGGGAGACTGAGGAGTGTCATGACAACAGTCAGACAGACAGGACAGCAGAGACACACAGGGGACACTGGGAAACAGGCTGAGACAGTTGGTCGAGTACAGCACTTTTGTCTACACTGAAATATCTCATCAAATATTAAATGGTATGCCATGAAGTGTTGTACAGATATCCATGGTCCCCAGAGGATGAATCCTACAGACGTTGGTGATTCCCTGAGTTTTCATCTACCTCTACCAGCCAGTCAACCTTTTCACTTATACAATCTAATATCGCAGCATCTACCCGGTGGATGGGCGCTAAATTTGGTGCAAGCAGTCGTGGTCCCCAGAGGATGTATCATAATGACTTGATGATCCCTGTACTTTACTTAATAACAGAAAATTGCAGATGGAGTTATTTATCATTCATCATTCCACTTATTGTAACACCATCATAATTTTATTTAATCTTATAAACGCTCCCTCCATTCCCACCTGCCGTGGGTCACTAGCATCCCTCATTCATTATGAATGCAGAAGCAAGGATTTTAAGAAATGTCAATTAAAAATGTGATTTAGATAGATACATAGACTGCCAGCCAGCGACCTTCTGTAAGTCCATCTCAGAGACTGGAAAAAAAAAAAAATAAGTTGTTTGTACCAAACCTAAACACAATAGCCAGAGTAACAAACATTTGCTTATTCAATATCATCTTTGAAATTGCCTCGTTCATCTATTTAATTTTTCATGTTTATTAATTTTATCCTTGGTGTTTTGTCCTGATTTAGTGTTTCACTCGTTAACTACCTTTTGAAAAGATTTATATGAGTAAAATAAATCCTCATCATCATCATTAACAGTTTTGTGTGGGGGGGAATTAATGGATAAATGCAGGTGAATGAAATGAGATAGTGGAGAGGAGAGGACAGTCTGTTTTCTGTATGTAAACATCTTTTTGAATCGTACTCTTTGTTGTGCTTAGTTATATAACTTTTTTTTTTCTTTTACACCATCTGTTAACCTGAAAAGCAGCCTAGATGTGTGACTGCGGTGCTGCCACCAACATGTAACTGTGCAAATGATTGTGTTTTGCACTCAGTGCAACAGCAGAATATAATTTGCCCATTTTGTAAAGATATATGCATGTCTGTTTGCCTCATGCTCAGTGAAAGTCAGTGTCTTTGTGTTGAAGCTAAATAGATTCTACAGGTTATGTGGCACATATCTACAGCATGCTGCTTTTAACTATGAATCATTTAGCTAAATTGCCATGTTGCCATCTGGTGTATGATTGTATTGACCGGATACAGACACTGTTGATGGCTCTAGTGCTCAGCTAGTCACCGAGTTGTCAGCTAACATTATCGTCCTGAATGGATTTTTAGAAAACACAGCCAGTATCTTTCCAATGCAGTAATTTCAGTCCTAAATTATGTTTGTTGCTTTAACTATGCTTCACATGGTTTTTGACTGGTAGTTAATGAACAGCTCATTAGGCAACAAAACATGGACACAGTCATAAATAGTCATAAATATGATTTTCAGTAGTACTAGTGGTCAGATTATTAGGGACACCTAATAGCTAAAACTAATACAGCAGTTCTGCATTAAATCCTACTTTTATCAAGATTGTAATGTTGAGTTTGGTAAAACTGTTTTAGAGAGGGCTTGATTCAACTTCTATAATCATTTTGAAATATGCAGTTTGTGTTGCTGACCAGTTGTATTGTATTATACTGACTCGTCTATCTAATTTCTATCAGTTAGAGTAGGATAAATGACAGAAACACTTCTGTGTATATATATATATATATATATATATATATATATACATATATATATATATATACTGTATAAATAAATGTCTCTTGGCCTCCTGCTCTTTTTTTTATCTTTATCTTTAAATCTGCTTCCTTCATCCAACTTAACTACCTATTTTCTTACTTTTTGTCTTTTTCCTCTCTTGATGTTTTGTCTGTGTACTTTAGCAGGATCCCACATGTTGGGAGGATGTGGTGAGCTGCTGTTAGTGTCCACGTCCTGCACATGTCCTCAGTACACTTATACTGTCTAGTTTAACAGCATCCTTTTTGGAATGTCACTTACTCTTAATGCATGTTTTTTTTATAAAAGCGCATGATCTTGTTATAATATGTTCAGCTAATTATATGAGTGATGTGTATAAAATCACATTCTTAGTCCCATAGTATTTAACTAATATCATCTTTACCAACTTTTTATTTTTTTTGTTCTGTGGTAAACGTTGATCTTTGTGTTTGTCTTGGTGTGTGCTTCAGATCGCCAGCAGTCATGGACCTCTTTGTCTTCGCTTCAGTTCAGCTCACCGCCTCCAGGTAACAACACGTGCTGATATCAGCGTTTTTATGTTGTTTTGTCTCTCCAGAAATATTTGCATCACATGGGTCAGATGTGTTATGAGATGAGTTTCTCAAGTGCTGGTACTGGGAGGACTAAAGGGTTGATGCTGATTTATTCATTAATTTGTTTATTTAAGGCGCAATTCAAGTTATGTTGATGCCAATGAGAGCTCGGCTCCCATAAAGAGGGGTCTGAGCTCCTGTGAAAGCAGTAAAAACATACATCTCTGTGGGTCGCTAATACATTACCAACAACCATTAGTATAATGAAAAATGATGCATTTTCCAATACAATGAGTATTACTTGCGTTAATGAGATAAACAGGCTAAAAGAAACATGTTTTCAAGAAGAACTACACACCATATTCTCTTGGGAGTGACAGTCAGGCTGCACTTCACCACCAAGGACACAATTTTGCTTTTTAAGTAGTGGGCTGTGAGCAGCGAAGTATCTCTCTCTGTTTCTCTCCTTGCTCTTGTTTTGGAGATCCCCACAAAGCTCAGACTGTAACTCAAGCCCTGATTTAAAAGATCCCCATTAGCTGATGCCATGGTATCATCATGCAACCAGTCTCCCTGGCGTCCACACTACAAAAGACTTTTCGGCTCATCATCAGGGGTTGGCAAGCTAACAGCTAGCACTGTTCCTCTGCAAATCAGTTACCAGCATCATCTCAAGTTAAGGTTGTTTGATGAGAGCAGATTCTGTGCTTTGGCGTGCTTGGAAACCTGATTGATATTTGTCAAAACATTTGTTATGTATTTGCAAAAGAAAACTAAGTAAGCAGTCAGCTTAAGGCAGGAAAGAATGCAGCCAGTGGACAGGGAGCTATTTACAATCGATGAAATTTGACAGGAATGAAATGTGTCTGGACCTGATGAATGCTTTAATTTGGCCATTGTATCCCTTAAAGTGCACAGTGAATTGGTTTTGAAGTTTTTAAGCAATGTAGAAGGACTGCAGTGTTGAAATAAAGGGTCACCAGTGGATTTATTTTGCTTGTAAAAAATTGCTCACAGATCATGGGAGTGGCTCAGTCCGTTGGCTAGCACGAGGCTTATTATTGATTCAAAGGTTTTTAAAATAAATCTGTGGTTATGTTTGTTGTAATGATGTTGATATAAAACCACCAGACGGTCCTTTCTCTGCTCTGCTTGCCTGCATTTTTGCTTTATTTCTCTGATCTTTTTATTTAGCTGCGGCGTGCTGTGAGTTGATTTGACATTTTGGATTTTTACAGGTGCTATGGAGTCAAGTACAGCTTGTGTTGTTTAGTAAGTCTTCTTTAGAAATATTAGATTTTTGTTATTGCTATGTGTAGATGCAGTGGCTAATAAAATCTGTCAGTGGAGTTTGTATGGACAACACGAAAAGAAACATAAGTAGACGCTGTGAGAGGAAGAGAAAGGAGGGACTTGAAAATGATACCTTTGTGGTCAGACACATAAGCTAGCTATCAACACTGTCAAGAACAAAATCACAGGATACAGCAATGTAAAGGTTTTGCCCTTTTAAGTGAGTGGGGCCCTCAACTGACTAAGAAAGATATAAAATCCATAGTAAAAGAGGAAGCAGAGGGGAAGCATACATGAATGTGAAAATCACCTAAAATCAAGACTCTGTCAAAGCAAAGCAACATGAGGCCATCAAAGCTAAAAGATCAGAGTATTCCAGGATAAAACTGGAGACAGTCTTTAATGTTTGCAGACAGCATTTGGGACCCCCGGTCTACTTGGGTGTAATCCAGCAGGACTGCAGAAGGCATCATTCAGCCAGAAAAAAAAAATTGAAGTTCTGAGTTTCCTGGCCCTCCAATTTCCATGAGCAAACTCTAGACTTGTCTTGAGATTCTGTATCTCTTTTGGTACACTGCTCACTCTCTTAAGTACACCATCTGAGAAAATTTCAACACAAGATTTCAAGTTCTTACTTTGATGCTTCAGCAGCTCTCTGTAACAGTCCCTTTGTCGCTCCATCATGAATTGAAGAGTAGACATTGTCACTGGCTTTTCCTCTGGATATTCCTGTACTTTGGGTGGCATCTTGTCAAAACACACAGATGTTCCATAGAGGAGTAGGCCTCAGTGTGTTCAAAATCTCTCTTTATGAACTGCATTCATGGTTCTTTAGTCTATAAAAGGCTCACATTACTGTGTTAACTTAAATAAAATGAGTATTTCATTAAAAACGTGTTCTAAAAAATATTTAAATTGATCACCACATGCACTGACAGCAGCATTGTTTTGAAGATCTGAGGTTTATCTGTAATGTAATGTTTCAGTTTGCATTTAATGGAAAGCAAAAAGTTAAAGTAGTTTGACTCTGGGAAACAATTTGCAATTTATAATATGTTTCAGGAGTGCTAAGAGTGCTTGGTTTTGCCACTGAGATCCAACACAATAATTGTATATGCTTTATAGTTTATTTTTGTCTTACATCAAAATGACACCCACGCCTGGCTAATTCTTGTGCTTTTCACACAGTGAGGTTTCTTACAAGTGCAAAATAATATACCATTGTATGATAGATTACTATCTTTTACATAACTCCCCATAAATAAGACAAGGTAGCCCAGCAGATTTAAAACAATCAATATCAATAAACAACATCAATAAATCTTTCTTCTTAGATCATGCATTACTGATCTAAGTAATGTTGCACAAACTGCAACTATTAACAGGCGACATTTAAGAACCATGTCATATTTGTTATGTTTTATTTGCCTATCATATGTAATTGTATTTGAGATCTGTTTGTTGTGAAATAGGACATCTTTTCCCAGTATTAGCCAGATGAATGTGGCTGTAAACTCAGACCTTTTACCTATCTGAAAATGACAGCTGTGCTATAATCTAAAACAGAGCTATATGCAAGCAGGAAGCACAATGAAGAAACCTTAACCAAAGCATTGGGTACCATGAGAAGCTACATTAGCTTCTGGTGCAGCAAAAGATCAAAAGAGAGCACTGAAATGCATTTCATTGTAAATCCCTGAACCTGAACCTGACAGTATATACAAAGTACTGGCTCAGAACAGAAGCAGCGAAACTTGGCCGACAGCACAGCTGAATCTATTTTGGATTCACAAATATGTTGATAACTAATGTGTGTGTGTGTTTGCGTGCAGTGAAAAGAAGCCCTGGCCTTTTGGACGTCCACTCCCCCGGCCCCCTCCAGAGAAACTGCAGCTTTGCAGATGACCTGGACCTTGAGCCAGAGCGATACAATGAACTGGTTCCTGCCGCCTCAGTGTCACAGTGAGTTCACCACCATTACACTGCATGGATGCTGTGTGCACGTATGAGCGTATTTTAATGAGCATGTGAGAGAATGTTTGCATTTTCTTTTGCTATTTTGTAATTAACCTTTGCAATACGTCAAACCCCAGAGTGCTCTTGTCTTTGCTGTGTAATGATTCTCTACTAGAGAAAGGCACTTGCACAGTGAGAGACTCAGACTGATATGAGGAAATGAGTGTTAAGTAACTGCAGTGTAATGTAAGTGCACAGTAAGTGAAACAAATGGAGCGACAGTTTTGACCCTTGGGACCTTCTTTCTAAACGGTAAGGTAATGATGCAGAGTGGGAATTGCATGCAGCAGCATTGTTGGCAAAGATCACTCTGTGCTCTGTTGACTCCAAAATACATAACCAGCTGTTCTCATAGAGCAAAGCCACATCAAATCCCATGCTAAATTGAACTATTATGAGCCAATGTTGCTTGTTTTATCCAGCACCTCCTGAAAAAAAGCTTGAAAACTGTGCTTCCTTCTCCTAGGTATGTCAAATGTCTGTGGAAAGTGTTAGAAGATGACTTGCAGATTGAATTCCACATTGTCCATGTTGTGTACGGCAGTGGAGCACACTCAGTTATCACGTCACGTTTAGAAATCTAAGATGCACCATAGGTTCTTGATGTGGAATAGTTCACGGATGTCATATTTGTGCAGTTGCCTGGGTATTGACATTGCAGTGCAGTATGTTGTGGTAAATGAAAGATGATTGAGGTATTGGAACTTTGAACAAATCTACCGAACATTTGTCTCAAACAAACAGAAATGACACCTCTAGTGTCAGCAGACATGGCCTCTGAGTTTTAGCACAATTTTGTTGAATCATGTCATTTTCAGTAACTGCAGAAAAAGTTATGGCTCAAAAGAAGTGATGTGATAACAGTTAAGTGTTGCTCCCAAAACTGGTCAACAGTCAAGGTGATACAGTAATGCTGATCTCATGATTCAGTGTTGTGTGCATTCATGCATAAGATTTTGGGTTTGATAACGAAAATCTTAAAGGAACAGCGCAACATTTTGGGAAATGCTCACTTAGAGAGAGTTAGGTTAGAAGATCAATACCACTCTGACTGTCTTGTCTTCATTATGAGGTTACCAGTCAACCAGACTACAGGGAGAACAGCACATATCCCCATAAAAAATGCAAGTTGTTGTTTTTACACTTACTTTTTTGAATGATTTAAATATAACCTGTTAAGTAATTAGCTGTAGATGTATTATAGGTTGAGTTTTTTTTGCTTTGGATAGAACTAGGCTTGCTGTTTCCATCTATTTTCAGTGTTTGTGCTAAGCTAAGCCAATCATCTACCAGCTCAAATTTTATATTCAGCAGACTCTCTCATCAAACTCCCTAAAAGAAAACAAATAAGCCTGACTCCCAAAATGTCAAACTATTCTTTTAAGGATCAAAACCTCAAAGTTTGGTTAAGAGTTACACATGTCTGTTCATTTCAGGGTGAAGATAAACACTTCCACTATCCAAGCTTCACTTTGAAATGCATTTTCGAATAAACTGATAAAAGGGCAAATGCATTTTCAATACAAAAGTGCATTTTCAAATAAAGTTTTGCCTGAAAGTGAAAAAGCCTATTATGAGACCCGCACTGACCTTGTTCCTTTGGTCTTTCACCTAACTGGACTTGAAAAAAGAGCTTACATGTTCATTCACCGCTTTTTCAGGGTAATGAATCCTGTGAGTAATAGACCCTTAATAATTCCCACAACATAATAAAGGAGGCTAAATGCATTACAATCACTCTGGGCTTTTTGTTAATGATTTTTAGAGAAACACACAGACCTGAAAAAACACCTATACTTTGTTCTTCCTGTAGCTCACCTTGATCATGTTCAAAAGAAGACCACTTGTGAAGGAGACGCTTTTGATGTAGACTGAAGAGTAATCATGACACTGTGCTGCACTGAATAGTTTCCCCTAAATTGATCGAGACTGAGCATGAAGGCCATGTCAACCATCTTTTCATAGTTTCATGGTAATACCTGTTTCATGCAAGAAGAATAAAATAAGGGTCTATGCCTTGTTTGAAGAAGACTGACCTTTCAACAGCTATGTCCACCGTGCTCTCAAATTCATTACTTTTCCTCAGGTGATATTTCAAAGCAATATCAACACATTTATATGGTGTGAAACTCTTCTGTACAGATTGACAGAGTCGCACCGAAAAGCCATCCGGGTGATCCAGAAAATGCGGTATTTTGTGGCCAAGAGAAATTTTCAGGTAAACATGACACTTCATAGCAAATAACTTTTTCTGCTTATACATTAATAGAATTTGTGTCTCTATAATAAAGTTTCTCTTGCAGGGTTTTTTTCAATGTTAACATTTCAATAATTCAACTAACCCGACATTGATTTATTATTAAGTAAGTACACAGTATGTACACTTCACGCTATAAACAAACACTCAGCAGCAGAGATTGGGCAGTTATGATGATAAACTATGTGAGGCAATAAACAGCAGGCTCAGACCTACAGGTGGGTAGAGGTTGGGGTTGTGACGAGAGAGCCAAGAGCAGCATTAGCAGTGGTAACAGCAAATGTTTGAAGTTGTGTTACAACAGATTTGCAAATTAGCAGTCCAGCAGCAGGTTAAAACGCTGGCAGAGCTTTGACAGCTTAGATTGAGCACCTGATTGCTAACGCCAAATAGTCCACTTAAACTTGCTGACAAGGTTCATTTCATTTCAATCATTCTACTGATACAAAACGGGGATATATATATATATATATATATATATATATATATATATATATATATATATATATTATTAAGTGACTACAAAGTACTGTATATGCAGGATTAATATTTGGTGCCTGAGCTCTAAACTTCACCACCTCTGCAAACACAAACCAGGCTCAGCAGCAGATTGAGGAACGACCAAACCAACAAACAGGAATTTCATGATGATTTACATGTTTATTTCATATTTTTGATGTGACAGTTCCAATTTTGTTTTCCATTGTAGCAAGCTCGTAAGCCATATGATGTGCGAGACGTGATCGAGCAATACTCCCAGGGTCACCTTCACCTCATGGTGCGAATCAAGGAGCTGCAGAGAAGGTGAACTGCTTAACTAAGAAGATCTGCAAATGAAATAGATCCCATGAATGATGCACTGACAAATGATAACTTGTGCTTTCTGGCAAGTATGACAAAACAAAGAACAAAAGAAAGGAATAAAAGGAGGGTAGGAGGAGAGGAAACGCAGAGAGAGTGTGTAAATGACTTCTGACTTAAGCCTTCCACTGTTTCTCTCAGACTGGACCAGTCTTTAGGGAAGATAACTTTGTTCCAGACGAGTTCAGGTAATGAATCACTCCACTGCTCTATCAAAATACAGCACAGTAACTACGGAACAAACCAAAGTCCTAATCCTCTTGTCCTATTATTTATTTGACTATTGTCTCCCTGTGTAGACCGAGCCAAAGACAAAGACAACAACTCTATTGGATCCAGGCTCAACAGGATGGAGGACAAGGTGGGATTTGTGCAACTTCAGTGGAAGACTGGAGCAACGTTCCCTCGCCTTTTTTTATATTTCAGATAATTTCTTTTATTTGTGAAAGAACAAAGTCAAAAACTTTGCCACCATGTTTGTCTTGTCATAATTCTAACTTTTATGAAAATTGAACTAATAAGCCTCCATCAAGAGGATATGAACAATTTGGAGAGATATTTAAATTATTGAAATAATCTCAAATTGGCAATAGTTTTGGGTGGTGCAACAAAAGTTTAACTGGCTTTGTCTACTTTAATGTCACATACAATGTCAGCGCGCAGACATGTGTCATTGTTTCATTGATTCAAATATAAAACTTTTAACAGCTTGTGCCAGTTCTGCAGTGCAAAAAGAGAAACCATGAGATTGTTTTTCTTTCTTTCTTCCTTTTCAAGATGTGTCAAAACAAAGAGAAACCAAAAAGTTGAATCACAACCTCCCCAAACACCCTCCTCATGTGTGCATCACAGCCTCACATTCAAATGAAAACAGAAACACTTTAATGTTAGTGTGGTGTAGCTTGGATGGCTCATGATTTTCACTGTTACGGCTCTTTTTTTGTACTTTTTTTTAACTTGCAACAAATACCTGCAATTTACAAGTATCTATTCTTGAAATGTAATTTTGTCTGATTGACCATTATGGACTATTCACAGTGGAGAAGTAAAATAATTTGGCACAGGTTAAAGGTTAATACCATAATTCTTTTTGTCACACGCAGATAAGTAAATTAGATGAAGGGCTTTTTAACTGTTGTTGAAAGTACATAATTTGATTTGAGTGAGTAAAAAGTGTCATCAAAGATGAATCCAAATCTGAGCCAGTATGTTGTTTTTCTTGATTCAACTCTCACAGATAACACACATGGACCAGACCCTAAACCGCGTCGCAGAGTCCCTCACCCTTCTGCTTGACCAGAGGGACGCTGGTGAGGGCGAAGGTGGAGGCAGGCAGAGGCCACGACTTGGACGGGCCTTTAATGTCCTTCCCAGCCAGGACAGCCTGCCAAGCTACGACCAATTATCTTCTTCACCTTCGTCCTTCTCCTCCAACACCGCCAGCACCGCTGCCTGCCCCAACCGTCCCCTCAGCGCCACCGCCAGTCAGGACGAGAGCTGCTGAAGCCTGAATCTATCTATCTATCTATCTATCTATCTATCTATCTATCTATCTATCTATCTATCTATCTATCTATCTCAAAGAGTGGCAACTAGACTTTTGGTCAAAATTGACATCTCTTCTCCTAAATTAAAATATATTATGCCATTTTTTTAAAAATTTGCAGTAACTACAAAATAAACCTAAAATCCTAGTTTAACTGCAGTATTTTACGCTCTGTTTTGGTTGTCTTTGAGCTCTACATTTGCACTAAGAGCAGTCATGTCAAGTGAAAACTAACTAGCTGGTGAGATGACCATGGATAGCTAAAGCTAAAGCTAAAACAAAATTTACTTTTTTTGTTTTCCCGTAGGTGTTTTCTGTAAATAGAATAATATATATTTTGAGGAGCAATTCAGTTTATTATTCTACATGAGTGAGGCAAGTGCTACATCCAGTCATGGTGGAGAGAAACTCCCCAGCTAAACTCCTGCTAAAGCTAACCGTCATCTCAGTTTTTGGATCTAGTGGGATTCCTGTGTTTGGGTTTGGTAAATCGGGGCAGACAGACACAGAGCAAAGCTATGGACTGTACACATGTATGTACACATTTAAGTTCATATCAACAGCGACCCATTTGTTGGTAGATACTTTGCATTTGATACCTTGGATTTAATGAAGACTATCCAAAGGCCGATAGCAATGACTTTTTTTGGGGAGGGGAGAATAATCATCCTAAAAAGGCATAAAATGATCTGTTACACGGTTTGCCTAACAGCCTGAAAATTTTTCTCAACTGCTTTGCTGAAAGTCGGCATAATGACATTTACATAACAAAACAAAACAAAGAGAAACCAAAAAGTTGAATCACAGCCTCCCCAAACACCCTGCTCATGTGTGCATCACTGCCTCGCATTCAAATGAAAAAAGAAACACTTTAATGTTGTGTAGCTTGTAGCTTGGATGGCTTATAATTATATCTCAACACAGGATGCGGGATATATGTGATCATTATTTGCTTTTTCAGCTTATTGCATAGGCATTAGTTTCATAACCTTTAAGTGCAAAGTCTCTTATTATTTAGACTCTTATTATTTCCCTCGCGGATTGTTAGTTGCCTTTTTTTTTTTAAATATTACTTGAAATGTATTCAGGTTAATGCCAATTATATTGCCACAGCCATACACATCTTACACTGTGATTCACTATTTCATTTTCTTTTAAAATTGTGGCACATTTAATTGCATTCATCTCTGGGAAGTGGCCTTACATTTCAATTTTTCACTTGAAAAGTTTCAGTTCAATCATATTCCGTTTTCACTGTTTTAATTTCGATTCACCTTTTGTAAGTGGTTAGAAATATTCCTCTATAACAAAGTCTCTGTGTGAACGAAAACGTTAGCTGTGCCTCAGGAAAACTGGATGTGCCAACAGCTGATGCCCCAAGTGACATAGTCGTAGTCATAGAAAGAAAGAAAGAAAGAAAAGAGGGTAGTCATTTATGCCTCCTCTAGAGCTGCTGTTGGGCAGTGATTGAAACAATGTGAAACCATAGTACCATGTTCATTTAATTATTTTTTATGGAACAAAAATGATAGTGCAGCCTTGAAAAGCAATGACGACATAAAACACCAATGCAGGAGTACTAGCCAATATTAATAAGAAGGCCCTATAATGATTAATAAAAGAAGTGCAACTGCAACCATCCAGCCTTTGAAACCAAGGCTGAAATTAAATAGTAATTCAAGAAAATAATAATTTGAGTAATACTGAATAAAAATAAAAAGGCTAAGACATAAACCCCATTGGATACCTGTGTTTACTAGCATGGCATGAACCTAAATGCTTCTATCATTTTGGTAGAGTTCAAGGTCCCGTAAGCTCTCTCCCAAATGACAGCAGTGACAGGCTGCTCAGTCGTCCAGTGAGCAATGGCGATTTCATAATGTGCACTGAACGAGTCCGGTGCATCCATCCCTCTAAATGTGCCTGACGTACGGAGCAGATAAGTGGCTGTCTGCATGATTCTGAGTGAATCTTGGCGAAATCAGTTGTTTAATATCATGATTTGTCTACCCAAGACCAACGTGTTCAAATCCAAGTAACTTTTAATGGTCATGGAACAAATGTTGATGGCAGTTTCCTGGTGCAGAAGACTGCAACATCCCAGTTCTGCAAATAGTTTTTTTCTTTCATTGCGTCCTTGTGATCCTCTCTAATTTCCCATAAGACTTACTCTTTTGGCCCCCAATATGGCTGATACGATCCGTTGCTGATACAGATGGGGACTATGGGCCTGTTGTGCCAAAATCATTTAACACTGAATAGCTTAGAAAATGCCATGAGGTGGAGGATGAATCTCTTATTCTGTGTCTGTCGCAAGAAACCCTCGCGTGAATTTTGGTCTGGCCAAAGCCTTCCACATAAAGTCAGTCAGCGTTTTCTAGTATTGCATCATACAGAGTGAAAACTTTACTAACACACTGACACAGATTTTGTCAGTGGTACGCACAAGTTCAAGGCATTGACTGTCAGGGTGAAGCTCTGTCTTAAAAACATGCATGACCATTGGCCCCTGTCATAAAATGATGCAGGAAATACAATAAACAAAAACATCAAAACATTGGAAGTGGTGACGGAGGGAGACGCTCTGGAAGCTGATGAGAGCTCGAGATTCAAGTGACAGGACCTGCAATGCACATGCACTGTGTGGGGGAATGTTCCTTTCAGCAGCAGCAGCTCTCCCACCTGACATGACAGAAGCCCTGTCAAAACTGACAAACACACACAATTGCAGGTTCAAGCTGCATCAAATGTTTGTAAAATTGTGTGTGCTATTCCTCCAGATGGCATGTCCTCCATTGCAACAAAGCCAGCTCTATCTTTCAGGCTGCCATTAGGTGTGTACCTCACAAAGACAGCAACGACTTCTTTTTCTTTGGGAGGTTTTTTGTATTCCACTAAAATGGCACAGTTTGCCATTTTAACACGTCAGCCAGCGCGTGTAGCTTCGCTTTAAGCTTTCAAAAGAGAAGGGATGCTGTAGTTCTAAGGAGGCCGCTCTGGATGTCAGGGCTCATCAGTTTAGTGTTATTATGGAGCTCATCAAGGTTTTTTTTTTTTTTTTTTTTAATCTCAGGGTCATATTTAGACATAAGGTCAAACAATGCCATAAAGTTCGCTTTGTGCAGACTCTCTGTGCTCTCTCTCTTGGAATGTCTTGTTTTGCAAAGAGAAGCAAAAGGTCAGTGATGACTTTTACTTATGCCTGGTTTCTTTCATTAAAGTCACTTGCGTGCACATGTTTGGCCTTTGTTACCTGGTTTAACATATTGCCTTTTCTGGCTTTTTGAATAGACATCAAACTACTGTGTTTGGCCAACGTGTGCTTTACTGGCTTCAAAACTGGCCAAGATGAATCCAATCTCTCATCCTCAGTCTTGTAAATCTGTCCTCCTGTGTCACCGCTAAAGTGGCAACACAAACGGCAAAATGTAGCATCCAGTTTAATGTTGTCTTCCAACCAAAGGTGCCTGCCAAGCCATTTGGATTAAAAGTGCGCACTCTTTCCAATGCCAAATCTTTACTAGCTTGACTGCAAGAGGTACACTTGTTGATGGTAGAGGAGAGATGCTCTCAGCTTTGGTTCTTAAGGTGTCAGACCTCTTGACTGTTGTCCGCTCGTTCTCCTCCACATTCTTTTCTGTGGTCTTTTAAAATACTTAGAAATAGAGAGTTCTGGCAGCATGATATTTAATCGACAATCTCATCAGATCCATGTGGGATATATGGGACATGGTTACTGACTGACTTTGAACACTGATTTTTCAGCATACTGTACCAGCATTAGATTGATAAACTTGAAGTACCATCATGTGCTGTGATTCTATATCCTGTATTTTTGTGAAATAACACATCTAATTGCATCTATCTTAGGGGACAGACCGTACAAGTCAATGCTTAACTTGAAAATTTTCAGTGTAATCAAATGCTGTTTTCACTATTTTAATTTAATTTCACTTTTTTGTCAACATTTAGAAATATTCATCTGTAGAATAAAAGATTATGGTAATTATTACCAAGTCTCTGTGTATATCTACGTATTGTGTCTGCTGCCTTAAAGGGAATCTCTGACTAAAATAAATGAGCTAAATATTTCAGTTTCATTGAAATCTTTTTTCCTTTTGCCAGAGGAGGTTTGATCAAAGCAAAAACTTTTGTTTTTACATGAAAAAGTTAATGGTTTTACAGTTTTGTCCCCAGTCATCAATCAAATGGGTGCTTTACTTTTGAGTTTGAGAAATTCATTTATGCTGCTGATCCCTTAATCATCCTGTATAACTCGTGTTGGCAGGAGATTTTTCTTCATTGTCGGGAGCTGTGGGTGGCTGTGCCGTGTTCTCATTGACTTATGGAAATAGTCAAAAGCGTGGCTAAAACCATGCTCTTTACACAGCTGACCTTTGGGCAGCAGATGGTGACCTTTTCCCCGCTGGCCATCCATGGGGTGCCCAGGCATTCCTTCACACAAGTGGACATGTGGAGAAAGGCCCAAATGACCATCTGCCTCTAGTGTCCACAACAATGAGCCCCACCCACCTAAAGTGTGCTCAGGGTGGTTGGCCTTTGTGCTGGTCAGTGGGTGAGGGGAGAGTTTCATTACAGGGAGGGTGTGGAGGTTTTATAATGTTTTTGTCCCCCCAGTAATAAGTGTTATTTGGTGTATCAGCAGAGGAAAAGCATAGTAATAGCCATAAAAACTCAAACAGTGTGGATTTAAAAGACAGCACAACTAAACTGCCTTTTACGTGAGTAACAGCTTTGGTGAGATTGCAATTGGAAAAGAAAATAATGTTGCATTTACTGGATAGAATTTATTAAGACTTGCTGTCTCATCACACTTGACGTGTCCCCCTTTAAAAGTTTTTTCTGTATCTATGCGGAAATCAAGGAAACTTAGCTGGTGTTTTGTTTTGGACTAATGTCTGCCTTCCCTGTACCTTTCTCATTTACCTTCTTCTAGTTTGGACAATTTGATCAAAGCCTGATCAAAAGCAGCCTCAAACCTGCAGATTAATGCAATCTCCAGTCCTGACCGGTCATATTTACCCCATAGGTTTTATTTGAATGTGATTTATGTGAACATGAATGTACATATTTAATACATTCAGCAACATTACCTAAATATTGATAACACTAGCACAATCACTGCTGTTAGTGAAAGCTTCATTCACTGATGATGTAGTGGCAGCTTGCATCTTTAAGGGAATTTAATTAAGTTAGTGGGTGGGGAAATCGGGAGCCCATGGGACCCCTGGAACAGTTACATTATTGATTTCTTGACTGGTAATCTATACATGTATCCAGTGGAACATAATGTAGGATAATCTGTTCCTAATGCAGTGATAACACACTTTTGGCATTTAAAACTGTGAATGTGATGTTTGCTCTTTCCTTTATGCTGGAACACAATCCCTGTGCTCCTGCAGCACGCAAGTAAACATGAGCCAAAGTGAGAATAAACATCAGTAGGATTGGTTTGGGCACATGTCAGCGATAATAGCTGCTTTGACTATGAAAGGGGATAGAGTGAAAAGAGAAAAGTTGAGGAAAGACCTGGGGGGTTGAGGAGCTCCAAAGGCTGATTTGCAGGTGAAATAGACGGCACACTCTGCTTTGTGGCCATTGTCCTCCTCTTCGTCCAGATGGCCTCTTGAAATTCTTTAGAGCTGAAAACCCAACACTGTGGGAGTGAGTACACTTCCTGTGGGATTTGGCCTCTCTAATGGGCTAATTTGGCAGTTACGGCTCATATTAATGGTTATAATTTTAAGCCTGACAGCACAGTCCTTATGATTGTGATTATTAAACATCTCATAAAATGGAGAAAATGCAATTACTCCAAAACGCTTTTTCTTCTTGTGATTGCCAAACTTGCAACTTGAATTGATTTTTCTACAGCTTTAAAAGGGCCACTTACTGTATTATTAGTTTACTCATCTGCAGCTGCCACAATGTCAGCCTAACACAAAGATGTACTTTCTCATAAGACTGCAGTCATATTGAAAATCTAATAATTTCAAATTCTGCTCACAAATGGCTACAATTATACTCCAGGGTCAGATTTTGTATGGCAGTGTATTATCACAGCAGCACTTACATAAAACATTAGTCACTCTCACGAGGAGAACAGTTTTACTGTGCATTTAATACCTTTAAACTGCACTAAAACTATTCACATTCGAGGAAAATACGGCCGTAGCGTTTCGACAGAGAAAGAGAAGGCTGACAAGATGATTGACAGAGTGGGATTAGAAAGTTTAAACTCAGTTCAGTGCAAAGATTTCTTCCAAAGAGATTTGCTTCAGGCAAATTGTCACAATGCTAAAGAGACATGTTGTAGCACATAAACGCACATTGTTTTGTATATTACAAGTGAGTGTTTTGGCATTCTGAACTTTCTACCCTATCTGCTGCAGGGCCCAGTTGCTGGAAGAAGGAAGCTTTAGACAAGTAAAGCCTTGACTATGGATTTGTGAGGCATTAGTTGGAGAACTGAGTTTTCTCAGCTATTTTGTCTCATTTTACTCACCAAATTAAGATGGTGATTCTTTCTTATATGATTAAATAAAGTAGTTTGATGTGTTGGAGGCAAATGATTGAATTTGAATCTATCAAGAAAGTAATTTGGACCGTGGAATATTGTGCTTTTGTCTGTATATGAAGCATTTCACATTTAGCTTTAAGCTGAAAGGAAAATTCAACAACATAAAATATAATAATTACTTAGTAAAACATTTATTAACATTGCAATATTTCTGAGCATTTACAAGCTTTTGCATCACAGTTAATGTCAGGCAAACATTACAGAGACAAAATAGTGCTTTTCTATGCAGTTAACAGAAGCAACTCATATGACAGACATTCACCGACAAGTTTGACAAAGAGGTGAAACATACAGTAAACAAAAATACCAATGAAATGAAGACAAAAAAAACAAAAAAACATCTCTAAACAAACATGTAACACCATCGGTTCAAATAATGCAAAGAAATTAAATAAAAAATCATAAATAGAATAAATAATGCAAAGTGGTATAACTTGACCCCAGTTCACAAACTAGAATTGGCAATGAAGTAATAAAAATAACATCAAATACAATAAAGTACATACTATAAAATAACATCAAATAAAATAAAGTACATACTATAAAATAACATCAAATAAAATAAAGTACATACTATAAAATAACATCAAATAAAATAAAGTACATACAATAAAATAACATCAAATGAAATAAAACCCTTTGGTGCAGTGAATAGGCCTTGATCCAGTCCATTGAAATGTATGTTAAAATATAAGTGGTCCATTTTCAGTTGCATGCTCATCTTATTGTTTTGCACTGAGCTGCTTCAGAGGAAGATGAGTGAAGAGGACTCAGGATGCTCTTCGTGTCTGTCAGCCTCTTTCTCTTTGCAAAAAAATCTGCCAAGACAAGCAAGAAGAAAATAAGACGTCAATTCACCTCTTGTCCTGTCATAGTAAGTGAACATCTACAGGAGCATGACGTGGATCATGGATCATAGATCATAGATCATAGATCTGTTCCTCACCTGTGATTCGCGCGCCGTTTCTGGGCTTGGCTGCCGGTTTTGAGTGCGTCCTCTTCCTCCGGACGGGCGTCACTTCAGCGGGACGCTTGCGCGTGTTGGAGATGCTGGAGCAGTTCTCCTGGTCGGTGCCCGAGCTTTCCCCGGGGTCGCTGAGCCTGTCGTCCCCCTCAGTGTTGGAGGGACAGACGGCCTCCTTCAGCTGGTCGGACTCCTGATAGAAAGCGGCCGCGCAGTGAGTGGGTATTTCCTCCCACTGAAACCTGCCGGCCAGCGGCGTTTCACTCTGGAAGTTAAAGTTCCAGCGGCGGCTGTCCTGCTCAGAGATCTCCTTCAGCCTCTGCTTCAAGTCCCGGCGCAGCTGGTCGTGGTCCACCGGGCCAAAGAGACTCCTGCAGACCGACTCTCTGCGCCTGATAGGATCCATCCTTTAAGGGGTTCTGGTGGAGTTTTGATGGGAGAAGTCTTGGTGGACTTTGGTGGTTAGCTGTTGATGCTGTCTCCCTCTGGTCTCCTCTGGTCATCACGTTGCTGCAGGGCGATTTAAAGGCTGCAGGGCGCACGGTGTCCTGTTTGTACACAATGAGCAGAGGCTGCCGATTGGCTGCAGCTCTCTGAATTGGCGGATAAAGGGAGAGGGCGGGATCCATTCACTGTGGGAAGAGGACCACTGAGACCATCAATAAAAGGCTCTGGTTCCCTCTGGGACTCTTTTGTGTAAAAGTCTGTCCTATCAAGTAATGATCCATGATGATTTATTCTGTTTGACAGCACATGTGCATTTTGAAGACACATCTTGTCATCTTGGGTTCATCTTACTTTTCATTTAAATCATTGCAAACTGATAGTAAGAGCAAAACAATCCTAAAAAACTGTAGCTTAGCAGCCACTGAATCTCTGTTAATGTACTTTATGCTTTTTTTTTCTTAATTGCAGAGCGAAAAATTGCAGAAGTGCAGTTTAGCCTCCATCAAACGGTGACTCATGGCTACCACAGGGTGCCTGTGGGCCATAGGGGCCGAAATGAGCTTTTAAATTAAGTATATGGTCTCAAAACGAAAAGTAGTTACAATCAGGAGATGATATTTAGTTGAAATTACAGGTCAAGACTATGGTAATTGAAAAGTATTGCTTTAATTGCTTTTTTTTTTACTGTTGAAAGAACAGTTTCCCACGGAGATTAGAGTTGTGGAACGGTCCTAATTTTTGCACTTTCTTTGGAAAACTTAAATTAATTTTGCTACTATATATTATTATAATTTCCACTTGATCAAACAGATTTTTAAACTTTGACTGAGGCACTTAAGGAAGGCTCTGTTCTCACTCACACAGTTCAACACATTTATAGCTGCCAGTAAAACCACAGCCTGACTTGCTGGCCACTGAGCAGCTCCACTGGAGAGGTAGGGGGTTTATGGGCCTTGCATGAGGGCCCTTCAGTGGTGGTAATGAGGGGGAGGATTTTCCCCACCCTAGATTTTGCTGATGAAGGCTGGGGGAGGCAGTTCTGTGGAACAGACCAAAAGAAAAAAGAGCCAGAATTTGAAAAAACACAGCTCTCTGTCTGCAGCTCTCCCCTCTCCTCCATGGATGTATAATGAGAAGTGGATACAGCGTTGGAAGTGTGGCCCCGTTCATTCCTATGAAAGCTGCTCAGTGGTGTATGAAGCCAAAAGAGTTTGACATCCCGGGGATAGAAGTGCCTGGATCGTCCGTATTGTTGAGCCCATACAAGCATGCATACTAGTGTCTTGGGTCGGCTATCTTCTGGTTGGCCATCCGCTAATTTGAGTGGGGATGAAATTATTTAATGGTGCAGCTCTTCTAGACTCTCTAAATGTTATCAGACTGAACGGATCACATTCTGAAGTTGAAACAAATCATTCCCTCGGGGCTTTGCTCTCCAAAGAAGTTATCCACTGACTTCCAGACATTTCTTTCACAATGTAAGTCCATGGAAAAGATTTTTGGGCCCAATCACGTCAAGTGGCGAACACCATTGTTATTATTACACAGTTTGGCCACTATGTAAAATTGGCCTCAAAGCCTGGTGCAATTCCTGGGGGCTTGCTCTCCCTCCTTTGTCCTAAGCCCCTTCACCACTAAAGCACAGGCATTTGCATGTGTTTTACACTTATAGGAAAATGAAGTCAGCAGCTTCAATCAATTGTTCTTGTGATCCCAGTGGTTGTACCGTGTAATTACCGTTACCTTTGTATTACCGTCCACTTTTCCTTGCAAACATGTGGACCTCTAAGGCCCTTTGACGTTAAATGCTGTGATTGGAGACTCTAATGTTATTTAGCGTTAGCAACATAAACATGAACTAGAATTAGCCACAGCCTTTGGCTTTGAATGACTAAACTATAGGAACATTCAACATAGCCGCTCATCACCTGCTCTCATGGTAAATCTATATACACAATCTGACAAACCACTGTGACACATTTAGGGATTACAGGAAAATAAAACTAGCATGAATTTAAAGATATGAGTTATGTTACGGTCAGCAGGAAGCTAACCTGTTAGCAACATTCAAGATTTCAATGAAGACACTCATCGCTTGCTTTCATGTTAAATCTACAAACACAACGTACTGATGTGCTGTAAGAGATGCTATAATAATGTTGACACAAGCTAACGGACCAGTGCAACACATTTAGATATTACAGGAAAGCAGAGCCAAGAGGTGTAGAAGTCTAGTTTTCTCTTTCTGAATTACAACATATTCAATGGCAGAGGTGTGGACTCGAGTCACATGACTTGGACTCGAGTCAGACTCGAGTCATGAATTTGATGACTTTAGACTCGACTTGACAAAATGTAAAGAGACTTGCAACTCGACTTGGACTTTAACATCAGTAACTCGTGACTTCACTTGGACTTGACCCTTTTGACTTGAAAAGACTTGCTACTTTCCCCGAAGATTACGGACGGAGACGCAACAACTTCCAACTTTGTTCGACATTTGAAACTGCACAAAGAATAGTAAATTAAGCTAACACTAGCTTACAGGCTAACTAATTTAACTGCTAGCTGCAACTCACTGATAGCGTCACTGTGCTAACACGGTTTAAGGACTCGAAAGGACTTGAAACTCAAATGGTAGGACTTGGACTTGACTTGAGACTTGTCGGTCTTGACTTGGGACTTGACTCGGGACTGGAGGGCAAAGACTTGAGACTTACTTGTAACTTGCAAAACAATGACTTGGTCCCACCTCTGTTCAACGGATTTTTTGCCCAATGACACCAAAGATAAAGTGGCTATCCCAGCTTTAGTCTGGCGACCTTCGAGTCCCCTATTCTTAAACCTTTGACTTTGTGTGTTTAGCTGTCCTTGAACATGTTGTCAACAAGTTGTCCACTTGCACTACTTTTTCTAACAGTTAAGTATTTGAAATAAATGTGTCATTAGGCAGGAGTACGTGGTCCTGATGAGAATCAATGTGCAGCAGTTGACCATTATGCAAAGCAAAGATGCACAGCGGGGTGCGGAGTTGGCCAGAGGGAGAGCCCCACCTCTTTACCACTTCCTGATGGCCCAGGTGGTTCACTGGACTGTGAAGGAAAAACCTGCAGCCTTTACAGGTGAGGTTCAGCCAGAGGAGAGGGACATTCATCTCAGACATGCAGGAAAGACAAGACACACCTCTGGTGAGTATTTAGCAGCCTTTTTTTGGTTTGTTTTTCACTGTAAGAACGTCTAAGTCCGGCAAAATCCTATCTGGTTAATGTGCTGTTATATTATGACCAGTGTATTCACATAAAACATCTACTCTGTAAGTCAAGGATGATAAAGCGACATGGAGAATCATCCTATGTTTTATGTGCTGTATAATGGAAAATTGTGTATGATTTCATATCTGGAGGATGTTATTACACAGTTGAAGAGTTTGACTTGCAGATGAAGCAGAAGTTGTGGGTTTTGTGTTTTTCTGAACCTAAAGAGATTTACTTACCTTAGGATCTTTACAGTATTTCTACAAAGGTGTTACAAATGTAGACACATATTTCATACATTTCTCCCCTAACCCTAATTAAGCAATCCTTATATTACCACAATTGCATACTTATATTAATAACCAACACTTTGTATGCGCAATGTCTTACCTGTCCTGTTTTAAGGTTAGGTGAAACATTGTTTTTTCAAGATAAAAAGATCAGGCACACAAGATGCTGAAAGTTTAGGTTTCTATTGGTTTCTATTATGTACACTCTTAGGACAGGAGTATGGATTTTCACTTTAGGGACATTGCTTTTAAGCAAAGTTTCTATGATTTGCAAGTGTTGCAATACGTTAAGATTCAATAACGAATGCAAATTTTGAAACATTTTATTGCTTTTTCTTCTCAGGGATTCATCTTATAAGATTAAAAGAGGTTTCTGCGTGTGTTCAAAGGGTGTTGCTGGGCACTACAGTTTCACACATGCTCACAAACTGTAGCTGCGCGTTTTCTGTCTGTTAATGCACACAAATAGATGAAGAAATCCCAGATCATCATTTCCTCTGCAGAAAAGAGGGGTTCATTATGCCAGACTTCAAGCAAAATGTAAATTGTGTGTACGTGGATGGATGTGTGTGGTAATGAAACACACATTCACACACACACACACACACGCATAGGCGAGCATCCTTTCCTCTACCTTTGCATGCAAATCGTTCTGTTTGCATGCCCAATAATTTTCCCTCCCATACCCAGGCCTGTAGTCAAATAAAGGCTTCCACAACAAGCTGCTCACTTACATTAAAACAGATGGCTAAACACAAATTGACTCTCTGAGTCTGTGTGTTAACCACGGCACCACAATTCTATTAGAACACCCAGTACCCAGGGAGACAACTGCTCTTCTTCAAAGAAATATGACAAGAAAAATAGCACTTGTGCTCAATTTTTGTTATAAGCATCTTTCACGCACAGCTCAAGTGCCCACGCAAATAAGGCCGGCTGATAAAAGTCTGCTCAGGCAAATGGATAATCTTATCAATAATGAATGAGTTTCCTTTCTGAACCCAGTGTCATTTATTTCAATGAAAAGAGTCTTTAAGAGACAAACAGACTGTAGTTGTTTTCATTGTAAAACAATAACTAAGTACAAACCGAGTCATAATGTCAAAAGAATATTTCAGACTGCTCAGTACAACTTATATTCTTGTCATTTGACATAATATCAGAGGGGTTTTATGTTCAGAGGTTCTGGTGGGATTCCACAGTATTGTGGCCCAGTTTTCTTGGTTTCATTTATATGAGTGACAGCATTTTGTGTATTTCTAGTTCAAACATAGTGCAGCAAGCACTTTGCATATGAAGCGAGGATGAAAATTCTGCCAACTTTGCATTGACCACAAGTACTTCTAAGAACCCTCCTCTCTGTGAAAAGAGTGGTGAGTGAGTCATAATGCATTTAGTGGAAAATTGACATAATATCGGTGCATTCATTTGCTTACAGGGGACGCTTCAGCCACGGACACGATGTCTGCGATGTGGGGACGTACTGGAGTGGTCAGAGGAGCACAGGTGTGTGTGTGTATGCATAAGTGAAAGGTCAGCCTATTCCCTCCGCATGAGGTGATGTATATAGCAGAATTGACAGAAACAAATTCCAGGCCTGCTCAGTATTCATGATTTAGAAATCGCCATCAGATCAAATGAAAATACACATTTGCATTTGCCGTCGCACCCATAACAGTCCAGTGACTATCAGGTCATAAGTAGAAGCAAACATTTGTACTGAACTAACGAGCCTTAACCAAGTATAGTTTACTGCTTAGATTATGCACGAGAGCTGATCATAATGCCGTAGCTGTTGAAGAGAATCCTTTCTCCAATGTTAAATACTACAAGCAAAGTTCCACATTCTTTATACAACAGATTATGGACGATGCAGCCAAATCATGAGGCACTCAGAATACCTCCCACAAGGCAAAATCATCTAAATAAGTTATTTTTCCTGATAGAACATGTTCATAGATTTTTAATCCACCCCTGCATCTGGATCTGCTTCAACAAATTATGCATCGTGATGCTGTAGAAAGCTTCGACCCTGTCTGGAAATATTAGAGCTTTGCCCAATTAATGATGAAAGTGTAGGTTATAGTATACTGTAGATTAACGCTGAATTAATGGTGAGTTTGAAAATGGCTTGGAGTTTTGCACTCCTGTCCAGGCGTTCGCTACACCATGGGAGAGCAGGAAGAAAGAAAAGACTTGGTGCATATTTATGAGGAACTTAGCGATAAGGATGTTCCAGGTCAATGGCAGATCAGAGCAGCAGAGGTATTTTTTTTGCCTTTTGTGTGTTGGTAGAAAGTACTATATAATACAACAGATTTATCTTTTTAATGTGTTTCTCTCAGTGTCCTGCTGGGCTGTTCCTGCTGCTCTACAGTGGATGAGACGCTGGAGAATGTAGCCAGAGGTCTGGCCAGCAGAGTGAAGAAGGAGAACAATCACTGGGCAGCTGGAAGAGTGGGCGACATTGACTTCATTGGCTCTACTAAAACAAGAGGGAAGGTGAGTATAGATAACAAATACCGAAGCTTATATAACCGCACACAGAGTTTGTCAAGCAAAATAATGACATCAAGTCGTCTCTTTGTATCCAGTTCTTAAGGGTGCGCAGCAACACAGACCCAGTGCAGATCTACCAGATGCTGACAGAAGAGTGGGGCCTTGCTTCTCCACACCTGGTGGTGGCGCTGGTGGGAGGAGATGAGCTGGCTCAGATGAAGCCCTGGCTCAGGGACACTCTGAGAAAAGGACTTGTGAAGGCTGCACAGAGCACAGGTTATCAATCAATTTGCCAAAACTGGCCTTGGCTCTCGAACTCGAAAGTCACTGATAGAGAATGGCTTCTCTGTTGCCGTCTATTGGAAGGTCGTAGAATAACTAGAAACACCTCAACAAGATGAAAGCCGGCCCTCTATTTAGATGTTCAAAGTCCAAAATGAGAATCATGAATTTGCATTTTTCATGTAGTTTAAATGCATGAATGGTGAAATATTTTCATGAATTTTAATGCACAGAATGCTTTTAACCGTAAGATCATCACCTAATTGGCATAATCAATAGGTCAGCTATTTTTATGGAATGGAAGACATAACTTGTTGGTTTGATACGTAAACATAGTAGAGAGTCGTTCGTAGTGTACAAAAAATTGTCGATTCCACATACACCCACATATGCAAGTGCTTCTCTATTCTCTAGGGGCATGGATTTTGACTAATGGCCTTCGCTTTGGCATCACTAAGCACTTGGGCCAGGCGGTGAGAGATCACTCCCTGGCCAGCACCTCCTCTAAAGTTCGTGTAGTGGCCATTGGCATCGCACCCTGGAACATGATCCACAATCGAGAGGCTCTACTCGCTGCCAAGGTTTCCATACAGACACAGACAATATAGAGCTAATAAAAACAACAGCAGTGTGCAAATATTTACATCTTTCACATCAATGTGTTCACGCTGTCCACTGTCTGTCTGCACACTTGTATTTATGTTTTCAAGGTGGACGAGCCGGCAGCATACAAGCCACAGGACTTGCCTCACGGATCAGTGTATTCCCTGGACAGCCACCACTCTCATTTCGTGCTCGTGGAGGAGGATCCCAATAGACCAGGAGCCACCAGTGAAATGAGGGTGAAGCTTCTGAAGCACATCTCTCTTCAGCGCACTGGTTATGGAGGTAAAACTCATTAGGTCACTGCTGGGAACCATTAATGGAATGAGAATCTTTACTTAAGCAGTAACAATTATACCTAATTTAAAATGACCCCATCAAGTGTTAGAGTCTTGCACTTGTGTAAAATAACACAAATGCAAACACTAGAATATGAGGAGTAGGAGTACTCATTCCGTCAAATGGTTCCTTTCATGGTATTAAATTATGCATTAAGATGCATTGAGCATTATTTCGCCTTGGTGCTGTTCATAGTACAGGAGGCTGCTTCATATTTTATGATCTTCATACGGCTTGCTGTAAACTCATATACCTCAATATTGTACGCAAGTGCAGAAGTCAAGTAAATGCACATTTAGAACTCTTTTTTAATATATCTCTGCAATTTAAATTCTGTATGTTGGTTATAGACTCTCCACTGCCTGTAGAAAAAAAAACACCGGCAATTGTCAGTCAGTAGAGTCGTCTAAAAGGAGCGTCAGGAATGTATATCGCCTCACCTGCGTGCTCATGAGCACTGTGTAAACAAAACAAGGACACATCAAAAACATTGATCCAGCGTCCAAAACTTCACCTCTCATTGCCTTTCAAGGCCACTGTCGCGTCAAGTTTTATAATGCTTTCCTTTTCTTTTTCTGGGAAACCCTCACACATAGTATGCAGCTATAATTATACTGGTTCCCAACTTTTTGGTGAGGACATCCCATGGGGTCACAGGATGAATATAAAGAGCTGTGAGATGATTAAGAGGGAGTAAAAAAAAAAAAGGAAAAGTATTTCTTCAGGCCTAAAAAAGTGTTCAAATTTAACAATCTGGGGGAGGAGCACCTCTCTATGCTGCTCACAACTCACAATTAACATAATCATAATAATGTGACACTCAATAAAATTCAGATAAGTACTATCATGAATATACCTTTCGGTGCTTGCAGGCGCAGGCAGTTTTGAGATCCCTGTTCTGTGTCTGTTGGTCCACGGGGAACCCAGGATCCTAAAAGTAAGTTTCATTTCATTTCGCTGTGTTAGTTACTCAAGAACTTTAGACATGACCGCAAAGAGACCTTTTGAAAACTGGATATCTCTTTTGTCACGTGAGACTGTGCACAATCTGACTCTGAACAGTAGCTTCGGCTTGAGAATTAGGCTCCAGATCAAATTTTGGTTGTGCCACCTCCTGAAGTAGTGAGCCAAAGCCAGACTGCGCAACAAATTCTTTCTGTTCTCACAAAACTAATCTCTTTGGCTAGAAAGCTCGTCAGAGCAACCAATTTATTTGCATAAGTAGAGCCATGAGCGAGATTGTAGAATACAGCTCACTCTGATCAATATAATTCTCTGTTTATGTTTATTTGAGAAGTTATTTAGTGAAAATGGATGTTTGTGAGTTTGCCTGCAAGTCTGAACACTGTGTCCCTTTCTGCAGAGGATGTACAAAGGCATTGGCAATTCGACACCATGGCTGATCCTGGCAGGCTCGGGAGGCGTGGCTGACATCCTCGTCACGCTGATGAATAGGGGCTGCTGGGATATGGACAGTGTTCATGAGCTGCTGCTGGACACCTTTCCAAATGCCCACCACAGCACCGACATCAGTAACTGGGTCAAGCTGGTGAGAGCGCTGTGCACAGCATGGAGGCAGGCACATACACATCACATGAACTGAACATTGCCAGAAAAATGGGGCAAACTGGGAAAGATTGTGAGGGAAGCTAATGTGGGATTTTTTTTATCCTTATCTTCAAAAGTTGTATGTGATGACCTAATTAAGAATATGATGGAGGAGGAAAAAATACCAATAATGTAATAACATCTTTTTTTAAGCTAACATACGCAATGAAGGGATTGTGATTTTAGAAAGTAATACATTAGTCCTAGAAAACTGCACATTTATTCATTTAAATGAGGTATTATTATGGTATCATTAAATGATGGTATGTAATAACTGACTATCAATGTGCCAATCAGATCCAGAAGATCCTTGATCATGGGCATCTCCTTACCGTACATGACCCTGAGCAGGAGAGCTCTGAGCTGGACACGGTCATCCTCAAGGCGCTAGTCAAGGGTAAAGTACATTGTGAGAGATATGTTATCGAAAAACGTGCAATTTTCTTAGGCTGTACAATTACAGTTTTTGAGACTTGACAGGTGGATGGTGGAGAAAGAGCCTTGACATTTTGAGCACTGAGCATGGAGGTTGTGAACCTGTTAACATCTTGTATGCTGTGTGTGTGTGTGTGTGTGTGTGTTTCAGCTTGTAAAAGCCAGAGTCAGGAGGCTCAAGACTTCTTGGATGAACTGAAGCTGGCTGTGGCCTGGAACAGGGTGGACATTGCCAAGAGTGACATCTTTAATGGAGATGTGGAGTGGAAGGTGAGACGAATGCATAGTCATTCGAGGTTTGTCACACTCTGGTAATTAAACCTGTCTCACATTCAGTGTGGTTGAAACTGTAAAGTTCAACTTACAATCAAGTCAAACTTCAGAATTAAAATCAAAAACAAGACTTCTAGTCTCTAGTCTACTACCATACTAGTAGTTCTATGAACTACTAGTATGGTAGTATGGTAGTATGGTCACTATCTATATCACTATCTACTATGTCACTATCTATATCTATATTTTAGTGTGTTAGTTTGCTAACACTTAACATATTAACAGTCAGGACACACAAATGTCAGTGGGATTCATCCTCTGGGGACCATGAATTCCTGTACAAAATTGACAATCCAGTAGTTTTGAGATATTTCAGTCTGAACCAATGTGATGGGCCGATCAACCAACCCAGAAACGACCACCTGACTGACATTGCCATCCCTATCATCGCTAATAATTTTTTTTGCATTAGCTTTTCTTATGTATTTGTTTACATTTGTATTCAATCGAGGTGAAAGCGACTTACTGACTAGTGACTTATTAGATATCTAAAACTAAGAGCGGCAAGCCAGTGGAAATTGTAGTAAAGGGGAAATGAACCTGACAACTACAACCTTTTTCATAGGAAGAAGAGAAAACAGCTGCTTTATGAGCCATTGTAACAAAGACAAATGATCTCTGCAGGCATGCGATCTTGAGGAGGTGATGATGGATGCGCTGATCAATGACAAACCCGACTTTGTGCGCCTCTTTGTGGACAACGGTGTGAATCTGGGCGAGTTCCTTACCTACGGTCGTCTGCAGGAGCTTTACTGGTCGGTGTCAGAGAAGAGCCTCCTTCACAACCTCCTCCTCAAAAAGTACGAGGAGAAGCAGCTTCTGCTTAGAGCTGCCAGGACACCTGGTCCACCTGTGCATCATCCGCCTGAGCAAGGGGACCGGAAACCCCGCTTTACCCTGTATGAGGTTGCCAAAGTGCTGAAAGACTTTCTGCATGACTCCTGCAAAGGCTTTTACCAGAAGATTCCTGCAGTAAGTGATGTGCACTGTTTCGAACGTTTCCAGTAAATCATATACAGTAAGAAACTATAAGAACTCCTTTCAGCTGATGCATTACATTCCACCTTAGATTGCTTCTTGCTGTGGTTCTCATCCTTTCTAGCTTTTGACAACTTAAAACAAAGCAATGTCTATTTGTGACCCTTTGTCACAGTTTGCATTTGTCTGTGAGTTTTGAGCAGAGTGATTTTTTCCCTCTAAAACCCTCTCGAGTGAAACGAGTGTTTCATTTGAAGCTGTTATGGGCATGAAAGATGCAATGAAATATACCGACTTCATGGTAAACACACTCAGTGAATCCTTGATGGTGACCTCGTCCTGCAATAGTAGGAGAAAAACATCAAATCTATCCAATCCTAACTTTCAGGTAGTCCTGCCCTTCTGTCTATCAACTCAGTCTTTCTCTCCAGAACAGATTTTTCATTGGTTTTCTCTTTGGAATGATCTCCATCTGTGTAATGTATTTCCCAATAACCTATTTTGGCAGGAGATATCATTTTTGAGGAAATGAAAAGGCCATTATGTGATGCCTTTAAGAGATGCAACTATCGAAGTAGTAGTTTTCCTGTTTTCTGTCCTGTGTCAGCATGCAACATGTTCGATTTTCCTTGTGACTCAGTGGAGAGGTCCCCCATGCTGAGCACTGCTGGGCAGAGGCCTTCAATTTTACCACTATTGCAAAAAGGAAGAGATGGATCATTGAGAAATCTTGTCTAAATACACCCATTGCAAGGATCTGCAATGTATTTACTCCTCTCTATGCTGTGTAATGTATGTTTGCACCATGTTATACAGCTAAAAAAGGTAATAATCCCATGTCGGATATCTCAGTTGATGATCAAAATCAAATTGTCACTTGGCCGAAGCTCTTGCTTGCAATAGATTGTATTACTCATGTGATAACTGCATGTTCTGTAAACTGTGTGCAGCTACCCTGTTTACGCTACACATTTGATACAGATAGTTTACTGTGTGTTCAGGAGAAGCCGTCGAAGGGTCGACTGTTCCACAGCCAGAAGAACCTGGCCGAGTTAGAGGAGCGCTGCGAACATCCTTGGAGGGATCTCTTCCTCTGGGCGGTCCTTCAGAACCGACAGCAGATGGCTAACTACTTTTGGGCCATGGTCAGTCTTGTCAGCATCTTTTGTCAGTTTAGCTCCAATTCATATTAGTTTGTGTGTTTCAATCAATACAAGTCTGAATGTGCCTGGCATTAGCAAAAGTTACTTAAACCTAACTGATGTGAGCTGAATTATACTGTGATAGTTTGTATTCCAGGTTCAGTGCGAATAAGAGTGATGTGGGCCAATACAGTGCAGGTGCAGGTCAGTCCTGCCATATGAAAATGTCACTCTAGATAAAAGAGCCCAGCAAACAGCATATTTATCAAGAACTGGGGTGAACTAAAAAGCTATCTTATCACCGAGAACATTATTCAAATGAAGGTCATGCTGCTTCATGGGGCAGTATATTCAATGAGCGTTGAGGTAGCGCAGGCGTATCTAAAGTCCTGATGAAGTTAATGAGAAATATATCCTGACACGGGATTGATGTCCTATGAATAGCTTAAATGACACCAATCAATGATAATCGCTCTTTGTTTTCAACATCTTTTCAAGGCACCTTTCATTTCTTTATTGCCCTTCTCCGAACTAGGGGAACCAATTATTGTAATCTCACAAGCGGTCATCCGGATGTGCTCCTTTCCTGCGTCTTACTTCAAACATTATCTGAAATAATGGTAATTGCATTCAGCGTGTGTACATCCCCCACTGCAAATCGTTGTCCAGACTCTGGGTGGAATATCTGCATTCATAATTTGATTGTTTGAAGTATCTCTCATGTTTAAGGTCTCATCACAATTATCCTTGCAGATGAATAATGCCAACCAAATATGCACATACATTTGAACCCCGCAGTAATATCATACAGTGTGACGTATAAGACTCCTTGATCATTTAAATAAGGAGTTATGGGGTCCACATCACTGAGTGTAACCCTCTGTGAGCCCTCTCTTTTAGTAAGTTGTTCTTCATTTCCATATTTGTCATGTTAGTACTATAAACATTTCTGGTACAATATATGGAACACCTTAGGGTTACTATTAACTGTTGGTTAGAGAAAACGACAATGCAATAAATATAATGTACCACAATGCCATAATAGGTAATTACAATTTCTTATCAAAAATGACAAACTCAAGATTGTGATTGGGAAAAAGAGTATATTGGTTAACTTTTAGCTTTTGTGTTCCCATAAACGCCCTCTTCCTTCTATTCCCGCTATCCCCACACTGTAAAATGTAACTGATCACTTTAAAGACGAAAAAGAAGCAAACTACAGACCTCTCAGGGATAAGTTTAACTGTGTTCTACAGATGTGACTTGGTACTCGGTCTTTAGTGTTACTGTTCATCACACTGTTTCTACAATATTTCTTGTAGTTCATAGTTTGCTGGCGTGAAAGAATGCATTTGCATCATGAGTGAAGTTATGGCCACTGTGAGCGCCTTCCCTCCAGTACGGGAGCAAAGGGCCATTTTGCATTATGATAGATGATCAAGCTGTTTCTGGTTTTAAGAAACAGTTCGCCAATTTCAGAAATACGTTTATTTGTTCATTTTTGTTATTAGAAAATTAGTACCACTATAATATCTGGCCGTTTCTTATCAAGCTGGACCTAGGAGCTTAGCCTAGTTTAGCATAAAGACTGCAAACAGGGCCACAGCTTTTTCCAATTAACATATTATATATTGTTTGATTAATCTGTACAAAAACTGAAAGTGTACCAACAACAAGTTGTGGTTTTACATGCCAAACAATTTCTTGGTAGGGTGAAGACTATTTCTTGGAGAAATGTTGCTTCTGACAGACTTGTCTATCTTCTTGCGTACCTCTCGGTACGAAAATAATTAATCATATTTCTCTAAAACTTGACTATTCCTGAAATTAATAAAGAGCCATGTCAAAGGTTTTACATATCTTCACCTATACTTAGAACTACCAACGATTTTCAATTTCCATTCAATTAATTCATTATCCACAGGCAGAGATAGTGATGCCTTTTATTTTCAATCTGCACTTTCAAGCACATAATGTAAGGTAGATTAAAATAACTGAAGTCGCAATGTTCACTGAGCTCAATGTCATAGTGCACAGAAATGAACCGAAGTTGAAGTTGAAGGAAGGAAAAGCACATTCAAAAAAATCTTTAAAACTAAGTGTGTGCTTTGGAAAACTGAGCAGATAAAAAAAGTGAAGTGAATTATAGTAAATGAGCACAAACATCTCACAGCTGTAAAAACACCAATTCAGTGATGTCCAGGGTGAGAGTGCATTTGGATCCATGAATCCATAGTCATTAAAAACTGTGATAGCAGGTTGGAAGCTGCTTCAATTAGTTTCCTGCTGTTTTAGTAGACAGGCCATGAGAACAACTACATCTAAGATATTAATGTTTTATGCTGTTATAGCTTTTAGGTCTATAACTTAAAATCCCAACAGTTTGTCTTAAATTATGCATTGTACGTTAGAATGACTGTAGTTTACATGGTCATAAAAATCAGACTGAGGGTTGCTTGAAACAGTAGCGCGACTCACAGGTGGAAATGTGTCTGTTGCAGCCTGATGCACCGTACACTCCATTTAGATGCAAAAAGAAGCAGCTCTCTAAAATTCTAAATTAGATCTCTCAGATCCCTCTCTCAGACCCATTTCTTGGATCCAGCTTTCTTCTAATCCTTCAGGGCCCTGAGGCAGTTGCGGCAGCGCTGGCGGGTTGTAAGATTCTGAAAGAGATGGCACGACTAGAATCTGAAGCTGAGTCTGCACGTAGTATGAAGGAGGCCAAGTATGAGCAGTTTGCCCTCGGTAAGTACATATGCCGTTCGATGGCAACAGCTGACAGTGTGATTAGGAGAAGTTAAGGTCAGACTTAGCAGGAGGCTCGTTCACTAACTTTAACAACACAGCAAAACTAACACAAACAGATGCCCCTGGAAGGGGATAAAATATGAACATGGATGTGAATGTGAATGTGAGAGCCAAGTGGCTGACACTGTGTACCTACTGTTCTTGTTGAGGCAGATGTCTTCGGGGAGTGTTACTCCAACAGTGAAGACAGGGCTTATGCTTTGTTAGTGAGAAGAACACACTGCTGGAGCAAATCTACGGTCCTTAACTTGGCAACAGAGGCAGATGCAAAGTCCTTCTTTGCCCACGATGGAGTGCAGGTAACAAAGATACACATAAATATGCTAGTTTGGCTCCAAGTTAAGTAATTCTTTCAGCGACTGTAACCTTTTTAACTTAAATACTTAAAGTTTGAAATTATTGTGCATTTTGATTGTGAGGTAGTTTATTTTACTGCCTTATGTGTCGAATTACTGTTTTACAGATATTAAAAAGTTTTCCCGGGTATTGCATGCCATTACATGCTTACTGCGAAGTCATGTATTTTGCTACTCACCAGACTCCATTTAGGGCACAATTTTGGCTAAATATCGCTGCAACAGGCGTCTTTGTCATTACAAAGTCATCAGTGAGAGTTAATTGGTATCCAATGTCAGCAGGGAAAGTTGCTTTGCTGAAAACTCCTGACAGTGAAGTAATATTTTCATAAAGCGCACAGTTGGAATAATAAAGCCTTTTTAAAGGGGAATCTGTTCATTATAATTCAGTCCAATGTTTCAAAAGAAGGTGGATTTTACCAGTCTGTTACAAAGGGTGGAGAAGCCCATGACTAAGCATCAGGTGTCCCGTCATCTCATGTGAGTGAAATCATCCTAAACTGCAACCACACAGCTGTGGGGGAGGAAATGTGTCAAATTCATATGAAATAGTTTGACGAGGTGGGGGGGGGGGGGGATTGTCATACAACTAAAGTAACTTCTTGTATGATTGTCACCCAGATAAGGGCACAGGACTGTAAGGCAGAAATATTTAAAGGACAGTGGTGCCCTCTTGTGGTGATGTCAAGTTAATTTGTCCCTCTTGTGAAACTCTGTCTGACCCCAACATAAATCATACGAAACTACACTGTTCATGCAGGCTCTGCTCACAAAGATTTGGTGGGGGGCGATGACGACGGACACAGCCATCTCCAAACTTGTGGTGTCCTTCTTCTGTCCACCACTCATCTGGACCAACCTCATAAAGTTCAGGTGATCAGTCCGTACTCTGCCTCACCGTTTGTCTTGGCCACATGGATGTACCGTATGTCTTTTTCTTGTGCGCGCCGACACTTTCATATGTGTGTCTCAGTGATGAGGAACTTGATCATCATAATGGCCACGAGCAGTTTGTGGAGCTGGACAGTCTGGATACAGAAAAGGCTTTGCTGTTGACTGACGACGATGACCCTCTGTGAGTTCAAATAATACTGAATTCCTGTGAAATAATCAGATAATTGTCTTTGTTAAATAATAGTTCAGTTGATTCAAATGCCGACACACACACAGACTTGAACATAAAACATAATAAAATCCATGGAACATTTTAGAAAAATTAGTAAAACACACATTTTAAACACAGGCTCACACAAAAATCAGAAAACTCAATTATCAGTGGCATTAACATCAATCATTTTCCACTGTTCCAATTTACATTTAGATCATGATATAGTTGTTACTTATGTTTTGTGTGTAAAAACAGTTTGAGAAGCACTTGAGTGTCTCTTCTACTCTTTATTTTCCAGGGACTCTTCACCTGGAGGTCCAGCAGCTCAGAGCTGTGCGTCTGTCTGGTGGCGTTTCTTACTCCGCCGCTGGCGTCGCTTCTGGAGCGCTCCTGTCACTGTGTTCCTGGGTAATGTCATCATGTACTTCGCCTTCCTCTGCCTCTTCACCTACGTGCTCCTGTTAGACTTCCGCCCACCGCCGCCCCTCGGCCCCGGAGCCCCGGAGATAATGCTCTACTTCTGGGTCTTCACCTTGGTGTTGGAGGAACTTCGACAGGTGACCGTCAAAGCATCCAACCTCGCTGGCTCCTTTATAATCCCGCTGCATGTTTCCAAACACATTTTAAGCTCTCAGAACATTATTCAATGCCATTCTCATTAGACAGTGTTCAGGCCTGACAAGCCAGACATATCTGAATAGGAGATGATGTGAATTGCTACAATGAGCTCATTCTCTCTGGGGTTTTAAGGATTCATGAGCACTTCACCTTTCTGCCTGACTCCCTCCCGGTGAGCCAGGTCATACAAGCATGATCCCTTATTGCACTGATCCCACTGAGCCCTCCTCCCTTGGGCACAAAAGTCCCAGATGAGACAGCCCTTCACTGCTGTTCCCTCTGCTCGCTTTTTTCAATATGCATCTCAGAAAGAGTTGAACAGAACTATGGCACAGGCTTCTAAAAAAAGAACCACCCTGCTACAGGCGGCCCTGGCTTGCTGCCGAGCCCAGGGGTGAATGCGTGTCCCGAAAGGAAGAAGATGCCACGGGGGCCCCTGTTGTTACCATACTTGTCACAGAACAATGTTACAAACTGGAGGTTAACCAGCTTCTTCAATCTGATGGACAAGTGCACAGCTGCTCACTGTCACAAAGTTGTGACAAGCAATATGTTGTTGCATGAACTGATGTAGGTGGTTAACGATATATATATACACAGTAGCCTATATATATTTTTATGTAAACACATGCAAAGTATTTTCTGTACTTGACATTTCAGCAGTGCTGCAAGTAAAGGTCCAAGTAAGAAGCAGAGACTCCCATTATATTTTTATTAAAATACTGTGTTGGGGAATTCTGTCTCTTCAAAGACACTGAAACTGAACAGATCTGACCTGACAAGATCTGGTAGGAGGAGATTTATCAGTTGTGTTATTGACACGGTATCTATGTCATGTATGTGAAATATGTGATTTGGTTTCTTATCAGTCGACCGTCCTGGCCATTCGTCTGATGCTATAGCTGCTACAGTTATAGCTGCAGTATGTAGACATCTTGCTGGCCTTTGTTGCATGACAGTCAGGGCTTACACACCAGTCTATCACTTTATGAGAGGAACATTCTGCCCTCAGCTTGTTCTCAAACCAATTGTGCCATCAAGGGACCGATCCCTGGTTCTTGATGCACTCACGGGTGCCCTTTTCAAACCACAGGAGACAACTCAACCTTACACTCAGAGTGTCAGAGACACTTTACAGGATTTAGGAATTGGGGCACTGCAGGTGCTTCAAAAGCAGCAGGGCTGTGTACCCGTTAACTGCCTTTTGGCCCTGCAGGTGTGTCTGAATAGGGCTCAGCTATGATAGAGAGAAAACTCACTTGTGACATACCGGATGGTTTAAAAAGGTTTATTGAAGGCTCACTTACACTGAAACACCTTGAACTAATCAGGGTGTGAATACATTTACCAATGAAATATTGTAATGTTCATGATGCCATTTATATTACAGTCCAATTACTTGATACGATAGCACAAAAAAGTTTAAATACTTTCAAAAATGTATGAATATTCTAATTTCTGTCATAATAAATCAAAAATGCCACTCGCATAATTTTGTAGCAAATTATCGTTGCTGCTTAAGCACACAAAGAATATGCTAACAAATAAAAATGAAATTAGAAATGAAAGCGAGGCTCAGTCAGCAGCAGAAATGAATGTCACATCACGCTTTTCATACTGATGAGGTTGCTGGAAAACGGCTATGATTTTCTATTGATTTGTTTTTTTACATTTACAAATAATTATGTCTTATAGTAATGCATTAATATCTTTTACTGACACAGAGCTTCTTCACGGATGAAGAGATGAACATCTTGAAGAAGTTCAAACTGTACGTAGAGGACAACTGGAACAAGTGCGACATGGTTGCCATCTCACTCTTTGTTGTTGGGGTTTCGTGCAGGTAATTGATGTTACATGGCACTGATGATCCTCTGGATCCTCTACGTTTGTTGTTATGAGAGTCTAGGTTGAATATGAAGAAGGGGTCCATTTTCTTCTGATTTTGTAGGATGGTGACTAACACTTATGAGGCAGGAAGGACAGTTCTGGCGATAGACTTCATGGTTTTCACTCTACGTCTGATCCACATCTTTGCCATTCACAAGCAGCTGGGCCCCAAGATCATCATTGTGGAAAGAATGGTGACCAAAATATCACATTTCTTTCTAAACATTCTAATTATGCTAATCTTAGGTGGTGTCCATGGACAAGAAGATAAAAAGATGCATCTGTTTCTCCTTTCCAGATGAAGGATGTTTTCTTCTTCCTCTTTTTCCTGAGTGTGTGGCTCATTGCGTACGGCGTTGCCACTCAAGCTCTTCTCCACCCCAATGACCCCAGAATTGACTGGGTCTTTCGCAGAGCCTTGTACCGCCCCTACTTGCACATTTTTGGCCAGATCCCCTTGGAGGAAATAGACGGTAACTTTCCATGGATGCAAACTTCAACAATTATTCAGTGTTAAGAAGATGTGCCTTTGGAATGTGTTTGTCCATGTTGTCTTATATTTTGATAATTTTTTCAAGTAAATATCTATTTAAGTTTTCCTGAATGTTATGTTTTCTAATTCAGATGTCTTTTCCTTTCATTAAACGGAGCACAGCTGCTCGAATGCCCGAAATTAACTGCACCAATGACTCAGAGGAGATTATCCTGGGCCTACGGCCGCCATGTCCCAACATCTACGCCAACTGGCTGGTCATCCTGCTCCTGGTTATCTTCCTTCTTGTCACCAATGTCCTGCTGCTCAACCTTCTCATTGCCATGTTCAGGTCAGGGGCTGGGAGTCTGTCCATCTGTCTGTCTGTCTGACAAAATGAGTCAAGCTAATGGCTTTTTGTTCTTTCTTCCCGTTTCATTTGCAGCTACACATTCCAGGTAGTGCAGGGCAACACAGACATCTTTTGGAAGTTCCAGAGATACAACCTGATCGTGGAATACCACAGCCGTCCAGCACTGGCCCCGCCCTTCATCATCATCAGCCACCTCTCCCAGCTCCTCTTCAGCCTGGTCAAACAGCCTGAGTCCAAGCAGGAGCATCTTGGTATGAAGGTTATACAGGCATATCTCAGCATATTTCCATTAGAAACTATTAAGCCATTCTCCTTTATTTCAAGCAGACATTGTAATAGTTTCTCAAGGCTTATCTGGCTGAATTAAAATGAAATGAAATGCTGGAAAACACACTGTGTGCTTATCTCTGTCCTTCACCTGCTCTATTCATGGAAATTGCCTGTTGGTTAATTGGTTATTGGACTGCCTCCGTGTGTGTGTGTGTGTGTGTGTGTGTGTGTGTTTTGCCAGAGAGAGAGCTGCCAGCAGGGCTAGACCAGAGGCTGATAACATGGGAAACTGTGCAGAAAGAGAACTACCTGGCCAAACTGGAACGTCAGCATTGGGAGAGCAGTGAGGAGAGACTGAAGAGTACCTCCTCCAAGTAATTGCTTCTTTTGCAATTGTCTGCAACTGTCATATAAATCAAATTATGAGAAGATACAATCTTTTCAGCAGAAACACTCCTAGCACCAAACTGTAGCTTGTTTTACAGCTATTCTGCCCCATAGTGGTAAGAAAACCAACCTACTGCAGCACTGAATATGGTTTTAAAAGATTTCTGTTTGTGGCCAAGGGTTCAGAGCTTGCTGAGGATTGTCGGTGGTTTCAAGGACCAAGAGAAACGACTGGCATCCATGGAGGCTCAGGTAAACCTGGAAAAGTGACACACAATCTGGTTGCTGTTTCCTATTTCACACAAAAGTCTAGTTTGTAAGTAATCTTTTGACAACCCTCAGTCATATTTGGCTTTGTCTCCAGGTCAAATATTGTGGAGAGGTGCTGTCCTGGATGGCAGAGTGCTTTGCTCAAAGCACGCTCAAGTGCGGGAAAGAAGCTCCAAGAGCTCCAAGTGAGACAAAAATCAGAAACAGGAAAGAGTGACTTATAATAACTAATTATGTGAGAACAGGCATATAGACCATATTATTCTAACTTAACATTAGTCTACTAACACTTATACATATTATATACAGGGTTCACAAAAAGTTAGGGATATTCGACTTTCAGGTGAAATATATGGAAAATGTAAAAAGTGAATGCTGCAGTGATATTATATCATGAAAGTAGGACATTTAAGTAGAAGCATGCAATGGTCATTTTATTCATCTTAAACAATTTATTGAAAGAAAATCTAACAACAGTGGTAGGTATACCACAACAAAAAATTTCAATGTCTCAGTAAATTGGGACGTGGCCAAAGGACGTCCACTCCTCTCCTTTCTGTGACTCTTCCAGTCTCTGTATCACTGTTACAACCTCCTGATGACACTCTGTGACCCTCTAAGCTCAGTGAACACCTCCGTCTGAGGACTTCCTGTTTGAAGCCTCGCTAATAATATTGGTGGATTCATGGATCAAACCTGTTGTGAATGTTGCTGTTAAGCTTCTTGTTAGAGAACAGCAACTTGTGCAGAAAGTACTGAGACACTGAACAGTTGGACATGTGCATTCAAAGGTTTAGAGAAGGTCACATTAAGTTCACCTGGAAAGGTTAGAATGCATTTTAGCTTCATCCTGAAATTTCACCTGAAAGCCGAATATCCCTAACTTTTTGTGAGTAGTGTATATATACATATATACACATATTTTGATGTTATGGAATATTAATAAGGCGTGAAATTTCAGTGTCTCTAACAGGCTGCAAGCCAAGCAGCCCCAAGGACGCACCTCTGAGTCAGCCAGAGAAAGAAGTCAAGCAAGAACGGGGGGAAACCAGACCAGGTCACCCAGGATATGGAGCTAACAAAAAATTTCCTTTCATTGATGAATAAAAGTGGAAATGATGACTGGCAGCACGCGGACATGTAATCATGCTACTGTGTATGAGGGTTTTTTTGTAATACTGATGATGGTGTAATTGGGAGAAAGGGATCACTGATTTGGTTTGGACTTAAACTAATAAAATAATGTTGGATGTATTCATAGACGTCGCCCTGGTGTTTGAGTGTTGGGGTTTGTTGCAATCTCCAGAAACAATTTCACTTTCATTCTTTCTGCAAAGTTTTTCTGGTTTTTAAATGATTTACTATATCGTAATAATCTGAAAAATACTAACTTCAGGATTTTTAGGATATATTATTAATACTTATTATTATTTACTTCTACTTATCTTGTTGTTATGAGACATTCTAAACATGTTTTCAAGACTTCACTAACTCTGCCTTTCTTATTGGAAATATTTTACCAGGGTCCTTCAAAAAGGTAGAGCACAACATTTTAAATAGTATTTTATTCCTTGGTTTTTTGCTTGACATGAAAAAGGCAAAATCATTTTCCTCACATATAGTATTTATGTTTTGTCCAAGTCAGCAAAAGACATTACACTGTAAACTACAACGGCTGTGAGTTGAAGTATGCTTAGCTTTAATTTAAGGCCATTTTCATCAGTATTGAATCATATGCTAAAATTAATCATCATAATTGTTTACATGGTAAGGTCACTTTGAATGGAATAATAACAATGCAATGATAGAAATGGACTAAAACAAAAAAACAACAATATATTAATAAGATCACGTAAAGCTTAAAAGGCAGCATGTGGTTTTAAAGTAAAGACACTGGACCGTGATGTTGGATTTATGTCTACTGTTTGGTAGGAAGTTGTGTGAAAAGGCATAATAAATTCTGTCAAAAGCAGAATGAGCAACTTAGCGACACATCTGCGTAGCTGTAATGGATTATGCAGAAATCTAGAGTGATAATGAAACCGGGTAAAGAGAAAGTCTGTCATTTTTGCTGATTATGTCACAGTGATACCAAAGAACAGCACACACAAAAGTAGTGAAGCATGAAATGCTGAATTTTAGAAAGCACATGTATGTGAATTTTGCTAGTCCTATTCATATCACTCCTGTGTTGATAAATAAAAAGGTACCCATTGAAGTTTTGATGTAACAGTTATGTTTGCAGTCGGCCTTTCCCATCAAAATACACTGCACGAGTCCTTGAGAGCCAACAAATGTCTTCAGCGCATTTTGTCCTTTTGCAAAGCAGACTTCTGAAACTTGCATCATTTCCAAACATCCATACACACATCAACTAGTAGTCTTCTTCTTCTTCACCTTTTGCTGGTTTCTTGCCATGTTACTGCTCTCAAATATCCAGTGTAATACCATTAAACCAGAGGAGGTCATAATGCCCTCCTTTTGTGTGGTGGACATGGCCAGATTTGCTTCTTTGCACGGACAAATGCTTCCCCTTGACCACAGATATGAGGGGAAATGGATACCGTGCTCCAAGATAGCGCCGCATACATTCCAATGGAAGTTCTTTAGGTTTGCATATTTTTGGATATGCTACTCTTGCACATTACAATCCTGAATCTCAAACTGTGATTATAAGAGGAGTAGATTCAGTGTGTTTGTGCCACTTCCACATTGCTTTGCCGCCATTTTCCTTTGAGAAAGTATCACATCACCCATAAGTTCAACTGTGACCACAACAAATCCAGCCCAGCAGTGTTCCTGGGGGCTTTGGTTCACTTGTTCGCCTGTTTGTATACACTCACAGTATACTGTCATTACCACCCTCTGCAGTTGATGAGAACTTGTATCGCCTCACCCACATGCATGTGCACACATGTGGCTCATTGTATGTGTGCTAGTAAAGGATGAGGTAAACACTCAAGTTTGACTTTAGTCCCTCAAAACGGATGCCTCGGGTCCTCTAGGCTGCACTGCTGGTCCCTCGCGGTGAAGCATATTGTCAAAACGTGGCGTGACCTCACAGCGGATAAGCAGAGTATCATCTTTAACAAAGGCTCTCTGATTCAGCTGATGCAGGTGTAGAAAGGTGACATAGCCAAATCCTTTGGGGTTGCGCTGGATGGTGGGTTTCTGGAAGGCTTGCAGGTCTGGTTTAGTCTCCATCAACTCCATGTGGTGTTGACCCTCTGGGCCCTGGTCTAGGATGGCAAGGCGGATGGTGCCCTGGAACGGCCACGTCAGCTGCCCATCAAAAACTCCTTGCATGGTGTGGACAAAGAGGGAGATAAAGTTGGAGCAGCGCGGGGCACTGGGGGTCTGCAGGTGTAGGCGCAGACACAGCTTGTAGCCTGGACGGCCAGTGTAGAAGCCGGGGCTGTGCTCAACTACTGGCAGGCCTGCTTCCTGGTTCTGCAGGTGTGCAGAGAAACCTCTGAGGCGCCAGATGAAGATACCGTGACAATGCTGGGCCTCCAGCTCCTTCACCGTCTCCTCCAACATCGACACTCTACGCCTGAGCTCTGCAAGCTGACCAGCCTGTGGAAGAGATAGGAAAGTTGTTTCAAATGGCGAAGACTTGGCCCATAGCTACGCAGCAGGTGCAGCACGATCACCAAGTAAGCACATGTAGTTACTCAGCATCTATGTTTACAGACGACGTGTTTGGGCACCACATTGAGTGTAGGTTACTCAAAGCCCAATGCACAATCACTATAGTTACACATGTGAAATGACAGAAAACAGACTTGATGTGTAAAAATTAGTTTTGGGTCTTCTTTACAAGGGTATAGTGCAAGTGAAACATGAGCTGCTACTCCTGCAGGGCTCGTCAAGCACTTTCAAGGTACCTAAAACACAACTTTACAGACTCTCGCAAGCCTTTATCAACACATCTTAATTATAACTGTAGATACAAATGTGAAAAATAAAGTTCACAGAATTCCTTTATACCCACAGCATCAATGCATATTGTCATTATCATTTCAATTATTGAAAGATTTTTGGTTTACATGAACAATTGTGTAGATGAGATCGTGTATATTCAAGCAGAATCCTGACCTTGAACACATATGGGTTAAAATTATGCATTTTCCCGCTGTACGCAGTTAATAAGTTGAAATGAAAATGCACGGCTGAAATGCCTACAAACTAACAAACGTTTCTGTACCGCCTGATACATATGAAAGAGATCAAACACCCGACAGGATCATGTAGCCAGGCGAGATGCAACAGAAAGACAACAACTGTGATCACAGACTCTGTGATAACTCAGACAAAGCGCATGCACATATTAATACTTCAAAGCTCAAAGGCTTTACCTGTGTATCTTTTAAGATGATGAGCTCACGCAGCTGGTGATCCTGCTTCACCAATCGTCCATCCATCTCCCTGAGCCTCTGCATCTCCTCACTCGGCTGACAGTTGCTGCTGCAGCTTGCAGCTCCTCTGGGCCCACTACAGGTTGGCACTGATGCTGCAGCAGCTCCTTGATCCTCGGAGGAAACAGAGGGGCCTTGCATCCACAGGGATTTGGGTGGGGTGCCATTGAGGCTAAAGCCACGCAGGAACTCAGCCATGTAGTGCATATGCATCTGTGTGAACTCCTGCATGTGCTGAGCCAGGTTGTGTCGCTGCATCTGCATAGGAACACAATTTTTCTTTAGGACATCTGGCCTGTAGGGCTATAATATGAATAATATTCATGAAGAAAACCAAGTTCTAGCAGATTTGGCTTTTCAACATGGTGTAGAAGATTGATCACCTACCCTTTTATTGCAACCAAAAGGGTTAAAGGTACAGGCGATGGGTGCTTTTGGGCAATCTGTATCACAGTGAGATTCCATCTGAAACAAAAACATCATCAGCTTAGCTTCATTCATTCATATTTATCAAATCAGAAACCCAATGATAATTTCAACGAGTCAGTTATTACTGTGTAAGTATGAAAAGACATCACTGGGGAAGTAACTCACTTCCCACCTCATACAGAAAGACCTTTTGAGCATCATTGTTTATTATTTGAATGGCTGCCCACATCAGCTGTGACATGGGCAGTGACTGGGTGTGGAACGGTTCCCCAAAGTTTACACAAAAGAACTTCTTGTTGGCAGGATTAATAATTCACAACTACAAAAAAAAGGTTTTTGTGGCAGACATTATATCACTCACCTGGTCCCTGATGAGATCCATCTCACAGTACTGGCACTTCACATTGGCAAAGGGACACTGCTGTTCGTGAAGCTGAAGGAGCAACAGAAACCAGATTGTAAGGAGACTAATCCTCACTGTTACACAATGCTTCTGCCCTGGCCCTACGAGAACTATTCTGTAGAAAGCATGATGAGCAGTTACATAAGTGAGTTAGCTTTACCTCCGTCTCCTCGTAAACAAAGCATGCCACACAATCTGGACACGACACAGGCCTCCTTTGGCACTCAACAGTTGTGTGCTCCTCTAGGTGGCTCTTTCTCACAGACTGTTGGCACTGTGGGCAAGGCGCAGTGGCAAACTGACACTGGGCCAAATGGTTCTGGAAGGAAAACAATACATTCAAACAATATAGTCAATTTTATTCTGAAGCAGGACATCATTGGTGCACACATAACAATTTCATCATCCACACCAGGGGAAGATGCAGTTCTTTACTTGCCTTATTTGGGCTTGTGATTAGAAGCAGTGTAAAGAAATATTGGAATAGTCAGAAGGAAGAGTTTGTGCTGACTATGGTGGTGTTGACAGGAGGCAAGCTGAGCTTCCAGCATGTCGGTTTTCTTTTCAGGTCATTTTATTGAGGCAGTTTTTTTGTTGAGCTACACTCACAGAACTATACTGAACAGTGAAACTACGATTCAGACATGAATTAGGACCTCTTATTTGCAGATACTGATTGGGAATGGATCAAATATAAATCATCACAATTGCATGTTCTGTGATCATTGATGATCCACACAGTGGAATCAGTCATTGAAATATCATTAAAGTCTTATAATGCAACCCAATGTCATTTTAAATTCTAGATTTTTAAACGTAAACTCTGTTTCCATGTTCTTACTTGAGCTGTATTCAAAATCAGAGATGTCTGCCACTCAAAATTCTCACCTCCAAATGTCTCAGCTCCATTTTCTCAGCACAGTCAGAGTTTGGACAGCGAACGGTTAGTGATAGAATCTCCCGTTTGGCAAAGTTATCAGGAAACAGCTGTTCTTTTGACAGCATTTCATTGTCCACGGGGCACCTCTGGCCTGTATCACTGTTTTACAAGAGAAACAACAACAATCATTTGGGCTGAGCAACAAACGTTTCAGGGTTCTACATGGTGTCTTGTATTTGAGCTAGTGTCGGTGAAAACCTTGCATCGTTTGGACACATGCTGTACCTAGATGACATTTATCTTTAAATTACTTCTCAGTACTGAGTGAGTGTTATGAAGAGAGCGGCACAATAGCATACCGAATGGACTTCTCAATGCAGTTCTTGCAGAAACGGTGACCACAGGGTGTTTGAATGGCATTCCTCAAAGCCATGAGACAAATAGGGCACTCGTATTTACTCTCTAGGGGTGGATCAAACTCCACATCATAGCCCTGGACGGGGGCAGCGGCCTGAAGACTAGTGGGGGTGCTGCTGATGAAGGTGACGTCGCTCTCTGAAGGGCTGAGGAGGGATTCCCGTTCCTTTTCCAGCATCGCCAACGCACAGCCCGACAGCTCTCCACCAATAGCTCCTTCATAGCTGTCCTCCTCCAAGCTCCTCTTACTGCCGTCAAAGCAGGCCATCTGTGGAAAGTGAAACAAAATGGGCAAACGAAACAGTGTTATGCTACAGAAGAGTGACGCATGATTCTACAGAACTCTCGTCAGTCAAGTAACCATCTTTTTAAACTCCCTCCCTTCCACCAACCATCTTTTCAATTTCTTTACAAGGACAGCCGGGTTCTGTAACAGCCCCGATCCACAGACTCACTAACTCCTTTAACACCAGAGATGTTACTGTATTGTTCTCTACAATAAGATATTATAATGAATGGTATGTGCACGATAGTACACATCATAGTTAGTTTATAGTGCTGCTGACAACATCCCAATGGGAATGCTTTAGTGCTCACACTACAAGATACTTTCATCGCTGAATAATCAGTTGATTAGTTTTTCCAAGTACTTGATTAAAAAAGAAGTCAATCACAATTTCCTACAGGCCAAAGTGACGTCTTCAGGTGGCTTGTTTTGTCTGACCAAACCCAAAGACATACAGTTTACTATCATATAAGTCAAATAAATGCAGAAAATCCTCACAATTGAGAATCTGGAGCTGCAGAATGTCTGGAAATCTCAGCTTAACACGTGATTTTAATGTCGAGTCTGTAATCACAACAGCCATCCCACTGATAGTAGGAGACAACAGCATTTATATTCTATATATAAGTTCTACTTAAATATAACTTATATTTTACTACCCTCTACACCTATTGCTCGATGGGATGTAAAGTTTAACGTTAAGTCATTTGTTTTCACAATCAACATGAATCAACAAGACCCAAACCACAATTGAAGAGATCCCTTAGCTAACAGGTCGCTGATCATTAAATCGCATAACATTTATAGGTAATTCCCTGCATATGTTGGATGTACTTGATGGACCAGTCATGCCCCTGGATGCGGAACTGCAACTTATGCTACTCAGAAGCGATTAAAAGAAAGATACTGACCACAAGCGCAGGCACCAGACGCTCGTCCTCATCGGCAACAATTGCACTAACATACTGAGTTTGAAGCAGATATTGTTCTTATATAGTACTCACCTTTGCCTTGAAACTCTTACGAGCTTTTCCTTTTTACACAATTTCCTGTTTTTTCCCCTCCAAACGTCATCAAAGATGATCTGCGGAGTTTCTGTTTGGTGCGGACGCGAGCGCCGCCCCCTGGCCGGAGGCTGTCACTGCAGCCACACAGCAAGAAAAAAAAAAAAAAAAAAGAGCCTGAAAAATGGCGGACCTCAGGAAAATCTGTCCTGAGTCTTTGCCCTCTCGTGTCAACTATTGCCACAAAACTTCTTTTCAGGGGAAGCTTTTCATCCTTCTTTGTATACTCATAGTGGACTCCGGAGGAGCTACGACCCACTGGGTTGTTACAGAAGATGGGAAAATTCAACAACAAGTATGACAGTTAACGTTAGCTCATTGACCTGCTAACGCTTACGTTAGTTGGCTAGCTTGTAGAGCTATTTCTGTTAGCAATTAATGGTAACATTTTGGCATGTGGATTGTTAACCTTATCGTGGTAGCTTAATTTAACTCGACGGTGCTCGGTTGTCTGGTTCGGCAACGTTACAAGCAGCGAGAAATTCACATTAAGTCGTCTTGTTTGGCTAAATAGGTTAGCTTCCACTAGCTACCTTAAAACTGACGTTATCGTTAGGTGCTTGAGGTCAAGATGACCAAAGTATTTCAGGCCCATGTCACCGTCCGCGTTTGAAAGCACTTATCGATATGCTAGAAATAACGTTAATCCTAGTTGGTGCCAGCTTCCAGCAAACTGCTGCCTACATATAGATGCTGTTTGTATTCATGTGACAAGCATTTGGGCTCCATTAAGCTGTATTTGCACACCTCAAATTAAGAGTTTTGAAAGACTATTTCCTACATGACTCAGTAGAACTTGAACACACGGCCCTGTCCTCATCCTTTTAGATTAATTAGCTTTTTGAATTAGTTTCATACTCCCCAAGTCTTTACCGCAGTGTTTTTGTTTCAGGTTGACTCACCATTGAATCTGAAGCATCCACATGACGTTGTGATCTTCATGAGGCAAGAGACTCGTGTTAACTACCTAAAGAAACTTGAGGTGGGTGGGTTTCACTTTATCAGTGTCATGTGCAAAGATGTCAAATAGGCTTTATGTTTAGGTTTCATTCTGGTTATTCTACAGAATCTGTCTAGTAGAAGAGTTTCTTTCATTCAGATTGGTAAAGCTTTTCGCAGGAAAGAGGTACCAGTGTCTCGATTCTGTGGGCGGAAAAAGCGGCATTCTGTTCAACATTATAAATAAATGCTTAGATCACAAATATTTAATACTTAGCATTGATTATTCTAACAGCTGTCCATTTCTCATGCTTACTGGCCTTTCACTGATTGATTTTTCTTGGCTGTGGTTGAGCAGAAGCAGCTAGTGGCACAGAAGATTCACATTGAGGAGAATGAGGACAGAGACACAGGGCTGGAGCAGAGACATTACAAAGAGGATGCAGACTGTGTCATGGCTAAAGTACCGCTGGGAGACCTGGACCTTTATGATGGCACCTATATCTCCTTGGAAAGCAAAGACATCAGGTGAGCTCTCCTCAATAAAGCATGCCATTGCCAGCACTATAACAGTGTTTTTGTAAAATGCTTATATCTTGCATAGGTATGGTTAGATTTATCCCCCCTGAAGGGACAGTGGGGTTGTGTGAGGTACTTATCTACTGTCAGTCTGTCGGTTGTTGGTATGTCACCAGTTTGGAGAAGAAAGCAGGATTCCCGACACAAAGCTACGTGACGTACTGCTGTGGACAGCAGCAAAACATATTTTAGTTAGATCTAAAAAAGACCCACCAAAAAAATAAATCAATATCACTTTAAGTGCAGCTTTTCCTGATGGGAACTGAAGCCGTTATATCTCCCTCTTCAAAGCCACCAGACTCTATTGATAAAAACTGTAATTATGTCTCGCAGAACACAAGAGTTCCTAGTGTAGTTGCTGTAACATAAATGTTTTAACAAGTTAGTTTGAATTTAAACACCAAAATCCCACAATAGTACAAACTAACTGACGGCAGGGTAAAGGAGTGCAAATATTCTAAATACAGTGTACACATAATCAGATTTTTTTTTTTTTTTTATTACAAGTGGGTCTCTTCTTGAATGCCTAAAATGCTGTTGCCTCCGTCCTCAGTAGTTCATTGCTCAGCATCAGTGCCACTGATCAGGCCTGCTTCTCCAAACTGGAGATATAACAACCACTATCCCCTGTAGATAATACACTGAGTATGGATAAGTATCTCATACAAGCCCACTTCAGAAAATCTGAACTGTCTGAACTATGATTATAATGCAGTTCTTTACATAAAGGGATCATCCTAAAGGACTTTTTTTTTCCTCCTGCAGCCCTGAAGACTATGTGGATTCCCGGTCAGCTCTGCCCCCGGATCTAGAAAAGCCTGACTGTGCAAAATTGTTTGAATTACCTTATAGTATCCATGCCTTCCAGCATCTCAGGGTGAGTAGAGGCCAAACTTTTGTTTCTTTCTGTCTTGTTTAAATAAGATTTGAACTTTTTTTTCATCAGATAAACTATCCAGTTGGGAATGTATTGAACCTTTTGTTGGCAGAGCTGACATGCTTTTTTACTGGAAAGTGAAACAGACACACAGAGAAGATCATAATATATAATCACACTATTGGCTCACAGGTAAAGCAGTCAGAGGCAGATATGGGATGATTGTCAGGAAGAGTCTTGAAGTATGGATGTATATAGTTCTGATTTGTCGTTGGCTTTGTGGATTTTTCATATAAGTCAGTGTCCTAACAATAGAAGCAGGCTTATCTAGGTCAGGTCTGGTTCAGGGTTATTGGAAGTATTAGCCAGTTACTTGAGCAAGTTAAGCATGGACCAGAGATGAGATATATGCTAGTTATTGTCTAACAAGGACTTTACAGATGTATGAATACAGACAGGAAATCCCAGCCAACCTTGCTGTGGTGAGTATTGTAATCATCCTCAATAATAGTCCTAAGAGCTTAATGGGAAATGCAGTCTAAAGGCCTAGTGTGAAGGCATGTTGATAGATTGCATCCTATCAACAAGATTCTTATTGTTAAAAGTACAATTTTCATCAGGTAACAAGATATTTATATTCTATGACCCTTTGAGCAATAAAAATTGCCCATGTGTAGATATGCAAATCGCTGTAATCTATGTCTCTGAATCTCCGGGAAACCACTTGATTTTATCATACGGTTGCTACATACGGTCCTACATCAGTTTTATAAATGAGACTAAAGAATAAAGATTAAAGGAAAGGGATGTTTTTGTGGGTGATATTTTGTTATGGTCAGAGGAAAACCCAGTTCACATTGCTATATTTTATTCAGTCCATTTATTGTCCTAACTCACTTCCTTAAGTTAGTCCAGTCCATATCTAATTGCATTTAATTTCTGAGACATTTAAGGTGTGTGCTTGAGAATTTCCGTTAGCCATGCCGTCACATAAGACCATTTGTGCATTGCTTAATAAAATAAATACACAACAGACCTGTTCCCTTTGCGTTTGACTCATCACATGCTAAAAATTCTAAGTAACTGACTCTTCCCTTCTCTCTGTTCCAGGGTGTGCAGGAGAGGGCAAACCTCACCTCCCCACTGCTTTCTAAGGAGGATCCCATTTTTAGTTCATTGTCACATAAGCTGGGCCGCAGTGTTGATGAGGTTGGTCATCGCATCCATCAGGGGTTGATAAGGGTAAGTTCCTCATGTACAAATACTCAAGACCAACATTTTCCTCTTTCGTAAAGACAGACAGCAGCCTTTTTTTGTATAGAAGTAGTAAAGCACAGAAAATAAAAAAATATCCAGTTATTGGGGGCAGGCATTTTTAGGATTTTGTCTACATGCATTTAGGTCTATACATGTGTGTTTATCTGTTCTCCTTTCAGTCTCTATCTGAAAATCTGTGTGGTTTTGAAAATGGGCTAAAGGCTCCCAGATATTTACACAATAGTTACCAGCACAAGCCCAGACACATTCAGAGTATCAGCGAGTCAGCCCAATTAGGCGTGTGATTAAGATCCATTGTAAAATACAGCAAAACTATGTTGACAAAAACGGACAAAAAAGATTCCATAGAGACCTAACAGCTAGCAATTAGTCCTTTTGAAAGAAGTTTAACGAAGCGTGTCTGTGCATGTCTTTATGATTGTGTGTCCAGAACTCGTCATCCTGGGTGCTGTACAACATGGCGTCATTTTACTGGCGTATGAAAAACGAACCTCAGAGGGCAGTGGACTGTGTGGTGCGGGCTCTGCATTTCTCCCCAAGGTACTGGTCAGGCTGGTCAGAAGGCCACTGCAATAGTATGCTGTTAACTGTATGAGACTGCTTACAGGTGTTTAAATTCTCACACTGTGTGTGTTTGTCTGTTGTACTTGCAGGCAGCAGAAGGATGTAGCCCTCGTCAACATGGCCAACATCCTGCACCGTGCCCATTTCTCGGCAGACGCTGCTATTCTTGCCCACGCTGCCCTGGACCTTACCTCAGATCTCTTCACCAGCCACTACACCTTAGGCAACATCTATGCTGTAAGCCAAGCAAGCATTGCACTACAGTAGAGACTTGTGCATTTAAACCACAGACTTACCACCTAGTTAACTATTTTAGGATGGTGTTAACCAAACTTGCGTAGCACATCTATTTGTGTCCCTAAAGCTTTATACCCATGTGTTACATAGATTCAGTCTGTTTTAATTATGTCGTTTTTGTTACAGCATGATAGCTACATTAAATAAATCTGTGTTTGACCTCTGCCATATCCACGGTCTGTCTGTCTGTCTGACCAGATGCTTGGGGAATACAACCACTCAGTGCTGTGTTACGAGCAGGCACTGCAGGCCCAGCCGGGCTTCGAGCAGGCCCTGAGGAGGAAGCATGCTGTGCTGTGTCAGCAAAAGCTGGAGCAGCGCCTGGAAGCCCAGCACAGGTAAGCAAGCACTTGTAAATACATGCTCTAACTACTTTGGTTGTTAACACAGTATTACCGTAAACTTACTGTCAACAAAATCAAATTATTTCAGAAATCCACTATAATATTAAAACCTATCCAAACATGTCCTATTATATGCAATTGTGAACAAATATTGGTTGGTGTAGGATTTTGTGAAAAGCTACTGTGCAATTGCAATGAAAATGCAGGCGTCATTCAGAATATGTTAGGATGTGTAATTTTTAGTGTTGTATTCCCTACAGGGAGATTTTCCACCAGGCTGTCAGAGTATTTAAATAAAATAGAAGTCCCTCAGATCATGAATGCAGAGTGGATTATTTCAAATAAGAAGGCTTTAACATGGGTCTTGTGGTTGTGAGATGATCATGCAATATGCAGTGTTTCCCTGCTATGCATTTATGCATTTCTCTTCCTTTTTTTTTTTTACCATATTTGCAGATCTCTGCAGCGGACACTGAATGAGCTGAAGGAGTACCAGAAGCAGCATGACCACTACCTTCGCCAGCAGGAGGCACTGGACAAACACAAGCTGCTGCAGGAAGAGCAGATCCTGCGCAACATTATCCACGAGACGCAGATGGCCAAGGAAGCCCAACTTGGTAAGATGCCATGCATGTAAAACTGAGAGCATTTGTGAGGTGTACATGGCGTGTATTACTTTTTGGATTTTGTAAAAAAAAAATGTATATTAAGTTAAGAAAAGCTAATTGCTGTCTCTAGTCAAAAAAGAAAATGTGCTAGCTGTGATGTTAGCATGTTTTATGCTAGGTAAGTGCAGATAGCAATAATTCTGAAAGGCTAGTGAGATGATCAGCAGGTGCTCTGCAGTAAAGTGATAAATTCTGATTGTATGGAACTCTTGTGATGAAAAGCCACAGTAGAAAAGTCCCAGTAATCTATATTTGATCCTCTTGCTTATTGCTACATATACATTGAGTATATATATATGTCATGTGCTTCAGGGAACCATCAGATGTGTCGTCTGGGGCAGCAGCAGCGCAGCCTCTACTGCCCCTTTGACCTGCCTGTGCGCTATCACCGTGGTGATCTGTTTGAACATGTCCACTACGTCCAAGTGAGTCTCCTCAGTTATTACAATGTAGGATAAAGTGGATTATTGATTATTTTAGGTTTGTTTTAGGTTGATTATTTTAGGTTTTTCTTTGCCCTGCGTGAATAATTTAAGGGAAAAAACCAACGAGGGAACATTACAAGCAAAAAATCTTCTTTTAGTTTCTGTTTCTGAGTTCTTTCTGTTTCGCTGTTTGTTCATAGTTCGGGGAGGAGGTGTCAGTGGCATCCAGTGTGGCACTTGTGTCAGAGCGAAACTCGAACCAGACAGCAGCCAGCCCCGAGCTCCATCCCTCTGTGTCCGGGGACCAGGACCCTGCTGCTGCTCTCTGGGGCGGCCATCAGGATTACACACAGGCAAGATGGACAGCTGCATTTGACTGTTTTGTTTGTTTGAATTCATTTGTTGAAGGTCATATCAAGGACTGTGCAGTATAGTCAAATTAAAACCAAAAGGACAGATGATACCTCAACAAAATTCAGAAACCACACTGGACCTGTCAAAGAAAGTTGTGCTACTGTAGAATCATTTCTGGATCACATTCTGTCTTGCATATGAATTTGACAGTCAAAACATATTAAAGAAAAAAATTACAGAGGGCTTGAAATAGATTTACTGGGCTTACCTGTATACGTTTGATATTTTTGATAGTGTTTGTCATTAGTATAGTAGTGATAGTGTAAAATGTTACTTTTGACACCAAATAGGTTTTGTAAAAAGCGTTGGCACAAGAAGATGCAGCTTTAGCTCACACCTTTTCAGTTTGGTAAAGAAAAGTCTTTCTGCTGTTGCATTTTTTAAAATTTATTTTTGTTTTTCGTTTGTTTTTCCAAAATTGTTTGTTTAATTATTTACAGTCTGCAACACATTTTGATTTCCAGTTCGATTTAACAACATGAATATTCAACCATGCAGTTGTTTCGGAGAATGAGAGCAAAGCGTCTTTTCACTTTAGGACATACAGAGGATGCTGTGGCCTCAGAGGAGTGACTGTGCCCATGAGTTCCCAACTGTTCCCCCCGCTCACCTGCTGCCAACCTTCTACCTTCCACCTGAGACACAGGGCCTGGGGTCAGTACACACTCCTGGATGGGGGTGTTGTTGGAGCATAGCCACTTTCCATTACTACTCCTCAGTTTCAAATCAGTACTCTTTGTTTTAATGTGTCTAAGTGAGAAAAGAGTGACCTTGTGCCTCCAGAGATGCACAACAGAACATAACACATTCAACTGACCTGTGAATGAAATATGTGTAATTGTGCATATTCAGCCCAGTGGCAACTCTCTTCTACGGGAGCAGCAGCCCTCCTGAGACGGTATCTCTGCCAAACTGTGGCCCCGTCCCCCAACCATATCCAGCCCTCCTGCCTGCCTCGCTAGACTGGCCTCTGGAAGAAAAGGAGCTGCCAGATCCCTCTGCCTCCCAGGTATCCGTCTGCCTTTTTTATTGCCTGTGAGTATGTATGTCTGATTTGAAGGGGTAAATAATGAAGATGGATAGATCAGCAGTGTGTTCATAGAGTTACTGTGCCCTTACTCTTCTACTCTGTGTGTCTGTGTATGTGTGTTTCCTATGGTACATGGAACTGTGCAGAAGAACATCCAGTCTTTAATATTACACTGTGTGATTACAGATACTGCAGTCACGCACGGGGGCATGGACACTGGAGGAGATTGGCTCCAGAATAGCTGAGGCTATGAAACAAGTAAGAGGGACCCTCACTTCTCTGTTCTCATAGCACAATAATGTATCCCACTACAATGCTTGAAAGTTTAAATCCGTACCGAGAGAGACAACATGTTTTCTGCATTTGATGATTGAATGCAAATGTACCTTTTTGGTAGGGATGTCCCAATCAAGCCCCAATTTTTTTTAAATCTCTTACCTAAATGTTGATTAACTACGTATCCGACACACTGAAATAAGAGCTGTTGCTACTAAATTTGACACACCTTATTTTTCATAAGCTATTTGATCCAAATACTGAAATATTGGTCTTAAACTGTTTCAAATTTATAAAGTTAATGAGTAAAGTTAAAGTATTACCTATGATGTGAAAAGGTTTGACGTGAAATCTGAAATTGAAGTGGGCCATTAGAGAGAGAACCTATCACTCTGAAGTTGTTGTGACCAGAAAAAGAGGTTGTACAGTGATGTTACAGAGTGATGCTGTAGTGATACACTTGAGACGGCGTCAGACCAAGCACATTCGGTGCAATAGACAAGCTTCCCCAGGATCAATTTGAATCAAATTTTACAAATAAAATGTCTTCACTGATCTACAGTGAGAGTCCTGTATGGTTATTATTATTTGTCCAAATTTAAAAACAAAATTATTATTATTTTTTTTTTTATGGGAATAATGTATCACTCTGTTGGAGTGTTTTGGACTACTGAAAGGCCTGTGGTTCTACAGTGATGTTACTACTGTTGATGCTTAGCTAATGTTACCTCATAAACAATTTTTGGCTGAGTGCAGACACCAGCTTGCAGAGAGCACACAAGCCGAACAACAGCCAGGTGTCATTCTGGCCTGCCATCGACTCACTCACGGAATTGTGAACATTAATCTGCAACAGCTGATGTGACCTGCCGCCGGCAACTTTTGTCATTTTAACCGTCAAAAACGACAGTCAGCTCTGGTTAAAAATGAAAAGCTGCTTCCTGAATGTTTTGTAAACTGCTCTTTGCTAATGAGAAAGAGAGAGGAGAGATAACAGATTCATTACTGCTTGAGATTATCAAATTCTGCCAACCCAGATGTCAAAAAGAAAGACTCAGTCACTACAGAAGTTCAGTAAAGACTGGGACGGATTTGGATTGGCTTCGCTTTAGCTGACACAAGGCCATATGCCAGGATCTGCTTTGGATTGGCATGGAATATCTCAAGCAACGCTCACACGCTCCAAACTAAAGATGTTGTGTTGAGAAAATGTTTGAGAAGTTTTTCTCAGATTTGAGAATCTGAACCTCTCTTAAGTCATTAATTTCCAGAGCTAACAGACATTTGTTTGTGTATATATAGGCCACTGTACCCCGCTGGCAGGTCCACAATGAGGCAGCCCTATTCTGGCGGGCCAAAGGCAGTGGCAGCCGTGCCCTGCAGTGCCTGCGCCAAGCACTGAGCTCAGCCCCGCCTTCCCACCGCCACTTGTCCCTCACCAACGCTGCTAACCTGCTGCTACACCACGGCTTGGCCACCCACGCACAAACACTGCTGGAGCAAGCGTTGGCTGTCAATGCGTCAGAGGTAAAGGCACACTGGTACTGAACCTGCTGGGCTTTACCACCTTCGACGTGCACGGATACTTTACAGTTTGAGACACTCTATTAACTACACATTTTTGTTGACAAACACAAGCAACTCCGTGAGATAATCAGTGACATGGTACTGGTGTATTGATAAAATTGTAATAATAAAAGTGCAGTCATCACCCCCTTCTGGTGCTTCAGCAATGGACTAAAATCTATAGAGAATTCTTGTTGCATCTTGCTATGTCAAGTCTCAAAGATAAAGATCTTCTAGAAATAAAGAGCGGTGTTCCCAATAAAATGATTATGTTATACCAGTCAAGAGACCACATGTAAAATGTGTGTAAGAACTGCAGCTGGTTAACTGTAGTAGGTGATGACAATATATTGACAAATGACTCGCCTCTCTTAATCGCCAGAAACTGCAGTGTTGTTCATGCAGTTTTAGAAAAAAAGGTTTAGTAACTTGTTTTGTCCCTGTATCTCTTTGGGATGTACTCACATCTGCTGAAGCTGAGTTTCACTTTCCACATATGTTATCCATCAGCTAATGTTCCCCTTTTGGTTTTGGTTTCCTTTGCTTTGTTTCCCTCTCCTAGCCCCACACCCTGCTCAGCCTGGTGAGCGTGCAGTTGGCCCAGGGCAATGTGACAGGTGCTCTGGCCTTGTTCCGCCACATCCTGGTGACGGCCCTGTCCTCCTCTTCCTCCTTCTCATCCCTTGCTGGCTGTGAGCAGTGTCGCACCAGCCTACCTCTTCTGCGTTGTCTGCAGTTCTATCCCTTCCTTTACAATCTTTCACATCGACAGCCCTGCTCACGTAAGTGAATCAAACACACAGACTTGTTTTACTGCCTCTGAAGAATAATGGATCATTCGTATTTTACTGCTTATAATGTTACACCCCCAGATTTTGTTAGAGCGGGCAGCTAAAATGTGAGCTGCGATAAACTTTCGAACCATCAGCATTAATCCGGGATAAAGTTTAAGGGTTTGGAGACACTTTTAGAGAGTGATGGCAAAGGAAGTCGTAGCTTTTAAAGACGTTTCATGTTTTTTTTAAGATGTAACAATTGCATCATTAGACTGTTAGCTGAGCAAGAAGCTGAAGCATGTGTATGTTTCATAGCACAAACCTATGTGTTGGTTAAATCTTATTTAACAAACATACAAAGGCAAAACAGTGAGCACCATTAATTTCATAATGGCGAGCAACAAATTAGTACTGTTTTGAAGATTAGGGGTTATGACCTCCTAGGTTCTTCCTAACCTTTATTTTGTCTCTAAATTTTGTATTTTAGTTGCAAAATATTACCAAAGATAATTAATGTTGAATGACAGCGTTTATACTGCTTTATGTAAATCTGACAGTAAGTATTAAAGAAGTCTAAATTATTGTTCTCATTATATTTTGTAAAAAACACTTAGTTAAGCCTTACAAATAACCAGATATAATAATAATTTTTTGCTTTATCGTCCAGTTCTACCAGCTGGCTGTGATGATCTGGAAATTGGCCATAGGCTTAAAATGCACTCGTGCTCTGTGGTCACAGGCAGTTTGCAATCTGAAACACAGAAACCCTCCATGTTGTCCCTTGAAGCTGCAAGAGTAGCCGTGAGAAACAAGTAGTATGTTGTGCCTCTGATGTGAATAGAGATTGCACCTTCTTCTTTATTCATATCAGTGGGAGTGAAGCGAAAAGTGCTTTGAAGTGGAGAAATTTTGCCACTCAATAATTTAGGCTGCAGAAAATAGCTGATGCTGAATTTAGAAGGGTCTATATTTTACTCCCCAAAGCTAAATATTGCTCGCGTGAAGCTCACTGAATACATGAGGTCACAAAAGCACTTAAAAACACACACCCACCTTAAGTTGGGGCAAAGGTGGGAATATCAGTGAAAAAAAAAACTTTTTACATGTTAAATTTCATGGTGGCTGCGGTACCTCCCACGTTTGATCCTGTCTAGGGTGTTGCTACAGTCAGACAAGTGGTAATAATTTGAGCTTTCTGTCTTTTTTAATGGTTGTGAAAAACAACTTATCACACCGTAGAGGCTATTAAGTTTACAGCTCAGCATTAGGATAATGGCAATCACTGTAGACTAGCTAACAAACAACAGATAAAATGTACCGTTGCAGCAAAGAGAACCACAATAAGCTGGAGTTTCCAATTTGAAAAATCAGAGCTTCACTAGAGTAAATTAAGACGGTGAAAAGATTCAGCAGAGAAACTGATTTGTTTGTTTCAGAAAACAAACACAGTTTGCTGTGTTTCGAAATAAATAATGTAATACTTTCTGTCCAGGAGAGAATTGTTGGCAGGGAAAAAGCTGTGCCAAAGCTTTCATGATCTGATTTCTGTGTAAACCACTATATTTAGTAGAAGTAAGAGTAGGAACCATATTTTTAGAGGAAAAGTTCAAGATTATTACTTTCATTCAAAGTAACTAATCAAACTGCATTAGTAACTTGTCTGTAATAACATTATGATCACATATGTCCCCACATAGGAGGGAGATAATTATTCAAGTCTGAGAATATTTATTTTATTCCAAATTTACTGATTTAGAGAATCTGCAATAAAATGTAATGCCGTAGAATATATGAAGAATATATTTCCCTTACGTTTTTGTCTTTCTCAGCCTTTCTTAATCACTTTTATCATGAATACATTTGTTTTAGTGCCAGTTTGTGTTACTATTGTGGGAAGGTTTGGATAATATGTTTACCCAAGCTTGACTTGTGTTGATCCAGAGGGTGGTGCCTGCATAGAGGAGGAGGAGCTCGGTATACAGCTGGAGGAATGGGAGGGCAGCGAGGAGAAGCAGGATGCACCCACCGTTTCTGCCATTGAGGACTCCTTGCTCTTTGAGAGTAAGAATCTGATTTAGTGACACCTAGAGTGGCAACATGGAAAAGCTTTCCAGGTCTGTAGTGATGTAAAGAAATCAGTAGGTGTCCAGTTCACTGCAGTTCTACACGGTGCTTAAATGAACGGAGAAGATTTAAACTAATGCCTTATTTTCTACTTTATCAGGGTAATTAAGTTGTTACATTGAAATGGAATTTTTGGCACCCTCTATACATACATGTGTACACCCAGGTAGTGATTCATTGTTTGAAATTGCACCTGGATGAATGTTAAGAGCAGCAACAAGATGGTCGTGTTAATCTGGTCCTCATTTTTACATTAAATGAAAAAAAAAGAAAAAAGAAAACGTTCCACTTTATTGAATTTGATCGACTGATTATAATGAGTACAAGAGTGATCATTATGTGATATATGAGTGTCTGGATCCTGACTTAAATGTACTTTGTTCACTCAAATATCTCAAAATATAATAGCATTTCCTTGAGATTACCAAAAAAAATGTAATTGAGAATTAGACCACATCACTCTCACCTGTCAGTTGGCTTAATTTGCTACCCTGAAAAACATATTGATCAGACTCTAAATAGTGTTCTGTCCTGATCAGTTTAAGTTTTTCTCTCTCTCTCTAAATGGTCTCGTTTGTCATTCCCCACTCTTTAGAGGTCGTCTTGGACAGTAATGGGTCAGGTGAGGCAGCTGGACAGCAGAGGGCTTCTCCCTCTGCCTCTGGAGCAGCTAAAATGGCCACCCCGTTTGGAGGTGGAGCAGTGGAAGGGGAGGAGGAGTGGCAGCTGAAGGAGGACCTGATGGGAGCTTTTGAGGGAGCGCTGGATGTCGGAGGCAAACGGGGAGACTTGCGAGGTATCCGGGTGCTAAAGAATGACCGTGTCATGGGTGCCCGTGCTGGCGGTGGGCCCTGCTTCGGGAACTGTGAGGATGACGAGGGGGCGGAGTGGGTGAGTGTACTTGCCTGTCCTTTTTCACACAAACAGGATTATGTTTGAGTCATCATCGCCAAACTCTAGTAGATCTGTGTTGGACTGATGTGACTGAAGTGTGTTTAACCAGACTAAGACTATGAATGGTTTTTGTTGTTGTTCATCAGATCACCTTCCAGGTAAAGCGGGTCAGGAAGGCTAAAGTGGACGGGACAGAGAGCGTTACAATCTCTGATGACAACCAGAATGGGGAGTCACTGCCTGGAGGACACTCTGTGTTGGAGATAAGCGGGCCAACTATACCCTCGCCTGGCCCTTCAGGTATCACATACACTTGCGTTTCATTTACTTGCACCAACATGAACACAGACAAAAAAAATGAGGGGCTGGAATTCACCCAGCTGAGAGAGACGTCTTTGGTTTTTGTGTTTTGGGCAGGCCGCTGGAGGGACTACACAAGTCTTGGCTGGCCAGGACCAGAGGAGTGCCAGCGGACACGAAGGGTAGACCTCACCACTGTCGCTAGTACCTGGTTGGCTGTTTCTGCCAAGAACATTGAGTAAGACTCTCACTGTCCTGATCATGGCCACGTTTTCATCTCATGTTATAATAGTCAGTTTCAAAGAGTTTTAAAAAAATGATATGATTATATCACTGAATTCAGCTGGTACTGAAACACTGACCATGTATGCTGTCAGATTTGGGACTGCTTGCTCTAATGTGTTCTCTAAAGTTATACATGTGAAAATCAATATCCACAAAGCTTTTAACATCTTTGAAATGTGTGGAGTGTTTTTATTAAATACCTGTTGAGTGTTAAGAAACAAAAAAACAGGAACAGGAGATTGATGTTCCTGCATCACAGCGCATCAACAACCAAAACTCAGTAGATACAATTTTTAGTCTTCTATGTTTAACTTTCTATTTTCCCTTCACTGTCTCTCTTCAGTATCACCGAGCACATAGACTTTGCCACTCCCCTCCAGGAGCCAGCTGCTGAGCCTTTATGCAACGCCAACCTAGCTGCCAGCATGCACACCCTCGACCACCTGGCTGGGGTGGCCAATCGTGCCGCCATCCACTACACTGGAGAGAGCCAACTGCGTGAGGTAGGCTGAGGCAGAAGCCACAGATTACCAGAATTAACTTAAAAAAGTAGGAGCTTAAAAACATCGACCAGCACAATGACAGTGTGAGAATATTCAACATTCTCCTCTCATGAGTTTCAGTTCCACAGATGAACTTCCATAAAACATGTATTATATGAAGCTTTATGCAAACTAGTGTGAAGAATTCAAATTTCAGGAGGGTAAGAACTTGTGATGGGTACCCAAAAAGTCAGAGACTAAGTCCAGCGGGGTCATACAGTAGTTATCGTCTGAATCTAAACAAGGTTTAACGGCCAAGACAATCATAGTTTGATTGAAAGAGCATGCAACATGTTCAAGGTCAGTCCTAATGTATTGAAACTCTCAAGTGGCAAACTATAATTACACACCGACATAGATGATAGTCAGACTGTTATTAAATAATCAGCACAGCTATGTCTCTTCTTGTCCTAACCCCCAGGTCCTGCAGAACCTTGGCAAAGATAAGTTCTCCCCTCAGTCCTTTGAGCAGGTGGGCACACGCATCGCTAAAGTGCTGGAGAAGGTAAGAGCTCCCACTTCCTCCTGGTTAAAGAGAAACATTAAGACCAGACAAAGGACATTAGCAAAGGAAACCAGCGAAATGCCAACTAGCAAAGGCAGGATTCCACATTCAAACGTTTCAGTGTCTCTTTGGAAGCAAGAGGCGCAGAAGACTGCTCAGTTTCATGGCTCCTTGTGTAGCATTACCTAGCCCAACAAGTTTGTTTGTGGCCCAGAAGAAATGTACGGTGTGTTCTCTGAAATAGAAGCACGTTATTTGCACTTTGTTGCTGTAAATTATAGTAATTGTAGGTCTGCAGGAAATTATTTCAAGAAAGTGCCATTGCTGTGCATAAATTATTATTAGTAGTAACACCCAGCTATTTTAACACCTAACACAATTGTACATTTAACCCCTGAAACTGCAGAACCAGACATCGTGGGTGTTATCTAGCATGGCTGCACTGTACTGGAGGGTGAAAGGTCAAGGCAAGAGAGCCATCGACTGCCTGCGACAGGCCCTCAACTACGCCCCTCATCACATGAAGGCAAGTTAGACATCAAGTGTTCCCAGTGCTTAATCCACCGCTGATTAAACGGTTGTTTTAAACATGAAAAAAAAAACAATGTTCTGGTTTTTTTCTCCCTTGTACCTTGTGAACCAGGACGTGCCCCTCATCAGCCTGGCCAACATCTTCCAGAACGCACGGCTATGGGAGGACGCTCTCACAGTCGCCCGAATGGCAGTAGAGATTGCCCCGCACTTTGTCGTGAACCACTTTACCCTCGCCAACGTATACATAGCTATGGTAACGGCTACAGTTAAGCTTTCGGTTACTGTTCGCTTCCCTGTTAATGACCCACTGTTCAGTGCATTTGTCAAGCAGTGATGCAAGTCATGTCCTCATGGCGACGTGGTTGTGTTTCTTGACAACAGGAGGAGTTCGAGAAAGCCATGCGCTGGTACGAGTCTACCTTGAAGCTGCAGCCAGAGTTCGCCCCCGCTAAAGATCGACTGAGAACCATCCAGTGTTACCTGCTCACCAAGAGGGAACGCCGTCAGCCCTAAGCCACTGAAGCAGCTGGAACCCAGGAGACACCCCGCAATAATACACACACCAGATAAAACACACACAGACAGACACATGCACACTCACACACAGACACACACTCATCTGACCACCACAGATGTCCGGATTCTTTTTCTCTTTGAGATCGAACTCCCCAAAGAATTACAAAATACAACTGTAGATAATTTTTGCCCCAAAGCTTATCCTCTAACAATCAAGAAGTTATGGCTACCAGTTTTCTCTAGGTTTGCTTCACAGAGGGAAAACATCGTACGAGGCTGTGAAGTTCCAATTAATTCTTCTTCGATGTTTTGTTTTCAGTCTGTGCTAATTGGAAGAATAGCTCACCTTGTCTTTCTTGGAGACATTTTAGTGTTTTGGTATGAGGGAGGTGGCATCCAGGAGGACAATAACATGCTACAGCCTGGAGATGGCGCCATGTTTTAATGTAACTTAATTGGAAATTCCAAAAGGAATGGATGTTATACAGTATTTGTTAAGTCTTTTGCTGAGATGGTCGGGAATGTGTCTCTCAACTCAGAGGTTAAAGGAGTTTGAATTGGACAATATATGCCTTCGCTATTTCTGCTTCATAAAATGGATGGGAATTCTCAGTTTTTGCACTTTTTTTCTATATCATTCCTATTTATAGGGGACCTACGAACTGTTTGATTTTGCTCCAAGATAATTTAAACACAAAAGAGAGAAACTGAAATATGCTATTACATTTGCTTCTTAAGTTATGGGAATTATACGGCAGAAAAAGGATTTGCCATTGACCATCTATAAAAAAAAAAAGAAATAAATAAAAAAAACCTCTTGAAGTGGAATCTGTATTAAATGTACAGTATTAAAGGCAGTGTGTGGATTTCATTAGTCCATTTCTCTGTGTCAATTCTTCGGTCTCTTTTGGAAATAATAACACCCGTTTGGACGCCTCAAAGCTTAAGTTAAACTAAAAGTTGTAGCATCTCACCATTAACACTTTCCAGCCACACTTAATGAATCCTTGATCGAGAACTGCTACCAAAAGCATGACTGCAACCTTTTTCTAGGAAACATTTAAAAACGGGCCTAATGGTGGCGCTGTCCAACCTTTTTAGGTAAACTCCTTTTTTATCAACTCCTACAATCTTTTCTATCTGACTGGAGGATGAAATTACACAATCTTCCAATGTGATGTCTATGTTCTACATTATATGGCATCAGAGTATATTAAACATTCAGTTAGGAATTATAATATTCAATTTCTATTTAATTATACCTGTTCTTCTTTCACATACAGCACACTAGTGTCACATAACTCCTTTGTAGACCAGTTCAGACATTAATGAGCGTCATCAGTCCAGCAAAGTAGTGTCATTCTTAATGCTATTTATAAAGAAATCGAACCAATTCACCGTTCTTTGAGTGAGTACATTTTGTGCTCTGCACCAGTCACCAGCTACTTAACACAATAATAATGAATCAGCCTTCAGCCACTTAATGAAAAGCTGCACTGGCAGTGATGCATATTGTATTGACAGATGAAACAACACTCTGCTTGGATAAATATTGAAAGTAGGACAGATTTAAGAAACTGCAGGTTGCACCTGGTGAAACCAGGCAGTGAGTGAACATTACTGAAGCAGTCCAGCAAATGTGAAGACAGGCTCATTAAGAGTAAGACCCTCGTGGATCATCACACCATAGTCTACAGTTTAGACACTTTAAAGCAGTGAGAGACCTGAAGAGTTTGACTTGAAGGTGTGAAATACATTTTTTGGAACAAATAGCTACAACTCACACCTGTCAAACACACTTTCTAATATCTCTAAAATGTGGCGGAGAGGTGAATGAACTATTCAAAGGCTTAATGTATGTTTCACGTCAAATAAGTTTTTGTTGAGTTATGCCACTCCACTGGCATGTCGCTGGTGTGGTGACAAGTTTTGAAAATGGCAGCAACACAATCAGAAAATGACGTTTTCAGCGATTCTTTCCTTTTATTTTTCTGTTTTTCCGTCCATAAGAACATTTTACACACTTCAGCGCATATCTGCTTTTTACAACCTCCAGTCAACTCTCTAGAAACATTCATTTAAAGTACATGCTATTGCATTGCAATCCACGTAGAAGTCATTTTCAAACTGTGATGGCGACAGCTGTTTATCTTGTTGCAGTTGGAAGCAAATTAATAAAAAAAATCAGAAGCTTCGTAGTTCCTTACCCCGACACAGTCATGATAATTATTGTAGCACTTCACAAAGCAAAATACTTAACTTCAAAGATGGTGTAAAGCAATAAATATAGGAGACATAAATTATAACCTGACTGTTTGAAAGTGCTGCTGCAGATGCAGCGCAGAGCAAAGGTGTGTCCATTCACACAAAAAGTGCATTCACGTACTGTAATATCCTTGTGAAACAGCACTTTTTTTTTTCTGCTGCCTTTTTTTTTTTTTCTCTTTAAATTGCCAGACCTAAAAATGGCACAAGCACAGCGCGGCCTGCTATTTTTAGAATCCTGTGAAGGAACAAGATGGTTGCAGAGGAGCTGAAGTGTATGCACACACTCCTATAAATACAAGCACAACACATGAGAGGGCAAATTTGCAGCTACGCATTTCCCGCTCCTCTCCCTCAGATTCTCTACCACTGAGGGCAAACAGGCAACTGCATTGCTAATGGACATATTTATTGTTAGCCCCTTGGTCTATTCCTGTGCAGCCGAACCCACTCCCCGCTCTGTTTTGGAATGTTTCTCAATGAATAATTGACTGGAGTGGTATTTTTGACCAGCCCTGTCTTGGGTGCGGTATATAAATAGCTCATGTGCAGTAAAGCGTGCATGGATTTGTCAGGGGCGTTAGGCCTGGGAGTAGGAGCCCTGTTATGTAATAGGCATGTGAGTTGGCACACCACAGAGACACTGCATTGAATGGGTGTGTGTGTGTGTGTGTGTGTGAGATGTACCCATTGAGTGTTTTCAGAGTGATAGTATACTCACTGGTCCTTTGTTAAGTCTGCTGCAGCTGAGGCGGCTAATTTCATTATTGCATTAGTGAAATACTAACTTACATGCACCTTTTGTGCCTTAAAATAATACAGTTTCTTTAAGTATATGCATACATATATAGATTAGCAGTAGAGGATGTTTAATATTGATTAAAAAAACATTTTCATCTTGACAAACGAACTGTATCCACACTTGTGAACTTAACCTATCCATGTATTTCACTGTAGTAGTTGAAGTACATAATATTGGTATCGCTGTTAATGTCGAGCTGTTATTTCTAATGTATAATAAGTGAGGCACTCTGCTCATCTGATAATCGTGTGTTTTTGTCTTTTTTTCTGCAGCACTCTGGGCTGGTAGGATCATCAACGTTTTTTTTTTTTTTTACAGCTCTGTATTTATGTGCTGCTAAATATATGCTGACAAGTCATTTTGGGTTGAGGACTATAAGACCAACGCTTTGAGCTTTTCATTTGTTCGGATGCAAAAAACCTCTGATGCCCATGTCCACAGTGAAATGTGTTACCGCACCTCTCAGTGTGTAGACATGTTTGGCTCAGCGCTGCTGAATATAGTAACACTGAATGGATGTTGCTGCTAGATATTACATAATAACAGTGAGTTTCCTACACGGACTTGAAAGGAGACGACTATTTTAAAGACGCAGACTAAGAGTGGATGGAGACTTCGACACACGGGGACAGAACGCCGCTCTGTTTGAATGAGGCTGCTCTCATTTGTGGTGTAGACTTGCGAACGGTCGCGTGTCATGTTATCATCTGACGTTAGACATTGACGTCTCAGTTGGTGCAAGCAGGATGAGACTGGACCTGATTTTGAGACGGAAAAAAAATGTTGCTTCAACAAATAAAACAGTATTTAACTGTAAGGAGAAAACACGATATACTGTAAACACACAGTAGAAGCAGAGTTGATCATTTATATATAATAATGGGCGGTGGAACATGTGGACTTGCAGTTGGCTTTAGCAGCAGTTAATTGGCCATATGAGTGTTTTAATACGTACATGTGAGTTCTTATATTACTTGTAAACATGTTTAGTTTGCATGTGAACACATTCTAGTAAAATTCACAGTCTCAGGCAAGTTCTCATCTGGGTTTTGGAGGTTGAAGACGTGAGCCTGAAAGTCCGTAAAATGAAGTGGCAGCGAAGATCAGTTTTTTTCTCCACCTTTCGGTCTTTAAGTTTGGGCTAGAACTCATCTAAATACTGCACTAGTCCACCACACATTCATAGCACAGGCATTCTGTTCTGCTAGGCCGTCTCCACAAGGGATTTTCTGGGTGTTTCTCTCTATTTCAGTGTAATAAAAATGTACCGGCCCTGTGGGGGCTGCCATTAACACCAAAGTCTCCTCTTTTTTGCATCCCTGTCCTCTTCCGTCCTGAACTTGATTACTCTGTGCTACTCTGTGGTTTACTAGAGGAAGCTAATGCACTATAGAATAATCTGTGGCCAATTTAAGCTTAATCTGAGCTCTGTCTGGACTGTGTTTACTGCTTCACTCTTGCTTTAGTACCACGGACAGCTCTAAAGGAACGCCGCCACACTACCTCCTCAGCGTGGAGCATTAGAGTTACAGACCTGCTCATTACAAAAGGGAAAATCAACATAAGATGTCTCAGAAAGATGTTGGGCAGTTCCAGAACATCTTCAGTGCACCTTGACGGAGAGCGCTGTCTGAAACTCAAACATCTCCCTGAGGTGCTCTGGTGACATAGAGGGCCGTAGCATATGATTCACATGATTTCATACTGAGCAATGCATTCTGGGGTCTCTGACTTCCCGGAACAGACCACTCCCATTAGGGTTTTTCCTTTTATTCTTACACTTCCCCTTCATTGGGACACTTTGTGGACATTCACCTTTTAGTAAATTCGAGCCGCCTGCTCCAACACTTGTTTTTGTGCATCTCAATTAAAACTGAAATATTTACACTCAGCTTCCAAATCCAATTACAGGAGTCATAAAACAAAACGTATTCCATTTACAAAACTAAAAAAACATTCTATCAAATTGATAGAAATGCTGTGTAAAATGTGTGTGTCGTTAATGACACACAATGATAGAACTGCAACATCGTGAGGAAATCCTGCCTCTGCTTGCATCTAGTCGTGAGGACAAGTCCACACCTGAAGTCTGGCACTCGAGCCTTTAGTCTCTCAAGGTAGTTTGAGACCACACCCTTCTTTTAAGTCTTCCATTGTCAGTCTTGTGCGAGAGCTGCGAGGTAACCTTGCGTCAGTAGCTTCAGGTGTTTCTACAGAAGACCTCTGTGATCACACACCCTGTCTTCATTGTGCTGTAGTTTGTCTCTCAGGGTGAATCCAGCAGTCGGCCCTACGGTGCAGCAGCACCTGTTTGTTTGCTCCTCATTCGGTGCTGTGATCCTGGAACGGCTCCAGGGAAACTCGTCAGATTAACCATCGGCTCTTAAAAAGCTGTGGCTGGATACCATACTTTTAAACAGAGGACAGTGTGTGTGTGTGTGTGTGTGTGGAAGTTATCTGCAGTGCGAGCCACATCAGTGACAGTCGGCCTCGCAGCATTTGGTGGACTAAAGGTTCACGTTAAAGGAAAAAAGCTGCCCTGAACACCTGTGAACACCGTGGATGCTTTCCACCAGTGACGCTGCCAAATGAATAAGAACATAATCCAAAAAAAAAAAAAAAACAGCCCAGTCATTACAAGCCACTGCCTTCTATGAATGACTTGCATGATTCCAGAGAGGAAAACCAAGATGGGATGACTTACTACTAGACAAGCGACCTAAAAGTCTGTCCACTGTGACTTTTCTTTTCCAGAGAACATCACCCAGTTTACCTTTTAAGTGTTTATCATACACATCACACCAGGGATCCCACTGGTGTGTGTGATGTGTGTGATATTAGACATATGCCTGATTGTTTCTCTTGAGGATGAATCATGTTTGCGCTTACAAAGCCTACATGTAAAAAAAAAAGACAAACCTAAATCAAAACCACATCATAATCAATGCACTCAGGCATCAGAAGGTGTCTAAATAAAACACACAGACACAGAAAGTGTAGTCTCCTGTAAATGTAACGCCGTGGAAATCCTACAGGTTGCAGCTTTAAAGAATGAGCCTGGTTCATTCTTTAAAGAGATGCATTGATAAAAGATAAATAATCTCACGGAGGAGGATTATTTTCCTCTCCAGTTGTATTTTCGTGCCGGGAAACCAGAATCCAGCCCGTTTTTTTTTCCGCCTGGAAGCTGTCCCGTGTTTATGTTTTGCCTCTCGTACAGTAGTAAGCTACCCTGAGCAGAGAAACCCGCAGCGCCAGGCATTTTGAGTATGGGAGTTAAAAATAGCATCATCGGTCGGCCAAGCGCCGCTCCGTTACTACGCGTTTCAGCATTCTGCCCTGTGCAGGGGGGAGTCTGCAGGACTGAGACCGCGGCAGCCTGTAATGAGCCTTCCACCTTCCCGTGTAGCTCTGCACCACCACACTGAGGGGCCACTTGTGGGTCTGCCGGAGGGCAAACCCAACCTGGAGTCATCCTCACCACCTCCACGGGCCTTATACTGATTAGAAATAAGGATGCGTCAAAGAAGCGCTTTTATCCGACGCCTGGTGTTGGTTTGTGTCACGATGGCCGGTTGGAAGCTCACAGTTTACTCACCATTTCATTTGTGTGTTGTAGGCTCCTCCTTTTGCTCCCAGTGACATGAAAGAGAGGTTTGACTACAGCCAGCAAACAATGGCCTTTCCAGTTTGGAGGAGGAGGAGGAGGAGGCTGCGCCTTCCCGAGCCTATCCTCTGCCATTGTGCGTTTTCGGCGGATGTTTCATTGGACCTCCGCCGGTTTTTTCGCCACAGCACAGGAGGCTCCTGCTTCCACCTTCAAAGTGGGAGATTCTCCACCTGACGTCAATAGTGACTGACGCAGCCCCCAGGAGGAGAGAGTCTATTTTATTCTCCCATTTCTTTTGGGGGGGTTAAATATAAATCAGACCGCGTAAAAATAATGCCATCTGCCAGTGAGGTAGAAAATGAGGGTTTGTGTGCGCGTTTCAGTCCCGATTTTTTTTCTAATTTGATAGGGTGGGGGCGTCTGTGCGCGCAAAAGGGAAGAGAAAGGAAGGGAAAGGATGGCGAGGGGACACACACACACACACACACACACACACACACACACCGTGCTTTCAGCAGCAAACCATGAATTAATAAAAGCCGAATTCTGCACACTTCCATGATTCCGTTGAAATCCGGGCGTGCAGCTTTCCACGGCACCGTTATTAGGGAGATGCCGAGCGTGCACGCGCATTTCTCGTGCAGGGAGCTCGCGCCGGCTCTCAAACGCTGCACGCTCGAAATTCCTCCAAGGAACCTCTGCGAGCTTTTCTTTTTTCATCACGCGCGAGCTAAAAATAGAAACGGGGTTGGATCGTGATCCAGAAATAGATAGGGGGCATCACTCCTATAAAAGGCACACCATTCAAGAGTACAGTGTGTGCACAGTTTGAAGAAGCGCAAAGCCAGAGCTTATTTTATGGAGAAACAGGCTTTTATGTCCCTCTCTTCTCTTGGTGCTACTTTCTTTCTTTTTTTTTTTTTTTTTGTTGAAAGGAGGCTCCGCAGCTACACCGGTGAGTTGTGAAAACCTTTCTCCATCTGCACCTGTTTTCTTTTCTTTTTCTCCTAGACATGTATGCTTCTTCTTCTTCTTCTGCTTTTCTTTTCTTGTTCTTTTTCTTTTCTTTCATTGGTGCCACTGCAAAACGCAGGGCTGTGGCAAATGTGATTGTTTGATTAAGGCGGGTTTGGTGTGCGCGGAGAAACGCCATGTCACGAGTGTTTTGTGTGGATTTCTGCTGGGTATTTTTTTTTATTTTTTTTGCACCATGCTTGAAGGGGATTTCAAACCGGGGATCACCCCTCAGTTGTGATTTTTTTTTTTTTTTTAAAAAAGGGTGGATGCGTCTGTCGGTGTGCTGTAGTGGGCTCCATCATTTTTATCCTGCTGTTTGTTAGTTCATGGTGTTCTCAGTTAGGGGCCGATGAAAAGCTGAGATGTTCTTGTTGGGGAGGGAGGGTGGAGGGGGGGTTTGGAGTTGGAGATGAATGTGGAGTGAGTGGGGGAGCTGTCCTCTGGCTTGTGGTGCTGAAGTGTTTTAAGCCTGGGTTTTGCTCTTTTCCACGGAGCGTGCCCACAAGACCACTGTGGGTATTTCTGATAAGTCCCATGCACCAGATTTCACACAAAAGGCTCCAGGCTTTTAGGAGATCTCGCTCCCGACGCTCGCTCTTTCATTTTTTCACCGTTTTAAACGCGCAAACCTCTGTCCTCGCCTCAGATGTCTTTTTATTTTACGCAGGAGGAGCAGAAGGGGCGAGGAGAGCCCGCCTCGCACGCAGCGGTGTGATCACAATTTGATCCTTATTTGCAGATATATTTTTTTTTTCCCCCCCTTTTGTGCGCGATGAGTCTCGAGTCGTGACTGCTAAAAGTGAGTAAGGCGCGTGCTGCGTCAGTGGCGTCTGGCTCCGGTGCGCTCGAGACAGATGGGGGGAATCGTGACCGGCTGGGAGACGCGTCCACGAATGAAAGGCTGGATGGCCCAATGAAAACGGAGCGAGGGTGGGGCCCCTGCTTCGGCAGCTGGAGGTTTGGAGCCAAATTAACCCTTTGCAAATAAAGGAAACTTTACTATTAATGAAAGTGGGGGCACTGATCGGTGTTTTGTCATCTCCGGTGTGAGAAGGATCCACGAATAGGAAACCACGCATCAAATCACCATATGGTGCCTCGTGCATTTCCCTCTGAGAGGACCGCTGCTGGTTATTTTTAGGGCTTAATGTCGCAGTAGTGTCCGTGCTGAATGGCGAGGGGGGAGTAATGAAACTGTCAGGTGCTTCGGCCTCCTGCTTAGGTGCTCTTTTCCTTCGCGTCCCCATTGGCAGATGACGAGCCGTCCTGTCCAATCAGATCGCGGCCATCCCTCTGCTGCGCGTTAAAGTCTAAAACGGCAAAGAGATGCCGCCTCTCCTCATCGCCGCTCTTTTTAATAATAAGGCTGCGTGTTGCTGCAAAGCAATGCCAATCCAGCGGGTTTCACTTTGGGTAGCTACATCTTGGGCGGGCGAGACACCACATAGCCGTAATAGTCGTTAGTGTGCACAAAAAAACAACAAAAAAAAAAAACACACCACCCTGGTGCACAAGGTGTTTGATGTGGAAACACTTTGAGGATGAAGAGCCCGAGGAGTCGTGGACTGGACTGGACTGGACTGGACCGGACTGGAGGGGATGTGGATTTTGGAGCTGAGGCAGTTGTCCGTCACGAATCTTTTTGCGGTCTGGGCTTGCTGTGCATACACGAATCTGGGAAGCCCTTACCCCAAAAAGCATTTGTGGGGGATATGAACGTCGCTCACGTCTGAAGAGGGGGCTCCGTGCCTCTGCTCTGCTCTGCTCTGCTCTGGGACCCGAGCTCTCAGCACAGCACACTGATGACACCGTGCTCTGTTGTCATGTTACACATTTGAATGGATTTCGATATCGATCACTTGCACCCCCATCACCCCCCCCCCCCCCCCTCCTCTTCCCTCCCCTCCCTCCCCAGACTGTGACACACCGTGAAGTGAGAGGCCACAGGTCAAAAAGGAAAAAATAAATAAAAATAGAGTGCTGTCTTGCACCTCTGCACACACACACACACACACACACACACACACACACACACACACACCTACTCACCAGTCCTTGGATTGTTTGGTGTTGCTTGTGATGAGCCTAATTATGCACAATGTTGGTTTCTGTAGCTATAAATAAACATGTTTGAAACAGAAACAGATGTGGAGGACTTTTCATGAATTAATGTCTTTGTTATTTTCCTCAATTGTTTTTTTTTCTTCTTTATTGATTAATCACTCTGCATCACAGTTCCATCGCCACCATCATTTGCTCTGTGGACATGATGTGATGTGTTTATAGGCTGCTGCAGTTTTCTTATTAATGAGAACGTAGACGTGTTCCTCAGACGAAGCTTTTATTTTAGCAACATGTTGTTTTGACTGTTAACGTTTCTGCTGACTAAACGTGGGGGACAAAGAGTGAATGCTGGACAGGCAGCTGTCAGGGAGAAGAAGATGAATCCACTGTGGGGTGGGGGGGGTCTGCTTTTAGTAATGTATACATTAACTGTTATCAAGGCATTTGTCACACAATGTCACACATTCAATGCTTGTTTGAGTCACCTACATTTCCTACTTTTAAATCAGGATTCTGGCCTTTCTGCATAGACGTCTTATTGGAAATGATGTACTAAAAATCACTGAAACGTTGGTGGCTCACGCCACTTTGAAATGTTCTTGCATTTTGAATAGTTTGCTTTTTGAAAATGCGTTTCTTGCTTCCGTGAACCCAAACGACACTCAAATGCAAGATGGGAGGAAGTGCAGAGATTCCTATTATATAGATTATAAATAGAAAATAATATATGGATGTTCTTAAAGTTTCGAGTGTCATCTGCATGTCATGTTACACTCAGCATGGACAGTGCCAGTGTGAACACAAATCACTTTCCCCTGCGTTCCCTGTACTCTGATAATATGTTTGCTCATAGTTTTACTTTTGTTGTTTCTGCCTTTTCAACAACTCACAGATTCAGACCTCACACACACAAACACCGGGCCGGGAGACGGCAGCAGTGAACCAAACCACCGCGAGGTCAGCAGGTGGAATCCACAGAGTGAGTGTGGAAAGACTGTCACAGGGATGTAAAGTGTAGTTTGTATAGTTTGTCATCATAGTCAATGACAGCTGCTGTTCACATGCTTATGCAGCACACACACCCTCACACACACACACACACACACACACACTGCACATTTTTACATCTTATGCGTCACCCTGAGATTTAAAATTGTCTCCTTTTTCCTCTTCCTCTTCTTCTTCCTCTTTTTATTATTATCATTTTTTTTTATTATAATATCATTGTTATTGTTATTAATCACCGTGTTTTACAAAAATGAATTCCTTATGTCTGCACAATCTCTTCTTCTTTTTCCACTGATGATAGCAGGCTTGCTTAGCAGTATTATCTGCAATAAAGAAAAAGGGCATTCACTTATTTTGCAAGCTAAGAATGAGCCCAAATCCCGATAGTCAGCAGCCATGACGGGAAGTTTGTTTGTTACTATTCAGGCTCAGCACTAAAGCAAGGAGAAGTTGTCACAACACGACATTGTGTCGACTATCAAACGTTCATAATATCAATCAATGTGCAAACACTTCAGCTGGCAGCACCGTGTGGAACTTTAATCCCGGCCACGCTGCCTTGTGAAAATCATAGTGTTCACTTGTTAAATGTCCAGATTGTTGCGTGGTGTTGGTCCAGATCAGAACTAGACCTGAAGCTTTTCCTTTGGTTTTTACAAACGTACTCTTTCTTAATGTGACAATGGCTTGACCCCCTTTTAAATCTGCACTCTGAAATACATACAGGATTTCTGATTTAGGGGCCCCAATCTGGTGGTCCTGGGGTCTCACGTATGCCCATGAGAAAGTGATGACCCCCCAGCTTCCTCTCCCTTCAGCTCACAAAGTTGCTGCGGTTTCCTCTCCAGGCTATCTTTTTGATCAGCTCACCTGCTTAAAGGAGAAGTAGTAACAATTACACTAAGGTCAGGACACACACACACACACACACACACAGGTCAGACAACTGTCCATTTCTGTAGTTCTCTATTCATCGAGGTGTGAGGATGGTGACAATAATACAGTAAAGAGACAGAAATAGTCAATAGAATATGTCATTGAAGGACAACCAGTCTTTACAAAAATCTGTGACCAATACAATTCCTATTTTAGAGAAATGAAAGGAATTCAGACGTTACACACAAATGCACAGACTTTACATCCAGTTAGTGAAGGTTTTGTGTGTGTGTGTGTGTGTGTGTGTGTGTGTGTGTGAATGCATTTTTGTTTTTACAGGTTAACATTTTATGTGACACTACACACACATTTGTCCTTGCTCTGTAAATCAGAGAGTGATTTGCGGTTTTTGATTAGTTTTTATTTTTATTTTCAAGGACCCTACAGTTTGTAATGTGCTTTACATGTTTAGGCCCTCTGCAAACATGTTACCCAAAACATTGGGTAACATGACATGGTAATAATGTTTCCAAATGTCATCTACTGGTTTTTCTTTGTCTTTTTTTGTCCTTTATTTATTTTCTTCTGCTGTGACGCTAGTATCACTATTTAGTGATGACAGTGAGCACATTTAAATCTTTATTTGAAAGCCAAGACAGAGACGTAACTTTTGCAGGTGTGTGTGTGTAGAGTTTTCAATCAACTGTAAAATACAGTCTGAAATTAAACAAAATGTGCACGTCAGTGTTCATTTCATTTGTTTGAAATCTTACACAGAGACACTGATTCATACACATCAGCAAGACACCATCCACATGTTCTGTTTCTGCGTTTGTGTTCATCAGAGATGTTTTTGTAAAAATCATCAATCATCTTATGGAAACCAGTTGATCCTACTGTTTTTTGTTTTTTTTTTAGCCTGACACCACTAATTAAATTGACATCTGCAACTATTTCCTCTCACACTGTGTGGGTCAAGGAAATATCCAACTATTTCAAACCGGAACAAAATCAGACACACGTCCCCCGTTAAGGCTCCAAAACCAAATGTATTCCAGATGTGGAACTTCTTTGAATGTGGACTCCCCATTTGCCCCCGAATAAGTGATTTGTGGTCTTTTTCTCGATTCAACAACAGATGACAAAGAGAGACAAAACACAGAGAGCACGTTGTGTGCATGGAGCCAGTGTGCCTCCAAGTTGTGGTCTTCACACGTGGGTGTGTGTGTGATACCTTTTACTCTGTGAGTGTCTGTTCATATTCATTCAACATATTATTTTACATTTGATCTCATTCTGTCTTAGTTTGTCATGTCTTTTCTCCCTTGTTTTGTTCAAACATGTGTTTAAAGGAAATCTCTTAATTACATCCCAATAATGAGTAAAAGTGTTAATGGTAAATGCACTTCATTCACTCTCATTATGAATGGATATCCAATTAACTGCTGTGTGTGTTTTGCTTCTGTACGTCTCAATATTATTGATGTTTCTAACCATTTATAAGATGTTGGCTTATAACAAATAAATAAAAAAAACTGAGTGAACTATTCTGTCATGTGTCTTTATTGAGTTTGCATGTGCAGTTTTAGTAAATAACACCACAGCATTTGTAGTGCCATGTGTTAAAGGAAAAAGAAAAAACTAATTGTGTGTATGTTTGTAATGATTTGCTGTAAAATAACTCAGGGAAATAAACATTTAAGTAATAAAAGCCTGTGAGGATAATGTAGATACATTTCTTTTTTTTTAATCTGACGAATAGAAAAAGATACAGAATTAAATGTGTATTATCTGGTAAAATCCATGAAGAACAGAGTTTAGTACATTAAATATTTGTAACAATTACTATGTGAATGTGGTGTTCTTCTTGAGTGTGTGTGTGTGTGTGTGTGTGTTTTATTTCCAGAAACAGACAGATTGTTTTCACTATACACAGTGATAACTTTAACTTTATGTATCTTTGAGACATCGTCCGTTCTCAGAAATAAACAAGAACTCTGACACTGACATAAGGAGCTGTCCATCAACATGTGGTGCTGAATTACTTCCATAGTCCACCGTGTAGCAGGAATGTCCATATGCTTTTTAATGCACGGTTATTATCCAACTGTGTTAATGTACATTTTGTCAAAGCCACAAGTCAACTTCTCAACTCTCCAGCCACCTCCTTCCCCCTCACTCACACGTGGACATCAGGACGAGCATACGCGCCTGCAGCCTCTCATGGTCATGATCAGCAGCTGGTCCATTTATGTCCGAGACTGCCCTTTAATCTAAATTTCATTCAGGTTCCTTTGAAAGCTTAGAGCCAACAGTTTAGACTCCTGTTTACCATTGCTGCATTTCTATTTTTAGATGCAATGCTCTTATGTAACGCTCACGCTCACATTATGGACCACTGCTGTCTGCTCCACTTGGCTGAATTGTGTGCTCCCTCTTCGTGTGTGTGTGTGTGTGTGTGTGTGTGTGTGTGTGTGTGTGTGTGTGTGTGTATGTATATGAGTGTGTGTGTTAAGTTAGATTCAATCATGTCACTTCTATGAAGTAAAAAGAAACTAAAAGAAAATATAAGGAAAACATACAATGCATTGATCATACATAGAGCGACATCATATATTTGTGACAGCTATAAAATCAAACAAATATTTTGAACATAAAATATGTAATTCAAGAAAAATCTGGCGTACGGCTGTTTTTGTTTAAAGTTTTACTAATTGTGACCCCCAGTTTGGCCCCTTTATTAAATCCTCAGGCTGAGTTTATTGTGTTAATGGATTCCTCATGACACTGTGAGTGAGCACTATCTACAGTGTACACAGTATTTCCATAAAACATTCAAACCAATAAAACATGAAGGAAAACAAGCTTAATTTTGCAAACTGCTCTGTCAGTTTCCATTAGAACAAATACAGAATTCATTAAAATACACTAAAGGTGTAAAATCAGACAGGGCACTGACTTTTAGGTGTAGAGACATCATTCTATCCCGTGATAAAACACTGAGTGTATTAAAACAGTTGTATTACAGCCTGCGTGTATACTGTAGTTTGGTTTTAAGCAGCAAAAACGTGAGAAAATCTAAAACATCTATGTCTTACAGTAATGCAAAGAGTCAAGTATTTTCCCCAGAGGGTTCTAAACACAGCTTGCATGTTTAGCATGACAACTTAATGCAAACTTGTCATGACGCCTCTACAATGAGAGACATACTGTACGTACTGTAAAAGAGGCAGTGTGTAGTAGGAGTAGTGATACAGTTTCATAGTGCAATGATGAGAGCAAATATAACACACTGAGAGAACTGAAAATGCTGAATATCAAAGAGACACTCATTACAGACATGCAAAGAATATATAAATAGCCACAACAGTTCAAAATTCAAATGAAATGTGGATCAGCACTTGTGGAGAAGGTAAGGGCAGCTAATAATCTACATAAATAAAGAAGAAGAATCAAATAGGAGATAAAGAGTGTTAAGTTCTACTCTGATACAGAATTGATAGTTGAAGGTGTATAAATGTTAAAAATGTGTGATCATACATATTCCAGATATTTTACCTGATGAAGGCAAAGCAGAAAGATAGAAAATGAGAGATAAAACAAAGAATGAATGAAGCTGCAAAGGTTGTGTGATGAGGAGTCAAATTTCTAAGATTTAAAAAAGATTAGATGTATGTAAAGAGAGGAAAGTGAAACGTCTCATTTGTAAGATTATGCAGGGGATGCAGAGATAAATGAATCATGAAACCTCACTGTAAAATGTTGCAGGGTGAAACTGGATCACTGAAATATTATTCAGAATGAAATCACAGCAAAGATTATTATAAAAGGAGCTTGAAGAGAAACGCAAACATTGTAAAACCACATAATATTTCACAAAATGCCACAACATACGTCCTAGTTTTACAAAATACGGGCCTGACAGAGAGGACTGTGGCACAACAGCAGGCGGCAGTGCTGCCGTATTAACTGTCTTATCATGAAATGCAGTAAAAGAAGAAGAAAATGGGCCAATCACAGAAGCGCACGAGCGCTAATGCGGAAGCGTCCAACCCGGAAGCAGCAAGCAGAATCCTTTTTTGACGCATGCATTTGCACTTTGAGCGCTTCTTGTCACATTAATACAGAAATTACAAGTGCAGGCGTCAGTGTCGTCAGGTAAAGGACACTCGGGGTGTGTGCGGTGCAGGTATGTCGTCCAGCGGAGAAGCAGTGTTGAAGGCCGCGGAGACGCCGCTCTTCTGGCTCGGTGCTCTGACCGCGGCCTGGCTGTCTGTGAGCTCCGTGTGCCGGCTGCTGGCCGGGATCAGGGTGTGGGTGCTGGGCAACGGACGGCTGGTGTCCCCCAACAAACTGGGGAAATGGGCAGGTGAGAAACTGTATGGGGGACAATAACATTTCTGTTCTATGTCATTTAAGTTTCTGTTAAACCATATTCTTTCAAAGATAGGGTATGTTTTCATTGATCAAATAAAGATAAATATTATTTCCAGCTATGTAATTGTTCGTTAGTATTAATAGTAATATAACAGGACTTTCATGGTCATGTTTCATGTGCAGATGATCAACTTGAACAAAACAAATTCTCTTTAGTATTAACAGTATTAGTAGTATTGTTCAACTAAAGTAAATATGTCTGTCTCATATAAAATCAGCCATTGTTTCTCTGAATATGGATCCATGTAAGAAAAAAAACAGCAAATAGTTTCAGTGTCTACTCCACAGAACTCACAGGAGTGACAGTTCAACGTTTAACTGGTTATTATATTCGACGCCCTCTAATTTCATCACTTTTATCTCCTATTTGATCCAACCTTAATGTGTTGTATTCTCTTATTGTGAAAGAGCTGGTGAACAGCAGGTATTGAAAACACTGTTCACTGACCTCTTCTGGCTGAAAGCTGTAGTCTGTTGTATCTCCAACCACATCCAGAATCATTGTTCCACAGGAGGTGATGTATCTGCTCATCTTGTAACAACCTTACTGTGGACTCAAGTTGAATTTGGCAATAATACGTTGATTTAGTGTTTTTGTTATTTATATAGCAACAGCAAACAGCATCTGCCCCATTGATCAATGAAGGCCTGTAATATGTATATTCATATCTACAATTTTCAGTGCTACTGTAGCGTTTTTCTCTTTGTCAGGTCTCTGACTTTTTTCCTTATTTGTTTTTTTTTACTTTATTCTATGAGAGGAAGTAGTTATGCATTTGTTACGACTTAAATTTGTGACTTTAGAAATAGACATAGGGTTGAATGTACACATTTCTAACCTAACGTTCGTAAAGGTAGAATTTCTAAGCAGAGATGATTGATTGATTGGATTGCATTAGATTGCACAGTGTTGCTCTGTGTCACAGCTGTCTTGCACAATAACTTTTCCCCGGCTGTGTAATCGTTCACACTTTTGTAAAGTGTCCAGTCAACCAGCAGTACTCCTCAGCAGAAATAAAGAATGGGCTGGGAATGATCAGCCTTTTGTCATCGGGTGTAAAGTGTAGTAAATCTTGTGACTGGATTATGGCTCGAGGGGATTATCAAATCAGACTGAATGCTGTCCATCTGTCCAGCCTGCTCGCTGACTGAACCTTGAAGTTTGAACAGACTGCTGCGATTGGTTCAGTGTTAACACGTCTGGTGTTCAAAGTTCATGTCTTTGTACAAAATGCAGATAGACCACAGGTATAACAAGTTCTCTGAATGAGAATTCATGTAAGCATTTCAGTCATTTTCATGTTGAAAATGAACCAGAACCAGTCTTTTTAGATTACATTACATGGTCAGAGGAAACAGTCACTTTAGGGGTACATTTTTCATGCATTTGCAGGGTATATTTCTCAGTCTAAGTGATTTAATGTGTCTATCTTTTTACATTACTTGTCTCCTCAGTACTTCATCATTTTTATCAGTCTAGACTCAAAACAAAAATTCTGAGTGGCCTTTTTCCAACGTGTGCAGTCACAGTCGCATCAGGCTGCTGTGTGAAGAGACGCCCGAATGTTTTGAGGATGCTTGCTGAAGTTGCCTTTGATCTCCCAGTGCCCTGCTAAAATTGGAAACGCGTCAGACGGGTTTTATTTTTGGATTACGCATGCAAAATGATTCAGAATATCCAATAAGGCAAAGGGGCCCGTTAGCCTCGGCTGCCGCTCTCATTCACAAACTTTGTCTCAGTGAAGTGGACTTGATAGAGAGGACGGCCTGATTATGTAAGAGGACTAGAGCCATTCATAAATGAGACACGCGATTCTGGTTCACTGGTACCCACATCTCGTGTGAGTGAGTGTGTATGTGTGTGTGTGTGGGATGGGGAGGGGGAGGGAGGGAGTGAAAGAGAGTCTGTGGCGGTATGACAGAGAACCATTGTAGTGGTATCCTAATCAAGTGGCATCTTGATATCTGAGACAACGCCTCAATTGTTAATAATATAGCTGTCTTGTTGAATTGCAACAATAAGGCACCTGGTTTATTAGCTTAGTTCATAACACATAAACATGCAAATTACAGTTAATTCATTCCTCACAATCCTGAGTGATATATGACATCATATATCTACACGCTGTCTGACGTTAATTTACAACCCATTTTAAACTTGTATATACGCTATATATACCTTTTTATATACACTACTTACAAAAAGTTAGGGATATTTGACTTTCAGGTGAAATTTATGGAAAATGTAAAAAGTGAATGCTACAGTGATATTATATCATGAAAGTAGGGCATTTAAGTAGAAGCATGCACTGGTGATTTTATTCATCTTAAACAATTTATTGAAAGAAAAGCTAACCACAGTGGTGGGTATACCACAACAAAACATTTCAGTGTCTCAATAAGTTGGGATGTGGCCAAAGGACGTCCACTCCTCTCCTTTCTGTGACTCTTCCAGTCTCTGTATCACTGTTACAACCTCCTGATGACACTCTGTGACCCTCTAAGCTCAGTGAACACCTCCGTCTGAGGACTTCCTGTTTGAAGCCTCCAGTGTTGAGGTGCTGCTGATCAACTGTTAGGTGTCGTCTTGGTCTCCTGATGTCAGAATGTGAACAGCAGGATGAGGAGGACTGTTTAAATACCAATTCTAACTGAAGCAGGAAATGTATTGGTGGATTCATGGATCAAACCTGTTGTGAATGTTGCTGTTAAGCTTCTTGTTAGAGAACAGCAACTTGTGCAGAAAGTACTGAAACACTGAACAGTTGGACATGTGCATTCAAAGGTTTAGAGAAGGTCACATTAAGTTCACCTGGAAAGGTTAGAATGCATTTTAGGTTCATCCTGAAATTTCACCCGAAAGCCGAATATCCCTGACTTTTTGTGAGTAGTGGATGTACATACCCCTCATATAGGCTATTGTTGGCACAAAATGGTATCTATCTAACTTATCGGGACTTATCCAACACATATAGACATTCCAGTGGTTTCATTTATTCTGATATGGTGCCGTTGCAGATACTGTGGTAAATATTTTTTATTATTTTGATTGTTGATGTTGTAGTACTTTTTGAAATGTTATATGACTTTAGGGCTACACCCTCAAATGTCCTTTTTTTTGTTTGAACAACAGTCCAAAACCCAAAAGTTTACTATTATCTAAAATACAAGACAGATGCTGCAAATTCCCAGATGTACAAAAGTTGTACTAGAAAATGTTTGGCATTTGAGTGAAACTATGAATCGTCAATCAAAATAGTTGCTGATTGATTTTCTGTCAATCGACTAAACGTTCCAGTTCTACCTCACATTTGCAGCCTTAGCTGCTCAAAAGACCTGGAACTTTGGATCCTGTCCTAAAAAAGGCAAACATTTGACATTGACAGAACCTGTACCAAAGGGAGCACATTAAATTACATTTTCTTAAGGTCTTATTTTGGAAAAATGAGTCTACATTGTGAATCTACACTATATGATGCCCTCTGAGCTTCTCATATATGTCGCTGTTCTGATGAGGACATGGTTAGGCTAATCCTGCCAGTACAGTATTTCTAACTGACCAAAACGTTTATACATTTATGCTCCACACATGCCCATGATGTATTTTCAATTATTACTAGAAAGAACTAAACATGTCCCCTACCGATAAAGTTTGTTGGACATGTACGTACTGTTACTCCCTTTGTGGAAAGAAAGCCGGTCTGGAAGTAGGGTAGGATTTTGGCTTACATGTTCCAAATCTTGGAAAATTGGATATGCTAGACTGGTCCTCATTTTGTCTTCTTTTAAGTGCAGAAGATGTGATATAGCGATTTATTCCCAGTCATTCAAAATGAAATTATGTTGGCTATCAAACCCAACAGCCAAATGGTGACACACAGTAGCACCATCATCAGAACACCTAGCCAGTCTAACCTACATTTGCAGAAGACAGCAGTTCCCAAAATAGACCTTGTTTTATTTGACTGAAGGGAACAGGCACTCAGCTGTAAAAGCTTTTTTTTTCCTGTTCCGACTGCAAAACATTTCATTCTTAAAACAACTAAAAATAACCCGTCCTATGTTTCCCTCATCATTGTGCCTGCAGACTCTCCATCACTCCTCCCTCCTCTTCTCTGTGCTATTTTTAGTTGCCCCCAGGATCCCCCATGTTCGTGTTTGTCATTTTTCTCTCCGCTCTCCTCCCCCTCTCCCTTCTGTTTGGCTCTGCTGCAGCCCTAGAGGATGCTTGGCACCTCAGCATCATCTGTACTCTGGAAGATCACACAAAGGGGAGATGGGTACAGCAAAGGGTAGATAGACAGATGAGTAAGAGAAAGAATGAGTAGTATTGTCAAAATAATGAAATATTTGCTTGAAATAAATTTTATTACCTCTGCAGGGGTATTTGTATTAGACATTGCAGCAACAGCACAAACGTTTCATGAAAACGGCAACAACCAGATGTGTAGTGATTGTTCATATGTCTCAGATCTGTCATGATGACAAAAATCCCATAATATTTATCATTATGTACAATGTTTCTATCAAAAAGTGCACTAAGATGTATCCCCACACACACACACCTTATTAGTGTTGGCCATGTGAGCGGTTCACATTAAAAACAGTTTCTTCATTACTGACATTCTTCACTGGGCTTGTAACCTTAAAAATAAAGATGATCTAAATGCATGCAGCCAGATATACTGTTTTTAAAGAAGAAGAGAAGACCAGTATCTGATTGCTGCTCTAGATTCTCAACTTTCTTTGCAAATAAATGCATTGTCATACAGCAACATGTTGCTATGGCTAATCACACACACCCAAGCACACGCTCCTTAGATTACTTTGACCATTGTCAAGACGGCGGATAAATAATCATCAATCCACCATTGGGGAAAATCCTATCTTGTATTCCAAAGTGCGGTTGTGACATCCATTAAGCTTTCAAACGTGTTTGTTTAAAAGACAATTGAAAGACACAAAGGGCTGCGCTGGTGATGTGTTGTTTTAAATACTGAGACGACAAGCAATCAAGGAAGGCTGGTTTAAGTAACTCATCGTCCTCCCATACTGTCACAGGCTTACTGTGTCCTCCATAGATGGATTTCATTCTCTTTAATTACCCATTCCACCATATCAAAACACAGTGGATTAAGCTTTAGTGTAACACAGTAAATCCTGGTTTTCTACATGATGACCCTGGCAGAAGGCTACAAATAACCAACGCAGCACCAAACCACAATGAAAAATAGTTTTTGTCAATAGTGCTCTAATTTTCAGTTGACTAAGACTGGTCACAGGTACTCAGGTTTCTTTCAAATAGAGATTGCACTTATGTTTGTGTACCTTGCGCATAGGATTAAATGAACCCAAAAGTCTAAAAGCCCTGCTAGCGGACCCTAGAGGCTGCGCTGCTCAGTGCACCCAGCCACGCTGATGTGGTTTGACCTAACTAACCCACCGATATTCCCATCTCAAGTGCTCTTCACCTTCACAAGTGGGTCTAAACAACGATGCAAATAAAGGAACAAAATAACATGAAGTAAGAACAGATTAGTGATTACACACAATAGACGCCTAAAAATGTAACACAAGGATAAGATGAATGTTTGTCTATAAGCTGGGCTTTACAGGTCACACAGGGACATATTGTAACGCCTCAACTCTCCATCCCACTCCCCATCCACTTTTTGTTATATTTAGCCAGAGGTGTGATGAATAGTTCCTTCTGAAAGATGGAAATAGCTAAAAATAGGCCGCTGCTGCTGCTGCTGCTGCTGCTGTTTGTGCCAGGCAGTTCCAGGGCATCCGTTCGCTCCAGTGCCACTGATGACAGAGAGGACCTAACTTTCCCTCTCCCTCTCCCTCTCGCTCTCTTTGTCCTCCTTATTCACCTCTGCTGCTCTCCATGCTCCTAGTTCTGCAGTACATCTGTCTATGGTGATATTCAGCCCTTTACCCTCGCAAATCAACGTCTTATTTTCAAAAGCTTTTTGTTCTTGGCCATCATGGATGTTTTTGCACTGCACTTTCCAGGGATCCCTCCGACATCTTTGCCATCGGATTTCTGTGGTGATAAAGCTCCTTTAGGTGGCGCTCTATGTCTGTTCATCTAGAGTGGCTGGCTCTGCTCAGTTTCCCTGTACTGTTTTTGTAGTGTTTAAAAACTGCTTCACTTGGAGTTTGATCTTCATCATGATTTAACACAAAGGAATGTTAAGGAATAAAATCTGTATTTGTGAGTCTCCAGCGGGAGAAGCAAAACATCCCTGACCTCAAACTGTAAAATATTTTCTCCTGTGCAAATATTTCTTTCAAACACTAGCAGCTGAAGCTAACAAAGCACATTTCAGACCACATTCGGCTCTAATTCTGAAGGCATTGTTTAATGAGCTAATAAACAGCAGGAAGGTCTGTTTAAACTGTGCTCCCGGTCATGGTTTAAGGCTGCTTTGTCTTGTAGTGTCAATGTCGAGGTGAAAGTAGGTTGAGACCTCTGTCCACATAGTTTTGCCATTTTTATGGTTTGGCAAAGGCTCCTGATCTCCAATAAAAATAAACAAGGACAGCATGACTTCCTCTTCTCATTTTTAATGAACCAGCCATTTGAGCCATTTGGTTCAATCAATCTCAGTCAATCAATCTTTATTTATAGAGCGCCAATTCACAACAGCGTTATCTCAAGACGCTTTACATAAAGAGCAGGTCCAGACCAAACTCTTTAATTAGAGAGAGACCCAACAATTCAGGAATTCAAAATTAAGGATTCAAGAATTCCCACATGAGCAAGCATCAGATATTATATTGAGCAACAGTGGCAGGAAGAACTCCCCTTTAATGGGAAGAAACCTCGAACAGACCCAGGCTCAATGTGGGCGGCTTCTGTGGGGGTCTGCGTTGGGTGGAGGTTGGACGGAGAGAGAGAGAGACAACACAAACAGCAACCAACATACTAGCAGTGACTGTAGCACTAACAATAGGAGTGGCCGACGATCCGCAGCAGTGATTCATGAAGCAGAGAACCACATCAGCAGGACCAGGACCAGGATCCACAGGAACCTGAGAGATGAGAAAGCACAGAAAGGCTCCGGGGAAGATAGCAAGTTAGAGGCAGACATTTGGCTGACATGAGACATAGTGATGGAGAGGAAGAGGAGGATATGGTTTCATGGAGGAGGTTTCATGTTCATGGAGGGGGAGGAGAGAAGGATAAGGAGAGGCTCTTCTTACCTTATGGAAATCTGTTTCCATATATGAAATGCATTAATATATATATATATATGTATATTAAAACAGTATATACTTATTGCTAATTCAGTTTTCTATCTGTTCTTTTTCCCTTTTTAGTTGTGACAGGAGCGACAGATGGGATTGGGAAAGCTTATGCGGAGGAGGTAAGATTCCTTGGACTCCTGACCTAAACATCAGAGGGCCAGTTAACCCGGAGGGGACGAGAGTTAGGTGGAATTTCTCCTTCTCTCTGTCAAACACATGGAATATGAAATCTTTCATAAAGCGGAGCTCGAGAAACAGTTTTGCACCTGTGATGTTGGTTTTGTCAGCTTGAATTCAGGTTTGTCTTTGTAATTTCCATTTCAAATGAAAATTACTGCACACATGTACATATGTGGCCTGCTGAATAACTCAAAAGGGTCACTGCAACCTTTCTGCACTGTTGAATGTGAGAGTGGTTCCAGACTGTCCAGAGAGCTCATAAGACCTTGACGTGTTTTAGTTTCTGGAGATATGCTTGTTTTGGGTAACTGTGGTTTTAGTGTCTACAGTGGGAGACTAAATAGCTCAGAGGAGACATGCACGGTTCCCTTTGTGACCTTGTTGAGCAGGTGTAACTACACTGTTTGTCAAGCAAACTCCATGCCACCGCAATCGTGTGAGGTCGGTTTCCTGTAGCCAATTATTGTAGATAAATACGTTTACTTTAACACAACAGAGACCAAAGAGAGTGCTTTGCAAAACAGAGAGTGACCTGAAGGTGCAGTTGTATTCATTAGTTTCTATATTCAGGTGAATGCTTGCAGGGTTATTGTGGAGGCCTGGAAGAATCTGCCTGAGTAATGCTAACCTATTGGGGTGGGCTGGTAGCCGTACTCGGAGCGAACTGGCCAGTATGTGATTGACAGGGTTATCTGGCCAATTGTCTTGCGATTCCAAAGACACTGATTGGGCAGAAGCTGAAGATTCCACCCTCGCTCCCTTGCAGATAACCAACCTCCCTTTGTGACACGCCGTGTTTAAAACATTACCATACACTAAACCTGTCAGATGTCCATGCTCGCGCTGACAGATGCCTCTGCATGATTTTTTGCCTCGCAGCTTGTGAAATTAAGCCTGAAGGCTTGAGGGCTTGGATCTGAATGCACAAACTTGTGTAGCAAAATTTTACAGGCAGAAGCCTAAATCTTCAGACTCACCAAAAAAATCACCAAACTTGCAATCGGTGACCTGGATATTGAAACAGAAAGCAAAGTGAATAGATGTAGATTCACACTGACTAAACTGTATGTTTTGTTTAACCCCACCTCCACTTGTTATCTACAAACTAACTCTGCTTAGATGGACTTTCTGATTATAAGTTAATTCAAGAAGAGTTAAGACAAATGGCAGGTTGGTCATCACTACAAGCTAAAGTAGTGCCTTGATTTGCCACACTGCCTGTGTTGACATGCTGTTTGTGTTTGCTGTTTGTGTTTGCAGCTTGCCCGCAGAGGCTTTGCCATCGTGCTGATCAGCCGCTCTCAGGAGAAGCTGGATGACGTATCCAAAGCAATCTGTAAGTCGTAAGCATATATGTTTATTTTATTAGTTTGTTTTTTTTAAGCATGCAGTGTAAATGCAGGCAAAAACGTTGCCAGGCCTGGAAAATGAAAGGTGAAGATTTCTGTAGAGGTGTTTCATATAAATCACTGTGAAATTCAGTGTGTAGCTCAACATTACTCTATTTAATCTATCAGTCAAACTAATCCCACATCTTACAGTCAAGGGAAATCAACAGTACCTGTGGTCCAAAGGCACAAGACTAATATAGTGTTAAGTATGACAGCTGCTACACTGAAGCTCAGTCTTAATGATCCATGCAGCTAGACCGCTTCATTTATCCTGCACCTGAAATGTTGCGTCCATATTGCAATGTGTGATAGTTCAATAGGGCTAAATGAGAGAAGACTACATTATGTTGCATTGAATTGCATGGTTTTCAACAAGTGGTCCTTTTTATTGAGTTGAGATTGAGCAGGACTCTTGTGCTTTTGGTTACGAGGCAGTAAAGCCTCCTGCTGGAGCCCAAAGTGAATCTGTCCAATTAAATAAAAGCTTCCTCTTAAGGGAGGGATATCCTCATTGATGATGAAGGATTATTTCAGGGGTTAATTATATTTTTTTTCTCTGCTCTGCTCTCCCCTTTCCAAGTGACTATTTATTAGCGATATGGTCATACATAAATGCTTTACACAAGTGAGTACTAAACTCTCGCATTGTTCATTGTTTCTCATATATATGCAAAAGTAAAACGCTTATGGATATTTGTGCCCTCAGCGAGCAAATGTGGTGTGGAGACGAAAACGATCGCAGCAGACTTCAGTGCTGTAGATATCTACTCCAAGATTGAAGATGGACTTGCAGGACTGGAGATTGGAGTATTGGGTAAGACCACAATAGGTGCTTAGGCCACCTCACTTTTCATAAAATTTAATTAGGTGGTGATATGAGATGGCAAATTCAATCTGAATCAAGGCCTACAGATATCAGGAATGCAGTATAATCCGCTGTGATAAATGTAAGCTTTTATGTTATCATAAAGGTTAATTTATCCTGCCTTCTTCAGCCCTTTGCTGCCCTCCTAAGATTAGAAAGAGGAATAACACCGTGAGCTCCACATTACAAAAATGTAATCCTCTTTCCATCCATCAGCTTGCCCACATTATGCAGCATTGTTAAAGTCAACGTGTTGTTTTTCTCTTGTTAACAGTAAACAATGTTGGAATATCCTATTCTTACCCTGAATTCTTCCTCAACGTCCCCAATCTCAACACTGTAAGTTAAAGGTTTATTATCATTACTGTACTTGCCACTAATGTAGAAATGATTATGTCATACAGGCATATGGAGAATGACATGTTTGTAAGATATTTAAGACTAAGACTGTAAGGAATAGAAGCGGGCATAATAGCACATCTCATAACATATACTGTTTATATCATTTTTGTCTTTTATACACATCTTAATATGGTCCAGCTTCTATCTGCATCACTAACAGGATCCTGCCCGTTTAGCTTTATGGGCAGCTTTGCACTCGGATCAGTTTTCTGCCACATGAACTTGAGTTGAACAGATAAAAGGTTCCTAGTGTGCAGATAGAACCAAGCCTGCTGGCCAGCTAACGAAGACCATAATAAATATTGTACTTTTATTTCAACCATATAAACTACATTTGATGCTACAGTGTAGCTTACCTGAGATGAGCCTATGTCATTTTTGCTGAATGGTGGCCACAAATGGGCAATACCAAACATTGCAGCAAGTATCTCGTGCTTTACCGAATCACATGATCACATCTTCACTCTCAAATTCACAATGATATGTACACACGCATGAACAAACTATCCAAGTTGTAGTAACGCTCCCGTTCTTCTTGTTTCAGTTCATCGACACCATGGTCAACATTAACATCACGTCAGTTTGCCAGGTGAGTGTTCTTACTTAAACGAAAACTGAAAAATGTAATTGAGGCTTTTTGACTGTGATCAATAGAAAATGACCTTTTAGTGTCAAAGAGAAAACAAATTAAATGTAATTGTATTAAGTATTTCTCCTTCAAGTTGATATTTAGGCACCTTTGACAGTGATTGCAGCCTCGTGTCTGTGCGCATAGAAGGATGTGCTTTGCATTTGTAGGGATTTATAAGTTTTACAAATATTAAGAAGTTCAAAGGACTTATAAATGTGAAAAGGGTGTGAGGAGGAGGTTAAATAAGCGGTTCAGTCTGCACAACATAGACTTTGTAGACGTGGACCTGTAAGTGTTTGTTGATGTCTCACTGTGGCGTCTGGTTTGCCTTGAGCAATGCAGTTTGTCCAAGTGGATTCAAATGGCTCAAATAGTTCAACATGCACTGTCAGGTAGTACCGCAGACCAATAAAGACACCCACATACGCAATATCCCAGCGCAGTGACATAAAGCATCGTAAGTCACTTCCGTTCCTCTTCTCCACATTCGGCAGTTCCCAGAGCAACAGCTACAGTCCGCCCACTCTCTTAGCACTTAATTTATGTCATTCAATATTTCCTTAAACTGCTCCCCCTGCTATCATTATTATCATTTCCTTTCTCTCGTTGTCTTCTCTCCCCAGTCACAACGCCACACACAGCCCACACACACGTTTACAAATGTGGACGCACACCTCCACACACTTGTGCACGGCCCACACGCGTTAATAGGCTTTTATTGTCTGTCTAATGCTTTCGCTCTGTTTTACACACTTGTCACACGCTTTCTATCTCTCTTTTCATTGTTTCCTCTAGATGACACGTCTCGTTTTACCTGGAATGGTGGAGAGGTAAGTCAGTCTGAGTTTAGCAGTAAGTGATTTGTTGATGAGTTACCGACGTCTGAATCTTTAGTAAGTACAAACACAATAAGCAGCACATAGGGATGGATGATAAATCAGTAATGTTCTGTGTCAACTTTGAGTTAAAATGGTATTTTGACAATATGATCATGTTATCCTTCTAGAAAATTGTGTTGTCTAAATGTATTCATTCAATTATTACCTATTTCATTTTACACATGAAGAATTGGATTTGTTGCCGTGCATAACGGTCGAAAAACGTAGTTTAACATTTTGGGAAATAATCTTAACTTGGCACAAAGACTGGAAACAGCTAGCATGGCTGTGTCTAAGGTTAAAAACATCTGTCTACCAACACCTCTGAAACCACCTCTGACCAACTACCTCTATCTGGTTTCATTCATCAGCATAAAAACTGACGCGTAATAACAAGACACTTTGTGTTTTTGAGGGTTATGTGCTGGACTACTGTGCTGGATGCACTAATTTCCTGGAGTAAGCAAATAAACATGCTTCCTAAAATGTGGAGCTATTCCTTTAATAATACTGAACATAAATGTGATATTTCTGGTTTTTATTGTGCATACATTCACAATATCTTCATATACACTGATTTTGACAAAAAAAACAGAATATTGTGACATTGATTTAAACCAGTCGTAGCAGCGCATAAAGCATCAGTGGATGGTGAAGAAACGGACCCGTTTTTTGTGAATAAAAAGACCAGCAAAGCGCAAAAGTAGTCAAGAAATAATTTCAGTCACAAACTGCACCTGACAGATGCACACTGAAATGAGTGTGCATGATAATTGCATGATATATTTGAGTTTCAATCAGCTTGTATTTGCAGTAGTTTTAATTTTAATGTGATTATTACTTTGGGGAAATATAATCTCTTTTGTGATACAGACTGTGTCTTCTGTTTGGTAATTGTAATGTTGTGATTGAATATATATATATATATATATATATGTATTGAGTCTGCATTACATTTGATCATTTCAAATTTCTGATAATTTTAGACTAAAGTTCACAGTGAAGGATTTTGTCTCTCAAAATATCATCCACCTCTAGTTTAGATTAAATATTGTATGAAAGCACCACAGCTAAAATTTCATTAGATTGTAAATATTTAGGCATGTTGCTGTATCTTTGATCTTATCACCATCTACCAGCTTTTCTTTGATGTACAACAAAAGCAGTTTCGGTTCAGCATGCAAGCAAACACAGCCTGAAATCAATCCCAGATTGATAAGGGAACATGATACTGTTTGTTGTGCCCTTCCTCTCTCTCATACTTTTCTCTTTTCTCTTTTGCTTGTATTCCTGTTATTCCAGGAAGAAGGGTGCCATCCTCAACATCTCCTCTGCCAGTGGGATGTACCCCGTTCCTCTCCTTACTGTCTACTCTGCCTCCAAGGTAATTGCATTACATGGTTTATGACCTTTTCTTCAAGTGTTAACTGAAGTGTTATCTATAGACACATCCCAGCATCATGAGCATCTTACATCTTACCACATACTTTGGTCCATGAGGACAAAGCCATTTTCTCATCTCATGAATTATTCTGTCTAATCCACCAACATACATTGAGGCAAAACTTACCAACTAATGACAATAGATGGTAGTTAAACATTTATGTAGATGTTGGGATACAGTGAGGGATAATCTTGGTTTCATATTAGCCGTTTTAATTGTCAAATATAAATAAGTCCGGTGACTAACTCAGGTCCCGAGGTAGTGTACCAATTAAAAATGTTTATGGAAGCATGTGGCGTCATAATGTTTAACAGTCTCATGTGTGTTTGTTAGCTTAAAAACAGCCTGCTGCTCACAGTTTCAGCTGATTAATTGGCTGGTGTCTTAACGCTGGGTCATGTTTATCTACTTACCTCACAGTGCAACTCAAATCCATTTAAGGTGAATCTTTAGTTTAATGCTCAATTTAACCGTCATCTCAGTTCATTATAGCTCCCGTTAACATTGTGAGAGTGCATTGGACATGAACTCTTAGTGCACATGTTTTCACACAGCGGATTTTGTATCAAACACACTACTGTTCATTTGAGAACTTTAATCCCGTGGCTTCTCGGTGTTTGGTGCCATCTTTTTCTTTCTGGAATTGTAGTTTTAGCCTTAATGATCTGCCTCTGTGTTATATAGGCATTCGTGGACTTTTTCTCTCGAGGGCTGCAAGCTGAGTACAAGACTAAAGGCATCATCATCCAGGTAAATCATGAACCAACCTGCCACAAGCAAGAAAACGACCAAGGAAAATCGTTTTTTTGTAGGACTCAAGGCTTAAGAGAAATAAAAGTTATCTAAACACTATGTCGATACCTAACCAGACAATAAAAATAGACGCATTCTTTATTTCTGTACCCACTGTGTTTTTTTTTTTCCAGAGTGTTTTGCCATTTTTTGTTGCAACCAAGCTGAGTAAAATCCGACGGCCCACACTGGACAAGCCCAGTCCAGAGCGCTACGTTTCTGCCGAGCTCAACACTGTGGGGCTACAGACTCAGACCAACGGCTACCTGCCCCACGCCATTATGGTAAGTGTGGGTATGTAAAGCTGAGAGCAAAGAACAGAGTCTAATGTAATTTGTGTGCCATGTATTGATTTATTTTTAAGTCTTCACTCTAAAAAGATTTGGGCTTAATTTTGATTGTCACAAAAAGCGGTCCTAATTTCTCTAAAAAGATTAAATGACCTGCCTCTGAAATGATTGCTAGATGTTCACCCATCAACCAAACTTATAATGAAATTCTATTAAATGTATTTTCTACATCGATTTGTCAAACGGTGCCTGCAGGGAAACACATTTCACACTGATCAAGTGCCAGGATTTATGTAACCAGTTCTTGAAAAACAAGTATTGTTCCTTTATACAATACAAAGATTTATTGTTTTTTTCCGTACCTGTTCAGGCTTTTTATTTAACGGATGGTGGTAACTAGCCTTTGCTAACCATGTTTGCATATTATGGAGACTGGCATTGGACTGTAACCGAGGACTTTCACTGTTTGTCATCAGCTTGTACACTAAACTGACCACTGAGTGACTCAAAAGCTGCTGAAAGTGTTCCAGCCAGTTGGAAGTTAATATCACGCTGCAGGCCAAATCCTCCTCCACATATTGTGGTCCATTTATATAATCAGCATGAACAGTTGCAATGTACCTCTGCTATCTGGAAATGACAGTAAAAAAAGTAAGGTAGAATAACTGGAGCACACAAGAGTTATACCACTCTGACACAGCTGGGTTCTCTGTATAACTAATACAGTGCTGAGGGAAAAAAGAAAGTGATTTGCATTTGTTTTTTATTTAATTTATCTTAAAATAGAACTTGATCTTACACCAATGCATGAACACAATCTGCTTCACTAGCAACACACAATTATCGCATTATCGCATTGCACTTGTCCAAACTGTGAACATATTAAATATGCAAACTGCTTGGCTAATTACCTCAATAAAAGCTCATTTAAGTCAGTAATTTGCAAACCAGGTGTTTAATAAATGTAACAGGTTTGGAGATGTGGATTAGAGCCGCCGGAACTTGTGTGGGAGCCATGTGTTGAAGGAATGACCTTTGAGAAAGACCTTGGATCAATAATAATTGATTTATATAAAAGTGGAAAGGGTTACAGAATCATATCCAGGACTTTAGGTGTTCATCCATCCACAGTCAGACAAGTTGTCTGCAAACGGAGGAGACAGAAGTGTCCCAAGTGGCTCACCGGCCGAGATAACTGCAAGGGCACAACAAGGAGTCACAGTTAAAGGCCTAAAGGAGTCACTGGAGCAGATTAACTTCTCTGTCCAGGAGTCCACTGTGTGCAGAACTTTGAACAGACATGGTGTCCGTGGCATCGCTGTCCAACAACAACAACACTGCTGCACACCTGTAGTTTGCCAAAAGGCATCTGGACACGCCACAACACCACTGGGTGAATGTTTGGTGAATGAGACTAAGGTGGAGCAGCACTCTATCTGGTGTAAGAAAGGCAAGGCATATTGTCATGAACACATCACCCTAAGGGTAAAGTACGGTGGTGGGAGCATTATTATTTGGGGCTGCTGTGATGCCTTAGTGGCGGGACAACTTGCAATCATTGAGAGGAAGCTGAATTTGTAGCTTTACCAAGACATCTTACAAGAAAAAGTCAGTGAACACCACTGAAACCCAAAAGTAAATCTACCTTAGAATGGCTCCACAAAAAGAAAAAACACTTTTTGGAGATTCCCAGTCAAAGCCCAGACCTCAACTCAACAGAAAAGCAGTGGGAAGACCTCAAGTGAGCCATTCACAGCAGACATCCAAAGAACCTGGTGGAACTAAAACAGTTTGTTAGGAGGCAGTCTGCAGGTCCGATCTGCAGCTACCAGACACATTTGATTGAGGTCATTGCTGCTAAAGGAGGCTTAACCAAATATTAAATCCACTTTTCCACCAGCACTGTGAATGTTTATGGGGTGTGTTCAACAAATTTGCATTAGATGAAGATCAGATAGCATTTTAATGGCCTAATAAAGCAGATAACCAGGTAATTCCAAAGGGTTTACGCTGTGCCTTGGCCCTGTAAAACACGCATTAGAGAGTCGTATGACGGTAGTGGAGGTCCGTCACGGCCATGGCATGTTGTTGCTCTGTAGAAACACAAGCAGCAGAAATGAAAAGGTCTTCATTTTAGCAAAGGTTACAGTCGTTTTCTCCCTCCAGCTCATCTGTGTTGTGCGGGATACTGTTGAACTACTGTATGTGGCCTGAATATCAATTATCATGTTTATTGATGTACATATAAATAACGACACCATCCATTACAGCATACAGACAAGTAGTGCTTGTGCTCTCATTATCTGATAATCCCTCTCCTTCGAATTATGTAGTGCAACTCTCCCAGTAATAATCCACAGTTCACCAGTAGCATCTGGACTGCTGGTAATCTGCAACCTTCTACATGGTCACAAACGGCAGTAGATGCTCTCATCTTTGCTGCCCCCACCCCCATGCGAATACAAGCTCAAACTCAATCAAGCGAGCAAGTGTGATTGTTAATGGTTCGAAATTTTCAAACAAACACGTTTAATTTTAGTTTAGGAATTAAACTCTGTTGTTGTCTGCCATGAACACGCCGCAGACTGACCAGGCGTCACAAACATTAGATGAGGCGAAGAAGCTGAACAGCTTTGTTTTCAGCTGGACAGTCGTGACCAGACAAACCTCAGGACCTCGACTGTTCTCAGTAGCACAGCTTTACCACAGCAAAGGTTCCCCTTTCAAGTGTTTCACCACACTCAACCACGTCCATATTTCAAACTCATTATCCATTATTATATCCACCTTGGATTTAATGATGTATCAATTTAGAAAACTATTAAAATTACAACTTCGAAGTAAATTAGCATGAAAAATTAAAAGAATACAATTAAGAGGAAGTCTATTTGTAATTAATTGAATGGTAAGTCAGTGAAGGAGCCATTTATGATGCACCATAAAACTTGACTTAAAAAGATGATTAAAAACAGTAGGGGTTTGTTCGGCTGTTTCAACTGCCAGACTTTTGTCTGGGAAGCTAACTGAGATCATATGTCAAGCAGAAGAGTTTTTATTGCTGTAATCTGAACTGTCTACCATTACGCAACATATAAAAACTAGATGTTAGTGAGTTCGTCCCGCAAAGTTTACTTTACACAAAACTTGGGGATTGTGTTTGTAGCTTTTGATAACATCAGTGAAAGGGTGTTAAAAAATGCTGAAATGGAAATTTTAGTCTGTTGGTCTATCTGCAAGATGTGCAGCTCCCATAGAGAGTAAATTAGATTAAAAACAGATTAAAACAGCACAATTGCCTGAATTCTGCTCACCACAGTTGTTGCTCCTGTGGGTTGGAAATTAATAATGAATGCTAATCTGTTATTTGTAAATGCCACCAGCTGACCATGTAATTTCCTCTGTAGGGCTGGGTGACTACAGCTCTGCTCCCTGCCAAGATCCTCAACAGCTACGTGATGGGGATGGGTTTGTCCCAGCGCGCTCGTTACCTCAAGAAGCAGAAGCAGGGATAGACGGATCAGCGACGGCTGGGAGCGGCGGCGGCGGTGGCGGCGGCAGACAGAGGGGACCAGCTGTGCTAACGACTCGTCCGACCACCATCATCATGGACCAAGAAGAGAAAATGTGACAGTTTCTGGGCAACATCTCGGCTTCCCTCCGTCTGATACTCCCAGTCATAGATGATGTGAGGCAGCGTCTGGCCACAGCTGCTGTTACATGCACTCAATCCAAACCTGTGTGTGTGAAAAATACTGAACAAAGTGGTGCTCTGTGCTGAGTGTCCAGCTTTAATGAATGGAACACCACCATGGAAACTAAAACCGGTCCCCAAAACTACCCATCTGTCAGCAAACCCTGGTTTAAAATACACCCTAAATGATGATGGATATAGATAATTTGAATGTGTCTGTTTGATCAGGACCAGTATTTAGCTTAAAGCTACTTAGTAGAACACTGGAGCTGGTGCGTACTTAGCGCTAACACTTTCTAGGGCACTTATAAAGATTTAAAAGGTGATGATAAATTAAATTTTTGTGATAATGGCTTTCTCAATTTCTCATTCTTTGCCATATGTCAAACCAGTAATTTCAAAGCACTCAGATGTACACCTTTCTTCTTAAGCACCAACTCAAAAACATTAAAGATCACTTGTTTGTTTTTTTTCATCTTGATATCTTCTTGACAGTATTGATGTCGTGGTGAGGGGACCGCATGTATAATTTAACCAAACTATGTTTCGTCTGTAAAAAATGTACGAAGAGGCTCTGTGGGTGAATATCCAAACGCAGAGGGAGACGTTGTGGTAGATTATTAAAATGTTTGTTTTGTTTACGTGCTAAATTAATTATCAAACTCATTTTTAAAACTAGCGTTACTGTCTGGCACAACTTTCTGTCCTAAACTCCCAGAACTTCCAGCTAATTGTCCCGAAGTAGATGTGATCCCGACATAATGAGTGGGTGGTTTGTCTGAGTGTGACAGCAAGTCTGCCAAATGCACGTGTGTCGTTTGGGTTTATAGAAATGTTAAACCAAATGAAAACAGATGAGACAAAACAGTGAAATGGTGTCAAATCTTTGACTTTTGAAAGCTGGATGTTGACTTTGTGAACAGTAGGCTCAGATTTTGCTTCTCTTGGCTCAGATATCAGCTTTAAGTTCCACTGTATTAACTCTCATGGAAAATTTGTACTTGATATTTCACCCATAAAAAGTGTTTGAGGGCAGCAGCCAGGGACTGACGTCAGGTGGAAGGCTGGTGCTTTTCTCAAGAGTAATAGCTTTGGGCGTTGGGCATATTCCCAATTCCTGGGATGTATGTTGTTTGGGGTGAAAGTAGAGCAAACCAAAAACACCTGGATATCATTAGGATTTACTGACTATAGAAAAGTCCCCTGCTTTTGTCCTTTCAGCCATCAATAAATATCTTTTCAAATAACTCCATCGAGTGGTCTGTCTGTTCTGACTTGTTGTGCTTGGTTTCACCTTCCTTGTCACTTGTTTTGCATCGTGACTAAGATTTAGAGCAGGGACGGGACACATTTTTGTCCATTTTATACTAAATCTAAGGAAAACTGTCGAGAACAGTTCTAGTTATAATTTATTTATTGGTCTTTGTAATTAGATACAATATGAAACAGTCTGGAGTCAGACCACATATAAAAACTATAATATCTGGAAATCATCTAATATCTGTGACATCTCTGTCAAATAACATCACACCTAAACATCCACAGTAAAAAGTCCACAAACTCCAATCAAATAATTTTACAACCTCATCAGTCAGCACATATAACTTCCTTGAGTGATTTTACTGTTATTCGTCATTTTCACAGTCCATACAAATGTGTTGGTTTTTCACATTCTGCCTCTTCCCTCCCAAACATCACGGTCCGGTTCCCATGCCAACAGTTTCTGGGAGATTATTCCGGTGCACTGGTATGGAAGCTGCGGAAATGTGTCATCACTGACAATGTAGGAGGGGAGAGGAGCTGTGTGTGTGGAGGGATGCCCAAAGGAAGAAATGAGTGGGTCGTGGAGATGTATATAAAGAGGAGCTCAGTCCACAGAATCCACAGCTCGCTCGGACTCACACACACAGACGCACACACACACACACACTCAGTGATTTCACAGCAGAGTCTCAGAACACAGATTGGAAAAAGAGCAAAGAAGGATCTCAAAAGCAAACACAATCTTTCTTATCGCATCATCTGCACCAAAACTTGTGGCGTCAGCTGACCAGATATCAGATTTTTTTACCAAAGGGATTTGAAATCCTAAATCCAAAGCCACATCTACTCTACAGCTTCACTGTCTAAAGCTCATCTCCCTCACATTTGGGCCACTGTTCACCATGGCGACCAGCATGGACACGCTCCCTGCCCATCTGCTGCCGTTGGTGATGGAGGAGTTCCCCCAGTCTCTGGCCACAGCTTGTGTCTGCAGGGCTGGACAACGTGAGCCCCGCCTCCGCTGTGTACAGTGTGGCATCATCGAGGAAGAGGAGGAGGACTGCTCCACCCTGGAGGAGGACCAAGCCCAGCGGTCCTTCCTGCAGACCGTGGAGAGCCTGAGGAGGAGCACCAGATGAGCTGCTCCTCCAGAGGAAGTTCTAGCATGACTGTGACGTGTTTGACCTATTTGGCTTCCCTGCAACCGGTCTGGAGACCGACAGATGCCCACAGAATTTTGGATGCAGACTTTGCTGACTTCAAACCTCTGACGCTGGTGACATTTTGGTAAAGCTCTTGCCACTGTTGGACACCATATATGGCAATAGATGAGACTGCACAACAGATCTGTGATGGAGCGCTCCTAAGAGCTAGTGAAAAGGGCAACTGGCAACAAACCACTGATTTGCATATTTTAGCTATATTTTTTAAAGTAAATATGCTTTAATGTGTAGTGGTTTTCTGTGAAACATTACTTTCACCTTGTCAAGTTCTTATTATTTTACCTACATGATGACTTTTTGTTAATGTTCATATTGCCTGCTACTAAGAATTTATTATATAAAGCTGATGTTTTAACACTTATGTGGTGGTCTGTCTTCTCTATTATTAAGGTAAAATGTAATGTTAATGACTTCAGCACACTTTATACATCAGATTTCTTATTAACATTGCTTGAAATCTAACACCAGAAGGACTGTTTCTAAGGGGAAATGTTGGCTTATAGAAAGTCATTAGAATCATTCAGGCCTTTCCATGTGGTGGCACTATTGATACACTTTTTTGAGCTAAATAGCACAAACCCCACTGTACCACACCACAATCCCTCCTCTCAATCCAGCCTAACTGCATATTAACACCTGCAATCTGTAAATCACCCTTGCTATTCCTGAGACGGTTGAATCAGTAATTTATTTTACCTTTGAGCGTTTCTGAGAAACAAAGACACCGTCATGAATCCTGAGGCCTCACGACGATGCAGCACTTTAATCCCCCAGCTATCATGCAGTGCCCTCTCTGGGCCTTGCAATACAAACACAATTTCAGCATTGACTTGTATGGATTCTGTTCCGCCTCCTGTTCTCTTTTCAATACATCACTCCTCGTGTGACCAATTCATTCCCACCATGTTTACTGTCATCAAGGCAGTTTTTGCACAGCCACATCTCCACATCTGCATCATCTTTGAACACTCAAGGATGTGATACTTCTCTGTTTAAAAGGCAAAAACAAACAATTGTGCAGCAGCTATTACAGGATGAATGAGCATTTGTTTGAATTGTGGATATATTGGATTGCATTTTCTCCATTTCATGATAATTTTCAGAAAATAGCAAAAAATATTTTTGAAAAATAAGCTCTGCAGATGTCTTCTCTATAAATGAATTCAATTACAGACACTGTACGCCAGCTGCAGCCTGTCTCATTTTCGGTTGTTATGAAAATATCTGTTTCTTTGTGAGGGAGCCTTATTTTTTTTTTTTTTTTTAAAAAGTGCATGCAACAGAACAACTCCTTCACTTCTGTTTACTTCGTCAATTAATTCAGTGATCATTGCAGCGCTGCTGAAGTCTGTTTTCATCCTGCCAAAGCTTTGTGTGGTCCAACAGACTTGAGTCCACCACTATTTTGCTTAATCATTTATAAACACCCAATTAAAATTTGATTAACTAATGAGCCAACCTACTTTTTCGAACAAATTATATTTCCTCAACAAGATTACATAACGCTTTTTAAACTAATCAGTCAGGAGAGCTGACTGGAAGAAGAGTATTTCCACCACCATTATTGACTCTAGGTGTTAAGCACCAATGCACAGGTAAAACATTGTTTGGATGAGAAACCCTCAGATTGTCACTGGAGTCACTGCATTTGATTTTAATAAGCTGCTTCTCATTTTCAGCCACTATTTTTCACCAGCTTTAAAAATTCCATCTCTGCACTCACATAATTCTGCTGAGGAGTGTGAGGTTGCTGGAGTCTACCTCAGGACAGGTCATCAGCCTGTTCCAGGGCTAAGACACACACACACACACACACACACACACACACTATATAGCCAATTTAGTGTTGCTGACCTGTATGAATTTGCCCTGTGGGAGAAGGGAACCCACGCAAATACGGGGAGAACATGCAAGCCCTGCACAGAGAGGCAGGTGCTTTCAAATGCAGGGCATTCTTGTTGGGAGGTGACAGAGGTAATATTGATTTAATTATAGCATTTCTCAAAAAGATTTTTGTTGTGTTTCGTCCGCCTACCCACAAACTCCAATAATGAGACTAGAAGCACACACACATGCACGTATGCACACTAACCTACACTTCATGCTGCAGGGCTTCTTCAACTTTCTGTCCTAGATTGAGGTACTGTGAGAAAACTGCTAAAACCTCCTTTCTGATTAAGGACATTCCTCTTATGGTGAAGCTGGAACGACATAAAACACGCTGTAATTATTCTGCATTTCTGACCATTAAATGAAATATTACATGGCAGGAAAGCAAAAAGTGTAGGCCAAGATTTGTGACCATTGCCCTGTCTTGTGTAGACAAACTAGTCCCACCAAACTTTTTATATTATTTTTTATGTGTCAAAACATGGGAAGTTAACCTACATAAAGACACTGGACACTGATATTTTATTGCTCTAGATTTATATTCTCTGTGTGTTCTAAGCTGCAGAAAAATCTAATTTATGGAGCCGGATTTAACTCTATCTATCTATCTATCTATCTATCTATCTATCTATCTATCTATCTATCTATCTATCACTACTAATTCCAAAGTCAAGAATTAACATCCATGTTAACCTCAACTTGCTAAACACAGCCCACCGTATCAGATGATGACGGGTCCTGCTGATCACAGCCATAAATCAAACGCACCTTTTCCATCATGGCGCCAAACTGTCACGCTGTTGTCTCCACCTGCTGCTGCCAACTTGCCAAACCAGCTGAGTTCTCTACTGCTGTCCGTGTCCTTGTTAGATTTCCAAAAGCACCTGGATTGCTAAGCGCCTGTAAAGTCGTTCCCGGACGGCGTCATGTGGAGGAAGAGCTGTTTGTTTTGTTTGTGCTGCTTCCTCCGCCATCATGAACATGTCTGTGTGTCCGTCATAGTGCCAGTGACACCTGTAATATCAGCTGTCGGCTGTAAGGGATAGTTTAAACCCCCATGAGGATTTATTTGTTCCTGTCCTGCTGTGGAGTTCAGAACAGCAGCAACTCTTCAAAAAAAAAAAAAGTTTCTTCCTGCATCAAGGTGAGTTTCTGCTCTTGTGCTTCAGCTGAGTGTCCTGCTGGTTTTATATTGAAAGAGAAGAAGAGAATAATTATGTTGGGGTAGAGGTAATTTTGCACATTTCTTATTGAAGTGGTTGCTGCTGTTTTTTTGTTTTTTTTTTAAATCCTGCGATATTGGGTCATGATGCTGCACGTTGCCCTTAGAGATGTGAACTACCTGCTGTGTTGACCTCAGCTCACTGACTCATCACTTAGATTCTCTTCATGGGAAGCTGAAGGCGCTTTTGTGACAAACACAAATCAGATAGTGGCATTGCATCCCCTCACTTCACCATTGTGGCCATCGTAGAATTGTTTAAACAGTAAAGTGGGTTCATGTGACAAATTCCAGCACTATTTTTCATATCATAATTGCATCTAAAGTGCTGAGCTCCCATTATACTGCTGCAGCACTCATTGTCAAGCGTGATATCCATGTACTGATGGTCATCTGCTGCTTATCGCTGTGTTTAATAGGATCGGAGTTTGTCTGCTCCAAGCCCGAGGTCTTGGTGATTTTAATATGTATAAGTTCATAATTATCTGCTGCATAGCTGATGTATCGAAGCCCGCTGCTGCTGCATATCTGATGGATCGCTGGGTTTGGATTTGTTCATCACGACTTACTAAAAAGTATATGGTGGTCCCAAGTGCCCGGCATCTTGTCTTGTAGTTACTAGATGATGGACTAAACAGTCCGTTCGCTCCATAAGTTGGAACAAGCATCTCTTTGCTTATTCAAGCTGAAGTTGACTTTGCTCCTGTGTTGTGTTGTCAGGAAGCAGGAAGCCACTGCAGCAGGCTCTGCAGCACTGCTAACTCTGCTCCAACACTGCTGCAGAAAGTCACTGCTGCTCTCTTGTAGTGTTGCATAAACCCCACCTTCACCCCAGCACCCACCTGTAGGCACTGAGTCGAAGTTCCCCTTGGGCGGGGGGTTTATTATCGTCACTCCCCAGTCACTGCTGTGCTGAGGTTGGTGTTTGCTTGCCGGGGAATGAGGAGCTCAGAGTCTGACACTACATATCAACTCTGTGCATACTCTTTATTCATGTATTAAATTCTTTCTATGAGAGATTGCTGGCTGAAAAAAAAGTTATATATCTAGAAAAATGACTAGATGTGACCTTTTTACAGCAACTTTGAAAGACAAACTAAATGACTGAAGCAACTGCTCAAAATCCTGATTCATGCAGGCCATTCTGGTAATATCCTGACTAGTACTGAAATTCACTTGCTCTTATGCATTCGTAGCAATTTATGGTATAACCCTGACCTGCATTTTATTCCCTTTTGAACATCTTCTCATACTATAATATTCCTTCCATCACTCGTGTCTTGAGGTCAAACAGAAGTGCTGAATAGATTCTCATCGCCACAGCAGCATTATATGTATCTTTTGTGAGGATGTAGAGACTAAAATTGTGACAAACAAATACACTGTGGATACTCGGGTATTATGGGCACCAATCCTCATGAGCACATGTACGTACATGATTGAACTTGCCCTTCCATTTCACTTGCCATGCTTCAAATCGCTGCCGTGTTGGGGGGTTCACTTCATTCGGGCACGGCATGCTATTAAGGGGTTATTTGTATAATTTACCACTTCTAATTCCAAAGCTCAGCCATATTGGCAGGAACATTCAAGACTAAATTGAGTGTGAAGATTGAGAGGAATTAATGTCTGCTGGACTGTGAGCTGAATGCGTGCCTTCAGTGGGCCCTCGGCCACCACAAGGACAAGAGTGTGAGCAGGATTTGTACGTTAAAGGTTGACTTAGCAAAGTCAATAAGTGAGCTACTCTGTGGGACTTTGTCAGCCCCAAAGCAATCAGCCATTCTTTTTTGTTGGAAGAGAGGAGAGAGGCAAGCAATCTAATAGGACTATGTGGCTTGTAAGTAGAACAAAAACAAAAAGTGAATAGGAATTTATTTTTAAAGGACCAGATGTTATAACATTGCTTTAGACTTCTAAAAAGCATTGCTTCATAATCAGATTTTACTAGTTAATGTGATCTCTCTTTCTGTTCCCACATCAAATAGTCCCGTGTGATGTTTTTTTGTAAAAGCGCTTTTTTAAATGTCAGCAATGCAAAAAGGGAGTCACGGCTTCCTGAACATAAAATATTGGAGCAAAGTTGACTTCTGCATTAATAGGCGTGACAGCATTGTTACATAACGGGATGATACTAAATATTAGTTTTGCACAATTTTCTGTTTCAGGTCTGCAGGGCAGTGTCTCACTAAACCAGATTAGCGAGTTAATTTGATTACCATACCAGAGGAATCGTTTTTTTGACATGTTTTTGATGGCAAGAAAAAAAAAAAAATTGATCATGACCTGATTCAGCTCAGCAGGTGGCACTGACTTGAAAAAAGAGAGGGTTTTTTTTTGTAGTGGGGAAGTAGAGACTAAAGGCTCAGTCAGTCACAGTCAGGCGGAGATGTGAGAGAAAAAGGTCAGTGCTGTATTGCCTCCCAGACACCACGCTAAGGTTAGTTTGACAAGAGAGTCTGCATCGAGTTGAGGTTAGTTTAAAGGATGCTGCACGGCTGCACCTGTAGCAGTGGCTCTGTGTTGTTTGAATCAAAGCCTGTGATCAGACAGACAGTTAATGTCATGGAAATTAATTTAGTCTAAGCCACAATTCAAAACACACCATTCTTCCACTGTTTGCATGATGTGAACACATGAACTACATCTATAATGATGCTTTAAGTTGACATGACAGTTAGAGTGAAGCCAAAACATGGCTGACTGCAGTATATGTCAGAAACTCTAGCCCCTCCATGTTTAGCAGGCCGAACTAAAAAATCAGAACATCATAAATTTTTCCCAAAAATGGTTTCGTTTTTCTAATAAGTTTTTTTGTTATTAGTTATTCAGTGCTGAAAAAACGGTGTACAGGTGGAACCTCGGGCCGCTGATCACTAATGCGCTGTGGCTCCAAATAATGTCACCAGGGCAAGATGGCAAATTATCTGGAATATTTTGGCTTCATATAGAGCATCAGAGTTGAATTCATTGGACAGGAACCATTTCTGTCCAATGAATTTTACTCAGCCTTATGAAGACAGTTAATCCAGCCACACTTTACTTTCATGTTCATCATTTAAATGACCCAAAAAGCCATCACCTGAACTTTTTTTATAAAGCCTTCGCTGCAACATCTCAGTCTAGATACGAACAACAAACATCTTCATACAAATCAGACAAGTGGTCTAAAAACCGCCCAAAATGAGCAGAAAATTAGACCAAGCTTAAGTGTTTCTCACTTTGCTTTCTATAATTTCCTGCATTAGAGAAATCATATATCTTTATAGTGTTTCCACACTGTTAAAAGAAAAACATCTTGGAGCAAATAGCAGGTAACTTACATTAGTTTACTATAGTTACCGATAATGAATGAAAGTGACTGGTGCATATTAAGTGTGCGGGGACTCATTCATTGGATTCCCAGGAGAAATTGAAGCAATAGATTGCAAACATTCCCATTACCTCAGCATAGAGCCAACTGTGTAAATAGAAAATCTTTACAGCTTCAATGTGATGACACAGTGCTGTATCAATAAAGAAGTACCCCCAGTGTGTCCTAATGACAGAGCAGTGATAAGACTATTTATTTATGCATACGCACTATCTGCAGTTCACCTCTAGTAATCCTTGTTTCCATAAACAATGTTAATTTTTATTGTTGGTGTCCTTGGATTGATGCATTTGTTTTTGTACTGCATTCGTCTGGAGAGAACAACAATAACGTTAATGGCCGTTTTCAATTTTAGTCTTATTAACGTGTCGAAGTCGTGGGCTGAATTTGTTTAAGACTCTTGTTGGTCTCTGTTTGGCTTCCTAATAGTTGCTACCTAACTCTATTCCCTTATCCACGCTAATTCACACTAGTCTTCCAATTGTAACAGTTTTTATTCCTCCCAGAGATGAGTAGTTTTATCTTTACTACATGTACAGGCTGAAAATAAAGCTTTTAAAGTCTCTGCTTCTGGCAAAGTAATTGTTGATGCTGATCAACCCTGTCAGATAAATGATGGTCATTATTTGCTATACAATAGTAAAAATCTTGATTGTTACAATTTTGCCGTTCTTTGTATTTGATCCTGCGTATCTCTCCGTCTGGTTCAGTTCAAATTTTTTGATGGTATTTAATGTAATGTCTTAAAGACCCGCTGGTTATGCTATTGCACAAATTCAGATTCTTCCCTTCTAAGTGCTTTATTTTGATCTTCGTGTCATCAAAGTAGCTTTTCTTTTGAATCAAAATGGCATGGCAACAAATTTGCAGTCTCATTCGTGTGGAGGGGTTTGTGTGCCTCAGTGACTCTGAAAGGATTGTTGTTGTGAGCACAAGCACCTGATTGGTCTCAGCTTGTTGGCTGGACAAATGATAATTCACAAAGTGCCGTTTGATTAGTTTGTACCGTTTGGAATTGAGACACTCGGCATCCGTCTCTGGTCTATTTGAACTGCAAACAAAATGAGAAAATACATTGTTTGAGATTGCCTTGCAAAACAGCCCATTTGTGATCTGTTGCCCTATCAGCAGGATGTCAGTGTTTGTCGGTGGCTTCCAAAACCGTTGCAAATAATCATAACAAAATTATTCATATGACCCCTTGGTGATGTACCAAGCGCTATGTTTAAAGCTAGATTAGCTTTAGGCACAAAAATGACTTAATTAAGCTTAGGAAATAATTGCGGTTTTGGTTAAAGGAGAACAATGATGACTGTAGGTGGGAAATAACAGACAAACAGCGACCTCTCATTTTGTTGACCCCCAACTTCCTGCATTATCGTAACGACAAAGACCATTACTGCGTTGTTTTGACAACATTTCGGATGCAGCAACAACTAGGCTGTCCTCGATGTTCCCACAGAGTCAGTGGGTCTCTTGTCAGGTAAATAAATGCATAGGTTGACGTACTCCAGCGCACACCAGGAGTGTTCACATTTACTTTTTAGTTTAATTCATGTAAAATATTGGAGGGAACAAAGCGTTTCGCATTGTGGCTTCCTCTGGTCCGTTCTTCTTTTTCATGAGTTACACTAAAAAGATCTGAACACTCCTGGTGTGAGCTGGATTACTTTGATCTTGCTGGTTGTGTTGTTGCTGCTGTAGCTGCACCCTGGATGAGAAGCAGGACCGCACACAGCACCCATCCATTTATATACATGGCTTGTTTTAGGCATAGGAACAAACAAATGCTTGCCGCGCTCCTTGTGAGGGCAGTCTCTTCCTAGAGTGTTTTTATGCACTACCATTACGTGCATTATGATTATGATCAAGTCACATATACGTTTAACCCCCTGCTACCCCCCCCCCCCCCTCCATCCCATGATTGTAGTGATTACATAAAGATATGCTGCAGAGTAGATGGTTGCACCACCTGCCAAACTGCTATGAATCACACAACATGCCCAAGCTCTACACTTGGCAAGAAATTGCACAACAGCTTTTTTATTTTCCTCTTCCTATTTGGTAACAAAGATAATCTGCATAATCTCTATGGCGGAAAAGCAAATAACCGGCGACAGTCAGATGAGCAGGTTCTTGAGCAATATAGCTGCTAACATTTAAGCTTTGAGTCATTTCTCAAAACTTTGAATACTACATCCTCCTTTAGATAAAGCTATTTAGCATTTTTTTTTTTTTGGTTGCATGGGATGCAAACAGTCTGCATATTTACTTCATGATTTCTGTCTTGTCATCTCATTCTCTCAGGTTTACATTCCCTGTGGGGCAATTACATTTCTATTTTAATCTGAGCCACATATTCTGTTGAATCCAACTACATTTGCAACTTTGTTTGAAACATGTCTGTGAAGAGTGATCCCAAATCTGAGCTGCTATTTTTATTAGCTGCATCATTACATAACCATTTTGAATAGGGTGTGTGTGTGTGTTTATGTGTGTGTGTATGTGTGCACGCGCTAAGCATCGCCTTACACATTTTCCTGTCAGCCATTATGGTGCTTTCATGTGGCAGTGTGAATTGTCTTGCCTTCATAAAAAAACCCCACTTTTTATCCTACAGAGTGTAACAGCTCTTTGTATCTACATGACAGCAGTCTATTCATCAGAGAGTGTATGTTTCTGTAGAATTGTGTTTCAAAGAGATTAGAATAATACTTACAAAGAACATCTATCGATAGCGTGATTGTACAAGTGCAGTAAACAAACTGTAATGCCATTCAAATAGCACTCTCCGCAGCTTGCCAGGTTCGTCTCTGAAGAGGGAGCATTTGTGATTACGGACAAAAGCCACTGCTTTGTTTTTCCCTTTTGCTCTGTCTTTATTCCTCTTTCTGCCTTGGTGACAAATAACCCTTTCTACTTTCCACATTTAAACTAGGAGATGTAAATGCAACCATTTACCCCCCCCCCCCTCTATCACATCAACACAGTACACGGCCGTTGTGCCCTGTCAGTCACAGTGAGCCACGGTGATCCTTCTGCCCGGCCGCTCTCATGTGCCTCCTGTTAATTATCAAACTGAAGGTTGAGTGAATTGAGATTTTGAAATGGACTTCGTGGGCTTTTGGCGTGATTGGGTTTTTATAATGTTTGGGAATGCTTAGAGAGTTAGAGACAACAGGCACATTCATCCACATGTTAATCAAATGGCTGCATGCTTCGAAATTTATAGCCTGCCAGGGGAAGGTAAATGCTCAGTAGCTTGTGCAGACCTGACTGGAGACTAAAAGCCTGTGCATTTAAAGCAGTGTCCTCCAACAAAAAGAGTTCTCCTACTTACGACTTTCTTTTTGCCTTAGAGAATTTATTCCGCTTAGACATGGCATGCGACATGGATTATTTAATAAAGTGGACTTTCCTATTAGATTAGATGACCAATTTGAATGATGCCGCACTGGCCCAGTCATAGCGTGTGTCATTTAGCATGAATTACAATGCAGGGATGTTGACAAAAGCCTTTTTGCAAGGTCACTTGTCATAAGGGATTTAAAGGAAAACTCAAAGTGATTGATTGACCTCCAGAGAGAGAGAGAGAGAGAGAGAGAGAGAGAGAGAGAGAGAGAGAGAGAGAGAGAGAGAGAGAGAGAGAGAGAGAGAGAGAGAGAGAGAATTATTAATGTGACTGTCAAAACATGCAGAACTGAAATTATTAGTCTGTAAAGTATTAGATAATTGGCTATTGAAAATGAATCATCAGCTGCTTTGATTATTGATTATTCATTTACTGCTTTTCTTTCAATTAATCAAGAACATAAGCACCAAGTTCATGATATAGGCCTAATGATTATTTGGAGCCATACAAACATATGGTTGTGAAACAATTAATCAATATTTAATAGAGCAGTCAATCACCAAAAACAACAAAAACATTTTCTGTCTTCAATTAATGATTCCTATACTTCATATATGTGAGGATTTGTTTAATTTGTCTGTTGTAAGTAGAATAATTCATTAGTTGATAGGCAGAAGATTAATCAGCAACAGTTTACAAAAATTAAGCAAACAATGCTAATTGTTCTCTGCATGCTTCTCAAATGTGACAGTATGATGTTATTCTTGGTTTAAATAATTGTAAATTAAATTGACTGTTAGTTAATAAGACATCTGAAGAGATCACCTTGGGCTCAGAAATAGATAGTTTAAATTTTTTATAGATTAGGAAAATCATTGACTTAATCTAGAAAATAATAAGCAGATTCATCAACAATGAAAACCATTGTTAGCTGTAGCTCTATGTACAGGCCCTGAGCCAGTTAAAGTAAATTGCTTGTATACACTGGAAAAGAACAGCAATGTAGGTCTTATTGAAGCTGTGTGTATTGACAGAAAGGAGAGAGAATGAATTCTGGCATGCTAATTTGTGCTATGCGGTCTGTCTGTGAGGGGGTAGGGGAGACGTATTTAGGCTCAAACCAGTAAATAACACTGATTCTACTTACTCTTGGCTCTCCCTACACCTGGCTTACTCCTCTTTCTTACAAGAACAAAGTCTAGTTTGTCCCTGGCACTTGTCTTGCTCGCCTCTCATCCATTTTAGGAAGGCACTGGCGCTATTCATCAAGGGCACGGTCAGTGTTCATCAGACGACCGATTATTCCTCTATTCTCCCACTCCTGTCCTTCTCATTTGATTTCCATCAGTGGGGTCTTGTTCTCTCACACTCTCTGTCCCCCCCTTAATTAGCCTCCAAGCAGACACAAAGAGAAAGTTGTGATAATGAAGCAACGAGAAGAGAGATTCCAATTTGGAGTACAGCTAACCCTTCAGAGAAACACTATTTCATTTCTAATTCATCCTCCCAAGGCCACACTGGAAGTTTTAGTTAACCCTCTTCAGAATGTTATGTAATGATTTAAATAATAAGTCAGCAGCCATAAAAGACCATATCTATAGAAGTTATTAAATGGGAGACAAAAATCAAGAAGCACTTCATATACAGTATATAATGTGAACGATGGACATCTGAAAGATGGACTGATTATTGTTTCTCTCATCTTACCAACATATTTAACATAGAAGGACTACCATCAGGAAACAATCATTATAGCTAACTTATTTACTTCCAAGACATATTTAGTTATATAATTGATGTCGTCTGAGAAAGAAAAAAACAAAAAGCTGACCATTATTTTGTGAAAATTGCAGTTAATTTGCATATATCCGTGTGTGTGTGTGTGTGTGTGTGTGTGTGTGTGTGTGTGTGTGTGTGTGTGTGTAATGAAAATATATACTGTAGGATAGGAAATCTGTGTCTGTCTCCTTCAGAATGACTGACAGACAGACTGACAGAGTGCCCCTACCCCCTTGATAGTGTGTGATACTTTAAATTAGGACCCATGGCGAACATGACCTCCATAAATAGGTCCATCTATTAAAACTGCACAGGTGTTATTGGGTGATCTTGACTGACATCCCCCAGGAGCCCAGTGCCTTGGAATTTTTAAAAAAGCTCCCATTAAAACAGACGCAGAAAAGTAAGAAGAAGTAATTAGAAACAGATAGATTGGCAAAGTGATGAAACATTGAATGATAGAATAAAGCACCTGTGACATGTGGCAAAAAGTAATTAATAGAGTTAATGCAAAGTCTTATTCAACAACAGTTTCATGCAAACTCGCACTGCACACTGTGGCCTAGCTCATGATTACTTACAGTGCATCCTCTGCTGTCCAAAATATCTCATGTTCAGAAAACAATTTAGCCACTTGATCTGTTGCGCAACTGTTAATAAGATGTGTCTTGCATTCATTAACATTGTGCCTCAGTCATTAATATTGTTTGACATCACCGGTTCTCGGAAGAAAGAGATTTATGGACTAAATTCATCTATAACCCACTCAGAGTTAGATAAGGACTATGAATGGAGGAATGTGATGCAGGTATCTAAATGAAGAAATCATTGTTTTTAAATCATATGATTGATATTCTAAATGCTAAGTTGACTTTATTAATTTCAAATAGTAAATAGTACAGCTACGAGCTATTTAAAGAAGTAAAAGTAGAGACAAGGTTGAAACTAATTCTGGATCATTATTTTGTGTTTCGTTCGTACAGGTTGTCCACATCATGTTTAATTTTAAAGAATGTGTCCCTGTGCCCAGGCGATACCACTGAACAGATTAAAGGCAGGCTGTCTGCTGGGCCCAAGGGATTCTGGGTAGGCACATTTGGAACCCTTCACACCTTCACAAGCGTTGTTGTGCCATCACTCTGCAGTTTCCAGTGGACGGGCATATTTACAAAGCTGTATATGACCTCATTTGGGTGACAATAAACAACATTAATCAGAAAGTGTCAACATTTTATTCCTTTAAGATCATGCATGTATGTTAAACAGGTACTGCATTCGTGGTTAGGCCTGCGTGCGGCAAGCCTGATGACAAATACATCCTATATACAGTGGGTACGGAAAGTATTCAGACCCCTTCACCTTTTCCACATTTTGTTATGTTACAGCCTTATTCCAAAATTGATTAAATTATTTTTTTTCCTCAGCAATCTACACACAATACCCCATAATGACAAAGTGAAAAAAGTTTTTTAGAAATGTTTGCCAATGTATTAAAAATAAAAAACTGAACTGAAAAAACTTTATTTTTAATACATTTGCAAAAATTTCTAAAAAACTTTTTTCACTTTGTCATTATGGGGTATTGTGTGTAGATTGATGAGGGAAAAAAAGAATTTAATCAATTTTGGAATAAGGCTGTAACATAACAAAAAGTGACGGGGTCTGAATACTTTCCGTACCCACTGTAAATACAGACTTGATGTATTCTTATATTCATGAATGGCTATTAAGACAATATTCTGCATGAGAGTTTATCCCACCACCAAAATTCAAAACACACTCAAACAAAGTTTGGAACTTTTAAAATATGTATGTGGATGGACCATATGTATATGTTAACAAAAGTTGACTCATTTAAAACTAGAAAGCACCCAATATTTTATTCATAGAAACTGCTTTAATTAGCATCTGGCCCTACAGCATGATACACACAGACAATCTTTTTTTTTTTTTTTCCATCGAGTACAAAAAGCCCAAGTAAACAGAAAATGTTCAAAACATAAAAAAACAAAAAAAAAAAACAATAAAAAAAACTAGTCCTTCGATCCTCAGCCTGTGGCTTAACTGTGTACTAGGTTTCGCATTAGGTTTTTGAGATGTCTCACAAATAAACAAATGTCACTGAATATATAAACAAACATGACTTGACTAAATGAATATGAATCGTGGAACTGATCTGACTTTGACTCATAGTAGACTCAACCTGAAAACTGAGAACCAAAACATCTGTGCCGGTGTTACACTAATGTCCTGTGTTGAACCGTGAGTGGGAATCTGTGGGGACCTTCTGGCAGGATCTGGAAAGGAGGGGGGGGGGCAGGTGAAGTGGAGGTCAAGACAGCATACTGCTCTCTCATAGAGCCTTTGGTGACCTGGAGAATTCCTCTGTGAGAGAGTCCGTGTGGACTGATGCTGCAGGGGGAAGGACAAAAAGTGTTTACCACATCTCAGCATCACTGGTTTGGGCAACCTCTCAGCTGCCATTATGGTTGAAATGCAGGACTGCCACTAAAAGCCTGTAGAGAAAGAAAGAAAGAGACTGCGTAAAGCACAAGTTGTACATAAGTGAATATATAGGAAAATTGTAAAACCTAATTTTTCTTGTATTGTATGAGGCAACATTGCCACCTTGTGACTAAAAAATATGTTTAGCCATTAACGGGACAGAATATTCAAATACAATAAATTCTAGATCCCAGTTGATTAGATAAACTAAACTAAACTAAAACTAATACAGTCTAATATGACACCTCTGCAGTGAATTATGTATTCATGAGGGTTAGGGTTATATAAAATATAATTCATACATAATGGAGCTGTAGAATCTTACTCTGCAGAATTACCTGTGGTTTAGTTCAGAACACATTACATCTCCTTATGAATTAACAAGCGGTTCTTTCCACAATCAGGGACATTTATTGCCAGAATATTTAATGGTCGGAGTGTACTGTAAACAAAATAAACTAAGTACACACAAACACAACTTCTGACTGGACCATTAATAAATTTCAGCCACATACTGTACATGGTCTGTTGGACCTCAGGGCTCCAGACTAACTTTCACTAGTAGCAGTGGTTCTCCCTAGTGAACGTTCTAGGAGCACCAGCACAGATAGTACCGGCATAATCATATATTTTCCATCTTAACTATATTAATGATACTTTGGCCATAGACAAGGTTTGTTTGTGCTCACAAACTGAAGTAGTGCTTTAAGGGAGAGAGAAAAAACATGAAGTGAAACAGTGTTGTTGTGTGTTTGCTGACTGGTGATACTGGTGGTGCTGATTTTAAAGGGTTAGTTCAGATTGTTTGAAATAGGGTTATATGTGTAAGTAATTTAACTCAGGTGGTTTTCTACATTTCTACATTAAAGTCTATTGCGAGTGCTGTGTTTTCACCCAGAAAGTGGTGCAGATGTGTTTCATGCCAAAGTTCCCAGACGTGCAAATCTGATGTACTGACGCTGCCTTGGAGACTTCTCCTGGCTCTGATTGGTTGTTTTCATTCAGGCCCAGTGGATTCTTACAATTGCCATTAGGAGCACTAGGAGGAACCAAAGGAGCCTAATTTTTTCCACAAATTACCTGTTTTCTGTACCACTGTGAGGATGTAGTGACATTTTTATCAAATGTGACAAAAGGCTATTTTTATAAAAGTTAACTACTGAACACTTAAGTGGCATTCCATATCAAGTGGCTATCATTCATGTTCCTATCAGAAAGAATGATTAAGTTCCAGGGTTACTGTTGGCAGTCAACCAATTATGTCTTCCTTCAAATAAATATCACCACATAGCCTGATGTTTTAGCCTCTCCTCTTGAGATTAAGAGCGACATTGAACGTTATTCTAGTGAACAAGTGAATAAATCCAGCTTCTGAATGAAGTGCTACTCTGCAGTGAAGAGAACAGCTGACATGCTAGGTGAGCAAACAGCTAGAGTTTATACTGACAGCTGGACTTACTGATGAGCAATCTGTTGTATTACTGCAGATCAGAGTGACATGGTGTTCTGTCTGCTTGTAAACAGTGTCTTTTACTCCAACCTCACAACAGGCAGGAACGACACCCGTAACCATGGTGACAGTACACAACAAACGTGTCGAAGCCTCAAATTGTTTAGAAAATATTTAATTCACAAATGAAGATATAATCAGTCTGACGAAAATGAGGCTAAAATGAGCCAAAATCTAATTTTAGTTTTAAATTTGAACAAAATTGTTTTTACATTTTCATCAAAAGACCAAAACTAAATCAAAGTCAGATGCCAAAATGAACACTGCTGTGTTTTTATATCCTTATATCAATAAAAGTGGGTGGTAGACTGTTGTGTCGGGCTCAGATTAATTGAAAAATGATAAAATACGCAACATTAATTAATTGATTATGAAAATAATTGCTAGTTTAAGCCCCAATATTTTCCACTCAAGAATCATGACCTTGTCTTCATAATTTCAGAATTCAGAGTTCACAAAAATACAGTCTATAGTCCATGCACGCTCTACAAGGTTTTTTATCTCTATTCAAGCATTTGCAATACTTCAGAATATCTCTCTCATTTAGTTAAATCCTTCTATAAACACACTGCATGGATCAGCCAGTGCACTTTCACATTCATTTAAAGCATGCAATGAATGGGTGATTGCAATCCCTGGGGTAGACAAACTGATAAGAGGATTGATTGACAGATCAGGGGGTGTCGCTACGGCATAATTTATCTCCGAACGGCTGCTAGGGAGTTCACATAGAGAGGAGATAATGTCATTTTGCGCCTAATAAGCTAATGGATCCTAAATCCATTTTTTAACGTGCATATGGGCTGAACACCATTACCCTAATGGTGATACACAGACTAGGCATGGAGAGAATAGCAGTGAATGTTATTTGAGTTTAAATCCACTCTAACATGTGGGGGACGGATTATGACGGAGGACGTGATGGGTACAGTATTGCCTCCTCACTTAACTCTGGCCCTGCTTCAGCATTTTTCTTAGAGGGATCAGATAATATTATCTTGTTATATCTATATGTATTTGTGTGTGTGTGTGTGTGTGTGTTTGCACAGAAATGAAAAAAAGCGGAGAAAAGAGAAGTGTGTTCCTATAAAATCTTTAACTTTTCCATGTGTTTTGAAGACCGTGGGCTGTTTTTAGTGTTGCTCTGTACCTTCAAAATATGTTTGTCCTCTTGTCACTGAGCATCTTCAAGCAAATACTTTTCCCCTGATAATAACCTTTGCTAACAGTATGTTATTGCTGACCATATTTTAGAAGTTGAATATACCAACATTGTTACTATCTAACTGTAACTAATAGTATGTCTGTGAAGATTCTCAGTCATCCAGGTCCTAGTTAGTCCTTAGGAGTTGAGCAAAGGTAAATAGTATATAGTAAATAGTATTATGACAATTAAAGACCACTAATGCTGATGAAACACCTTGACCGAGAGGAATTAATTAGCCACGGTGCCTAGAAACTACAAAAACCCAATTGTCAGGCTTAGAAATCTTCCTAGTTTAATGAATTGCCTCTTAGATCAGGCAGCCACATTCATGTACCAAGTACCAATCTTGTTTGGTGCTGGTGTTTTTGATTGAACACCTTTGAGACTGCTGCCCTCATCTTGGCATTGTTTATATCCACCCTCCTGACACCCATTGTTATGAAAATGCATTTTTATAAAGCCCATTTGCACTCATCTGTTGCTGTTCCATTCACCAGTTGGTGTTGTGACAGTACTGCGAATACAAAGGAAGTGAGTTCTTCTGACGATGCTGGATTCCTACAGTGTGTAAGTGAAATCCTGAATGGCAGATAAAACCACAAGTTGAAAAAAAAATAGTAGAAACCAATGAAAAACTTGCAGATAAATATGCAAATTAATTTCTAACAGCAAATTATAATAAATACTCAGCCACCCATACCCATTCTCTCAAATACACACTCACAAACTCACACTCACTATCACATGCTCTATGATTTCATTTTCTGCATCAAGGGTTTTCAAATCTGTTCCTCACCTCACTTACATGCTATTTCATGCACTTTGTTGTTATCATGGCAGCCCTACATGTTCTGCATCCTATTGTCATTTGTATTCTGCTATCCAATTTAATAGTATTGGCATTTTTTTGTATTATTTATTTGTGTTTGATTCTGTGCTATTCTCTTTTGAGTGATGTGCATTGTTTTTTTTCTCCTCACTGAAGGTTTTTCAGGGTTTTGTTATCACCTCACTTCCATATTTTTAAATGTCTCGCATTGTGTTCAAGAAAGTTTGACCAATGTCATTTTTTTCCTAGATAAGAGACGGTGTCTTGCAATTACATTTGTTATGATCAGGGATGTTTTTTCATTGGTAAGAAATATATTTGCTGCATGCTACCTCAAAAAATTGTATTATGAGTACTTTGCAAAATGATATTTTTGTGAGGGTAATGTTTGAACAGGAGCAAAATTGAGTTGTACACATAAACCACCCATAAACATTTTAACAATGACTGCATTTATGTATATTCTAGCACCATATGAGGCAACTAGGAGAGGGTTGAGAATGGGAGAAAGCCAATGCATGTAGTTCTTGGGGTCTCTTGCCAGCTATTAAGTGGATATGTAATAGTTTTTATATGGGCAGTCATTTGGCTGGGGTCATTATTATTTATCATATCTTGCTGTATGGGTGTATAATGGCAGATGATATGAGAGAGGGAGGACCACAATAACACATTGACAAACACTGCCAGAGCGCTATAATTAACACCTTAATGAATTTAAACCATTTCCATTGGGTTGAGTACTATATGTGACTTGTTTTTGCCTTTATTTATCATTATTATTTTGAAATGTCTATAATTGATATTTGTATGATACCAATTATTATGACAGTGTTAAAGGGTTTAACGCCTTTAACGAGGTTCATAGTGATGAACCTACACTTAATTATCACCTGTATCTACAGCTCCCTCCATGTCTGTGGAGCTTCATGGCGAGTTTTAGTTCATTGTTTGATTGTCAGGCCCGCAATGTTTTCTTTTTTGCTTGTAGTGGTGAACTGACAAATACTCTGCAGTGACCCTCAGTTCTGTAAAACATTTCAGTTAATTGTTTGTAAAAATCCAGTGCACACTGCCTGCTGAGCAGCAAATGGCAGACAGATTCAGTTAGCAATTTGCTGGTGAACAATGTGGAGCAATTAGTGACTAAAGAGAGATGTTTTCCACAGAAGTTGGAAGAGACCAAAAATGGAGCCAAAAAAAACACACAGTGGGAACTGGACTTGTCTCCATGTGGCCAGAAAAATCAGTTACTGCAGATTGTACTTTAACCAGACCAGTTTCTGAGACCAACACCAGTATTTTTTACCCAATATTAAAGGAACCAAGTCCTTTAATGCTGGGTGTCTGCAGATACACTGATCTATCTGATCTGGTACTATAATTACCTAAATGTTGATTGAATATGTATCTGGCCATCTGAAATAATAGATGTAGGCCTCTAAATTGGGCACACCTAATTTTTCAGCCAAATTTGTTTCTTTAAATAAATACTGATCGCATACTGATTAATACTGATTCAAAACTACAAATCTTAAATAATTATGAATGATATGAATAAAAGTTCAACTGGGAGTTGTTGGGACCACAAAACACTCCATTACAACCATTAGAGGCTGGTGTTACAGAGTGAAGCTTCTTTTACCTCATGAACAGTCTTTGGCACAGTACCGACAGCTGCTTGCAGATAGCACACAAACCTATGACAGCCAAGTTTAATTCTGGCCTGCCGTCAAGTTAGTCACAGAATTAACATTAATTAGCAACAGCAGAGCTGCTGCCAGCAACATTTGTCATTTTAACCGCTGAAAGTGACGGTCAGCGTCGGCTAAAGATGAGAAGCTGCTACTGTAGCTGAATGTTTGTGTTCTGCTTTTTGCCAATAAGAAAGGAGAGATAACAGATTTTTTTAATCAGATTTTGTATGTGTGTGTATTGTCGGAGCAGAGTCACTCACCGGATTCATCAAATCATTTTTCACATCCACATACTTTAATTTTCAGTCACATATGGAGCAAAATGCTTGTAACATTTTTGATAATGTTCCTTTAAGTTTGGTTGTTAAAGAACTGTGACCACAGTATGTACTAAGCCATACAAGGACATTTTTCAGTTCAAATATAAAGTTTGTCTTTACCTATCAACATATATAGCAATACCAATATATATCTTTAAAGAGCTAACACATGTCCATCAATTGATTGATCCGGTTCTAATATAGCCGATGCATTGTTTGATGGCCCTGATGAACACCATAGGCCGAAATACCTTATCCACATTGGAGGTCCACAGTTTGATATGCAGATTTCTATTTTCTTCATCATTAAAATAACTAAAGGATAGAGATCCAGCTCATTAGTGCATTTTATATGTACGATACTAATTCATTTGTGGAGAAAGGGCAACTGTTAACTGACCAGTAAGCCTAATGTAATTATGTGGCGAGTGCTGCAGATAACTAATGACTGACGCTGAGGTATAACAGCCACTTGGTATTCAAAAAGAGCAGTCTGAATCCTTATATTTAATTGAACATGAGTTTAAATGTTTAAATGATATCAGCCATCCTCAGCTGCAGATTTCTCTGAGGAACAGAGTATTGAAGCTGATCCTGTAAGTTTCAGACTAATTTTCTTTACCTTGCTTTGTAAGGCATTAAGATCCTACTTTTTCCATGTGAAAGCAGACCCACATCAATACTGATTACGAATATGGAGCCTTTTGAAGCTTGGCATTAGGCAGTACATGTCGGTGCTCTGTGCCACACAAAGCAGAGTCGGCGAGGATCCAATCAACCCAGCAATGGTTTGGCAGGACTTGATGAGCGAGTTTCTACAGACATCCTCGACTATGCAGTCATTGTGCTGTGCTGTGCTATAGAAAAGCAGATTGAGAGCACCATTGTCGCTGTCCTGTTATCGGGGCAGACTATAGGGTTGAGTAGTTAGCTGAGTACATAGTGTGCAAGCAAATTCAGCGCACAGAAATGCAGAAATGAGTAGCTAGAGTTTAAATGCCATAGTGAAATAGAATATTTTGAATTAGCTTTATATACTAGTTTTAACAGTTATGTAGAGAAGCGTTTCCTCTACTCCCCTTGATTATAAAGTGGTGAGTCATAACTTTGAAGGAAAAGCTGCATTTGTCGTGTTTGAGGACTGTAACTATCATGTCAGGGGTTTTAAATTCAGCTTAGGGGGGGATAGAAGTTTGGCGCTGAATGCTGTGGTCAAATGGTGACTTTAAAAAGGAAATCTACAGCCGTTTCTTTGAAACGGCACAAACGTTGAAAAAGAAAGAAAAAACGGACTTTACTATGGAGACTGAGATGTTTTGTCTTCTTGAGAGAAAAAGAAACCCAGCAGAACAGTCACTCCTCAATTGTTACTTCATTCCATCACCTCCTAACATTGCTTTGTAATAGATTCTCCAAAGCTTTTAACATTAAACGAGTAGCTTTGAAAAATGTGTTTAGTTATCATGAAGTCATGGGTCAAGGGAGGCTTTTTTTTATTTTTGTAGAAGAGGTTGAACACTTGCCTTCTTCAAATAATCAGGAATACCATCAGTGGGGAGGAAGCCATTTACAATAGAGAGCGAGCAAGAGCTCACAGCCCCTCTAACCTCTTTTAGGAGTTTAGTGTGAATAATATCTCAGGGAATTTGGGTGGGTTGGAAGATAACCACAAAGAGCGGGTTCAGCAGCGATAATTTTACGCATGAGCACCTCAAGGCCAGAACGTTCACCAACAGAAATAGATTTACCGTGCTAAAAACAGTTTCAAAGAAATCACTGTGGTCAAAGTCTCTGCAAGAGAGAGATGTGTAATTTTGAGTTGTAATCTGGGAGTGAGAAGTGGGAATAAACTTTAATCAGCACTTCAGAAATTGACTGAAACTTGAAAATTGTACAAGTACATCTTTCACATGAAAAAATAAAGTTTCAATAACATTTCATTAAGTCTAATTCAAAAGCTGTAAATTCTCCTCTTTTCTGAACAGCCAAGCTCAGCATCATTCTCTCAGCTCCAGTGAACTAAATCTGTGATTAAGTATCCAAAATACAACACATAATTTCACAAAATATGCCATATATCATGACATGATTTTGTAAGACATGCCCAAATGCATTTGTGTTTTAAGGACATAGCTGAAATTAAAATAAGCATGAACCATGTGTCAGATATACTGAGATAGTCCAATGTTTCACGCTTGATTGTGGTAAGTGCTTGGCCTTAGATAATGACTTGTGCACATAATAAGAAGAGCGTAGAACAACTGCAATAATAAGATGATTATCTTAATGTTTTGAATTGGTGTGTTCGTTTAATTTTGATGTTGGGAGAGAAATTAATTGGCTCTGCTCTGACTCAGTTTCTTTTTTAAACACAGAACTAGATTGTTCTCATCTCTTTAGCAACAAATATGCGCTGTAGACTTCTAGGGTGGGTATTAAGTTGGTAGTTTGCTTCTTTAGCACAGCACCAGTTTGAAATTAGCAGCAACTTGAATTTATTCCAGTTCCAATGGGCTGGGCGACGCCATTGTTATAGTACATTTCACTCACATTAATTATTAAGTGTGAATTGTAATTTGACAACTAATACAATTATTATTTTTAAATATATTTTTACACATATAAACTTAGCTGAATATAACAAGATTTTGTGAAACTGATGCATACCAATATCAAAAAAATATATTATTAAAGCTGTTTTTTTAAATATTTATGTTATGATAAAATGACTATGTGAAAGTTGTCTCTTGTAATAATGAACTATACACTCAAACATAGTTGTTCTTAGTCAAACAAAAAGTTTCAGCTCATTGTTGGAATATTGGACTTGCATAGATGCTATATGAAAGCTCAGTGTTGTTCAGTGTCTGAGGGAACAATGTTTTGCTATCAAGTTTGCAACATCAACTGAGAAGGAAATGATTGATCAATATTGCCTATAAAGCTTGTTTCTGCTTCAACTACAACTAGTCAAGATAAGAAGTGACCTACAGTAGCATTTGTGTAATTTGAGAAAAGTAATTTGTTCACTAAATGGTGTGTCAGAGTGCTGTTAAAGCGTTCTACTTCATGCCACAAACACTGATAGACTGACCCTCCCCTCTCTCTCTGCACACACACAAGCACGCACGGTTCCATCAGAACCATTTTATAGTTATTGGTCCAAGTGGGAAAATAATGCTGGTAATTATCTCATCTGTAATGCCAATGTGCTGTTCATAAATTAGTGCGTAATAATTTGGAAAAACAATTTCCTCATGCAAATTTCTTTATAGACCTAACTCTGATCATTCGGAATAATTTTAGGCTCATGGAAATTGTTTTGCGAGTCGATAATGCGAATAACATTATGGTCTAAATAGAGTCATTTAATCTCTCCACTGGTATTACTCTGACGGTCTTCACTGTATTTCATAGGCATTTATGTGTACTTTTAAAAGTAATAGTTAGAACAAACACTAACATACCAGTATCCATTATAAAATAAAATACTATGTCACTTACAGGCAAATCATTTGCTGCGTCTGTGATTCATCAACTTAGAGTTTTCGCAAACCTCTTTTTTTTTTTTTTTTTTTGACTTTGAGGACCTCTTGACTTTGCTCGCAGGCAGTAAGTGCATCTCAGGTGGCTCTTCTCTGAAAGCAAAAAGATATATTCTACTTAAGTCAAGTCTTGAGTGAACATATATTTTGCTCCTGAACACCTGAGCAGAACTCCTTTTTATCACTGATTACAAGTAGTCCTCCCTCACCTTCCATGGAGTGAGATTTGCTTTCAGTGTTCACATCACAATGTCTGCTTTCAACACGGTTACTATTATTGCCAAATTTTGGCGTATTACTGATCTTTGGTATTGGCAAATATATTGATCATAAGTACTGACAAACTGCCATGCAGAAATGCTGAATGTGCATGTTTAATGTTATTTAGGAACAGAATTACCATTACTGTTTTTTTTGTTTTAGTCCAGAAGGACACATGTTTTCAGTTTTCCCTGCTTAGCACATATCTTGGTGAAATTTGCTTTAATGGTCACATTTAAGGGGTTTGTTTATGTTTGTTTAAAGTAAAGTGCAGAAAGAGGCATGATACTGTCTTCCTTTAAACATGGAGGTGAATGAAAAGATCCCCTGTGCCCACACCATCAAAAAAAGAAAGCAAAACAAACCTGAGTTAAAATTTACAGGTAAATTGAGTTTTGCAATGCAAGCATCCTGTTTTGATTCTTTGGTATATTCCCATGTAGTTGGGGCACCCTCAGTGTCCTTTAAGGTTGTATTAAGGGCAGTGGCAGAACTTTCCTTAGATGAATGTGCAAATCATCTAGACAAAATAACATTGTAGATCATTTCCCAGTTGTGGTCTAACAAAGGCATTTAAAGACATTCCCACATGTCTGGTCTCAGTGTATTACATTCAGTCAGCTAAAGTGGTATGTCACCATTGTACATTGATATTCACATAAAATGTCAATAGAAATGTATCCATTGTTATATGGCCTTAGCATGGTGCTGGCTGTGTGCCATTTGGGTGAGTGGAAACTCCAGAAGAGAGAATACTGACAACCGGCGTCCACCTACAGTAGGAAACACCTGCATCTTAGTCTTTAATACTTTATTATACAGCATTCAGCATTACATGTGTTGACAAAGAAATATCAGCTAATTAATACATGTAGTAGTCTATTAATTACCTCATTAACAAAGCCTTATTTTATCATCATTTAAATCTTTACAGTATTAATAACATTTAGAACAGACTGCTTGGTTTTGGGGTGTCTGAATGTGCATCACATTTTAATGCGCACCAAGACAAGACTGTATCACTGTCTGAAAGATACTACACGTTTTTTTTCCTCCAAATAAAAAGTTAAATCATAAGAAATAAAACTCAGCTTTAATCATTTTGATACACTGAGGGCTTTTGTCTATACAGCCTTAGCAGGTGTGCAGCCCTGCTTTAAAGCAATGCAGCGGGCTGGGCTGGTGGAGGCGTGTTGCTTCAGGTGCTGCGGTTAGATCCATGAAGGCTTATCAGACGTTACAGACATTTCTCTGAGACAGGATTTTACAACTTACAGTTATCATAGCTACAACCATTTTTTTTTTGTGGTCCTGTAAAAGGTAGTTCACCGTTTTCGCTGCGTTGGCACCGTCGCTGTGTTGCTGGACTGGTCTCATTCAAATGAATGAGGGGAGTGTGTTTTTTCACGGAGAGCTAACACCGGCTTTACTTGCTACGTGTTACTAGCCAGTGCTGGCTAATTGTTAACTTGATAACTATTGGTGTGCAAGTAACATTACTTTTATCACTCTTCTTTTACTCAAGCCACTTTTACACTGTAAGATTAACATTGCTTTTAACATGCTTTTAACACAAATTTCAAATGTCCTTAGTCTAGGTACTCCGGGCTGACACTTGTTGGTCCTGATACGATGGGTGCACACATGTTTCCCCCAAACCAGGGTCCCCAAATCAAGGAAAAAAGTTCCTCGAGGACCTGGTCATAGATGGAAGAACGTGGCACACTAGAGAACATGTTTGTTGTGTTCTGTTTGTGGTCCCATTCCACTCATACGCATTGATTTGCCTAATCATGGTGTTTTTAAAGGAACTGACTAGAGAGAGTCTTCAAAAATCAAGGAAAATTCTATGTGCTATTTAGAGCTGCAACAATTAGTTGATTCATCTATTAGTTAATTGGCAGAAAATGAATCCACAACTATTTTGATTAATTGAGTATGATTATGGAGTAATTGATTAATCCTCTAACTCATTTTTAAAGCAAAAATACCAAATGTTCCAGCTTCTTCAATGATTCTTCTTCAGTGATTTTCTGCTTTTCTCTGTTTTATTTCAATGTGAATTGAATATCTGGGTTTTGAATTGTTGGCCTTACAAAACAAGGTATTTGATGATGTTTCCTAGGACTCTACTAGGGAAAATGGGATGGGCATTTTTCATTATTTCTAAGGATGTACTGATCCCCATCCTCGGATTGGAAAATTGAACCAACACTGACTCAAATAGCTTGATTTGGGATCAGTGAGAATGGGACCGATACATGGGCCAGTGTACTCAATTCAGTTCTATGCTTCAATTACGGGCACATTATGTACCAGCAGCGCACCGGTCTATTCACTCTGCCAACATACCTTTTGCGTCTGTGACAAGAGCCAAATAGGGTACAAACTGGGAGAAAAGCTCCTATTGAGAGCCAAGCTGTAAGACATAATTTCTTGACCGTCGGAACACACATACTACACAAAAGGACACACGGAAACAGCACAAGACAGCAACCAACACGATTACGTTTGTGGTGTTGTGGTGTTATGCTGTTCCAATGACGCTCTCATGGATGTTTTTGAATTGCGTTCCAGTCCACAATGCAGAAGTTAGTCTAGGCATCACGATATAGATTCCACAGCTATTCTCAATTTGTTGCTTTTATTAGGTAAATATAGTGGATTGCATTACCTGATATTGGAAAAATGGAGCAGCACAAAGCTTCCCAATTTGCATTCTCCCTACCCTCGGCTAGTTTAAACTATAAACACTTGCTTTTTATAGCCAGAAACGTACCAATTACCAGTTGTTTTAACTCTAATCCTAAAATACTCAAGAGCCATTTTTGATACATTGGTAATTAATGAAGTAGAAAATGCTCAGCAAATGTGAGAGAAATGTCACTTTCAAACATCGTCATTATGCTCATCCTCATTACACAGTCGTAAATTTGTCTCATGAATAATAAAAGGTAAAAGTATATAAAGCCATCACAAGTCTAATAGATCAGTCAAACTGATTCCTAATAATCTTCAGTGGCCATGAAGTCTAAATTTCCAAATGTTCTATGACTATAGGTCATAACAAATTAGAGATGCTGTCATTCACACAGCAAACTTTATTTTCAGCTTTTCCCTCTGGAAAAATATCATGGTGTAATTAATTGTGCTCCCAAGTCAGTGCTCCTTGTCTTTACTAGACAGCACAATGGCAGAATGAGAGATTCACTGGGTGGCAGACTCTTTTGACATTTCAGTAGATTGTGTAATAGATTGTATACTTTAATTTCCTCTGTTGAAGCAATGGCATCAGGAGCTTCTTATCCTCAGCTACAGAATTGGATTGTGTTTGTTCACATTAATGCACAAACATTCTAATGCAGCAGATGATTAAATGAACAATAGAAACTGGTCTAAAAAAAAAACTTAGCGAGGAAGGATGTTTCATAAGCCCAAGGAGTGCACGTTCTGTTGAAGTGTGCACCTCCATTTAGTCATATCCACCACAGCAATCTCTTTTGTTATTCATGCATTATCATCCAGATTTTGCAAGATATTTGCTGTGTTTACTAGGCTAAACTAAAAGAAATGAAAACACTGGCAAATGTTCAAGCACTCCCAATTTGCTTAATTTACAAAATTGGTCAAATAAATAAGATGCAAAATCTTAATTACTCTCATTTTTAGTATGTTTTTAATGTGGCTAATATCAGATTGCCTTGTGAACTGGTCATCATCCTGAACTATGACTAAGTACGGTGGCCAAGAGGTGTCCAACGCACTACATATTCATTATTTTTTTTGAATATGTAAAGGATCATTGTGTTCTTTATCCATCCTCTTTTCATCCTCAGCTTTTTCACAGACTCTGGGACATTGCCTTCCAAGATTGGCTGATGTTTTTTAGAACCCATTCTTGTCTCTAACAATACTTTATGTACTGTTGCACACGGATCAATATCCATGCCTAACAGTTGGCGAGGCATTCTTTACTCGAGATGTTTCTGTTTTTTTTCCCTCTGAATGTACCTTTACCAAAGGTTTTTGTTTTATTGGCCCACAGCGTCAATATAAGTGTTTTGTTACGTACCTAAATTGTTGTCTTTTGTCTTCCTTTATGCTCAATTTTTGGAAATAATAGTATCATTGTGGTCGTAATAATGTTTATTATCTATTATGTTTTTCGTTTTTCACTTACAGGGTCAAGCACAGTAGCTTAGTAGGCCTTACGCTTGGAAATTAAATCTAGGGCTGCAACTAACGATTGTTTTTATTGTCAGTAAATCTATTGTCTTACATACATTTAAAATCTAAAAGTATGAAATTTTAGAACATATTTATTGACATGTATTTATTCATACATAATGCAAGGCATAGCTAAGAACCTTAAGCCCCTCCCTAGCTAAAGTAAGATTACCTGGTTGTTATTTGGTTGTCATGATTTTGCAAGTGATTATAGTCATGTCACTGTTCCAGTTGCTCATCCTCAAAGTGGAGAGAGAGCAGACGATTCGTCCGTTTGAGTTCAGTGGAGCGGACAGCTCTGCCGAGTCATGCAGTTGTGACTTCATGATGTTTCATAAAATGCTGACGCATCAGCAGCGATAATTTTGGAGTGGCGGGCTGCAGCAGCAAAATCTATATAATGGAAACACAGACATAGTTTCCAGCTCACACACACTTAATCCTCAAATTTCATGTGAAATCCTCCCATACCATCGATGAGTTTAACCGAACAATTTTCTTCGCCTCTGCCATATTACAAATGCTATTCTTTTTTTAAAATGACGTTGCCAGCTTCGCGACACAGTTTGCAACAACACGGACTCACTGAATCCTTCATGAAATTCGTTGCCAACTATTTGTATAATCAAATTTTATCAGTTTCATCGCTTCGTTGTTGCAGGCTGCAGCCCTAATTAAATCTATTGTTGACTGTAATTTCACAAGACTGTCATCACTTCTCTCACAATAATACCTCCCAAAAGGGGTGTTGATTAATCCATTAGCAAAGCTTCAATTACTATTGCCCCTGCAGTCATTTGCCTATAAAAGGAGAAATCAGCCCTCATAGACTGTGACAGATATCATCACTTTGAGATATTCAGTGCAGTTCAAGAGTTATTTTGTGATGAAGTGTTTGATTTGAATTTGAAATTTAATTTTGTGGTACACCCACTTCTCCTCAACCTGGATGATATACTTCCACTTCAGTTTGTGATTTCCTCTGTCACCCAAAATGACTTAACAAACCGGAGAGATGGGGACATGAACTTATTACTTTGAATCAAAGGTGGGCGTATAGGAATATAAATGTCTCATGAACGAGTTGAACACTGGGGCAAGCTTGTGATTGTGGCTGGGCCCCTCACTAAAATGTCTAGTGGCAGCTCTCCATTATGGTCTGTTGAAGCCACTGTCAGTGGAGAAATTGATCTCTTTGCCTCCTGTACTGTGGATTTTCTACTTGTATTTTGATTGCGTGTTTGTGCAAAATTATGGCTGTACAAAGATGGCCTTACTCTGAGTGACTCCAAAACCTTTTTATTTTGCTATGGTTTCATCATGTGTCCACTTATCAGCATAACGCAGATCCAGAAATAACCATAATAGTCTAACTGCAAGCAAGAGCAGGATGGATTTTTCCATTACCTGTACACTATGTGAAAAGTAAAAGTGGTGCTTATGGTACTATGGCTCTACACACGAGTTTCAGCATTGTACTCGACACTTATGTTGTCTTAGCATCATAATAGCGGTACCTTATTTACTGTACCTATGCTATAGAGGTCTTTTTCTTTTCTTTTGATAGAAAATGAGCAGACTCCTGCTTCACTGCCATTTCACAAAAGCAGTGTTTGGTGTTCATATTTGGTCTCCTCTCCACACACAGCTCAGTGAAAACAAAAGTGATACCCGTGGGGTTGCTTATGGCTCATTTCTTGGTCTTGTCTCACATTCACTGCACACAATTCCATTAAACTGTGAGGTCTTTTTAGAAAGCGAGCGTGCTCCCTCATGTGCAACACAAACAAATGCACCCTCAGTACACATGCACACGCATTCACACACACACACACACCCCCCACAGGCTTCTTTTGCTGGCCAGGGAGCACTCACTTAGTGTAGCAGTAGAGTGCAAAGATTGGAAACTCAGCAAGTGGTAGGAAACTTGTGCTATGGAATAAGAGGACGTTTGATGTTAACAGAAAACTCAGTCTGCACTGTAAGTCAGACACTTTGCTGTTAAGACTGATTGGCACTCGAGAGATTGCATCAAATTAGATTTTATTTTGGGGCAGATGGCTCCCACATAGTATTTACCCAGTGTGTGTAATTTAGGACTCGCTCTGTCTGTGTGTGTCTGAGGATAGCTGGATGCACTTTACCTCTTCAGTTCTACTGGATCAAACACTGGCTCCATTACATGTTACGTTGGAGGTTTCTTTCTTTTTTTTTTCTTTTTTCACTATTCCAATTGAATAATTTTATAAATACCCAAATTGATATTTTATTCTATATGGATGTGGAAAGAAGTTACTACTTATGATGTCATAGTCTACGAGTAATGCAACGTCACATCCGCTTCAAGAGAAAGCAGACGGTGATGGAGGGTCCGAGACCTGCAGGGATCCGGCCTGCACCATGACTGTTTAAATCCAAAGTATATGTACTTAAACACACACAAACAGCGCCCTCCCTCGCCGTGCTCACAGCACTCTCCAAGCTGGCATTCAGTGGCGCTTGACATGCCAGCAGAGACATTCATGGTTAAGTCTGTCCCACCTCATGACAGCAGGATGGAGCTTTTACTGAAGCGTAGTGCTCACTCTCAGGTTTATACCACTTACCCCACCAGGGAGGAAGCAACTATAGGCAACTGTTCATTTTTTAGCAGCTGCTATCTTTTCATGTTCATCAGTGAACAGAATATTAATTTAAATAAGCAATTGCAAACATAAGAAATTAAAGTTTGATTTCCCATGCTTCCTTTTAAATTATTGTCTTCTGAAGTCAACAATAACAAATGTTACCATCCCGTGTTAAATTGAAAGAATATCTGAGAGAAAACAACTTTTGTAACCAAATAAAAGTAAATTAAACATGGCGACTTAAAATAGCCGATTTGATAACAGATTTGAATAAAAAATGATACTGAGCCCCTCGGTCATCTAGAGGCCCAGGTGACAAAAGACGCCAGGACAAGAGACAAATGGAACAAGGCCGGAGCATTCATCAGGTTTCAGGCTGTCTTTTGCGCTATGTTTATTTATAGGTTAAGCGTAAAGAAAAAAATTGTGGTTATCGCAAATAAATCATGGTTAAGGATGGGTAACAATTTAATCAAACCTGCAAAATAACTTTTTTAGCCACTTGGGAGCAGTGGAAACAAGTTGTGAACACAGCATTGACATATAAACATCTTTTATGTTGATATGGCAAACTTGAAACAGTTATCTATTTACACATCCAGCAGCTGTCAGGCTGGATGTGTGACTCCTGTGTTATCATCATTTGGAGTCATGTGTCTGGTCACCTGGCAAATATAAGTTCATGGTTCTCTTGTTTTGCTCTGCTGTTTGTCTCTACCGACTCCTGAGGGAAATATTGGACTCTTTAGCTGCTAACTGCTCCCCTATGTTCACCAGATAGTTGCTAACTGTGTCTTTCTGTGCTCTGGTGCTGAGCAGGTAGTGCACACTGGGTTTTTATAGCTTTTTAGCTGAAAATGAATGCTATGAGAGCAGGGAGAGTAAAACATTAGTGGAACTGAATGTTGACATTGCATGAAAAATAATGCACAGCAGAATTGTCCAATATGCAGATAAAGGATACTGGGCTTGAAAAAGTACAGAAGGGACCGTTGGTCTGACTAAACTATGAGCTCACATATTTCACAACTCTTACTGATGACCTTCACAAGCTGGAGGATAAATTTAAGCATTTTTTGAGAATCCTGTTAGGATTTCTTGTGTGTAATGCAATGAGTCAGGAAATATGGGCTTCACTTGAGGTTGATATCACAAATAAAACAGATGGTGTGGAGCATAACAGGTACCTGATGTCTCTGTCACTTATGGGCACATGAAATCTGCAACAGGATGATGTTTTTGCTGTGGTCACATCAGCTAAGTAAAGGTTCACTTTGGAGTTTTTGACCTCTTGGAGTGCCATGGGGTTTTTTTTTCTGTGATGCATGATGCATATGACGCACACGTACGTTTGTGTGGTGTAGTACACGCTCCTTGTTGCTAGATCCAGATGTTGCTAGCTGATTTTGTGAAGTTGTGTGGGGATACATGCTACTATTTTTAGGACTATAAACAACTGACCAGGGAGAGTATAGGGCTCATATACATTTACAGTATATCTCTCCAGCGCTATAGAGCTAAGATGAAAGAGGTGGACACTGGTTGTAATGATAAAATACTACAAATTAGCCATTATTGTTTAGGAGCCTAGTGCATCGCCTAAGCAAAGATCAGTTGTATGGTGCTGAATTGGTAAGTTAAATAACTGAAGAGTCTGACGTTTGATAATTTTTTATTTATTAAACAGAAAAACAAAACATCCCCTGGTTTCATCTACTCAAATGTGAAAAGCTTTTTCGATTTTTGCACATTTCAGCAGCCTGAACACCTTTTTGAATATGTTTTGGACAAAACAAGCAACATGATGGGCTGTCTCTGGTGTTTTTACTTTTTATTTACTGGGAGATTTATCATTAAATTAAATTACTACTGTTATTCAGTATTGATTATAGTGGTACTGTGTATAGTATATTGTGTTTCATAACAGATCACCTCTTTGAGAATGATCCCAATACAGTCATTTCATATACATTACATCCATTTATAAAAAAACTCACAACCACTGGGTTTCATCTTAGCCATATTTTTGTGAAGCAAATAAAATAGCAGAGTTCTTGTTCCATTTCCGGTCTTACCTTCTGGAAATATTACATGGCATGAAGCGATAATGGCTACACAACAGAAGATAACAAGCACGCCACTGTGTATACACCAGAACGTTTTCAAGTACTATCTGTGAGGTCCACTTATTCACATACTGCACTTTGAAAATATGTTGCCATGAGTAACATGTGAAAGTAACACTGTGCTGTTCTCAAGACATGAGGAAGCTGATATATATATATATATATATCACTAACATGATATGTATGTATGTATGTATGTATGTATGTATGTATGTATGTATGTGTATATATATATATATATATATATATATGTGTGTGTGTATGTGTATATATATATATATATATATAGCACATAAGAAAGGCAACGTGTGGAAAAAAAGCAACTTCCTTTGGCTCATCTTAGCACCCCTAATGTCATTTGCAAGAATCCACCACGCCTGAATGAAAGCAACCAACGAGAGCAGGAGCAGTCTCGCTGTGTTGATCACTGCTTATGCACACGCTGCACAGCCTCCTTCCTCACCATCTTCAGCATCAGGAGGAGCTTTGCAAACACTATGGCTGAGAAACAACCACTAACAATAAAAACATGTTATTTCTAGCTATGAAGGGTATAGTTCATGTTTTGTTTTCACTCTGGGGACACACACAGGGGAAGGAGGCGCTGCGAAGCGCCACGATATGTCGAATCTCAGAGAGCAGCAGTCTGGCTGTTCAAAGCAGAAGTGCATTTTTTCACACTGGTCAACAAGCAATTCTGCTCCTCTGGTCCTTTATAATCACATGTAGAGCTGATGTTTATCGACAACCTCATGAATTCATAACGTATAACACCCACCCCACCTATCTCTGTGTCTGCCTGTCTGTCTACTTGTGTGTGTGTGTTGTCTTCACTCTCTGTTCAGACACAACTGACACGTGGAATAAGTTTGTAATTTAAACAAAGTGACGAACAGCAGTGATACTATCCTATGTTTAATGAATATAGTGGACAGGTTTTTAGAATTTAATCATGTGGGGGGAAAAATCAGGGGAATTGAAACTCCAGGAGAACAGTGGCGAGATCGCCAACGCAGCGGGCAGGAGCATCGACGCTCCGAGGAGATCAGCGGGGCAGCCCTGCTCTCGTGCCCACTACCCGGAGCTCTGTGGCCCTGCAGTGCTGATGTGTACACCATTTAGTGTGGCTGCTTTTGTCCTTCTTTTGTCTAACATTTGAGAACTTGAGATTATTTTGTTGAATGAAAGTGTTTTATAACAAGTATATCTTCCTTTGGGCAAGGTCGTTATATATAAAAAAAAAAGGTATGATACATAGAAAAATCATATGCCACACTGGCAATAGTAGCATCATCAAATCATTTCAAATGATACTTAGCCCTGCTTGTTATGTTATTAACTATTATCAAGTATCAAGTACAAGCTGGCATTGTCATTCAGTTTGTCCTCCTCGTTGCTGCAGCTCCACTCTGCTCTGCAGCTATGAGTCAGCAGACTCAAACAGGCTGTTAGGCAGGCGTATGGTGATGTGGTTTGCTAGTGCTCTTAATGCAGATTTAGGAGAGCAGCTGTGTGTTCGGCGCTGCAGTTGACTCATATTTTTCGGGGGTGTAATTGGACATAGGTGGTTACAGTTTTGATTGGTTCCAAAAAATCAGGCTCAAACTAACATGATCTGTTGTGAGTTCTGTTTAAACCCGACTGGAGTCTGACCCGATTTACCATTTCGTTTGCTTGAAACTGAGTTTATATCTCCATATGTCATTTTACTGTCAAACTGCAGCAATACCTTAAGCAGATTTTTGCACTGTCAACGATTAACAAAAGCAGTGGGTATCTTGTCAGTGCTGATAACGTTAAAGGTATGTCATATGTCAGAGCTTCCCATTTGTGAGGACAAAGTAAATTCTCCTGGTGCTAATTTCATCTTCACTTTGTCAGTATCTGTTTTGCAGTGTTAATATGCATAACCAAGTAACTGGGAAACGCTGTCACAGAAGGTGTTGGCAGGGCTGGAGGTAGGGGAGAGATGTGCAGATCACATTGTTTCACCCTCTCTGGTTTAGAAAAAAATCTCAATCAATATAAAATGTGATCCTAAGAAAACTCAGAGAACCTGACCTGGCAGGTCAGGTCTGACTGCAATCAGGGTGAGAATCAAAAGCTCTGTAAGGGTAAAAATCAGGCTTGTGAAGTAGGAAGGCTGAAAAATCTGAAAGTGAATCAATAAAAGGCTTTGAGAGCAACTCTGAGTCCCCTAACTGTTACAGTGAGGCAGTTCACTGGCTGTGATGGGAAGCCACTGGGTGTGGGCTTAACATGTCTTCCTTGCATAATAAATACTTCAAATGAAGTAAAAAAAAAAAAAAAAAAAGTTTCTCTGCACTTGAAACCTGAATGCATAATCAGTATGTGCAGAGAAACTTTTTTCTTTTGAAGAAGAAGAAACGTGTCTCTCCTTTTCAGAACGATCTTCAAAATGTGTTAAAAAGTATTAAACCTGTTTGTACTGATTATCACTCCTTCATGTTTTAAAAAAATAAAATAAAAATAACCCTTCACATTGTGATTAAAGATGACCTTTAAAGAATCTTTGATGGGAAATTTAGTTGGGGGGCATGTACTTAATAAGAATCCATCAACAGTTTTAAAGCAGCATATTGACAATGCAAGATTGTTCCTCATTACCGCATGTTAATGCCTCTCCTGTTTGGTAAAATGCCTTTTGTTTATGCAGTCACTTTGTTAGTCTGCTGGTATTCTTAAGTCCTGGATGTCTTTCAAAGGACCATTATTACATGTTAAACCCTACCAGCAGTCTGCACGTTGTATGTGCTTTGGAAATTGCCCATTACAAAGCTTTAGGTTTAACATTATAACCAAGTAAATGTTGTGCATGGGAGAGAGCTGAGATTACAGCTTCTGGTGTTAAGTCTTGTGGTTTTGGCAGCTCCAGTGGTTGTGGCATATAAATGCTCAGTAGTTTCTGTCTCCAATTTTTAGAAAATCCTCCCTTCACTCAAATGATAATGGTGATCTTTTTATCTTTACAGCGTGATGCCACTGTGGTCACAGAGCATTTCTGCAAGGGACAACACATATAATCCAACATGTGTATGTATTTTACTCATGTTGCTATAATACATAAAGCACCTCACGTGCCAAGAACATTTTGTTACATAGTGGATCTTTGAAGCTGCTACAGTCAGTATGTTTATATTAACGTTCGGTCAAAGTGCGATGTGCAATGTGAAGGTAGTCACATGCAATGTGCAGGGAGTCAAAGAGATGAACCCTCAGATAGTTATGATAATCCCCTGACTCTGCAGTTCCTCTCAGCTCTATGCTGTTTGACTGTCTTTTAGTTTTACAGCATGCAGCTGCACAGTTCTAGTTCACTCTCACTCTTCTCATCAGTATCTTCTCCAGCAAGCTGCTGTTTTCAGTTTAAAAAAAAAAAAAAAGCTCTGACAAAACCGGTGTGCTCTACCAGCCCAGCACCAAAGGGCAGGCAGACAAAGTTAGCTATTAGCAGGTAATCAACTGGCAGCTAAAGAGCTGCAAAGTTCCCTCAGGACTTGGTGGGGAGAAAAACAGAGCTAAAAGTGGGTATTGGACTTAAATTCATCCAACGGCCAGGAACATGACTCTGAATGCTAATGTTGTGCTTTATTTTCTGGATTTGTAAATAAATCCCAGGTTGTTAACATATTCGCCATGTCACATTTATAAGGTGGTGTCTTCGCTGCTTGTTTCACCTGTCCCTAAGTTGCTAAAAAATCAGTCAATGCAGGTTTGAGAAATGACCTCATTTGCAAAATCTGAACGTTGTTGGATGAAATGTAGCTGCTATGGGAATGACCAGATTGAAGTGAAAATAGATGATTCATACTCTTTTATGAGTCCTCTCTCTCAGACCTTTGAGAAATCATTTCGAAAAGGATAAAGTTGTTTGAATCTCTCAGGTGTTGCGTGCAGGCAGAACAATGATTAATCAGTGTAGGAAAAAAAAAAACATCTTTATTGTTATTAATCAAAGATTTTACACGACTGAGTGAGTATTTAGAGAATAATCTAGAAGTGAGGATGAAACCTCAACACATAAAGTTAAACAGTCCTAAGGAGGTTATAGAACAACTGAGGAAACACAGAGCAACCTATCTCTGAGATATGAAACATAAACCAATTAACAGCTGTGTCTGCAACTTTCCCCAAATCTCTAATACAATTAAGAATTACTTTGGCGATAACAATGCCAAAGGCAGCACTTCTGGTGGGACTATAACACATATTCACCAGAATCCTCTGCTAAAAGGTCAGTTGTGACTACATGAAAATGAAAGTCTCTAGAGTGTGTTCAAATACACACATTTTTATTAGGAGCTATTAGGCGCGGCTCTAAATATTAAAGATTCTAAGTTGTCATTTTGAGATCAAGGACTAGTTCCTGGCAATGAATGAGACTGACACTGATACACATATGAGATATAAAGTGTACTGCACTGCCATTCATTCAAATATCTTGTTTCCTTTTGTAATTTGAGCACTTCACTAGCAGGGGTTGTCTTGTCAGTTTTGTGTCCTGCTTTTAGAAGAGACTTTATACTCATGAATCATAAATGTTCTGTCGAGGACCATAGTAGCTTGTGAAATGTGTTGTTGTTTTATTTTATGAATATGATTAATTGCATTATGCAGCAAAACTATGTGCCTTACCCTGAAACACCTGCTGTCCCTAACTTTTACGCCTGAAATTTGGTTAGCTCTTGCATACTCGCTAAAATGGAAACTGAAATGTCATATTGCCATTTGCTAAATGTGTGTATGCAAATGATACTGCCAGCTTGAGTCAGTTAACAATTGTGTACACTTGGCATAACTTGTTGCTGGTTCTACGGCCCTTTTGTGTTCCTGAGGAAACATTTGCGGCTAAGAAAATAAACATACTGGGGTGAGAATAGTTTCCTCTAGCTCCATGATGCCACTACCCAGACACGATGCAGAATGTCATCTAACCATCAGCCCAAAAGTGTCAGTGCATATGCATATAGGCCTCATTTCAATTAGAAGCACATTAAGCTGCACAAGCTCAAAGAGATGAAACCTGAACAATGCATGATTGCATGAAAATGAATCATGATGACAGCAAATAAGTCTGACTGAAATGACTAACCGCGCTGCAGAGGCATTCATCATGGCATGTCACAACCAACACTATATTGCGTCTTTATTACTTCTTTGTTGTAGAAATGCATATGTAAAACGTGAGTGCATGTGCAATGAGTGAGGGAGAGAGAGAGAGACAGAGAGAGCAGTGTAGAGAAAATAGGGTATCCCCAGGGACAGTGCTTACTCCCGGAGGAGCGACCTGTCTTAAATAAATCATTCCATTTCCATGCCCAACTTCCCTATCTTCCTTTAATCCAGTGTGGGAGAGAGTGGAGAAAGATAGGGGAGTAAGCTGTTTGCCTTCCTCCTCTGCCTGTGTGTCGCTTTAAGCCTTTGGTAACTTGAGTTCCCAAACTTTTCTTTTTTTTTTTTTTTTTTTTTGTTGACCCACTTAAATGTAACTGTAAATCCACAAACTGGGTTGTACAGTAGAGGGGGGAAATTCGAATGAGTCCTCTGTCAGTAAACAAGGTTGTTTTATTTAGTGTATAGATTCTAGCTGCATACTCTGAGCAGGTTGACCACCATGCTTTAGTAATGAGATCAATTTTCTGTGCAATTTGAACGTCAAATTTCCATCAAGGTCCATTTCAGGAATTCTAAATGAATACAGTTAAAAAAAAAGATCAAATGTCAATTATTAAGATGGCAGTAAGTATTGCTCTGCAAATTTCATTGTCTGTAATGTTCTTATTTATCCAAGAACAACTTTTTTTGTTTTTTGTGCTTGTTTCAGGTGAAAACTAAAGGCTCAGCTAGTTGTGTGTATTTACACCAGAGTATATATGGAGTCCTACATTATGGGAACACTAAATGAGATTTGGAGGTCACTGGTAGTCCTGCGAACAGCGAGGTTGTTCTAAAGCTACCCTTGGCACATCCCGTGGGTCCGCCTGAAAGTGCACATACTGCATAACAGATCAGTTGACCCTGTCAGCTGTGCCTCACAGTGATTGACACTGCACTCTTAGAAGGCTGCAGACTTTTACTAGTGCTGACAAGACAAGGTTTTCCCCTCATACAAGTTTCTCTGCCTCACTGAGCACGCGGAGACCCTTCAGTCTTTCATGTTGTGATCAAGTGTAGAAGATATTTGTGAACCCTGATGGATAAGCTCTTCATTCCCGGGCTGAGTGAGCACTAGGCTGGAAAACTGAAGACCTCGCTGCAAACAAAGCAAACACGAATCATGAAATAAACAACTTTTGATTTGTAGACAGAAAACCGTAAACAGAAATTTGATGTGCATTTCACTATCCACATTAAAAAGACCCTGTGGCCACTGTAGCAATCACTTTATGAAGACACTAGATAATATTAGGCTTCTTTTGAAAGCGCAGATGACAAACAGTCTAATGCACACTCTGCTCGCTGATTGTGGTGACTATATTGGCTATTAAAGAGAGATTTTTTTTCCCCCTGACAGTATTAAGAAACTGAATTGATATAGAAAATAAAATCTGAAATCTGCTCCTACTTAGCATTTATAGCAGTGGAGTGGCATGTCTGCAATTGGTGATGATGATCACTGTCAATCAGTCAGTGATTGCTTTCCGCTCTTCCAATCCTGACAAGTGCTCTGTGTAATCCAACAAACCCTGCATTTCCATTCGCTGTATGCCAAAAATACAGGTTAACGACAGCAAGATCGGTTATATAGACATTTAAAATGAGTGATCACAGAGACAGTAAGGGCCCCTCCCTCCTAGAGGAGACTGCATCGTCTATAGGTGATCTCTGGTAATGACAATATGACAATGTGAAAACACAGATGACTGCCCAACCCTCTCACAGATACAGCAGGTCGGACTGATTTACTGTGTTTTGGAGAGATTCAGAGAGAAACCTTTAGTCCTTTTTAATCTTTCTGCAACACGCCTTTGGGTCCCAACTAAAAAAAACTCTGCTCGTGAATAAATGCCTAATAATTAAAATGTCCAGTTTCTGAGTAAAATGAGATGAAATGAAACACGATACAAGATCAGCTTTGTACCACAACATGCATCTGCTTTGCCAAAATCAAGTCTCTTTTCCCCCAAGAATTTTAATGCCATGCAAATTGTCAAAGTGCGTCTGCGCTCCATCGCATGACAAAAAGCATTATTTCCATTATTTCTTTGCCGTCCTCGGAGTGCTACAGTATGAGGCAGCCTTATGAGTGAGTGACTCCCCGAGTTTCACACTTACCCGTTAAATCACATCTTCTGGCTTGGAGCTTACTCCACTCATCTCTTGGAAGTCAGCCATTTTCAACATTATATCCTTATCTTAGTTAGTGGAGCCCACCAGGAAAAGCTCAGACTGGCTGTTTAAGGCCATGGAGACTTCTGCAGTGGGATGTAAACTCCTCATTCACAGAGCCAGAACATCTTCTAGCACCAGAAAGTTTGTTTTATCTCATTTGTTTTATTTTGAAATGTTATACAAAATACTTTTTTTTTTTTTCCAATTTGGGCCTCATGTCCCCTCAGTCTTTTGTTCCCACATATCTTGAAAGTTCTGTAATGAGCTGTTCCAATATGGTGCCAGTGTGTGTCCCTTTAGTACATGAAAGGCACAAAAATACTGAATTTGACTGACAAAACCACTACATGGAGAGGTTCTCACTCCAGTAAAGTTACAGCGTTTGTATCGTGTATCAGTGACAATGCCATAATTGTTTTTACTTTAATGGAGAGCACAGAAAAAGGCAGCAGCCCCGAAGGAATGTCAAATGGAAGATTCTCTGTGTTGTCATCCCAAATAATGAAATAATTGTCCTCAAGCCATTGCTGTGTGCTGCTGCAATTGTTTTGGCGGGACAGACATTCATATCTTCTTAAACAGGCTCATAGGCCACACAAACACCTGGAAATATAGAAGAACATCTAGAACAAAGGAATTGTACCATACAGTCTGATTCATGCATGAGATGCCACTTCAATGATGCCAACCATGTAACCCATGAAATTATATAATACACTCAGTTTCTTATAGTGTGTGTAGGCTGTAAAACCTTTTGCTACCTTAAAGACTCGAGCTTTAAAAGGTTCTTTAAAAAGGTTAGTTTCATTCAGTAGAGTCCCATGGACAAGAGCCTTCATTGTTGTCAGAATTGTCACTGTCCTTATTTTTCATGAAGATTTTCATTTGTTTTCAATAATTGGAATTTGGTGTACTTTCTAATAGTTCTCCATGTACTCTTAGCTTTGGTCACATAGTCTTCTCTGTGCAAACTGTAAAGAAAAAATCGGAATGTTTTATTTTTGCCTGTTATCCCGCAGTGAGATGTTGAATATTTTCATTATCACACATCATATCTATTGTTTGATCAGACAAATAAGTTGTTTTAAATCCAACATTTCCCAAGGCTGCAGCTGCTGCTGCCGGCGTAGAAACCTTAACGTATGTAAGATGAAGTGAAGAGCTGAATAGTTAGTTAGAATAGTATTGAATTTAAACATTAGTTTCACCTTAAGCAAATAGCTTATTACTCAGGGCAGAAAGTAGACATCTGTGAAATCATGAATATGCCCTTGAAGATGCAACCTGCAGCTGGATAGCAGGAAAAAATAACGTTTGTATTTTCCCCGTAATGCTGTGTGACCAAATCGCAGAGATCCTTAGGTTATGATGTTAATTAATGCTGCATTAAATGATAAAATATGTACAACTGAAGCTATCTTTTGATTTCCAAGCCACAATGCTATCTGGGAATATGAAACAAAACATGATTATTTAATATTAAGTTTATTCTAAGTGGTTAATTGTGCTCCATTCTGAACAGATGTTTTTGCCAGATGACCTCTGGAGGCTTTTAACGGCAAGGCATTAATAAAGCAACACAAGGAATTTGGCACAGAAATTACAATGTTTGTACTGAAAAGATTCAGACTGTAATAATAATGCCAGTATTACTGTAGTTAGTCGGCAGCAGCACAGCAGGTATGTCTGCTTCTTCAAACCACAGCTGTCCCTTCAGCCTGTCTGCAAATATGTCTTACATCACATAGCTGCTGTGTCTCAGCGGCACAATGAAAAGTGTTAACAAAGATAGATTTGGTGCATTTGGAACTATTAACACCAGCGAAATGTAACTTTTTTTTCTAATTCTGAAAGGACTCAACACCTTGCCTTTGTCTCATCATGTCAAACAGATTGATATTTCAGCAGTTCCTTTATAATTCTATGTAATAGAATTACATATAAGTATGTATGTATGTTATAATTAATTTAATCAAACAATCAATCAAGATTGCTTGAGAGGAAACAAAGTTGAGAACAAATTCAGTGTGTATTGGTGTAAACTAGGCTTGAGATCTAGCCTGGTGAATAGCAGCTTGAAACGATATGGCTTTTTTCTTCATTACAGTGAACCAAGGGCTCTGTAGTGTATTTTTGAGTCAATGCTACATGTGCCATCCTGTTGCTCCAAATACTTAGTAGTGCACCAAATGTGTTTTGATCCGAGGCGAAAGAGAAATCCACAACAAATGCAGTACATACTTCTATAAGTGACTTCTATCTTCCAAAATCTCCAGTGTCAAGCTGTTGTTTACATCTTTAGAAAGAATGGACTTGGGTCTGAGGTCTGCACAGAGAAGTCGAAAAGTATTGAGAGACCCAATAAGACATAGTTGGTTTTAGTCTTTTTACTTCCTTTCTTGGTAACTTTCCTATTGTCACAATAGGAAACAATATCCCCATCGGATCCTTTAAAAGTTTAGCTGCTAACTTTTATAAATACAGCTTTTTGTCTTATTTGCTGAAACTATCACTATATCCTGACATTAGAACATGAGACAAGCAAGCTCGGCTTCTCCTACCACTCCTGATGGCACTTGCCTGAATCCACTGTGCCTGAATGAAAACAACCAATCAGAGCCAGGAGTCTCTAATACCCCCCCTCCTTCGCACATGCTCTCACTCAGTCAAGCTCAATATCTTCAGCACGTGGCTTCAGGAGAAGCTTTGCAAACATTCATCTTGCAAAGCAACAAATGTAAATAAAATGCTAATTTAGAGGCTTACCGATCTATCTTGCTGTAGCAGCTAATGTGCTAGGTAATGTTAGCTAAGTAAACAAGTCAATATGAAGCAGGGGGTCAATGAGGCCCCGGAATATACAAGCAGCATGACAGGCACACAGAGAGGGCTGGTAAAGAGGCTCACAGGGCTGGCAGGTAAAGCCCATATGGATATTGGATCACGGCGGTCGTCATCTTAAACACAGTCGTGCCTGGAAAAACATAGTTCCAACTAACAGTGGGGAGAGGGGAAAACGAGACTCACCCAGAACTTGCTTTCTCTCTGGGCCGAGAAGTGATGGTGGAAGGCTCAGTGGTCGATGGTGGCGTTGTTCACTGGTCACATCCTGTAGTCTAGCACAGACATGAATAACTTCACATTGGCTTTGTTGTCCCCAAGAGAGAAATATTCCTGATTTCAACAGTAGAATCCAACTTATGTAATATTTCATATGTGATGACACATTTTCACTTTTATCAGTTGCTACTTTGATTCTATGATACGCAGATGAGATCATGTTTTTTTTCTTGTGTGATGAATGATTGTGATATTTGGCTCCTGCAGAACTATATATATATATATGTGTGTGTGTGTGTATATATATATATATATCCAATAGGTTTTGTAACTACATCAAGGTAAAATGGCTGAACACTGTTGAATTTATGCTCACATTTTTTCTCCCCCTTGCTCTTGACTCGTGAACAACCTTGCGGACCACATTAAAATCAGAGTTTAACAAAAAACAGGCCAAAAATCTTTAAAAACCCTTTTGAGACTTCTTCAAAGGCAGGAGGTCACCCTATTCAGTGCGCGGTCATCTGCCCCCCACGCTTTAAACTCATTCCTTTACAATATGCTGAATCACAGAAACACTGCAGATACTCTAGTTCTATCTTTTTTTTTTTTCTGTAGAGATATCTCCTCGCCTGGCTTGACCTTAAGGAAATATACATTACAGGGAGTTTCAGTTTAGAGCAACATATGTTGTACTCACAGCAACACCCTCAGTTTAATTTTCACCTTCAGTCTGAGTGTAGTCACTCGGGAGGACACTTTTCACCTCTAATCACCAATGTATTATATTTAATCCTTTGTTCAAGGTGCTTGTTAAATATACATGAGGCGTACTGCTAACCTTTGCAGATTTAATGATCAGTCTGATTCAAAATTCTCCCCATTTTTTTACTTATCTTTGTGCAATCATGGAGTGTTTTTCCCCTGCAAACAGCTTTTTAATCATTTTAACTTTTCTTGTCCACACTCAATGATACCTGCCTCCTACGTAAAAGTCAACATCCACAGCCTGCAATAGCTGCTCAGACAATATGAAACAGAGCAAAGGTGCAAAACCATGAAAATCTTTGTGCATATTTCTATGGATATTTTCGATTTTTCAGTTTTTCATCTTCATTGTTCTCATGTTTAATTAATGATTTATAGACTCTAAAACATCAGACATTTTCTTTCTTTTCGTTTTCTTAGAAAATCGCCTCTAAACCTAATCATTCTTACTGTGTTTTCTTTGTTTGAAATTTCAGGAACAAGTTAAAGAGATCAGTAAAGATCTCCCACACATGCTCCAGTGTATTGTATATTCACCGTGGAGAGTAAAGTTTCTCACATTATGATGCACTGCAGTTTGCTTTTGGATTTGGCAGAAGCAGTGGGGGAACCAAGCAGTTATAAAGGAGCTGAAGATTGATTGTTATTTGCTGTGTAGAATTACATCACCATAATACCCGTGGAGAAGGTGGCCCTCAGCTTCTGTTTGAGGATCGTACTGTATATCCGCTGCAGGATCTCCCTGCTTATGAAGATGATGGTTAAACTGAGGAAGGAAGGAAGGAAGGAAGGAAGGAATGCTGTAGCACTTTCTTATATTTTAAGTCTTTTATGCATAAAGAGTATTGTCAACTACAATTGCCAAACAGGAGACCTGCCGTTTTGATGCAAGTTTGTGGGCAATCAGCAGACCAGTATCACGACAGATGAAACTCAAGAATTGATGACTTTCAGCGGTGACATTGCTCCAATGCACAGAGAGAGATATGGTGCAGTGCGTAGACAGGCCCTTCCAGCTTTGCGATAATATACAGTAAGTAGTGGCAAATGGCTATTGATGTCATATAAAAGGAGACGGACACTTAGCACAATCATATTTGACCTTTGTGAAACTCAAGGCTGCAGCATTAACTGTAATATACCACAACCTCTAGAAAGGAGAAACTATTGTCTATTTTGAAACTTTTCATTGAAGAAGCTTTTACCTCTTAAAAGCCTGCATGGCAGCAGACTAATGGTCACCTCAAGCAGTGTTTGCACAAGTGTTTTAGTTTCATGCTGGTGTTGCACCTAGGTAGTTAAGTCTCCAAGACATGGGGTGTCATACTCAATCAAAGAAGGGGGCCAAAATGAAAAGTCGCGGGCCAAACGGGCTCAACATTTATTGAAGACTCTAAAAGTGACTATTTTATATAGTATTTGATATAATATAATATAATATAATAATATATATTTTATTCAGAAATATGAATTTAAACAGCCAAACTTCAACAACTTTTCCTCAATAAAATAAATAAAATTTTAAATTTAAATATTTATTTTTATTTTGTACTTATCCTGATGTTTTGTCTCATTGTGCCGTCTTATATTTATATTCTTTAATTACAGCCACATTAACTCCACAAACAAGACACACAGGTTTACCTCCGATAGACCAACAGGTAAAACTCTGCTGTGAAAGTCTCTGTGTTCAAAGTCCACTCTTCCTTTAGTCATTTATTTTGGGGGCTAGCTGAAGTGTCGCTTTAAAGGCGCTGATCGATGCATTGATCCGCTGATTGGGGTGTCATTATACCTGCTGCACGGGTCCTGAGGGTCCTAGCGCGACAGCTGTTCAGTGCATTGTGGGATTTATAGTATGAGAGGTGGGAGTGCTATTTACCGATGGGCCATTGTTAATAGTCACATGAAATTATCTCGCAGGCCGTATATAATTGTATCGGCCCGTGGGCCTTGAGTTTGACATGTCTGGTCTAGACTGTACAAATCCAGCACATTTTGTGTAGTACTTAAATGTTCATGTCCTTTAATTACTGTTTTGCCAAAGTGTGCTCTGCATAAAACTAAACTTGTTTTTTTTTTTTTTTTAAATGAATGCTTTTAACACACAAGCTATACTGACTATTGTTGCATCCTTCTTCAGGTGTTAATTTTGTCCTCCCCTCAGGCATACATTGTTAACCAAGTGAAAGTGAGGGGACTTTTAGCCTATGAAAGTGGAAGTGGTGAAGGCTGATGAAGACCTTTTATGGGCACTTGTGCCAGTGTCACAGATGTTGCACCTGTTACAGAGCATACTGCATATTCAGCAGGGAGTTAAGTGAAGTGAAGTGCTTGTTAACTGGTTCAATCTGGCTGTACTATTTGCATATGAGCTCTTTTGAAAATGGAACATGATGTTTAATCAATCCTGTGGAGAAATCATATCCTTTACTTATAGCATGTAACATTCATTTACCCTAACGCATGAGGGGAAAAAAGTTATGTGGGGAAGTTAAGTATTGGTCACATGCAGAGAAAAACTGTAAGAAATGTCATGACTGAAAAGAGCTTTATTCTTTAGTAGGTATTATCGCACAGCATTAAAGAAACAGCATATAAAATATAAAAGAAATGCATGATTACCAACCACTTAACCATTCCCCCTGCCAACAATTGAAAATGTAAAATGAAAAACATAATAATTATTGTCTACAGTTTATCATCTCATTGCTCAGCACACCAGCACTAAAAGCAGCATGTCAGGTTGTTTTAGATACACTAACTGTGTGCCCCCTGATGTGTGCACCATGCTTTGACAGTCAACAACTGGTGAAAGATAATTATCTCAACAACAATGCCTCTCAAACCACAATTGCCACCATGTTTTTAGGAAAATTAGGAAAATAGACAAAGTAGTTGAGGAAAAAAAAAACCCTCAGGAGACGGCTAGACTGTCTGCTTGGGTTGCGCTGATACAGATATGGATGCAGATATGGATAAGAGCAGAAACCAGTATGTTAGCCATACTGGCTTTCATAGGCCAAATTTCTTCCCTGTGCATGTGCCACAGATGATGAAAATTGGGTTTCACATAGATGGCAGCAGTTGGGGGCGAGCTCAAAAATCATACTAGCGGTTTCACAAGGTGATTGAGCATTTTATTTCCCTTTTCTTATGCTGCACTGCATGTAAGAGGAAGTTTTTGTAGAGTATGCCATATATGGTAGCTTCATTAATAGGGGAGCTCTTAGAGTGTGCTCCTACAGTGGTAATAGTGGAAACAGCAAATGCTTCTAATTACGTTATTTTTCCTTTTTCAATGTTTTTGTTTTAACCCTGTAATCCTAATAATCTGAAGTGATCACAGGAACATGGACCACATAGTCCAACTATTAGCTTTATTTAATGGCTTAACACTGCCCCAGAATAATTAACTGTTGGACTACAAACCACCCACCAGAAATGCAACAAGGAACATGCACACACACAGATTTAAGTGCCCACACAACACACACCAGCACGGAGCAAAAGTCCCATAAATTACAATGCTTGTGTGTGTTTCGACCAGTGGAGTTGAACAAGGAACGCCTTTCTGCTTCCTCCTCCTCCCACACCCGGCACAGACGCACTTATTTCTCATGACTCAACAAGAAGTGCCAAAAATGAACTGACAGACAGAGAGTTATTTTGCTCTCACACAGCAGATCATCTGCTTTCCCTCAGCGCTGCATCATGATCGCAGGTTTGCGTACATGTACACTTTGAATACATTACATGATTTTTTTTTTACACACTAACCAACTGGTTAAATAATAGATTACAGAAACTAGTACATATAATTGCTTTCTGTGGTCCCATTGTGTATGGTGATATTTGCTCAGGCCTACAGGAGCCATAATGCAAAGGGCATTAATAATGACCATATACTGGTCAAAGAAACTCCTCTTCATGGATGATGATATTTTGTTTCCAAACTCATCTGGAATATAAGAAGACGCCCATGATGGTATTGCAGTACAGGTTTTCTCAAGGTGATCACACTATAGCTAAGGTACTCAGTGCACTTGGCAGGAAACAAAAGCACTAAGAATGAAAGGGAGATGTATTTTGTATGTATACAAATGTCAAAATGTCAAGGCATGTAATCCTTTCAAGAGGTGCTGAGGTCTTTGGTTTGAGCTTGGCGCGACTCCAGACTTAAATACAAGAAAAGTGCTTACTCCAAGTTCTGGAGGTGAACGCTGAGTTCCGATCTCACTTTCCCCGTCTCTCACTCTCACTCCCCTGTGCACTCACACTCCTTCTCTCTGTATGGCTTTAAAGGGATTATTTTGGTATCAGTACATATGGATTTACAGTAGGGGTGCACACTATATCCTGAGTGGCATGTTCCATTTTATTTAATGCCAGCATATTTTAAAATCATGTTTTCCGAGGATGTATGGGCACTGAGGTGGTGCATAGGGGGAAAACGCATGTTATTAAACCATTCAGTTTAACTCACATCACCGCAAATCCTCACCCCACATCACCCAATGATGCATTTCCCCCTACATAAGAGTGGTAACACTCACACAGACGGTGTCAAAACATTTCAAAAGCTTCCCATCAGAGAAAGACACAACATCACCGTAGATAGCCTAGTTTAATAGTAACTGAGTGTTTGCAACATCGTCTGAGACAGTGTGTTTACAGTGTGCAGTATGCATGATATTTATTTTAGCAACCTAATTAACTGCTCATTTAAAAAAAATGTTAATGTTAATTCAACAGTTCATTTGTGAGTTAGACGTGCATATTATATATATAATATATGCATATAATGCACGTCTTTAGACTTTGGTGTAACACTCTCCTTTGCTTTATCAGCCATATATGCAAACAAGTAGGTGAGAGTGACCCTGTATGTATTTCTCCTTTATTCTTATTCTTTTTAAAAATTGGTGTTTAGGCATTTCACAGCTTTATTTGATAGGACAGTGAGATGGACAGAAAAGGCAGACAACATTTAATCAACAAAAATATTGTATTTCATTCCTTATATATTCTATGTATTCTTTCTGTAGTGTAGGTTTTAAAGACAAAATACTTTATTTCACCAGCCCAAATATGCTTTCTTTCTTTAATATTGAGTTCAAAATTTCCCATGTAATGTTGGCATGCTTTATATGTGATTAGCTACTCTTTTTCATGCATTCAAAAAAAATGCATTGGCATTTTCTTTGTGTTGGCAAAGAATTTGAAAATCCACCCTAATAATTTCCTCTGGGTTTTTACCCCCAGTTGGTCCATCCTTTGCAAAATATTCTCGATAAAAACTGCCCACTTTAGTTGATATTCCATGTATCCCTCCACTACTTTTTAAAAATTCTGTCCAACGTCTGTCCTCCCACCACTCGTCTGTCTTCTTCCACTTACAGCAGCTGTTGCTAGGCAACAGCTCATGGCTGCATTAGAATATTAATATTTACATAAAAACAATATTCAATAGTCTGCAAATATGCCATTAGATATCATTTGCATTATGGTCTAATTCACTTGAGTTTCAATCCATAGTGCAGGCAAGGACGCTTCCACTAGTTCTGTAATGTGATTACCACACCTAAACAGTAATCTATTACACTGCTTTTACTGGGAAATGTAGTGTCATTACACTTACATATACATGTTATGTTGCACAGAATACTGGTCATAGAAAAAGGATTGGTGTGCAGGATAACAGGACTGTCCTGTTGATGGAAATAATATAGACTGTTTAAAGAGCAAACGATACCAACCAAACGATAAAATGGACAAAACTCAGACCCAGTTGATATTCCCAAACATTCATATTGGTGTTCAAATCCAGTCATCCTCGGCCCTTTAATGTAGCACTTACAGCTTGTGTTTAATATCAACAACGTCAAGTTTAATATGTGAAGTCAGACTGACCTGCTAAAGAGCTGATTCAGCCATGTTTCTTTTTATAACTCAGGAATACAGCAAAGATTAATTTTATCTTGACAATGTTGGGAATCCAGTGTGGCTTTGTAGCGTCTTGTCTGCATTTCTGTAATCCTCTGTTCTCCACCCCACCTGCTGTGACATATCTGTATATTGTGCAGCGACACATCACAGCACCATATTACCACTGGCCTACGCCTGAACACCAGCTGCCTGTCAGGTATTCAATAGATTTTTAAGATTTTGCTCTTAAGCGTCGATAAGGCCAGGCCATTTCTCAAATGTTTTAATTCCCTTGAAGATAGACTGTGTTCTCAGAGTCCCAAGCAGGGCTCTGGACATTTCTAATTCCTGGCGTAAGTCCATATAGAGTAAGGGTGATTGGGCTTTTGCTATCAGGGACATTTCACTGTGGAATGTCCTGTCACAGGAGCTGTAAAACACATCTTTAAATTCAGCCCTCACTTTTTAATATATTTGCTTTACAGACTTTTAGGTTTTTTTTTTTAGTTTTGGCTATTCTGCATTTTAACCTTATTGCTTTTTTTTTGAGGAAATTTTGGTTTGTCTTACACGATTTTATGCTCTGAATCTCTCATATTTAAATGCCATCCATGACTATTAATATTTGGACCATACATAACATGAATAATGTTAGAAATCACAATATTGAAAGGTAGCTTCATGAGGACTTTCTTAAACACTGAAGCCACTGCAGACCTTTTCTATAATCAGGGTAGTCTATAAGTCAGTGTTGCTATCATTGTGTTGCATATGACCTATTGGTGTACAGTTTACTGAACCAATAGTCTGGCATTTATCAAATATGTGAGAGCAGGAGCACTGATCGATAATTAATTTTGGCTTTGCCGTCATAACGACATACACTATTGTGGGGATCTGGAATTCGTTGCTGCTAGATTAGCACTCTCACATTAGAGATGCCAGAGCAAAGCAGCCGTCTGTCATTTGAATGTCTGAACAGTCGGGTAGTCGGCTGCCAGCTCATCAAAGCACGGGAAAGGGCAGAGAATATTGCTGCCACTGCCAGCCGTCTCTGCCAGTGCAGGTAACCACATGTTTAGCATGAAACACTTGTGGTGCATCTGATCTCACAGCAGCTGCCCCTGCAGCAGCAGCCACACTCCTCTACCGACTGTTCAAGACTCTGGAAACCACAACAATACAATACCAAGCATTTACACAAGAAAACAAGGCTGATTGTGCTATTATTATTATTTTAGTAATTATGTTGGTTATTAATTGATATGTCAATTAATCAATTTATTCTTAAGTCAGTAATATTGAAACATGGACTTAACTGTTTGTTTTGTCCAACCAGCTGAGCAAAACTCCAAAGTATGAAGTTATCACTGTTATAGCAGAGAGATGCTGCAAATTTACATTCAAAAAGCTGGAACCAGAGAGTATTTTGACTTTTTTTGGCTGATAAAGGTAACAGTTAATCAGCACTACACCTACACACACACACACACAACTGTTATATCTGCTCATAGTGCTCTCCTCCTCTGCAGCTTTTCCGATGTGTCAACCTAGATGCACAGTGTGCTTTTATGACTGTGCCAGTGCAGCTTGAAACTGTGCCAGAGCTGCAACACCAGCACAATGAGACTAGCTTCAGTCTTTAATGTAAAGGCTACTTGATGTGTTTATGTTTAATCTGCTACTTGACAGCCTGCACAACATGGGAGGTCCCCCTACAGTTTGCCCTCCGCCGAGTGTGCTAATCTTGTCTTGTGTAACTCGCTTCCAATTTGTCAGCACCAATTAGCCTGGTCACTTTCCCTCTGCTGCCTTGGACAAATAACGCAATTCTGATTTCTATTCAAGCCAGGAAAATAATTGCCATTGTGGCTCTATAGGGTATTTAACATTATGCATTGCTTAAAGGCAACTAGCTGAAGGGTTTAATGTCAAGTTATATGTAGAATAAACTAAAACACTGTAATATTGAGGGGAAAAAAAACAACAAAAAATGAAAACAAGTGCAGCAAAATATCTCTAAAATGAAAGACTGGAATAGAAATCATTAGATACATTAATCTTTCTTTCCCTTTCTTTGGAATTCACTTTGTACTCATCATTTGAAAAGTCCTAAATAAATAAAATGATTACATCTTTTTCATCAGATGATATTCTGCTTGTCAGATTTAGCCTGCTAGTGATTTTTGTTGTAACAACCACACATACTATCACAGATTAAGGAAAGCAGATGTCTTCTTCCACCCCAAAGGGCAAAATTGGCTGACATCAGCATGTCGTCTTTAAGCTCTCTCTCTCTGACGGAGAGCTCGTTTCTGGAGCTGCAACACATATTTTAGATTTTCAGCCCACATGAGTCGAACAGGCATGTTGAGCGTGTATCACTTTCAGGCAGCAACCACATGTCTTCGCTGCTGCTGCCAGTTTACTCAAATCTGCTTTTGGATCATTCGTTGCAGCACCGGTTGTCTTGTAGTACATGGAATTGAGATTGGCTACTGTCAAGGCAACGTGCAGCCACTTCTTTATTCAATAATTGCAGTGCCATAGTGACATCTATGATATCACGGTTTATCGTATGGATTGCAAACTGTATGTTCCAATATTGAGGCTGTTTTTACTACATCACATCAGCAGTATCTGTGATGACAGAAAGCAGCCAGTTCCTCTTCAGCTGTAACTGATCGAGCAACTTAAATGTAGCATAAAAACTGTACAACAGAAAATCTCTGCTGTGACATAAGCCTTTAAAGTTGCAATGCTGTTATCTTTTTTTTTTTCTTTTTTTGCTCACACAGTTTCAGCTTTTTGCTTCTGTCAGATATTGTAATAAATTATCCATTAATTAGCATATTAATCAAACCACATAAACAGGCCTCTGGTACCTTGTGCGCACGCACACACACACACACAAACAGACTAAGCATTGAGGCCACATGAATGTTTTCCTCTTCTCTTCTCCATTAAATCAGAAGACACTTGGCTCCCTCTCTTATCCAGCCTGTGCAGACAAATGTGTGTCGCTACTTTGAGCATAAAAGCTGCCAAAACTGTGAGAGATGCCAAACTATAGTGAGAGGCAACCATCAATACCTGGAAACACAATTTTAGGCAATCACCTACATCTGCTTTAGAGTGACTTTTACTGGTAAAATTGGGGAAATGTAATTTACCAAAACTACAATTACTACAACTACAAAATCAAGGACAAAGTAAGTTGGTTCATATCTTATTAAAACAAGCAGCATTTCTGCTTTTCACTAAACAAAGGTTCCACCTTGGCATCAAAATTTATCAATTTTTTATTGCATTTTCTTTCATAACTTTTTTTTTTTATTGGTTATTTCTAGTGAGAGGTCAATATATTGCATTATGCCTCATAAAACGAGATGTGCATGTTATTGTTAATATTCTATAGCATATTCGCCTACAGACTGGGTGAGCTTCATGCCCTCTGATTGTATTTTCTTTCATTTGTTGAACATTTCTACTTTATTCGATAATTCATTGTAAAAAGAGAGAAGGGATGCAACAAGCAACCGACCCTCTAAGCTTCCAGGCTAGCTGAGGCAGTTACACAGTTTGTGCCTTAGGCAACTGAGCCACCAGCACAGTGCAGACGTTACCCTTTTTAGAGGATTTCCTACACCACACCTTTGAGTCCGTGCATGCTGCTTGTTGGCAGCCTCACCTTCTTGCTCTCTCTGTCCGCTTATCATATGTGAAACAGGTGTTATTAGATGCTTGATTGTAGACAACAGCAGTCAAGCGGGAAACCATCTGTTTCACAGCTTGCGGAAGGTCCATTTAACCTGGCTGTCCTCTCGTAGAACTGGACTCCCTGAACAGATTTGAAGGGGACATTTGCACTTGTAACTAAATAAGTCTGAAAAAAATCTAGTTTGGGTATCATGTCTATTATAAACACAATAGAATACTATGCCAGCCCCTGCCTAGCTTTCGTGTGTGTGTTTGTGTGTGCACTGTCTGATTAGAATGTCCAGCTGGGTCAGGAGCACCTGAGCCCAGTGCTCCATAAGATATAAAAGGCCCATCCTCCAGTGCAATTCTCTCTCTCTTCTCTGTCGGCGCCTGCAACCACTTTTGCTTTGCTTAGCGCTTTGTTTCATTTTTTACTTCGCAACACATTACACTACGCTATGCACACACATTCACAGTTACACAACTGACTAAGTAAAACAACCTTGCATCTTAATTCTCAGTTTGGTTTCCTGTACTACAAGAAATAACTTTTTTTTTTGGCATTTGTCCACAGGCTGGGTAATCACTATACATTTGAACTAAAGAGTAAGCAGCAGCAAGTATGATGTTTATATATTTTGGCTGGTGTAGAACACTCCTGGCTACAGAATGATGAATTCTCCTTTCTTCTTCATTGAACTTTTTAGATCAATATTCGAGCAACGTAACTGTATTTGCTGCTTTAAGAGGCTTTCAGACAGGCAACCTAACAAGGTGCTGTATGTGCAAGCACACGCAGATGACCAGAGAGAACAACTTGCCATGATTCACTTTCTAGAGTTGTACAATTCTTCCCCGAAGGAGAACAAGCTGCCGTGCGATATGTTAAAATTTCATAAGCCTTCACACTGGACTCAATAAGTTTGTATTTGATAGTCCTTACCTGAACTATGTTGCACCACGCTGTTGTTTTGTCTCACTTCCAAGTCTGTTTGGCAGTAGCTCTACATTCCCTTAAGGCGCATGTTACAGAAGAACTCAGTGAAGCCTCTAAACCACCATCAGTTTTAGCCACTGGTGGTGTTAACTATCACCAGCTGGACAGCATAGACCAACTACTAGAATGGACACGGAGGACAGGAAGTGTAGATGTTATTATGGACAGCTGAGATTACGGCCAAAATGTTTTTCGTTATAAGAATATCATTATGAATGTTTCTTATTCTAAGAAGTGCTGGGATGCTGATTTGATCATATTTATCGTGTATTGGAACGTGAATAGTAAACATGGAATGCATTCTGCTTTTTCAGAAAGACTGACGAAGATTTCCACCAGCCTTTGTATTGAGTCACAATGTGACCGGGTGTGATGTCAGGCTTTGTATAAACTACCATGCAGTATTTAATGAGCCTCAAGTGAACTGGCTTTCAGTCTCTTTGTTCACCTGTTCCCCATAGCGACAGGGTTACTAACCCACGAACTTGTTTTGTTTCTTGTTTTGATTCTTTGTCTGAAAGCCCGTTTCACTTTTATGTGATTGGAAAAAGTCCACTGCAGGCTGCGCTCTGTGCTGCTTACATGTGTTGTGTTGTTCTGCTTTTATGTGCCACAGGAATTGCCTGCTGACTGATAAACTATATTTATACTGGGGGAAAAAACTACATCACAGACTATCCTTACGGCAAATCACCATACCTTTTGATTTCCTGTTTTTTCCTCTTAGTTTAGTTTGCAGTTCTGCAGCTGATTCTCAGGTTTTAGATTACCATTGCTACATACAAGCACATGAATGCACCACAGGCCCTTGCAGCCACGGAGGAGAGGAATGGTTTCTTTATTTTTAGTTTATTTTTTCCCTCCCTTGTTGGCGCATCATGCTCACAAGTCCTGGGAATTCTTCTCCTTTTCTGGACACAGAGCTGGATCCATGTGACGTACTAACAGTGTCAGGAGTCCTGAAAACTAAAGGAATGCGAAATAATGTTCACATTTGACTCTAAACCAGTGTTTTGTACCACAAATGATCATCTGATTCACTGTCTGTGAAAATACTTACATTTCTCACATCCAGAATAGATTCTCAAACTACCTGGACAATAACAAGATCATTCGAGTTACTTTGTGATTATATTAAGTTAGCAAATGAATTAATGATCCCATTCTAACACTGGAGCCTGACCATTTACTGTATACCAATGAGCATCTAAATTTGCCAATTGCCTCACAACATTTTGCAGGGCAGCCATCAAATACTTTATACTACTTTTTTTACACACACCATGATTGTTTCCAGCTGAGATTTAGTTTGATTAATTTAATATTAAAAGAATTTTGAAAATTCTGCTGAGGGAAGGGTATGCCATTAGACTTTTTTGACAATGTTCTCGTCAATGTTCGTCTTTTTGAGTCAGCGGAGAGAGTGCGAATGGCCTATTGTGTCACTGGTTATGAAATTCTCAGATTCGAATCAAATGATTCTGTCAGACAGATGGAGTGATTCAAATTACATAAAAGAATCCAACTCCCCATGTATAATACATAAAGATCACTTCCTTTTCCTCTTAGAGAGAGATCCACTTCCCTCCTCTGACCTCATAAAACAAGCTACAGTGTATTTCTTCACTGCGTATTCTTCACAGTTCAGCATTCTGGGAGCTGCTTAGTAATCCTTTTTGTTTGAATATTTCTATACAAGTGTTCGTGTGCAAATTGGACAAAGATGGCAAAATGGTGACAACGTCTCTGTGAATAATGCATTCTATGAGATCTAATGGAAAAAAAAGAATTGCAATTTTTATTTGTATTCATGTACAGTATGAACTACAATCTCAGGTATCAATAATTGAACATCATCCTCAGAGAAATTAGTTGGACTCCTTACAAGCACAGTCTCTTGTTTTTTTTTTTTTTTTCTTGTTTTTGTTTTGCTTTTTTGTCTTTTTTTAACAATTGAAGCACATGTAAAATTATGATCTGAAGATATTTTTTTTTTGCATTATGTTTTTGAAAATATTTTTTTTGTACAAATTTAACCATTTGATGATTATTCTCTCCAAAAATGAGAGAGAATATTCCCACATACAGTAACCCTCCCCATACATAGACAGTTGGCAGAATAACACACAAGAATTGGATCACCTTGGCTTGGGGTTTTGCACAAAAATCAAGCTCACTCTGCTGGTATTTCAAGTCCAACATTCTGCAGTTCAGTCCTAATTTCATTCTGGCATTCAAATATCTCCACATGAAGCCGTCCTCAAGTAAATACCAATACAGAGATATTCCAGTCATTCTCAGTAACTCACAACCCTCGTCCCCAAATATATATATAAAAAATCTCAACCTTTTTTTTTTTTTTCACTGTAGCCAGCGTCAACATTGAATCATTAAGCCACCAAAAGCATTGAAAAGGAATTGAGCATTGAAAAAGAAAACAGTGGAAAGGGAAAGAATGGTTCACTAATTAACTTGACCATTGACTGTAATATTCTTGTCATTTGTAACACTCAATGAGACACTGATGCTGAATAGGTTTCTGTTTCGATTGTTCCTGCTCCATTTACACTGATCTGTCTCTGCCTTACCAGACACCACCAGTCTTTAAATGTATATTTTGCTTCCACCACCTTTGTTCCGCTGTTATTGTAGAAAGTGAAAGAATAAATGCAGGAGGCGGGCTTATCACTGGTGAATGATGTTGTAAGTGACAGTCCTTTATTATGCTCATACTATAAGCTATGGTGGCTGTAAGCAATAAGGCGAGTGGAGCTGCTGGACAATTGCTAAATTTTTCACGTAATTTATTCATTATTTATTTATTTATTTCATTTAAATAACTGAAACGACGCGTTGCTCTGCAAAGGTGAAGCCATGTGCAGGTCAAATCCCATCAAAACCATCTGTAAATACACATTCCTCTATTCCAATTTTGTCGATTATCAGTCGCATTTCTGAAATCACCGGTGGGAAATTAAAATATGCTTGTTGCACAGAGACCAAAGCGAAAGGCATATCTACCTCTTCTTACTTTCTGCACAAGGTCACTGTTTCCATGGCGACAGTCTGATGGCTAGTTTTGCCTCCTTATTCCTTATCTTTTTTTCACTACTTCATATCTGCAATATCTCTGTTTGAAGACCCCTCATGACCGCTGTGGGTCCGGCTCTCCCCTCCCCACCCACTGTTCTTCACTTTTTTATCCCTACCTCCCCTTTCCTTAAGCCTTCCTCTTTGAAAGACTAAATGAAAAAGCAAAGCGCAAACAGACTACAGGAGAGACAATGTTTTGATGGTCTATAAATGATGCAACATCAAAGTGTGTGTGTTTTTCTCTGACAAAAATGAGACTGAGCAGGGGTCGTTTCAATATCAAAGGCCTGTATCCCCTGTTAGATGTTGGGCACACAGAGAGTGGAAAAGTCTCATGCTGTTTTGTTATCAGCTTTCCTCTGTTAGTCTGCAAATGAACTGCTGATACAGATTAATGAGCTATAACCCATCTCCCCTTATTTTGTTGCAGGTTTCTCGCTGCTTCACTGACTATGTTAGCCCCGTCTGCGTGAGTCTGACAGGGTCACACTACATTACAAAGCAGCCTCATTTGCCTCTTTATCTGTATAACAGATGGACTATCAGCTCCCAAGCTCGTGTGACCCTGGGGTGATGGCAAGGTAACGCGACACTGAGTGGACGTAGATCATTACTGGGTTAACAGGGAGGCTACACACCGCAGCCTTATGCTCCCCTTCATTTTCCCAAGCAATATTCTGCTGTCGTACGGCACATGCCGGCGGATAAAGCGAGACAAATGAGACATGGCAAGAGGGTGAGAAACGTGCCTGAGCGAAGTGACAGAGAGACAATCAAAGAAGCGAGAGGACATAGAGGAAAGGAGAGCGGGAGAAATCAGAGAGAGGGTAGACGGGGACGATGGAGATCTCAGAGATGGAGAAACAGAGGAGGAGTAGAAGGAGAGGAGTAATAAAGGTCGAAGTGTAAAGAAAAGGTATGAGGAGGAGTGGGAGCAAGAACTTAATCTTAATTAAACTGACGAATGTATGGCTGTTGTTTCGGATCCACAGGGAAATGCACATTTACTAATTTGGCTGCTTAGCCCCTCAGTCATGCTGGTTTCACTACGATATCATCCAGAGCTGTGTCATTAAAAGATCTCATTTTGTGTTGAGTGACAGTTAGAATATGACGGCAATGACAATAAACCCATTTTATGTTTTGTCTCTCATAAACCTTTGCCGAACTGGACAAGGTACGCTGAACAACTAGCAAATAAATGTTTATAATTACCAAAACAATGCCCTTCAACAAAACATGTTATCATGTAAAATCAATAATTAAATTAATGGCGTTCTATTAATTTTAGTACAAAGCCAGTTTTTACAGTGGTTTCACATGAGCTGCATTTGATACATTCCATATTCACTTTAACCATTAACCATTCATGTAAACCATTCTTTCCCTTGTGCAGTATTACACAGAGAGAGAGAGAGAGAGAGAGAGAAATAAAATGAGCTAAAAAGCTATCACAAATTGTTTTTCTTCATTTAGCCACTAGACATACTTTTAATAAATAATCTTTGTTTTTGTAAAGACACTTGTTAAAGTATCATATGTCGTCCCTTTGCCAAATGCTGATTCATAGCTGTTATCGACATCAACTCTATCAAGTCAATGTCATTTTGATTTCTTTTATCTTCATGTTTTGGTCCATTGTACTCCAAGTATGAAACTGCTGATACTGGATATTTAGTCATATTGAAGATCAGATTTGGGTCTCTTGTACATTGTCTTTTGAGCAGGCTTGAATCAGTAAAGGTTCCTGTGTGGCTGAGCTGTGTATGGTACTGAGCATAGGGGGGTGGTGGTAAGTGCTCTTGTAGGTGTTGTAGTGGTTGTAGTGCTCCAGAGGGGGCAGCGATAGGTGTCGCTCCATGGCAGCAACACCTGCAAGCTCTTCTTCAACAGTTATGACCTCCATGGAGGAGGCAGGGCCATCAGGATCCTGTTGGTTGTGCTGCTTCCTCATCTTGTAGAAAATAACCAGTAGAACGGCAGCCATAAGCGTGATGGCCACGAAGCAGCCAATAATAATCTTGGTGGTTTTCATCACCTCATCCAGGCCATTGAGGGATCCCTCTCCATCCAGATCAAGAACTGGAATGGTGTAAGTCCGCTCTGTGGTTCGTGTTGAAACAGGAGTACCTTTTGTTGTTGAGGATGACACCCAGCCGAATGGCGGAAGTGGTGTTTGGTTATCATCCCCCGGGGTCTCAATGGTCTCCACGGTGACTGTAGTAAAATAGGTCACCCCGCTGTTTTCCACAGAAGTGACATTAAGAACAGCAGAGGCAGAAATGTTGCCTGCTGTGTTGCTTACCATACAGGTGTAAGTCCCAGTGTCTTGCATTGTGACGCTTGTAAAGTTCAGTGTCCCGTCATTGAGTACAGACAAACGCACCTTATAAGCCCCATGTGTCACCAACGAGCCATTTGGTGTAAGCCAGCTGATGGATGTCAACGAGCTTGTACGACATTTAAGCTCTGCTCCCATTCCCTCTGTCACATTCAAGTCACTGGGTGGCTCGACAATGACAGGGACATCACACTGGAAGTAACTGTGGTCCAATTCCCCAATGTAGCGACCTTTAAAGACTGCAGGACTATGGCAACGGGCACAGCAGCTGGTATTGGCAGGTACTGCCTCCTTCAGCCACCAGCTCAGCCACAAAATATCGCAGTTGCAGTTCCAAGGGTTGTGATGGAGGTGGACCCGCTCCAGACGATGCAACGGCGTGAAGAGGTCATGTGGTAGAAAGGTAAGGTTGTTATGAGCCAGGTTAAGCTCCACCAGTGACTGAAGGTCATCAAAGGAATTCCTCTCAATAGCTTGGATCTGGGCATGCATCATCCACAGCTTCTGGAGGTTCACTAATCCTGTAAATGAGCTGGGCTTGATAACAGAGATCTGATTTCCTGACATTTCTAGCTCTTCAAGCCTGACCAAAGGTAAGATGTTGGGGATTTCCTTGAGATTGCACATTCCCAGGTTTAGGTAGCGCAGGTTGCTCAAGTCCTTGAAGGCTCCGTCAGAAATGTAGGAGAGACGTTTGAGCTCACCTAGATCCAGCCTTCGAAGCGAGGGGACTCGGTTGAAGGCATAAGATGGTATACTTTCGATGGGGTTATTCCTTAGCCATAATTCCTTCAGCTTGGACAAGTACTCAAATGCTCCATTGGGGATTGTCGTGAGCCGATTATCAAAGAGCTCCAAGGTGTTGAGACTGGCCAATCCATTGAAGGCGCCAATTTCAATGCTGCGGATGTGGTTCTTGCTTAGTTGCAAGATCTCCAGATGGCGCAGATGTTTGAAACTGTCCACTTTGATGACCTGGATGAGGTTGTCCTGGAGGTTCAGGTAGCGGGTGTTGGTGGAAATGCCATCTGGGACATCCCGTAGACTGCGGCGGGTGCATATGACTTTGCTGAATTGGTTACTGCATGAGCACACAGAAGGACAGGTCTGAGCACGAACAAGCCCAGCCACCACCAGGATCTGAAGGGCCAACAGCAGCACAAAGAGGGGGTTGGACAGCGCCCCCTTCAGCTTACGACCTCTCATTGTCTGGCGCTGGAGGGAGGAGATCATTGTGTTCAGCATTCATAGTTCATCTGCTGTTTGTATTCTCTGCAACAAGAAGAAAAAAAGAGAGAATAATATTTAGTAACCACAAAGTAGCATGGAGTACATTATTGATGTTGCTGTAGGGAATGATATGTATCAATGGCTTGATACAAGATCTTGTATTTGCTTGTTCCGGATTCTCAAATGTGAACAATTGTTGCTTTTGTATGTTTTATATAATTATAAATTGATTATCATTGGGATTTGGACTGTTGGTTGGATGAAACAAACAATGACACAAAGTTGTAACTTGAAGCTGTTGGAAATCATAATAGGTGTTTTTGGACCTATTGTAGATCAAATAATTCATCAAAAAATTAACGAGTTGGTTATGAAAATAATCATCACATGCAGCCCTGGTTTATATAGTGCAATGTGCATAAAATGACACAAGGAAAAGATGAATTAACAGCTTCAATTAATTGTCAATACTGCCCATCTGTGGAACATAACAAGCTTTTTGTTAGCCCCCTAACCCTGGATTGTCCCAGATTTCCAGACTTCACAGAAGCCGATGCATCTACACTGGAGACCAAAAATGGCAAACGAGAATTTAGCCTCTGCCTCCTTTTGGAGCAGGATCTGTGAATTTCTTCTAAGTCTCATTGAAATCCAAAGCTTGGAATTATTTAATACATAGAGCCTTAGTTTAAGTTTTAATAGAAATAGGGCAATCTGTTGAAGTTAGTGTCTTTTCAGGACGAGTCACTGACACCAGAGCATTACGTGTGTGGCCCTTCATTATCACAAATTAGTATGAATGAGAAATTCCTACAGCCTCTCTGTTCCTGCAAAAACTAATTCAACCTGTTAAATACATACACCAGCAAACAGAGGGAGACCAGCTATTCTTGCCTGAAATTGTGCTGTGGTTTATATCTTTATGTAAAACACAACAATATATTAACAAATCATTGATAAATGTTATCTGGTGATAAACTAAGGGGTTTTCTTCACTATCTTGACTTTTCACTAATATATTCTATTGTCTGTTTTATGCTTTTTAAATATTTTATCTGTGATTCATTTCCTGGGGTCTCAAAAACAGCATTTTCCATTGATTCATGGTTACTTATTTTATTCAAAGCAGTATACTTTTCATTATGATCCAGTTTCTTGTCACACCAAAGCCCCTGAAAAATGAGGTCTGGTATTGTCCTTGCATAACTATAGCAGAATTTATCTCCCAAATCAAGTGACTAACAAGAAACTCTTTACTCTGTTATCTGAGATTAGATTAAATTAGATTAGGTTATTTCATTCAGCCAAAGTGTCTAGGAATGTGCCTGAGTGTGCTCAAGATAAAAATAGACATTCATACACATACAGTACAGCCTGTACCTCCCACTTCCACACAGCAGTGCGCAAAGATGGTAACGTACAAACAAATCAACATATACTGTATAGCGAACATATATTTAGTGGAATTATACAACGAGAGCAAAGCACTCTTGCCTTGTGCTAAAAACATTGAAGTATTCTCCTTGCCTCTTTGTAGCTATTCCAACTCGAGCTATCTGTTAATCACCTCTTTCCATAAACCACAAGCAAGGACAAACAAGTATATTATGACAGGTGTTTTCTAAACTGTAATAATTGTTAACTGAGGTGGAAATGTTCTCCGGTGAGGATGAGTGGTTGACTTAATCAGTAGAAATTAGTATACATGTGGCTTGGTTTTGCACCAGCCATGGCACGGAGAGGCTGTAGAGAGACGAGCCTCTGCTGGAGAATCGGATCGAATGAGGCCTCCCACTGGTAGGAGCTCATTTTGTCTGGCTGGAATTTTAACAACCCTGCACTGCCACCTAAGAGAAGAAAATGTCAGACATGACAAACACACTGATAGAGATTATCAGTTTTCAATAATACATCTCCCTTTGGATTTCCACTAGAAGCCTAAAGGAAAAATTGGAAATTCAGCAATGAGCATGCTGATCTACCACTCATTATAAGAGTAATTATACAGAGTAATTATAGCTTTGGCCAAATGCATTCGTCATAAAACATTATATCTGAATACATTTTATCATCACAGAATGCCTCATTACATAAAGGGATGACACATATATTGCTGTAGAAACAAATTTGCTTCAAACATCCTTCCTCCTTTTCTTGGTGCAACACTGTGTGGATTAATTCCATCGAGGCACGCTCAACATGTATTCATAGCCACTGAAAGCTGTAGCTGCTTACATCTAAAATCCTGCCAGCAACATAAAAACACACCCACCCTTACTTTTCTGCTTCTGCACCAGCAGCCACTGGCATTATGTCTGACACCACTGTGATTTGCCAAATTCATTTGTTATAATGAGTTTGTTGGAAAAGTGCTGGGCTAACATATGTCTCAATCAGGGAGCGCATAGCAAGGAGACTGTAATATAAAGCAGAGTATTTCAGAGCACTTAAATTATATTGTCAGACAATTAGAGTCTTGTCAGTGTTGTGCACCACAAGCAACGACATTCTGCTCCAAGTAGCCTTTACATTCCCACACACCAGGAAAGCAAGCTCGGCAGTCTACAATGCAAAGACCTGAATAACTGATTGTCAACCAACCAATCAAGCAATTAAAAACTCAAAAAGAAAAAGAACCTCTGTGTTACAGTCTTGAATATGAGAAAGAAATATGTTAACAATGCTCCACATGAGTCAAAAAGGGGAAGATAATACATCAATGAGGATCAAATGTAACAAGAAATGTTGCATTATTGAACAGCTTGCTTTGCAGTCACATTTTGATTCTGATATTTGTCTTAGCTTGTTGGCGTATTTAGCATTTCCCCTCAGAGATCTAAGGGGGGATTTGAACAAATTTATGAACACCAGGATTATTCCAACAAAGAGGCAAAAAAAATAAACATCTCAGTTTGCACCTCCTCTATTAGACAAAAAAGTTGCATGTTCCGCAGTAAGCCTGCTCATCTCGTGTGGCACAGGATTATAATACTAATATTATCACTGCTAATACATGCTGTTATCAACACTCCACTACATAATATGCCTCAGGAATAGGATTTTTTCTTCTCCTACATCCCCGAAAAACAGACATTTTCATATTCCTGCATTAAATATATTGTAATGACTAAAGTGACTGGATAAAACATGAAAACACATTTCACATGTTTATTAGACAATTACCGATCACAGCCATTTGCAGTTGATCCAGTAAATGTGAAATGGAGTGGATAAAATTTGAAGTGATATGAAATCTGCAAAGTCTCTCATCATAATGGAGAAGGATGCCTTTGGCCACTAAGAGGGCTGTCTGATGAGCTGAATGTCATCTTGCTAATTCATTCAACACATTACTGATTCATTACATTTGCATACGTTTGTTGCATGTCATTTTTAACCTCATTTGTGCTGATGCTGTAACCTCAGAGGCCATCTGGGTCTGACAAGACCTGTGTACAAGCAATATGTCTTGGAGATACACATGGAAAACGGGTTTTGTTGTGTGTTTGACACCATATCTTGAATCCTAATGAATATATTGGCATATGCAGTGTAGTCCAATACAATAAATAAGGGCTTAAGCTGCCTTACAAACAGCATAGACAGCATGTTAAAGTGTAAACCTGGTGATAATCTGCTTTTCTCTCTCTTCTCAGTCCAGAACCAACGCTGAGTTAGTCTCTCGGTATCTTTCCTACTGTGTCTGTGGCACTCAGCCCAAAGCCCATTCGCTACTACCGGACACGTAAATCTTTAAAAACAGGTCACAAATGCATAGTTCCCTTTTTGTTAAAAAGCCTCAATACTACAGCTGGGAAGCTTCGTGAACTAACAGGAGTAAATAGTGCATTTGTGGCTATGGATCAATACACATTTGGTGTACTAGTGAGAATGTAAAGTGACTCATAATAAATTACCCATATTCATTGTAATAAAGGGACATGTCATCCAGTGCAATGCTGAGGCTCATTTATGTTTTTTTAATTGTTTTTGGCCAATAGTGGATGTCTATGGCACAGAGAAATACGATTTGTCAGGCTTTGGCCATACAGAATATACTTGTTAGTAGAATCAATTCATCGGTTGAGCTTTATTTGCTGTTCAAAAAAGTACAGAAAGGTTACAGAATAATGGCAGCATGATCTTTTCAAGTGGTTTGGAGAAAATAAAAATAGAGCTTAAAGAATTGGTCAATTAATTAGTCAGTCAACAGAAAATGAATCGGCACCTTTTTTGCATTTGAATAGTCAGTTGGGTCATAAAAAGAGCCATACATGTGTCTTACATTTAGAAAATGGAAATGTGGCCCATTGTGATGGATGGATGGATGTTTTTCACCTTTTTTGCCATGACAGACTTATACACTGTGATTATCAAGATTAAGAAAATAAGAGTCAGTTCAACAGCCTTTTTTGCCGTAAGGGTACAATACAGTGTGTTTTTCTGTGTGACACTTTATGTCTGAAGGCTTGTGCTATTCAGTCATTAGCGTATTAATGGCCTACATGTATGTAAACATTTGAACAATAATTACTTGATTTGCTTAATTGTTAATTTGATTTCATGGCTGTGACTATTTGTGTTTGTATTTTTAAAGTGAAGACTAGACTTTTAAATCCTATACTTTGTAAAAAAACAAACAAACAAAAAAAACCTTTGTCGCAGTGTATGTGCATGTTTGCATGCCTATTTGAGTATGTCTCTGGGTGATGGAGGGTGGCGGTTTTAAAATCTTGCATTTGGGCCAATCATAACTAGAGGCCACCTCTGCTGCTGTCTCATTCTGGCATGCGGACTGAGAGTGCTTCATTCTCCGGCACTGCTCCACCTGAAAGAAAAAAAAAGGCAAATCCCCTCCCCCACCTTGGCCTCAGTACGGAGAGTGCTGGTGTTAGGGAAATAAATCTAGGAGGCTGTTGGATGCTGCTGACTTATCAGCCAAAGCCTATTTTTTTTAACGGGAACAGAAATGATGGCCCTTTCGTTGACTGGACGAGTCTCAGAAAAGGAAAAATAAAGTGTATTTTCCTGAACATTTTTCATTCTCTTGCGATGTGTTATCCAACAGATACAGTATTTTTTTTAGTATTGTCACTGGCTTGCTTGCTGCGACCAATTTTAAACTGTCTTCGCCTGTAACGAGAGAAAGTTCAGGTTAGACTACAGGCCGTACTGCAGCTGCTACATGCATCATAATGCTCGGTATATTTCCATCTTCAAAGTGGTTGTGACACAATCACACCTGTCTGTAGTTGTTAGCACATCTTTTACTTGTCCTGTCTTTATTATCTGTTGTGGTTGGGCCAGTTATTGTCAGAGTGATGCTATGAAACAAAAGACTTTTCACACTAGTCACATTTAGTGAGCGTTTCAAATAAGGTGTGTTTGTGTTGCTCTGGTCTCCTCTGTGAGAAGAAATACAGGCCACTGCTGCAATGTACTTTTGTCCAGGTCACAAGAAACAAGTGATGGAAAACCACATTTTACTGTGTATTTCTTAAGCTACACCCTGCGTGTAGTATTACTTTACTTAGTAGGATGCCCAAAGAGGAAGGGAAAAGTCATTATTTCAGCTCTGAATGAAACCATATTTAAATAAATTCTGTGCTTTCAATCCAATCATTCAAAGTACAATTGACGGCAGTTGCAAAATTTCCTTTTTCAAGGTAATGAAAGTGACTTGAATCCTGACAAAATTGCTGAAAAACAATTGTCTGGATTCACAATATTTCATTTTCAAGGTAACATCATCATGACTGCACAGGGGATGCAGTCTGAAAAATTCTATACTGTCTGGTTGATATACGGCTGCAGACATAGAATGAAGAAAAAACTCCAAACATATAAGGGAGGTCATGCTTATGCTTTATGCTGTAGTGTTTTCTGTCATCTGTGTGGAGATGAAGTGCTTCATGAATGGATGATTGCCAAGGGCTTTAGTGAAAAGGTGGAATGGATCTCAGCTGGAGGGTATAGCATGCTATGACAACTGCATGGGCACTTCAGATTTAATAAAGCTGGCCAAGTGTTTACTCAAACCACCTTAAGCTTGGTTACTTGGTTAAGAGTCAGAATGTGGTTTAAGTGAATCTTAGTCATTCTGGACAGTTCAATAGAACATTGTACACTGTATAGCTGGATTTTCTGAATGCACTCACGTAAGCGCTCCATCGGTTCTTTTAATTTCAAAGGTGCATTCATTGATTTTTGGACGCTAGGGGGCACAAAAACATGAAAACAAGCTGTCTGATATATTGACTCCGCTATACAGCAAATATTGAGGACAGACACAAGGCCAGAGTTGTTTCACACTATTGCATTTGAGCACAATGGGCAACCCCATTCTTCTTACACAGTCATTTGTTTTTATGATTTAATTTAAAGAAAAAATATTGATTGATCTTCAGGAGGACATCGGGGTTTATGGTCAGAAAGTTGAAAGGCCATTAAGAGTATATAGATCAGAAATGTAGTATATGTTGAAAATCCATCCATCCATCGAAACCCATTTATCTTGTGCAGGTTCATTTGGAAGCTAGAGGCTATCCAGCTCATTATATCCTGGAAAAATCCCTTCTAATTAATTACCACGTGTTGCCATTGTCCTGCTGAATGTGAGGTAAAGAAGGGGTGTATAACTCGCCAAACAAGCTTTGTTTTCTCTGACCAACAAAAGAGAACAGACAGTAATTGATGTCTCTTCATCACGAACGATGAGAAAAGAGATGGTACAGCTGACCCTCTGACCTGGGCTTAACCACCGCCATCCCCTCAGGGCAGCAGCGCTCCCAGATGGCATGATCATATTATTGAAAATCATCACAATTTTAGATGACCAGGCTCATTTTCTCCCGTCTGTGATGGACGAGATTAAATTAAAAGAAAAGCAAAAATGAAAGCAATCAAACTGCCATCTGGAATTATGGTCAGACAGACAATCACTGTGAGGACAAAAACCTATAGACACATTTTAATTTTCTAGCAGGCAATATGCTGTGGAATTATGTCAGAAAACCGTGCTGAAGACATTTTTTTAATCAATGTCCTGTTTCTGATGAGAAACATAATATTATCAGGCATCCAGCCACTTTGCCCTCCAGACTGATGATTGGAGTCCTAGCTATTGAATTGTGACAGTCCCATTTAGTTTGTTTTTGTATATTAAATGCCTTTGAAATTGTCATGACCTTTGGTCTGATTTAACAGTGGCAGCATCAAACATCAAACAGCTCCTAAATTGTTCTGTAAGGATTAAAATGGAAAAGATGACTAACTAAAAGACAGCACAGATCATTGGCTTTAAATCATGACAAATCGAATCATGGTAAGAGCGAGTGAAATTCCAGTCCAGTTATCTTAAAGCAAGACTTATATTAAACCATGTTGAGTAGATACAGCTAGTCTCAAACAAGCGTAGTCGGGTGCGGTGTTTAACAGCATCACATTATAGAATGTAGAGCTCCTGTGTGGTATTTCATGTTCCTTAATGTCGAGGTAAGTAGAGGGAGGTTGCTATCTGGTGCCAATACTGGAGTGAGGGAGAGTGAGAGAGTAAAGAGACACCTTTCAAGTGATAATTCAATTCCTTTTCACGTATTACCTTATGCTGCCTCCATTATGATAATTGCATGGGCTAAATAATCTGCAGGGACCTCCATGTTCAAATGCACTCTGCCAAGGCTCTGTCTGGTCTCTGCGAAGGGATTAAGACAGGATGCCCTGGGTGGCAGACTGACTGAATGCGAGGGCGCTCTTAGTATTCGTGTCACTTGTCTAGCCTACCAATCTGCTCCTATGACTGCATTCCTATAAAGAGATCTGTAGGATCGGCCAACTGTAGGTTGAAGGGCATTGTGGCAGAGCCGAGGCTGATTGGACTAAAAGAAAATATGGCACACTGTATGTGCCAAGTATATGAGCATGACTCAGGCAGCGGGGACGATCTTGGTTACTGGTTACACAGATAGGAACACTCACTGCAAAGTGTTTTGGCGATAAGGAAAATATCAAAACAGATTCACTGCAAAAAAGCAGGTGGCAGCCTGGGTTTGGGTAGGTGAGTACACACAGCCAGCAGCGGTGGCACAATAATGAGCTGCACAGACCCCATAAGCTGCCTTCTTACAGTAGTTAAACAGATCACTGCCCTAGCAGAGGATTTGTGTGATTGGTGAGGTAGGTGAACATGTAGCTGCAGAGATTGGACTGCCAGCAAAAGAATTGTGAATGAACTGCGCGACGCTTAACTGTTCTTTGTTTGAAAGATAAATGATTAAATATTTAATGAAAAAGGTTCCACATCACAGTGATACCCTTGTTACATTTTATGCTTCATCAGAGGAACTTGGCAATTTCCAAACGTGTTAATAACATATTGAATGTGATTTATTCCAGATTCAGAAGCTGTAGAAAGTGGGCCAGAGAGTGATTTTAATGATATAACATGTAAATTTAAAATTTTTCATGACAAGGGATTAAAAAAAAAATAAATTGTTTGCAATTTGTTGGAGCCATTTAAATTCCTTCCTACCCGTGGCCTATCACTGGTGTGGTAATACCTCCAAAAGGCCAAAATACTGTCATTCATTGTTAACACTGAGAGAGACAACAGTCTTGCATTAAAAATGACACAATAGCAATGTTGCTTCAATGGCCGGTCTTGGCAGGTTGCCGCTCCCTGCAAAATGCAGAGTGCTCGAAGGGATTAGTTCACTGGAGTGTCCCCTGCTCAGTCACAGCTATTTGCCAATGAATTCCAGCCATTCTAGTTTGCAAATTGACTGAATAGGAGAAGTTGGAGGCAGTTCGCTCTGGAGCTTTTATGTTCACATTGGGGTGACAGGACACTGACAACAGATGGCACTATACGTGGTGCAGTCTTTTGGTCTTTTGTTTAAAGATTGCTACCCGCTAATGTGCTACTGTCTCTCATTGCGATTTCTTTCTCTGGATTCTCCTGTATGTCTATCAGGTGGTGAGAAGTCATTAGCACATCCCTAATAAGTACCGTGCTGAGACTACGTATGTAGTTGCACATCCCTCTGCTAACGCACAGTGGGAATGCAGATTGGTGTCGACACAGTCTCACAATTTCCGAAACACAAATTACATGTGTGAACCTAATAATATTTAGCCTGCATTGTTGTTGTTTAATTAAAATGACACAGACAATATCTGAACAATATTTTGCAGTCTTTCCTCTTCGTGTATGTTGTTACATGTACTTTCATTTTTGCTGTGTTTATTGTTGTGCAAACAATGACATGGCAAATTCTTTGTACGTGAAAACAACTTGGCAATAAACCTGATTCTGATTGCTGTTACATTTGGTCAAATCAGGTCAAAACCCAGTCGAGCCAAAAGACAAACCAAAGCAAGATCCTTCCAACTATAGTATAGTTTGAAAAGAGGACTGTGGCAAGTATAGCTTAAGATTGGCATCGGTAGCTCCTTCATGATTATGATTTTCTTAAATGTGGAGAATTTATGTTGACGTAACTAAAACGGTGTAAAGCTGTGCTAGTTAATGATTGCTTTATGTCGGAGAGAAAAAAATGTAGAAATCACAGAAACCAAAAAGATGCTCCTCCTGACTTGCCTCAGCTGGCACGGCACTCTTGACTGTAAGCATTAATATATGATGGTGAGCAGAACGTCAAAATTTTAAAGTGGGTGTTAGTGTTCTGATGCAACAGCGATGGCTTACAAGGGCTGAGACGTCTAGTTGGGTTCAGATCTGTATCCGCTCTGAGGCCAGGCTCAAGCACTAATCATGTTTGGAGTCTTTAAAGATGGTAACTAAAACAGATGAAAGCTGTGAGGAAATGTAGCCTCTGTATAGTTAATGGGCTTCAGCCTATATAGTCTAAAGAGCACACCGCATCCAATCATCTAGTTATGCCTCCATAAAGAGCATACAGTGTGCACCTGTGAGGCTATAAGTAGGCTGTGTATGCATAATTACCTCATGCAAACTTCAACAGAAAGCATTAAATATTGCACTGAAAAATGCAGTGAGAGAACTGAATATGCTGCTATGCTGTGTCATAGAGCACATCCTGCCACAAATATACTTACTCTTTACTGCGCTGTGAGATCAGGACAATGACAAAGATGGAGCTGATAAATTTGCTGCAAAATGAACACACATACATTCATTTAGGATTACATTTAATCCAGCAGTACACGCATACACACACACTCATTCACAGTGTAAGAATTACAGATACAGAAGCCTTGGTCAAGGATTAAATGTACGCCCTTCTTTCCTAAATTGCCTAACTGACTTGAATAAAGTGATAACGATGTGATACTTCTATTGATCCCCGCAGTGAAACTCTCTTTTCACTTTGCTCCCTCCAGGGAGGTCAGAGTGTGGGGTCATCTTCACATAGAGCGCCCCTTGAGCTGTGCAGCGAGTCAGTGGGGAATCACTGGCTTGCTCAAGGGCAGGACAAGAACGGTGCACACATTACAAGCTCTTTCCTGTGTGGCTACAACGGGAGGATCTTAAATCTCTCCTACTTAGAACATCTTCAAAAGAACTCCTCAACATAAGACACAAAGCTTCTAGAAGTAGAGGGTAGATTTTTATTTGAAGTGAATATTAGCAGTGCGCCATTAGGTTGTCCTAGTTCGAAGGCAATCTATTCACCCAGTCCTCTATATAGAACAAAAAGAACAATGGGTGCTTCTCAACTTTTCTCCTTAAAGTATATCCCTGCCATGTGCCATGTTGTATGATAAGGGTATCTGGTGCCACTGGTGCTAATTAGGGTCTCAAAATTGCATAAGTGGATCCTGAGAAATGTTCCATGGTGCATATGTGTTGTCATCTAACTGTCAGACTTGTAGGGCACTATAAATTCCTGTCATACAGCAACTAGTCCATCCCACTGCAGCGGTTCACAGCTAGAAAATTAAATTCCCTTCGACCAGATTACTATAATTATCTACCTCACGATGAAGGGTGAGCAGAGGATTAAGGTCTGTTTAAAAATAACCACCATCAAATATATTTGGACTCAATAAATGAAAGCTGTAGAGCAGACATTTTCTCACTGGTGTTATTTTGATTTTTTTTTCTCCTCTCCTCTGCTCTTCTCCCTCCTCTTTTCTTTTCAACTCTGTTAATCTGCTTTGATACTTAAGCAGCGAATGCATGACGCTCGGTGGGAGACCGTCTTAAAGACAGTCAGATATCAAAGCAGGGAAAATGCAGTTATCCAAGTGGCAGTCAACAATTTTGTAAAAAGATGGATGTACACTGTTCTCACAGTGTCTCATAGGGGCTCTGATCTACCGAGGGGATCGTGATTCATCACCATGAGCCATATTATTGTTGTGCTTGTGGAAGGTCATTTGGTAGGCCTGGGATTTGTTCTATTGTTGCAACCAAATGTTATGAGCCTTTTTAACTTTGTGTTGTACACTGATGATGATGATGATGATGATGATCATTACCGCTTCTTTTGATGGTGGGGGAGGAGGCATTGTTAGGTTTTGTTATCTACCAGACCGGCTGCTGCTGGATGTGTTAGGGTCAGGGATTGTAGTTTTCTCACTGCTGATGGCTGACTGATTGTTTGTAGCCGGCCCTGACGGCGTGCAGCAGGTAGTCCATCGAGTTTTTCCTTTCATTATGTGCTCATGGTGAGAAGTCTCAGCTAGCATGCTAATAAGCTGTTAAGGCTTTGTGTTGTGCCAAAATTTGTTTACCCTCAAAAGTGTGTCCCTGTTGGTTTGTCTGTATTTCTAGTTTGGGATTTTGGGTTGTTTGTTTTTTAACACTTCACAAGCAACTTCTCATAAATGACAGCTTAAGTAATGTCATGTATACCATAATAAAATACCAATAGCTATTGTGATCTGACATTCAGTAGGCCAATTTCAGTCTTTGAAATGCTAATAAATTGTTTCAAAACATTATCAATTTCAAAAGGCGGCAATATGAGTTTAATCCACAAAGATGTAATTTGTTCCCTGATGTAATAATTGCACAGCATACTATCAGGGGGAAAAGAAGAAAAAAAGTTTTAGCATAGCTCCTGCAGCAGCCTTCTCAAAGTCTCTAAAATGCAACTGCAAGATGTTCTTGCCAACTTTTTAAACTCTTCGCAATATATATATTGTTTGATAGATTATATAGTCAACCTCTGAAGTTAAGATACATAACTAAAGGCCTGCTACTCAGCACGGTGATAAAGGTGGTGATGTGTGAATTCTGTACATACTGTATATACTGCTATAGCATGCATCTTTGAGCCAGTAAAAACGGGCTTCAATCCTGAGTTACACATTACCCATTACATTACACATGTTTACACACTGTTTAGTCGTGGTTAGCCTGGAGCGGCACTGTCTGGCTGCTGTATTGCTGATTATTGTTCATCTAAGGTAGCTTGTTTTTTGAGTCAGTCTTATAGCTTGCTTGACACCATGCTCTGAGTTTGTGTTTTTCCACAAATGTGCACTTTGTACAAGTATTTTTTTACTTAAGAACAGAAGGCTCCATATTTATTTCTTGGCCAAAACTAATGTTGCTTCAGAACTAAACAGATTGCAAGGGAAAGTAATTATTCCCAGAGTGTTGCATTCACTGGGATCGTTTAATTATACTATTGAGGTAAGTATGTCTTCACCGTCATTAAGCTTATCTTAAAATCACCTATTTTTTTTTTTCCAAATGCACCAAACATGCAGTAACCACAGTATATAGTGCAGACGCAGGGTTTTTCTTTATCACTTGTTGCATGGATTGCCTGAGGGAACTGGAGCCTATCCCATCATGCACTGGGTGAGAACCACCCTGCACTGGTCGCCAGTCTATCACAGTGCTAACGCATATAGACAGACAAACACATTCACACATACAGGCATGATAGCATCTCCACTTCACCTAATCTGCATGGCTTTGGACTGTGGGAGGAAACTGCTGCAGTCAGGAAAAAAATATACACAAAATCAACACAGAACCTTTGTGTCTGGGGTTTACATGTTCGCCTCAGCTGACTAGCAGGATGAAGCACACGACCATCTGCTTGTATAATTCAGTATAACGTTTCCTATATTTGCAGATTTTTTTCTTTTTTTTTTTTTTAAATCGTAACTCAGTGGAATTTGAAGTTATGCACACTGAGCACTCAGTACATAGAGTACATTGTCTTTTCTCCGTCTCTCTCTGCATGTCTGCAGCTCCACTGCACCTTAATCCTTCAGCTTTTTCACTCTCTTTCCTCGAAGCACCTTTCTCCTTCTCCTTCACTCCCCCGAGAGCCACTATCTGTCTCCCTCTATCCCGGAGCCTTTCTCTGTCTCGGTCTCATTCTCTACTCTCATCACTAAATAATTCCTTACAGAAGAAAATCTAATCAAATTTCAGCGAGAGTGAGAAAAGCAGAGGTGGGAAGAAACTGTGTGTGTGTGAATCAGACTTGGAGAGGGGGCTAAAAAAAGACAGAATCAGAAAGCAACATTGGCAGTGTGTGAGGGGGTTCTAGAGTGAGAGAATTGCAAGTGCATTAGCAGTCAGAGCACTTAGTGTGAGGAATCCATTCATTATTCATTAGCTAATTCACCATGTATAGTAATTAAAATCAGGGCCTGCTCCAAAATGGAAAGAGCTATGATAGACTGGTTTTCTATGTACAATATTTAAGAGGGCTGTTTTTCAGTACTCATGCTTTAGGGTTTTATAAATCATGTTTATGTGCTTAAAGTGTGCAACTTGCTGCCAGGACTCTTCTAGTGCAGTAAGTACACGGGGTGAGATCTTTCTGACTCGAGAATGAATTCAAAATAGAAATATGCAAATGCGCACCATGACCTAAAAATAACGAACAAACCACTGCTTATTTATCATGTGGTATATTCGAGGAAATCACTAATTGAAAACAAAAAGCGCCATTGTCAGTGTCAAGATAAACATTTTATGACCAAAGCGCATCGAACACAGGTTGCATATTTGCATATTTTTGAGAAATATTATATTTGATTTATAAATTCACAGTTATGTGCATAAAAACTTTATGATGCACAAATATACGTCAAGCCCCGTTTAAAAAAAGAAAAATGTTTATTTGATCCTGAAAACACTACATGACCAAAATAATGTCGTGTCAATTAATAGCAAACTAAGATCGGGCGTGCCGATCAACCCCTCTGTTCAGTCTGTGGGGAAAAAAGAGGTGCTTGTTTGAGCTATATTTGAACAACAAAGTCGCTTGTTTTGGCCTTGTTGTGACAGCAGTGGAGTTGGAGTTGGAGTCAAAATAATCCTAGAGTGTGTGTATGTGTCTGTGATGTGCCTGCTTATTCCAACCAATAGACTAATTGTCTCACTGGCAGGTGGTTCAGATCAATGGATATAACCTCTAGCTTTTATTATTATCTGTTGACTGTGTGTGTGAGTGTGTGTGTGTGTGTGTGTGTGTGTGAGTGTGTGGCAGATATTATTCGGGCTCCTCACTTATGAAATGAGACTGATCGTGTATGAGAATCAATCCAGAATCCTCCCTGAATACAGATGTGCAACGAGCCACATGAAGATGAATCATTTGAACCATATGCATGTATGTATGTTAATCAATTACTTAACTGCCTTTGACACAAAACCAATCTACAATAAAGTCAATAGCTGATTGGCTGAACCCTTATTACCAACCTAGAACACATCAAAACCTACAATATCAATAAGAGAAGTCTGTTGTTGTATAATGACAATTTGTACCATGCAGTGGTGATTCAACGTATAACCAGGTCATGAAAACTTTTACATTTGCTATTCTAAGTACTCAGCATCTCGTAGGTCTTAAAGAAACGAAAACTCGTGTTCAGCACAGAAAATGATGCTTCTGCTTTTCTTGGAGCAGGAACAGCAGCTTGAATAAACAGAAGACGACCTCGGCAGTTAGCATGAGCACAGACAGCCATGTGACAAACACAGAAAAGGATGCCACCTAAGGATAACCAAATTACACCATCCAGGGAAAAGGATCCAAATTTCCAAAACATGGAAATAACTGTCTGCAAGCCAAAAGTAGAGTGAAGATTGGCATTGTCCTCCAAAGATGAAAAGCACTTAAGGATGAAGGGGGATAATGAGTAACAAAACAGACTGGTCCCTTTTTGTGGACAAAGCAATGATCATTTATCACCAAAGCTGCCGCTAAAATAAAATGGAAAGAAAAGAAAAAAAAACATCATCACATTTAGACACACCAAGTGTCCCCGAAACAGCAACGGGTGACTGCATCATTAGCAGACATACGCTACAAACAATTTCTTTATATACGAACAGGCAACAGAGTTTGTGCATGGCAGCATCCCACCAATCTGCATAATGGAGCGTTTACTATTACAGCGATGACAGGTGTCACATCCTTCCCAACTCCTGAGCAGTTTCCAACCTTCACCCCTGTTATTAATTGTCATTGTCAGCACCACGCGGCCTGAGGAGCAGCAGAGAAACAGCGCTTTTATTTGCTTGTTCTGGCTGTCTGGGTGTGTGTGTGTGCTTTTCCAAAAATGGCAATTCTGTTTTCTACAAATTGCTCCGGAGTGAAGATCTGACCGTCAGACGAAGCATCTTCATCTTGTGTCTGATGGCATGATAATAGAGAAGGTCAAGACAAAATCAGACGAGAAGGTTGGATCTCTGCTGACAAGCTTGTCACAAATCAATGGATTTGATCAGCTCTTTTAAGTCAAGTGATACAGCGTCTCCAATGACTTGTTCATAAAAACTCAACGATATTATCGCTGTTTATTGCTCTTTTGCTGTTGTAGATATTATTGTTGTTTCATTTCTTTTGCTGAGGAAAAGAAGCTGCATAATGTGCAGTCTAATAGCCACAGCAAAATGTGAGTGTAGCCAACTACAGCTATGACACCTTCAAACAAAAAAATCATTCAGCATTTGCAGACTTGTTTCTCTTTTATAAGTCGTTCGTGGGATTTTAGACTCCATCTACGCCCTCTGTCACCAGGAGATGCATTCACTGGCCTCTTTACCATGTACATTTGGGAACTACATATGTTTGTGTAGGTGGTCATGGACCCTAGTGTACTGAATGCGGGACTAATTTATGGAAATTGCTGAATAGCCGACACATTCTTGAGTCCTTGCTTTTTTATGAGCAGATTTGTACCAATTTCAACCATTTTTTTAATGTAATGTGTGAAGCTGGGCCTGTAAGAACATCACCAAATTCATGTAATGAATAGAAACCTGTGCAACTGTGTGGTTTTGAAGCCCACATTCTGCATTTGAAGACACACACAGCCGATGAGAGTTGAAAAAATACATTGCTTAATACAAGATGGTCTGAACCAGGGCCGGATCTAAATATTATTGACATTTGTATTCGATTATCGAAATAATTCCAGCTCTAGTTTGCACTCTACTGGAACCTCTGAATAAAGTCCAGCTTTCGATTAATTATTAAACCTTTATTTCTACATGGAACACTGCATGTGTACATTTTGCATACTGGATTTTTCTGGTGTATGCGACAGAGCTGACTCCATAAATAAGGAGGAGCAAATTATTTACAGAGCGTTTTAAATCAACAGCCCATTATGGCTCCATTTTGTTGCAGTTCATGTTCCATGCTCACAGACGCTTTTACTCTTCATATTCATTCTGAAGAGTGAATTGTGCCTTCAATTAACATATCCGGTCTTGTGTCACAATTTTAAGTGGATGAAAGCGACTTGCGGATGAGTGAATGGAAGATAGAGGGAAAGCGACAGATGTTGGCTGAAGTCACCGTTGCTCCTCTCTCTCTGCCCTGGTGTAAAAGTGGGTGTTCATCCCCTGAATACAGATGGCATTACACAAGCAATCCTCTAAACGGCTGAGACACGCTAACATGCTGGTGTCTGGAATGGCCTGCGTCTATCTCCGGCGCCTTTGCAATGCCAAACACCTTTTGTTAATCTCACAGTCAAGAGCCTTGGTTTAGGATACGGTTCAGAGGAGATTTCATATTACCTTTTACTTACATTTAGTTCTCCAGTAAATGTGTTGCATTGGTCTATTCTATTTTCTGTGATGTCAGTGAGAGGAGGGTACAAGCAGTAACTTGCGTAGAAAATTGGAGCAACTCTTTGAAGCTGCCTGATGGTGCTCTCCACTGAAGAATCAATGCGTAATGGAAAATATTGCTTGAATGCACAATCATCCTAATAAAATTGAATTTCTGCGTGGTGTGTCTCTCTTCTGGTCCCCTCCCTCATGCCTTGGTGGTAGATTGGCCTGAACTTATGACAATTAACCTTGAACACTGCAGGGGAAAGCAGAGGAAGGAGCCCACGAGATTTTCAATAATTAAATTATTCCCTCCTGTTGCACATTTCGAAGGCCACTGCTTCATTCTCTGCCTCTGCAGTTACTGATAGATCAGGTCTTTGTTGTGCAAATCACTATTCATCGTATCCTACATTACAATTCAGACTGTTACTGTACAGAGAGCTGCACATGAATATGCAACTACTTTATACTTTTGATAGTAATGTTAAAGTGAGGTATTATTGATATTGCTTAAAAACATTACGACACCAGCACCAATACTAGTACCCTTCTAGTAAAACTCCTACCAACAGACAACTTTGATTGGTACCTTTCCCCCATGCGTGATGAGGTGTTTACCCACGTTACTCACATTCCCAGGTTTTTCTGAGATCATCTGTCGGCTTTTTATGCTTTTATTCATATTAGACCCTGCAGGTGTGTAGTATGGCCATACTTTTGGATGGTTTGGTGGCATCTCGGCACACTCAAATGCCAGTTTGGTTACATACACTGTGCTCGACGTCACCACCACAGACTGTATAGGTTGCAGCTGCTGCGGCAATGGTCCAGTCACGTGTTGCATTAAATCAAAGAACACTTGAGGTGAGCAAAACTGTTTAAACTCAAAAAATGTTCTCCAAATCTGTATATAAACAGAATTGAATGCAGGCATTGTGTTTTGCGATAACACTTTGTACTGGGTTATTTTGGACAATATCTCAAGGGTACTGAGTACATATACCCAGCCGTAATTACCATTATCCACTGTTCCACTATGTAATCTAGCAAAGGCGACTGCACACACAATTTACATGCCTATGATTATACATCTGTGTAACCCAGACGTCTGCCATGGAAGTGTGTGACCAGTGCTGTTGTACTGACAGCTTGTATGTCTTTTATCTTTTTAACATCACTAATTACGTCACAATCTGGCTCACTAACTACAAAAGGTGTGTAAAAGAAAAAGTGTTCAGTTTCAGTTTTTGCAGTATTTGTAACAAAGAGCAATGTGGAAAACATTTAGGTCATGGGTTTTCATTTTCACGTGCCGACGGTTGTCAGTGATGACAAATCACTGCAACAAGTGGATTTTGTAGTTCGAGATCGACAGTGGTGACTTTTCTCTTGAGAAAAGATCAACGATAGCTGCTTATATCATGTCAATTTCTGGAGAATCTCCAATTTAAACTTTTGTTACCATCTCATTGACACTATCAACTTTCACTTATGAAACATTATATCAACATGTTAAACACATATTTAGTCAGCATTTCATATCTTCTGCTGCTCATCTCATTTTCAGGTTGTGGATGTAGTTTCAACAAAATTGCTCAAACCAAACATTGGGAAGTCTTACAGATTCAGAGTAAAGTTAGACTTTATGAATCTTAGTTTGACTTATTTTAACTCTTTAAAGGAGGTGGTAAGTCAGGAACAAGTGCAGTGCATTGGTTAAGGGTAAACGCAGAAGTATTTGTAACATGACTTTTGGCTTGGAAGGAAACTTGGTTGAACACAATGACAACAAGCAAACGAGTTCGATCCAAGGATCTCATTTCAGTAAGTTGACAGTCTTCACCTCATATCGATCCAGAAACAGATTTTGACGGTAATGTCAGAGCTGTGGAGCATCTGCAATGTTTTTGTTATGTGAAAATCATGAGCGCAGAGCAGTGATGACCCAGTGAATGGCTTGGACTGAGAAGTTTGTTCGCTCGGTCAGGAAGGAAGGGTTCGTGTTGATGCAGGGAGCTGCCAATCATTCACTGAACTATCTACTTGACAAAACACTTGTCTCGAGCTAATGCCTATTGATCACCATGAGCCAGGCAAAATCGTGGGTCATGCTGGCATAGATCCACTCTGAGGAAAACAACCATTACAGTACAACACAAAAAACAGTTGAGGTGGCTCACTCGAAGTCTGCATTCAGCTAACATTCCTGCTGTTGCATCAGTGCAAATTTTGCTCCCTGTAGGGTTTGTATCATCTTTGAAAAGAAATATCAGGCCATTAGTAAATATTGAGTTGTGGTACTCTGTGGGAATTTCATAAATCATAAACACACCTGATCTATTTAATTTGCACTCACTTCAATACGAGGAGTCTGTTGAAAACAGATTTAAGGCACACAAGGTCATTGAATTGCGACTGTGACCTTCAGTTCACGGATCAACTCTGGACCAGATAAGACCCACTGTCATGTAGAACACTGTGATCACCAAAATGGGCAAAATGGGCCATAAATCCACACCATTACATTAAGTGACCAACCGCATCGTAATCACAAAAATTACTGTAGATTCCATTTGGCTAATGTAAATGAGGTGCTTATTAATTTGATTGTTAACTGAAGTCAAAGGTCATTTTTAGCAACACTGAGCAGACATTATTCACTGCGGATGAGAGCGGCTCTGTTCTGTTGGTTGGCTTTGTTTGAGTGGGGAAGTATGGGGGTGTATGGGATGTGTTGCGTTTTTCCCTTTTTGTTGATATGGAATATCTCTTGTTCAGACATCAGCTGTGATAGTATTTACACCGTGCACCTTCTCCTATCAGTACATTTAATATGATTCCATTGTTATCGCCGTCTCCACCCAGAAAAATCATAGCAGGATTGAAGGTTAACAAGGTTTTCTTTCATCCTACACACTGGCTGCACACACTCTTGCACACGCACACACTCAGTCAGTTACACATGTACAGGTGTCTCATGGGGCTTCCTCACAGTGCTGCACCTTCCTCTGGATATGCTCAAACAGAATATACGAGCTTGAGGGCTTGGAAGAGGGCCAGGCCCTTCGCCTCGATTTTGGGTCATAAACGCGGCCTCTGCCCAAGGACTGCAGGGCCTTTTAAAACGGGGCTCAGCTTGATTGGACACACTTCTGTTGCTTCGTCCCGACTGCTAGCAAGCCAGCTGATCAGAGAGGCAGAACAAAGCCGGTCTCTTACAAGCCAGTCGGCTCACAACCTCGTGTACTGTAAACGGGATATATTAAAAAAAAAAAAAAAAAAGAATACTTCGCTTCACCACTGCTTGTAGATGGTGGAAACTGCTGTAAAGACAGCAGCCTACAGTCATATACAAAAGGAAATCTTATATAAATATTCAGTTTCAGCAGGTCATCTTAACAAAGAATGCAACATCAGGATCAGTAGAAAGAAACAACATTTAAATTCATGTACTGGGCCAAGAAAAGGTGGAAGAGTTTCAAGTGAAAGTTAGGTTTATGAGTCCTTATGCATTCTGCATACGGCCTCGCTCACACTGGTGTTTTTGAACGTCTAATTTGTTCATGAATAATACAACATGAACCATTTGGCTCATGAATATGAAATAGATGGAACCACAGGCTCTCCCCATAATCAACAGTCGACACACACAGTCCGTCGTCAGCTCCCTAGCTCTGCAGCAACATTTCCTCTAGTGCATTTAGCCAATCACAGCCGATCATAGCCTTAGCAGAATGTTAGTGTTGGTACAAACTGTCCGTGAATAATGTGTGAATACAGCATCTTTGGTCGCCAAGGATATTTTAGTGGATCACAAGCGCTCTCCCTCTCATTCTGTCTCTCTCATCTTCATGCACAGACAAACGGTATTTAGAGTGTGACAGCCCTAATTCCCTAGAACACCAACTTTCTCTAACATGCAGCAAAAAATGTGATTGTTTTATTTACTGCTGTTGGATAAACAGTGTGCTCGCTGTAGAAACAACAGTGAAACATGATGCAGAGCTGAACAGCTAATGCACCAACAATCTCTGCCCATTGCTTTACCCCGCCTTAAGCCACATGGCTCTGCTCCAGCATGGCCATATGCCCCTTAGCCTAGCTGCCCTATGTTATATTAAATGAGTCATGATACTTAGTCTACATATCATCACTACCGAAGAATGAGAAAACACGGCTGGGGGATCTGGTGGACTGTGTAGTGAATAGAGATACTGATACTCGTCTGGCTCAAGTCATAGAAATGAGACATCAACAGTAGGGGCTGCATTACAGCCATTATCAATTGATGTGTTGAGTCTTTTTATGAAATTATCAATTAGAAAAATACTTAAAAATTGTGAAAATGCCCATCAGACTTTTCAGAGCCCAAAGTGACCTCTTCCCACCAACATATTCAAACCCAAATGTTCAATTTATAATCATATGTAAAAAAAAAAAGAACCATTAAATGTCAAAGTTGCTGTTAATTTGCTGTTGGCCGATAGCTGAATAGTTGTTTCAGCACCAATAATTAGTTTTATAGTAAACTGAGATTTATGTTTTGATTACATCTGAAATAATTAGTCAGTTCACAGGAAATAAATCAACTTTGTGACTTTGATCAAGTGGAAATGATAAACAGTTTAGAGGTCCAGCTTCACAAAGGTTATTTTTTTTACAAGATTCAGAACCACGTGAAGTCGCATTAGAGCGCCAGCATCTCAGACCAAAACCAATGTGTGTGAGACGAACAACTACTAATGAGAAAAACACAGAATGAAGTGAAGAGGATACTACAGTTGGCAAACAAGAGGATGTACGTTTTGGCTGTCATTTCTTTTGTTGGAATATTGATTTTTACAATTTTGATCTCACTGCTGGGACGAGGGAGGAGTGGAAGGTAGAGGCAAGCAATTTCAAAACATCATCTTGGGCTTTAGAAAATTAGACCAAAAGATTAATTAATTCATGGAGGAAAAAAACAATTGAGAAATGAATTGATAATGAAAATAATTGTTAGTTGCTGCCTTTGATGTGATCTACAGAGAATCCATTATGAAAACGCCGTGCCTTTCTACATTTTAGTTCATTTGAGAGGGTATACGCTCCTCTGTGGGTTCGGATAAACTCCTTCCCTTTCAAAAGCATTTTCAAACCCATTATATTGGCACAACAATATGTGGCGGTCAAGGCTCTTTTCTTTTCAGTGTCTGAAAAGTTGACATTTAGGAGACACAATATTTTCAGGGAAAAACACGTCAGATTTTATTCTCAGTATCAGATATAATGACACTGTACTTTGTCTGACCTGCCCAGCTTGTTCACACTCTGTCAGCGAGGAAAGAAAAGTGAATAAAAGACTGACTGTGTAGCCTGACTGGACACGGAAACAATGTGTGTATTTCTGTATCCAGGGCAGTGATGCATCCTCATCCAATCCGATGACAGGACCTGCTAATTAAAAACACTGCACCACAAGTGGTAGTTAGGCTAGTCAAGCAGTGCTACTGCCTCTAGCATTATTAACTGCCCATTATTGTTAGTCATTTTTATCAGTAAGGCGTGAATGAGATAAAGACCTGGGACTCCCCCTCGCTTTTCGTCTGTATTCCCTGCCTGGGTAATTAAAGTCCAAGCAGCAGGTGCTAGTTAGACGAGCTTGCAAAATTTTGCTTCAGCTGTGTATTCTCAAAGACATTACCAGGAAATGCCTAATGCTTACTGACCTTCGAGTGTGAGAAATAATTGAGAAGCTTTTGCCACTTTTTATGACTTGGCATAGAAACCAGGGCAGCAGCCAATGATTATATTCATTGTTGATTAATCTGCTTTTTACTCTCTTGATTAATTCATTGTTCTGTTTGACAGAAGAGGTGGCGTCTTCAAAACCCAAACCCATATGCAAAACATATTTACATATTTACAATGATACAAATAAATTACAGGGGAAGGCACGAGAGACATTTTGGCAGTTGTGACCAAAAGATGACTTAAACGATTAATTATTAAAATCACTGATTTTTGCTTATTTTGTGCTGAAATTTGGAGACACTGCTGCCACCCAGTAGAGTGAATTTGTTTGTAGTTTTTGAAGCACTGAAAAATGGCATTAGAAAAAGTCATTGGCAGTTTGCCTAGAAACTGTTTTCCATTTAACCTACAGGTGCATTATGTAATTCTTATTGTCTAATTTATAGCAAATATCCAGCCTGTAATTTGCATGATTACCATATGGTACTGTTCTATCAATATGGCATAGTCAGCATTTGTTTTAAAAAGTTTTAAAGGGAACAAAGTTTGTAAAATGCACTTTTTAATGTATTTTCAGCATAAATATGGATTGCTGGTGTTTCCACAGACCCTCAAACTATGAGTAAAGACCATCGTCTCAACTTTTCTCCATTCCATCTTTTAATGGAACAGTGTGTCTGTGATTTCTGTCGATCAATTAACCTCCTCAAGCCTTTCAGCAGAGCAGAGCTCCTGCCCACTGAAAACCTGAATCCACCACACTCTTCACCATTGTTATGTGGCTAGCGCTAGCTCTAGTAATAAGACGTCGAGGGAACGAGCTAAGCACCCAAAATGTGCTGTTGTTTGCTGCAGAAATCCACACAACAGTCTTGTGGAAGTGAAGACCAAGTGGATTTACCTTGTTTTGGATGGAAATGTGATGGAAATGTCCTCACAGCGACAACAAACCACGTCTGCTGTGTGGGTGTGTGGAACGTTATTTTATTGGGGACTGCTTTCTTAACAAGGGCTGTTAATGGCACAAACTCAAGGATGGATCGATACCGGCTGTCTGTGACCTGACTTCAGACGTGGAAGTTTAGGTTTTGCTGTGTTTTATGTTGACTTGCTGTGTATTTGCCAGGTTAGTCTTGTTTTGTTTTAGCAGTTGCTCAGCGACTGTGGTGAAGGCTGATCAATCAATCAATCAATCAATCTTAATTTATATAGCACCAATTCACAACAGCGTTATCTCAAGACGCTTTACATGAAGAGCAGGTCTGATGGGTGTTGCCTGCCAAGGCTTGTGGGATCTGACCAATCAGACTGGGCTTTTCTGGGAGGGGGGGCCTAAAAGAGACAGGAGCTAAAATCGAGTATTCAGAAAGAGGCTGAAACGAGCAGCACACAGTACCCAGTATGAGTAACATGTGTTTTTTGAACATTTTAAAATTTAAACATATTCTTGTAGGACCCAAATAACAAAATTGCGTTTCTGCCTCAATTCAGTAATGTGGACATCATATCGCACATCATGTTGGGAGTCAATAGGAGGAGTCTGACTGGAATTGATGGTAAAAAATGTTTGGGACAACCGCATCTTCAGCCAACAGTTACAGGATGCAGGACACAAGATAGAATTGTGGTGCATCTGTCCTATATGTATTGCAACTGTATTTGACGCTTAGCTAAAGCTTAATGCATTTTGCAACAACTGAAAGGGACTTAGCGTCATTACAAAACACAAAGAATAGCATCATAAGAGCTTTTCTTTTTCATTTCCTTTGAATTTGAAGGACAAAGTACTCTTGTACTCTTGTGGTAAACAGTGTTGTTCAGCAATAATGTATTGGTGCATAGCAACAAGGGAACAAGACATTCTAACAGCCTTGTTGAAGCTCAGAAAACATTGTGGTTGAAGGAAAGTGTTGTCATGAAAGGGGGAAAATGTAGCAAAGGCGACTCTGAACCACACACTAAAGAGACAATCTTGTCAGCCTTACAAGATTTCCTTCTTGGTTTAGTAGTGTTTGACTTGGCGCCAGTTACTGGGGTGTCATCGTTGCCAATTAAGCCAATCTAGTGTATTCCAGCAACTAGACTCTGCACTGTTTGCCAAACCATTAATTAACTAGATATTAATTTCATTCCTACACTGATACAGTTGCTCCCTTCATTGTATCATGGATCACTGTCTGTTCCTAGTGAGTTGCAACATGAAAGTCCATGCATGCATGGCTGTTAGTAATGTTAAGATATTCTCATCAAAGACATCTGAGCTAAATGAACTGGCAGGAGATAACATGTATATTAATATGTGGGGAATTAGATAAATAGGGGAAAGTTAAGAGACAGAGTCAGAAAGAGGAGGGGGGTATTTAACATGAGAGAGAGATAGAGACTCGTGATGACAGTCATCACTTCAGCTATTATCCCAAATTCTCTAAGGGAATATCTCAGTAAGGCGGAGTAAATTTGAGGCTGATAAGCAGACAATGAGATTTGCCCGGGCTTTGAGGCAAAGCCTTTCCAAGGGCTTGCTTTCACCTATGCGAGGGTTGAACTTGATGCATCGAATGGCAGAATATGCCTATGGCTCTAATCGGTGTAGGTTGAATTCTGCTTTGTAGTTGTGTTTGGAAGCGACACAGACAGGTACTGTGCAAACCCGCTGGTGGGTGGCTTCCCATATAGTTCCATCGGGTTGCACATGTAAGTTGCCTGTGGTCTTTGCAGAGTTTGATTCTCTTTCCTTTGCCCTCTGTGAGTCTCTAATTAGCGCTATGAGTCCAACCACAATAAGTTGACGGGAGAACTCTAATTTCTCACATCGCGACATCCTCCAGGAAATTCCTCATGGTGTAAAGCTGTGGGCTGTCAGTGCAGGGGGAGCAGTCTTGTTCCACAGAAAAAGGAGCAAAGTAATGAAGTGCAGTTGAAAGTGTACTATTTTAGCAGTGCTAGCGGCATGGCTCAAGGGGTGCTGGTGTCTGTTACCTATTTGTTTGGTCCAACACCTTAGCCCAGACTGAAATATCTCAACAGCCATTGGATGGATTGCCATTAAATTTCGTAGTTCGAGGAGGGATCCTACAAACTTTGGTAATCCCCTGACCTTGCTCACGCCACCATGTGGTGAAAGCGTATGTTTTTCCCAACAGCTAGCCCTGGTGATGGTTAAAACAAAGTAGAAACTTGTCAACAGAAACTTTCAGAGACTGTCTTGCATCCTTATATATTTCTCCACTGTCCAATCACATTGTCAGTAAGCCTATGTTCATATCTCTCTCGCTTCATTTTTTGGCAAACATTTGACTGTTTGGAACATACTGACCATACAGATGGACAGAGGAGTAACGGATTGTGCTGCAGAAGCTTTGAAGTTTCTATAGACATTTCGATACTTTTTTCCGTCTGACTCAGTTTTTGTAATTTACTGACAGCTGTGAGTCCAAGCTGGTCTCCTCCATGAAGAAGCAAGAGCAACCTTTAAAGGCTATACTGGGAGATGAATTGATATTTGAAATATAGGGGTAGGGTATCATTATATTATAGATTATGTTATAGACTTAATGCACAGTTAGTAGGTAGACTTAATTGTCTGCGTTAGAAATACATTTCAAATATCCCATAAAGAAATAACACGTTTTGTCATGAACCTTTGCCTTTCACTGATTCTGGCAGTTTCTTGCTTGTCTTTGCCAATAATTAGCCTAAAAAGATCCATAAAGAGAAATTTCAGTCTGATTAACAGTTTGAGTGACAATTGTATGACACGCAAATGGCAGCATGAGGCTTAGTTAATTGTGCATTCCTTAAATCGGGATTCAAAAGCATTTTCTGAATCTGAATATTAGTATTGAGTACTGAGTCCTATTATGAAATCAGAGCCCTGTTTAAACCATTTTTAGGGGTAGCAGTCAGCGAGTTTTAGTAACAGGTGTTTTGATATAAAACCTTTGAAAAATAAATAATCAAATCCAAAAACACTGCTATTCCAACATCTAAATGCAGGTTTTTCCATACAGATGACGTCCCAGCAAGTGTTCATTTGGTGGTTTGCAGGTCAAAAGACACATTAAAATTGGGGCAAAGTTTCCTTGGATGTCTGGGTCACACACAGCTATTGTTTCCGCAGCACGTCACTGACTATATTTGAACTAGTGGTTAGGGAGTATAGTCACTGAAATGTATCCATTTTTAATTCAGTGAAACAACAGCTATGTAAGAACAAATTTAGCCCAGCTTTAACATGGATGTTAACACATCTTTTGATCTACAAATCAATACTATAATTACTGGGATATGTTTCTTTATAGCTGAATGATTACCTGAATTAATGATTACCTTCCCAGAATGTTTTCACTCTTTTTGCTTATAAAATCAAGAGAGGAGATAAAACACTCAATAAGAAATGTGTTTGAACTTCACTAATAAGAGTGTTTTTCCAAAATGAAACCTGCTACTGTATCAAAACACAACTTTACACATTTGCAGGAATAATTCCCATGGTGCACATCTTCCTGGACTTCCCTGTAAGCTGTACCAATAGCTGTGATATGTCTTGATTATAGTCACATTCTTCTACTGGAGAAAACTTTTGAAATGGTACAAAAAGGGCAGTGAAAGTGTTTTGCAAAAGCAATTGCCTTTAGGACATTGTTTACTGTGATTATGCATTCTTCAGAGCAGTGGGTTGTACTCAGCTGTACCTCACATCACAGCACCTCCATACATATAATCACAGAAAATAATGTTGACTCGGGCATTATTGCTTAACTGTATATGTGTACGCTGTTAGAGATCTGTAGAGTAATCTATAACAGGCATTATGGCATTTGTAGAGTGGCTGGTTGCTGAAGAGGCAGAAACATGGTACCCATAAACTGAACATACTCTTCCTATCAGAGGCTCTCACTGGAGTTGATGACTGGTTCCTGCTGCAGGCCACTACAGACACACAGTACATGACACAGATGGTGAAATAAGGCACCAACGGCTGTAGTCAAAACATTGAATGTGTCATAATGACATTTGTGCCATAAGTTCTGATTTTTTTGCAGGCGCCAACGCTGTCACTGCACGTAAGGCACATTTAGTGGTAATGAACAGTAGTAGGTCTACAGGCAAACACAAGCATGCAGAAACAGCCTCTTCATACATCACCACATTAATATTTGTTGATTTAGAAGTGCAGTCTTGTGAATGACATAGAGCAGGATTCGCTGAATAATCCCCTTTCTGGTGCACAAAGGCATAACTTAAGCTGCGACAGGGAATACTAAGTCTCTCCAGCCTGGCATGCTTTGGACTCTTTCACACCCGAGCAGTTCAAGTCGTTCAGATTGGCCTGTCTCTTGACTCGACACAAACACGTTTTGTCGAGGTAGTAGTGAAAAGATACAGAGCGCTATCTATCAAAATGGAGCCGGCTGGAAGTCCGTTTAATCTCAAGCTGCATCCCACTCTCTTATTTATGTCACACAGACACATACTGTAAATATACATACAGAAACACACACAGCCCTTCTGTGTTTGTTAAGATAAAAAAACACAGGCCTAGAGGCACTGCGCTGTTTTTCACTTTATCCAGACGAGAACCTGAGCCATAATTCATCGCCACTCCCAACACCAATCCTCATATCACAGAGAAGTATGCAGAAGGCCAATACGACAATATGAATTGATGAAACAACAAAACAGTGCCCCCGTATATTGAAGCATATTCCTCAAAAACACCGAGTGCTCTCATCAATCGCCAAAAGCTTAAGTGCAACAGAGAAGATAGTAATTTGAAAATGAATCAGCATTTTTGCTGACGACAGGTGGAAAACCAAGGCTTTCAATAATGAATCGACCACAGTACATAGTTTCAGCAAAGAAAGGCATGTAGTAGTCGAACAAACACCATCATTATACGAAGAGGAATTTAGGCTTGTCAGAAGGTCATTTAATGAATAAAAGGGAGAAGCTAGACCCACCGATCAAAAGATATTTTCTTCCTCGTCCTCATGGAACCGGATAATATTCTGTATTTTGCTTGATTAATGACTTGCAAGTATTTTGCTTTTCCGCCCAGCAGTCATATTGTCTCAGCACCAAATGAACCTTACATGCCTTCAGCGAATTTCAGCACCATCACAGCCTGACAATGAACATGCTGGAGATTTCAGTACAACAACCAAGACCAGATTTTCTTGTCTTGAAAATGTCACACTGAAATTAGATTGAGACTTGGCTGCAGCACCGCTGGGCTGTGTTTTCGCAGTTGACCCATAACGTGAGGAGTTTAGGAAAACAATTATGAATCTGAGTTTGACTGACAGGTCAGTTGACATCTTTTAAGACAGAAAGAAAACATGCAGTTTGCTCCACACAGGTGCTCCGGCTGGTCCTTGGAATTACTCAGTCATTAACATCCCACCACGCTCAGCATTGTGGGTGAAAACACTGGGCAGACCCAGCTGCTCATTATTTTGGCTCCTGTAGCTCAAAGAAGGACTCTGTGACTTTTTGTGGAGGGCTGATTGTTGAAGTGTATTTTTCCTGGGTGCTTCTGTGATGTACATTGTTTGACTTAATGATGTTAGTGATTTGAAAATGCGACTAAGGTGATGATGGCATGAGAATATGTTGAAACGACATAACCACCTGGGAAGAACGGGCACGCATGGACCTCGACTGAGAATGTTAGTGCATTATTTCCAGATGCAAAACAAAAGCCAAAAGACAAGGCACTATAAATCATCTCCCTGCAAATCTGTGTCTAAGGTGTAAGAAGGCAGCTTGTATCAAAAAATGTAGGGGGGCTGTTACGGTGGAATCGCATCATATAAAGTCCTTATTATATGTAATTTCCCTCTTATATGCAGCAGATTGTGCAAGAATAAAAGCAGCGGTGAACTGATAAGGAAAAAAAAAAAACTGGTTAGATGAGTCACCGTTCACTCTGCTCTGAACCAGTGGTTGACTACATGTGTGTCACGCATGAAAAGAAATCTATTCGCCCAAGTGCTTATTTCCCACAGTGAGGGCTTCTGTCAGAGCTGCTCTGGTGAGTGGTCCTGGCACGATTTACATCCATTCGGTCCCTTAGCAGGCAGGTAAATGCCAAAACCAACAATGCCTGCCAGGGTGATCACATTCCTTATGTTTTGGTGATTCTGTCCTGATCATTTAGGAATATTACAAGGTGACAAATGTAAATCCACAGGCCATTACAGGTTCCCTGAGTTGTTCGATAAGTATGGAAAACATGTTTACTACCCTGGCAGTAATGACTACCAGTTGTAAACCAAGCAGAGCACTATTCTGGAAATAATGTTTCTAAAGAATGGAGTGAATAATGTGCAGATAGGCACATTTCTCCGGTTGAGCTTCAGCTTTTTTTGTTTTTCTTTCAGAATACCAACGTTCAGTGTAGCAGCTCAGGTGGCTCATGGTGACCCAATGCCCTATTGAGACACTTATTGGTGTGTGGCCTTAATTTAAGTAGTTACTAGCCCATTGCATGGCAATGAAATAATCCAGACCTATAAAAGACTGTAATGCCAATTTAACATTTAACTGAAAATCTAACTGTGAAAGGACACTTGGAAATTCATTTCAAATTAATTAGAGGATGCAATATACACTATATGTACTATAAACTATATTGTGTTGTTGAGAACACCAGTAATAACTTGATTTAAGGCATTTTTATCTTTCAAATGACCATTTTTCTCTGGGTTTTCATACATTTTTAAAGAGCCCACTGATACTGAGGAATAAATGGTGTGATGTGTCACAGGCACTAACCTCCCTGCTATTAACAGAAGCCCGTGCTTCTGCCTGTGTCTCTACAGTATTTACAAATGATTCAGTTCACCATTGAATCATCTAACTCACAAAGCAAACAAGCAGGTTGTGGGTGAAATATAATGGGTACTCTATGCTTACATGCATGCAAATATTATGGTGACCAACCCTAAATGGCAGACCCATCCTTCAGGTGCTCTGACCGTGTCCTGCGTTTCACAGGCGAGCTGTAAAGTCTCCAGATGTGAACATGAAAGTGCACAATTGAGGACGGACCGGTTCAGGTTTAAGTGGAATGCTTTTGGCTGCAGCAGCACTGGCAATTTCAAATGTGATGTCTGCTCCAAATGCAGCTCCCTCTGCCCATATCAGCCAACACACAAGTATTTTCAGCATCAGGGCATTTTCAGCACCTCCCACTGATGGACAGCTCCTGTTCACTTTTTTTTTTTTTTTTTTTTTTCAAAGGCTGAACTAAAAGATTTGAGCGTTTAAATTGTAAAAAAAAAATGCACCCTGTACTTCTGGTTAACCTGCCCGGGATGTGGTTGGGCGAAAAGACAACCTTATTTCTGTCTATCACCCATGGGTGGCTTTGCTAGAGGTTTGCAGACATACTAGGTCAACATGCAGAAGCATAAAGAGAGAGAGGCAATGTGTCCAAGGTGTGTGTGTGTGTGTGTGTGTGTGTGTGTGTGTGTGAGCAAATGCTGTAAAACAAAGCTTGACCTGAAGCCTTTGCTTTGCCAAATTTCAACTCAAAGCGCCCTTCCTGTGGGCCAGCCTGCCCACCTGGCCAATCCGGCGCTCTTTTTGCTGCAAACGTGTATGCTGAGAATACCTGAACTGAATTTGAATTACCATATGACGTAGGCCTTTTTCTAGCAGTAATGTCCTGCTGGCAACAGGGACTACCACAGACAGACCATACAGTCTCTACCAAGCGCTCAAACACACAATTTGTTGCACCAGCTACCCCCCCACCCCCCCACCCCTCTCTCTCTCCCCCCCCTCAGCCCCCTTTCTGTTCCTATCTATCTTCATCTCTATCTATACCTCTCACTAAATGTATCTCACACTCACATTCAGAAACACACACACAATCGCACACACACAGGATGCGACAGCGATCATAACCTACCTAGAGATAAAAAAAAAAAAAAAAAAAAAAAAAAAAAAAAAAAAGGACATCAATTTTTCTTTGGAAAAAAGTATCTTTACATTGAAGTCAGTGAGCCCAACCATAAATCACAGGTTAAATGGCGACGAACAAGCGGTCTGCATGGAGATCTACAACAGCACACCACGCCGAATGGGCTCAGTTGGACTGAATTCAATAAAATACTTACGCATTTTCTCGAATAAATGAAATCGGGGGTGAGAGCGGTGAAGGAAAAATCAGCAGGGCCCCGGTCCCCGTTTTCAAGATTTGCAGTAGGACCGAGGCACAAATCTCCATGTGAAAGGGATCGGAGGTCTGCTGCAGTCCGCGTCTCTCTCGATCACAAGTCAAGATGCTCGCCTGCGAAAAATGCCAAACATTCAGAAAGAGTTGCGTGGATCTGCGGCGCGGCCACCATTCCCTTGGACGTAATGAGCCGATGAAACCCCCCCCCCACCACCCCCCCGAGAGGACCAGCAGTAACCCCCCGGATTTGAAGATATTCCTCTGGACAGAGGAGGAGGAAATCCTGCAGAGTTTGTGATGGGAGATCAAGTCTGTATAGGCCCTTCTTTCTCCCCCCCCCCCACCCCACCTCCCACCCCCCCACAAAAAAAACCAGTCACAGTCCAAAATTGACTCCCAACGGTGGTTTCCTCTATGGGGGGGGGGGGAGAAAAAAAAATCTCTGAATAAAATTCGCACAAAACAAACAACCAAACAGAAAAGGAAAAAACAAAAAATAAGCCCAAAGTGAGTGAACAGTTGTGGCTTCAGCAGGCAGGCTGGGGGGGTTTTTTTTTTTTTTTTAGCGCGGAGCAAATCCTCGAAACAAGCGAACAAGATCAGACACACACAGCAACGTGAACAATTACCTATTTAAAGCATTGTTGGAAAGGTCAGTGCAGAAAGGGGGTGCACAGGCGTCCTACAAAAAAAAAAAAAAAAAAACCCTGAGAACGCCTATTGGATCAAATTAAGGATATCCGTCCCACTGCAACCATCACACGCGTCGCATCAGGACAAATGGGTTGCCATAGGCTGCTCTCAAAAATCGCAGAGCATATGGCACACAGTGTTTTCTATCAAGGAGAACGGGAGGAATCCACGGGATGCTGTTTTCCCCTCCAAACCAATCCGCTGTATTGATTACATAAGCGCAGCTATTAGTAATAATTCCGCTTGTCAGGGAGCGTGTGTCCGATCCGGGTGGTGTGGCGGCAGCAGCAGCGTCCGTGTGGTGCAAATAAAGCGGCTTTCTGCCACCGGCTCCTAATGGCTCCCCCGCTCGCTGCAGTCCATGACTTGAATAGCGAGCACGTTGAAATCGCGGTCTCCAGGCACAGATCTGCTGCGCGAGCGTACAAGTGTGCGTCCGCGTGTGTGTATGTGTGTGTGTGTGTGTGTGTGTGTGGAGCTAAGTGTCGGTAGGTGCGCGCGTGTGTAGGCGTGAGCGTGTTCCCGTATTGCCCAGGGACCACTTTAACTTTGACCACTTTGCCTGCGCCTCCATCTGCCCATTTAAATCACCCAGCGGTCGTTAATTATCAGGGATCAATAGCATTAACGCATAACACCCAGATCTGATGTCTCTGAGCGTGTGTTTGTGTGTGCGTGCGCACGCGTGCGTGCGTGATTCAATTGTTGATGAGGTATGGTTGCCACCTACAGGCGTTAGTCTCTATCCAGTCAAATGCAACGGACCATTTCCACAATCTGCATCCACAAAATGAATTCAGCATGTAAAGGTCTTATCAGTGCTCCTTCGCTCTAAAAGCACAGGTGGAATATGTGCTCGTATCCACCATGTGAAAATCGCCCATTAAAGACATTCTGATTGATGCTTCCGGCTTACTGGGGCATTACATTATTTTCCCACCTGCTATTTCCAATGAGCATGTGTACACACAGGCAATTTATTTATTTTTTTTACAAATGCTGTCAGAAGCAGACAAAAGTAACCTAGGCAACCTCTGTGTGGCTGAAATCTGCTTGCCGATTGCCTTTACTGGTGGTGGTCGTTTTTGAGGGAAACCTTCATCCACTGGAAAGACCGGCGTGGCACACAGGTTGGTCCTGGAGGCATGTCAGCGTGCATTCATTTGGTGTGAGACGAACAGTGTGTCTTATTAGATGACATAATGGGCCGCATGTCAGCTTCGTGACAGAGCGGCTCCTGGTCACTGAGGCCACGCTGCTTTATAAGATTGAGGAGGACAGAGAGAGAGAACAAAGATGAATATAAATCAGTTCTAATGGCAGTGTATTACATGTTGTTTCGCTCACACACACACACACAAAAAAAATCAAATGAGGGCTGTGTGAGAGGCTGACAGGTGAAGTGATTACATTTTATCTACCAAAAGGAAGAAACCAAATGAGCAATTGGAGGAAGATGAAACAATGAATGTAAATGCTTCCATAGTGGGTAGAAGGGGGTCGCTGAATGGTTTAATGAGTATGAAAATGATCAGACTCGAATACTATGGCCTTTACAGTTCCCAGATCTCACCCCAGGTGAACGCCTATGGGGGGGATGTGTTGGACGGTGCTTCCCACCACCATCCTCAAACACCGAAAAGAAGAATCAGGGCTGCAGCCAAAGTTTTAAAAGGTTCTCCATTATTATTTTCTCTATTAATCACATTGCCTATAAAATGTCAGACACTAGAGAAACATCTATCTATCTATCTATCTATCTATCTATCTATCTATCTATCTATCTATCTATCTATCTATCTATCTATCTATCTATCTATCTATCGCTGAGAGAAGAAATGGGAGGATCATAAGAACTAGAAAATGGTGTTGCTGTTGTTCACGTTGTCCTTGAGCTTCTATTAGTTATTGTTCTCTGCCACTAAATGTCCCATTAAGCAAAACAGAGATCGGCATGCAGCATTAGAAATACTACTCATAAACTGACGGCACGCGATGGCGTGGCGAAATGAGTCAGAAGGTCTTAATTTGCTGGACGCTACAAAATCTGACACTGGTTTATAAATTCTAAAGTCTCCTTTTTAATCACTTAGCATTTATCCAGCTGCAGTATATTGGACTGTGAAAGTCAGAACTTTCCTCCTCATGCATAACCAAAAGGGTAGCTTGTCAAAACACAAGCCAATTTCACATAGATTAAATATAATCCTGGTCTAAGAAGCTAAATTAGTGGAAATCTCATCTGAGAGAATTTTCATTACCTAAGATGAAGTTAGATTCTGACGTGCAAAACTGGATCTTTGTGAGTTTCACATTAGCTGTATTGAGGCGTAATTGGACTTTACTTCAGTATGATTTTTTTATACGCTGCACTAATATTAATGTGACAACAGTTACATAACTGAAAGAGAGCTTCCCCCCCCCACCGACAAACACTAGAGATGCATTTGATATATTTTCTGTTATCAGCGTTTTCTTCGCACTTTGATGAAATATGAATTTTAATTCCTCGAGATCTCCTGAGCAGAAAAATTAAAAATAAAAGTGCATGGAACAAGGGGAGGGATGCACACCCCGTGTTGCTGTAAATGAAAGCCTCAGCATTTCTGCACAATCAAATCAATGTCAACCACATGCTGCTTCAACGACGAGCAATGTACTGCCTCATTACAGTGTTTTTCATACATGGACAATATAAATACACTGTGTGTCTTATTTAGCCCCATTTGAATCCATACAAGAGCAGTACTCAGTGTCAGTGCCAAAGATTTCCAGCCCACAAATGACGTCGGGGCGGTAAATCAACACAAGCATCAAGCGTGTTTGACAGCTTGACAGTTTGACAGCTTCTATTAGTTCTATTTTCAATGCAATAGGCAAAGTTGGAAATTGTTTGGATCAGGCGTTTAATCCTGTGTGTTTTTCTAAAGGATTTCATTAAATAAGCTTGCTCTGGAGTTGTGTGATTTAGTGAGTCTTGGTGCATATTGATAAAATTTTTAGATGGATGGATAGACAGACAGACATTTACTTTGAACCCTTATTCAGACAGATGAATGAGCCTGGAACTGCTTAAATACTTGATCAAAATACTGATAAGTATGTCAAGCGGTGTCTACCTTCGCTTTGGTCTTCTAAATGCAAATGCCTTCTTAACAAAGGGATCTCACGTGATTAGCAAAAAGCACAATGCGTATCACTTTTTATTATCCTCATTGAACTCCAAATAGTATTCACATAAGTGCTCGAGACGTGATACAAATGAGAAAGAATATTGAAAATGTAAAAGTGCTTTATGCCTTATTCGGCCTTTTGGGAAGAAGAAGGTTCTTCTCCTTGACTTATTTAGACATCCTGGCTTTAAAGTCTGTCAAACAAATTGAAGGACACAGATGGGAGAAGCTATGTTAAAGTGGTTAACAAATTATGAGCAGAGATGGCTTTAGTTGATTCTTTTTATCCCTCATTTTGGTCCGTAGCCACTCTTCTGTCAAAATAAATTTGGCCTCTACATTTCTTTTTCTCTGTGAGACATCGCTTTTCCTTCTTCCTTCTTTTTCTATCTTCTTCCATCAGCCTGTTGGGATTATTGGATCGGCTGCTGTGGTAGCACATGTCCCAGACTGCTTTCTGGGACAAACTTCAAGAAGTCAGGCTGGAAACAAGATGGAAGGGAAAATATGGTGGAGAGAGAGAGAGCAGGAGAGAGAGGATCCTCTAGCACTACGGAGCCTCTTCAATTATTCAAATGGCCGCTGTCCCTCTGTACTTGTTCTCTCTGCTTGGTTTGAATATTAAAATGGCCGCCCCCAAAGAGACAGATATCCAGAAGATGAAGCCCACGCAGAGAGCAAAAGCTGAGTATACTTGACTCCTCGTATCCCTGCCACACAGTGGATGAACGGGAGACTATGCAACTGACTGCATGACTTTGAAGAGGGAAGTATTCCTGTCACGTTTGGCCTAAATTCCATGAAAGACAGGCTGAGGTACTGCGTTATTAGCATCAATTAGAGCACGCTACCTGTATCCCAACAGACAGGAAATGCCCACTCCTCTCAGAAGTGCACAGTGAAGTAGTGACAGAGGTCCCGATCCTTTCGCTGGGGGCTCGTCCTGGTCGCCATAGTCTGATGAGATTTCATGGCATGATCGTGAACTTTGGAGATTGTGATGCCCCTCACGCATTGCATGGATTTCACACCGCTTGTCTTAATATAAGTTTAGAATTAGGCAACTTTTTGTTTAATTAGCTTTTGGTCATCATTTCTTAAAACAAATCTTTGAATAGAGTGCAAAAATCCTGCAATCAGACTGAATGAATCCTGATAATCAGGCTGCAGTTGAGGCAGGAGTGGAGTGGTTTGGCCACTCTGCCAGGATAGGCCAGTGAATGAAGAAGTACTCAGATTATTTACTTGAGTGAAATAGTAGCCATAAAACAATGTAAAAATATTATTTGCTAGTAAAGTTGTAAAAGTGCTGCTTTCAAAATTCAAATGACAGCAAAATATAATATCAAACGTAAAAGCACTCATGTAGAAACATGACCCCTCAGTGCAGTATTGTATAAGTGGATTATTATTACTGATAGATTACTGTGTAAGCAGCATTTTTACTTTGTAGTAAGTGATGGTGAGGATATTTTTTTATGTTTTAATATTTTATTTACTGCCGGCAGTAACAATACATCATATTTATTTTTGATGTAACCCGAACCAGCAAAATAACTATCTCCCAGATAAATATAGTGAACTAAACGGTGTAATTTCCCTCTAAACTGTAGTGAGTAACAGTATAATTTACGGTGGCCCGGGAGGTGCAAAACAATTTTACAATACGAGAAACACTTTTACAAAGCTGGAGACAAATTGACATTTTAGAAAACATTTTTACAAATCAGAAAACAAAATTACATTGCCATAACACATTTACAAGTCCTGAGACAAATTTACATTTGAGAAAACAAATTTACAAGACGTGAAACACTTTTACAAGCGGCCGAAACAAATTTACAAGTAACTTTTTCAACCAGAAAGGGAATGTCCCGCGTTAATCGGCTCATATGTTCGCCACAAAACGGACAAAAGACCGCTTGACTGCCGTCCATCGTGGGTCGCCATGAACTCCTTATCACTTCCGGTTCTACTCGACAGTTGGTACATTCCCTTTCCGGTTGAAAAAGTTACTTGTAAATTTGTCTCGGCGTTTGTAAAAGTGTTTCACGTCTTGTAAATTTGTTTTCTCAAATGTAAATTTGTCTCAGGACTAGTAAATGTGTTATGGCAATGTAATTTTGTTTTCTGATTTGTAAAAATGTTTTCTAAAATGTAAATTTGTCTCCAGCTTTGTAAAAGTGTTTCTCGTATTGTAAAATTGTTTTGCACCTCCTGGCCACCGTAATAATTACAGTAATATTCTAGTGAAGTACGAGTACTTGGTAGTTACCCTCCACCACTGGGGGAGCTTGATATTCCCTCATTCGGTGTTGTGATGATGGTGGTGGAGATCACTGTGTCAAGCTGGACAGATACTTCACAGATCAAACTCAACAAATTTTAGCATCTTGCCAAATTCCAAATCTCCTGTGTCTGGGCGGATGGCTTGGATTTCTGGCATGTTGGAGCAGTTCAGTGGAGGCTTTATAAACTGTAGGGAGCTTGTTTTAGTATGACTGCAGTAAAATTGTGACTGCTGTGATATAAAGCTGAACTTCGCTGCAGAGCAAACATATTGTCCTCATCCTCCAGTCAGTGGCTTCATACTTTTCTTTTTCTTTTTAACTTTTCATTCATGGAGGGAAGAACTGCAAAAAGTAATAATATGTCTCTCTTTTTTTTTATCAACATTGCAGAGAATGCAGCTGTTTTTTTGGATAAGCTTAACTGGAATTGTAAATGGACAAAACCATTTTGTGTTTATTGAGAGCACCTTGATCCATAGATCCAGTCTGAGCATAAGAGGCGCAAAATCCGGCAGTGCAGAAAGGCAGACTGAAACACGTAGTGTGAGTTAACGTGAACAGACTCACTAATTAAAAATGCACAAGCTGAAAATGTCACTGCGGAGTTTCCCATAGGTTTTCCAGTGCATTGAAATTTGGTGGTTGTGAAGGCGTTAGCTTCTGAGTCACATTATTTTCTGAACAGACCATTCAGTGTGAAGAAATTGTATTAAAAAGTAAAAGTAACCGGCCGACCTTTTCACTGCTGACCAAAGACATATTTTAATATTGGTTGCCAAGAAAACTGTAACGGCAAATTGGAAGAATGTTAAATCACCAACTGTGGCTGAATGGAAGCAGAGGTTGAGACAGGTGTATGTCATGGAGAGAATGACCGCATCACTACAGCTGAAAATTGACCTTTTTGTGTGAACTATTCGGGTGGAAGAGGTTGTTCTTTAAGTAATGGAAACAGGCCCTGACATGAAGTGAATCTGTTCATTAATTTTATTTAATTTTTTATTTTATTTCTATTTGTTTATTTATCTATTTTGTCTGTAGGTTTATTCTGTTTGTTTGCCTTTATTATTGCACTTTATAATGTATATCTGATGCACATTTGCATCATATGCAACAATATTTATGTTTTGTACTCCCTTTTTTTTTTTTTTGGTTTTACATCATCGATCTTGTCTCAGATAATGTTCTATGTTAAACGGGAAAAAAAATCAAAATAAAAAGTTCCAAAAAAAAAAAAAAGTAAAAGTAAAACAAGAGTTAGCATTAGCATGGCTTTCCACTGCTGGAGACAAGCTCTTGGTGGAAAAAGAGATGAGGTTTGACCCTGAACCCATAATGTTTCTATAAGATTGATGAGTAAACAGCGAACATTAGATATTTAGCCAAACTGATGTTTAGAGCAACTAACGACCACATAATCTGCTCCAAAAAACATTTCAATTGGCATCAAGTAGTTAGTAGTTGACTTCTTTTCTAACTAAAGATCATAAAGTCAGATTGTATATATCCACTAATGTCAGTGGATCGACCGAAAAAATGGCAATCAGTTCACCATACTGTTACCACTTGGCATCACTGTTGTAAGACAAGGAAAGTTTGGAAAGTTCGAAAGTTTGCTATAAATTTTTTAGGACATTGCATGGTTTAATTGTAACATTTGTCTAATTGTAACAGAGTCACTGCTGCACTGCTGCCCTTCTTTGGCCAAATGTAACACATTGCACCTTTTAAGGCTTGAGAGTACAGCAGAAATGGAAAATGTATACCTTACCCCCTTTCATTTGTTACTGCATGTGGCTCAATAGGAAGTCCCCTGGGAGAAACCCCAAGGCATCTTATTTTATTTCTTTTTTTTTTATTTCATTTTATTTTGTTAGTACTCAGTGATCACAGTAAGCAGCGTGGGAGGATGAACCTTAATGGACCGCGTTTCCTCTCATTACAGCAGTTCCAGATAATTGAAGTGGCATTTCTGTGTATGCATATTACACTAAAGCCCCTTTGTGGATTAAAGAAAAAAATAATTCAGCTGGCGAAATGGCTATGAAGGCTATAAATGTTTCCTCTCTGAAGTGAATGGAAAGGTGCCAGTTCAAGATGCTCCTGGGGGCAACAAGACCACTTCCTGTTTTAATGTGAAGCCAAACAATTCTGAGACAGGTTTAGAATATTAGTGTGTAAAAAATCTTTTGTAAATATTTTTGTGCTTTGCTAGTGAGAGAGGCTAAGTGTGCCGTCTAGAAGTGCATGATAACTGTGTCTAGTATGCCACTGCAGTGATTCACGTCTTCTTCTTTTGGCTCATAATGGCTCCAAAATGATCTCTATGTATTCCAGAGAGTATCATCTGTTTACATTCCCAGCCATTCAAGTGGGCCATGACTTCCATATGGAGTTTTTCACCTGGGTATGCAGCTTATCCACAAAAGCCTCATTTCTTAAAAGGCCTTCATGACTGACGAAAAAAAGACAGCTGATAATTTCTTTGTTGCGCCGAATTAATGTGAAGCAAAGCTAAGTGGAAACCAGAGTGAAAGATAAATCTGTCAATCAAGACTTAACAGCTTTAGTATGTCAATTCTTTTCACAGTACAGATGTACTTTAAGTGAATGATATTATAAGTAAGTACTGTAATATTGTAGTAAATGGAACAACATCTGCAGAGAAAATCAGACCTGTAAGTCTTTCTGGTGGGTGCTTTGCAAGGAACTACAGCCCTATTATGCATATTCTTTATATCTTTTTTTGTTTTTATATAAAAATATCTTTATTTGGGACGCATTTTACCGAAAAAAGCAAAAGAAGGCAAGAAATAAAAAACAAAAATAGAGATTTTTGCCCTTCTCATAGGTTCTAGGCCAAACTATTTTAGGTGCAGAGAAGCGATAAAGCGTTATGCAAAGCTGCCTCTAAGTCTATGCCACGGCAATATGGATAAGTTGGCTCAAAGTCAAATATTCTCTGTGTTCCCATCGTTGTTGAACACTGCTGTCCAACAGGCCTTGTTTCTCCAGAATACATTATTTTGATTAATTACACCAGGTCCCCATTGAATTTGAATGACCTCCAAAAGAGTGTAGCAAGTCCTGGTTATGTGACTTCCTGTGCGGGCCCAGATTTCTATAAAGCATCATAATGAGCCTTATTAGCATAAACATGAAGACAGAAAGAGGCTTCTATAATGGGCTGGGGTGTTATATCTTTTATCTGGTAACTTTTTCGACAGTTTTACCGCATCAGATGAACCAACAGCACAGCTCAGGAAGACTAAATGCACGAGGATTAATGTAAATGCTTTAGGCACTGTGGAGTGCACGGGGACAGCAGTTAAGGTAAATTTAGTGCATCCTGTTATTTTGTCATAAATGCTGTGCCGTGTCACAATAAAGCAAACTAGAACCCACTGAGTTATGACACTTGCTTGTGTGCTCGGCTCATACAGCGGTGAGAAATGACAAAATCTGCTCATTACATGCATGCTGTCATATTTGATCTGTAGTGTGCCGTCGTAAGCCTGATGCGTAAAACACCTCTACATGGGGAAGAGTTCAAATTAGTAGGAATGAAAAAGAATAGCAGATGAGTGATTTGATACCTTTCTGATATGCATTTACGATTTTAGTGTGGTAGGTCTGATGTTTTTTTTTTTAATGTAGGGTTTAGAAATTTCTAATATCTATATCGCCCAGATGCCTGGAGATAATTGCTCCTTTCCACGTTCATTACAGGCACACAAACATGTGTATTTATCACGGTAAAGATGGAGCTGCTGATTAAGATACTGGTGGCACTCTGGCAGTGGCAGTTCAATGTCTTACTTAATCAGAACGGACAGTTGGTGTCATAAAGGACCAAAGCAGTGACCTTCCATTTGTAGGATTGCCTCTTACAACCCGAGCCAGTCTTCTGCAACATTGATCCCTCAGTACTCATGTACTGAATTTTGAATGTTATCTGTCAGCAGAAATCGTTGTGAATGCCAGACGCTGTCAAAATCAATTTCTGAAGAAAAAAAATAAATAAATCTGCGACTAGTGGCCGCTCTTCAGTTGTCTTGACGATAAAATTGTCACCTTAACAAGACCATTTTCTCTCCTCTAGAATCCTATAAAATGGCTGATGGAAGACAGATATGATCAGGTGGTTGTATTAATCAATACACAGGATCTGATCCAGTTTTTTGTGCCATAATCCAGGCTGAGCAGCCATACAGGAGCCTAATGCAGATGTCAGAAGTAGGATATACTCGCCTACAAATGATGCCTGAGGCATAACTTTACGTGACAGACAGGCAGCACGATTCGTTATTTAACCAACTAATCTAACTGCTCCATTCACCAGACAACTAATTTGATTAATAGTGGTTATGTCTCCTGGGTTACTTGATTCCTTCTAAATCCGTATTTTTCCCCGGCGGCGGGTAGGTGAGGTTTGTGGAATGACTAAAGACCACCTGGAGGCCTCTTCACAAATCAATACCAACCTCATGGTCGACGTTATCTCCTAAGGAGGGGAGTTAAGATTGATTGTCGTTAAGCACTTTACAGGATGGAAAGAGGATGAGGACGGATCATAAAACGCCCACGCACCACCTACCATCCCTCTCAGCTGCAACAGAGTGCAGCCGATCGATAAGAGCGGGATCAGCAAAAAAATAAATAAATAAATAAACGGTGAATAACAAAGAATCTAAATAAACAGGGAAGCAATAGTAAAAAATAGAAAGATAAATAAAATAATTGGACAAGATGAAATATCATTTTTCAAAATCGCTGTAAGATTGAAAAATACTTTGACTGCAGTTCAACTGATCCCTGTAAGGGATCACAACACAAGTGTGCTTGACAAAGGGGTTAGAGCCCAGATTCTGCTTAAAGCTGACTTCTGCGTATTCCTGACATGAAAAGACAAAACGTCTGATCTTTAAATTAAACAGCCGTGGCCCCTGTAGCTCCACATTAACGAGGACAAAGTGGGAGTATTAGCTTAACTCACTCAAGAGGCAACAAAAATATGCCCAGTGGATTATTGGCAAGCATGGGATGGATTATGATCTCATATTAAAGATGGGAGGTGAAGAGGGAACAGGAAGTTACACAAATTAACTCTGTGGACCCAAGCAGTCAGGATATTACCATGCACTGACAGATTTTGTATATATTAAACCATATAATAATCAATTGTGCAAATCCACAACCACAAGAACATTATGTTTTAATTAATTCCTTTCATTGCACTCTTTCATGCCTCAGTTGTTATTATGTGGCTGAGAGTTTTTTTTTTTTCTTTAATAGACATATACATACATCTCACTTTGTTAAAATACCTCAAGAGTCAATATTACATAACTGCACCACCTTACATTCCTCATTCACGTCACAGCACATTACACCACACAGCTCAACTCCCCAGTAAGCATATTTCTATGAACACTTTAGAGCTGCAGAGGTCTTCTATCAGTTATAATCTCAATCCAATATTTAAATGTTGTCTTAGAAATGAGCCAACTGGGTATTGACTCAGACTCAGTCATGGCTGTGCACTAGCCATTTATTACACTTAGATTCTAATTCCACAACAGTGATGCATTCATTAAGCAATGATAATGTCTTAACTACACAATAGAGAAAATATACAGTTCATATTTATTACATTAAGACAGTGGTTCGCAACCTTGTTGGCTCATGAAGCCTCAAAAGAATGAAGTGATGCTGATTCACAGCCGTGTCACAGCCTTTAGTTTCCCTTCAGCTTCAGCGTCTCATAAGAAGAAGAAATACTTTATTTGGTTAGGAATACCATCGTTTGAAATAGAATGAGCTAACTTGCACCTGTTAAAACCTGTGACGTGCAGTGGTCTTGGTCTTTACTTGGACACAGAATATCGTAGTGTGTGCAAAGATTTGAGGAGGTTTGTGTGTTTTGTTGGCTTCATGCTGTTCTTCCTCAGTAGTGCCTGCTGTTGAAGACATACAGCCTTGTGGATGAATAAACCCACAGATTTGACAGCAATTTCATCATCTCAGGACGTGATGAGATGCCTCTAATGTAAAATGTGGATCGATGCCATTTTGTTTCCCTGATAATTATTAAGTGATTACTCCAGCTATATAGACAAACAATTGGGCCTGTGGTCACTGCTGTTTGGAAACTGTCCTCACCAGGAAAATGGCAGCATTGTTTGTGTGTTAAATCTTTGAATGGATACCCCTTATAGTTGTGAGGGATGACTGCCCTCTAAAAGCAGCATGGATGGAAGTAGCTTGTGGTGTCGCAAAATGTTTCAGGAAGGAGCCTGACTTTGACACTTGAGGCCGCGATTCATATCCCATCTCATTCATGTGTATTTCTTTAAACCATGACACCAATGTGTTTGTCACTTTAACCACAACCACGTCATTTTTGTTGCCTAAACTGAAAATAACATCGCGTTCAGAGGTCAGGAAACGGTCGTATGAGTCATTTTTGGAAGGCCCTGACAAGTGACCTATTTTAAAATGTAGGTATGAAGACTGGTTGGATATTTCAATTCACAGAAGCTGCCTCTTGTATTTTAATCAGGGTGTATCAAAAGTGTAAAATGTCAAAAGCCTTCTACATGGGCAGATGATGAGCAGACTTCAAAGTCTTAACCAGAGAGGGCGGTGAAGCATTGCTTTTCAGCTGAGAGTTTAGCTGCTCTTCAAGGAAAATAAGTTTGTTCTTGAACTGGAGCAGCACAGCACCATAGTTTCCCATTGAAAGTCTCAGATAAATTAGATTAAACAATATGCACACGGAGCAGTATGAGGGGGCAGTCTAATGGTTTGTATAGTAATTTCAGCTAGTGGTTTCTCTGAGAATTTTAGCCTTTCCAGAGTCTCAAGAAATTGATTTGAAATCCTCACAAATTGAGGAATAGTTGCAGGAGTGTGAGGAGTATCAGGATGTAGTTTTATAGCACTGCATACAAATTGCCATGTAGATTTTTATTTTAAATTTTTAATATTGAATAGTTTTATTTAATTTAATGTTTCAATTATTATTTCATGTTATCAGTTCAAGAGAGTCAAGTCACGACCCATTCTTATGCATCCACAGTACATGTACAGTGATTAAACATCACTCTACAACTCATTTTAGAGTTACTTGCAATCATAGCATCGCTTTATCTTTCACATAAAGAAGTACCTGTGAAATCTGCAAGTTTTAGCAAAATGAGGTGAAAAGCAAACAGGCAATATGAAACAGGCTTTGATAGGCATGCCACCTCAGAAACTGAAAAAAGAACTTTGCCATGCACATTTTCCTGAAGGCAAATCCGAGCAAGGTGACTTACAGTAAAAAGTGAAAACACTGTGCATCGCACGGCTTGTTAAGAGAGAGAAATTAACACAGCTGTCAGCTGCACAAAATAATCAAGTTCAGTTAAAAAGTAGGGAATGATTCATGACACATTTTCTCATAAAAGTCCGTCTGAGTTTGGCAGTGCTGAGGACAGTAAATTCCAGTAGCTTTAAATACAATAAAGCACCAAAATACTGGCTGCTATCACTTTTCTCATTCAAAGAACAAAGGACAGTCATTGGCCTTAACTCTACTGAATTAAACAGTGTTGCAGTCGAGGCTACATACTTCCAAAAATGATTTCATCAAATAGCTGTGATGCAGATCTCCCTGTGACTCACTATTTTTAGCTTTTTTATTCTCATGCCGGAAGGAACATTTTAATATGTTAATACATGTTTTTCCTTCTTAATGGCACCAGCTCTTTGAAATGGTTGCAACCACTTTAACGCCAGCTTTAAGATTAGAGCCACAGAACAAGAGTGAAAATGGAGCAGAGTGTGCCCTACATCTGTCTGCATTTGTTCATAAAAGTGGTCAGGATAAGGACAACACTGCGGTCCACCAGCCAGACAGTTCTCACTGGTAATGTTGTAGGTGTAAATGGAGTCATGCTCTGCTGAAAGACTAAGGCTTGTGTGCGCGCTCCCCTCATCCATCATATTTGAGGGTGTATGTGTCTGTCTATGCGGGCAAGGAGAGACGGAGGATGCTCTCCAGCCGGGCCCAGGAGATGGGCTGAAGGGAGGCTGACAGATGACGGATGAGGTGCCGTCATGGTTTCCTAAGAGCTCAGTAAGACCTGTCTTCTGGCGGCACGTCTAAATTATTACCACAGCTTTGCAGGCGTTTGTAGCGCTCAGCTTGGTCTTGTGTTATTCCAGAGAGGCTGCAAACCTTTAAGGTTTTGTGAGCTCATGAATTTGTTTATCATTCGCCATCTATGGGAAATAAGATACTCATCTGCATACTTCTTGATATTTATATTAACAATAGTCTGCTGGTTTCTGCAGACTGTGGGTGGTGGTAATGCATTTCAAAATTCACATTGAGGTATAGTATCTAGTTGTGTTGTTACTTCAAAACCCACACATCAGACTCATCATCATGTGAAGCCAGATGCTTTACGCAGCTTCCTTTTCACCAGAGAGGAGGAATGAAATCTCAGATCCGAAAAGCATCTATTTTTCATCCCCACTCTAAGAGTATATGTAAAATATAAGCATGCGAGTTTCATGATTTAGCAATAATTATGAAGAATTAAAGAATTAATATGTGAAACAGATTTCCTATCTAGTGTGTTTACATGTTCCTGGAACATCTGCTCTCAAGCTACCACTGCTATTATAAAATACATATAAAATACAAGCTCTAATGCTGAATCCTGCCGCATACTCATTAATTCAAGAGTTTAAAAAACATGCATGGAGTGTGATCTGCTCCCTGCGGGCAGGGATCGCACTCCAGATCTCTGTGTGAGCTTGGATAGCGAGGGCCCCGTCCCTCTGTGTCTGACTGCGGCCCTAGAAAGCATAACTGGCAGGGAGGCTCACAGAAATGTGAACTAGACACATGTCTCTGCCAGACATTGTGGGCTAGTGCTGGGTGAGTGCTTCACCATGCCAAATTGGTGTGGAGGAAAGTAGGGCAAACAATGCAATCAAAAAATACAACAAAGTGGACTTTTTTTTCTCTTTTTTTTGAAGCGGAGATTACGCAAATATAATGTATCTAGATTTGAATATACATTCATTTCAAAATGATGAATTTTCAAATGAAATAGCAACAAGAAGTCCCAATAACAATTACAGCTTCTCTGCAGTCCCGTGGCACATTGGAGATTTTTCAGGCTACAGTGCAAACAATCTCAAGACCAACTGCAAAACTGCAAATATCAGCCCGCGTGACAGCGTTTTCATGGCTCGTGTTGTGCCTTAAGGCAAGTGAGGCATGCATTTCTAATAGTGTGCATTAAAAAAAACATTTTTCACACATTGAACTCAAAGATGGAAATGCGATAGTTCCCTCTCTATGCAATGAAATGTTATAGGAATATATGTGAGAAATAGAGCCTTTGCTTCCCTTTGTTATTAAAGGTGTAATACAGAGATGTCCCTCACCCCCACATCCTTTGTACTGCATCTCTTCCCTGCCTGGCTGTTTCAGTCATCTCTATTGTACAAATGTTACTTTAGCATTTTCATTAATTACCCGCACTGAGGTTCAGACAGGGCGATGACGGGAAAGCACTGAAATGTCTCTTTTGTCTCACAGCACATGTTTTTGTTGTTAAGGAAAATTCTTTGTGCAGCATTATTTTTCTCTGTTCATTATGAAAGGGACACTCCTTCATTCATGTCCAGAATTCCAGTCTGTAATTGAGCGTGCACCCTGCTCCACCTGTTCTCCTCATCCCTTCCAAATCCTCAGATAGGTTTTACAAAAATGCAACCAGTCCGTCTACATTAAGCCTTCATTATAAAGCATTGTTACACTCACACCTTAGGATTACTGATTCATCTGTTAGCTATTTTTTAAGCAGCATTGGCAACAGATCTCTCTTTAGCCGCTTTATGATCAACTATGTTCACCAGCTTTGTCTGTTGCTTTTGGTGCTGAGCAGGTAGTTTCCAGGCTTCTAATGAACCAGAACTGTAAAGTGGTGGGCCTCAAAAGCTAAAAACCACTGTAGAGCTGCAGGGAACTGCAGAATGAAGCGATGATTCTTGTGGGTTGATAACCTCTAAAACGTTGTTTCACAATTAACTGACTAGGGAAACTGTTGACAATTAATAATCTGCTTTCTAATTGACTTATCGACTAATTGTTTTAGCACTACTTCATATCAGTGGAGAAGGAAATGGGTAGCGCTTGGCAACAACTTCCGTAAACAGTGAACTTCCATCACTGACAGGTGCCTAGTTTGCCCAGCTGTTGCATTGTATTACTGACTGTTTTTCTGTGAATACACGGCATCACCACAACAATCGGGATGTAATGTTCTGCTCCAGTGCACTCTTACTGGTTTGACAAATCTCTGTGGCAAAACAAAGGCTGAGCAGATAGGGTGTAGAGGCTGAAATGAGAGTGAACTGATGTCAGCAGTGCTCACTTCAGGTGTTGTCAACTCCGCTCTCTGATGAAGGCTGTGGCAAGTTTGATAATGCAGCCATTTAAAAGAGGAAAGGCTCTCTTTTGACTGTTGGATTTGTCTCGTGATCTGCTGAGGCATCAAGGCTACAGCACCACTGAGCTCAATCTCAGCTCAGTTACGGGTGTTGTTTGGAATGAACAAACTACAATTACAGGAGGTACTCAAAGAAACACTTTACCTCTTCTGTTCATGGAAATGCCTTTTAGATAATAAACAATATAAAGTCTACTGGTGGGCCTACAACTCAAGTTTTCATAGTTTTCAATGTATTAACATTTGTGAATGAATTTTTGATATTGTTGAATATATTCATTATGATTGAAAGATGAAGCATATCTGCGATTTAAAGTCTTCCAGTCGTGTTCTCAAATTTTAATCTCTTTAATCTCCGTGTTGAAATACTCAGTGGTATTAATCACAGCATTATTAGTAGTGCTCCATAAGCATCAATTAGCAACAACAAGGCACCAGCAGAGGGCATCAAAAAATCATTATGTTCCCACCCAACCATTTGTAGGGCAACTCCAACAGCTACGTTTAACAAGAATCCAAAAAATGTAATGGGGACGACCAGAAAAAGGCGAACGCTGTGGGGCAGCCTCATGCTTATGGGATCTAAATGTGACGGCGGAGCTGTGCTAACATATTGCTGTCACGTTGTGCTGCAGAACGGTAGTGAAGCTGTCATCTCACTCACAGCTAAAAGAACCAACTGGACAGCCGTCTTAAAAGCTCTGACTTCAGTCAACTTTCTATAAACCGTTTGAGATGAGCTGTTAAATCACTCAGACTGCAGTTTTTGTCAATGATTGCGTCAAGGATAAACCATTTTACCTTTGAGGTTCAAACTAAGTACTAATGTGATAATGTAGTCACCAGAGAAAACAGTCCCCATTCGTCAGATAAACACGGTTCTGCTTTGATAATGAAATATGTGTAGAACAATGTATCATCCTACATCTACTTGGCTCGCACTCCATTTAATCCAGATGTGGAGGTAACTAGATTAGAAGCAAGTCTGCCAGATCTCCACTGGATGTATCCAATCATGTTATGTATGAAATACACTGCAGGAATACGAAATATTTCAACTGTGATAGCAGAGATGTGCAGCGGCAGCTGTATATGCACTCTGTCTTGTGGCTGCTTCTTCAAGCAGGGATGTGTGCCAAGAAGGAACTAAGTCCCTTGCAAATCCATTCACTGGGAATGGTTGTCATCCCTACAATCCATTCAAATTTGATTTGGCAAAAATTAGTTTGCATGACAGAACCTTAAGCTCCAATTGGGGGAAGGTGATGAGGGGGAGGTGAATGACGCACATGCCCGGGAAGCTAAATGAGTCAGGAGGAGGATTCCCAGGCTTCATACAATACACTTGCTTTAATAATGTAATTATTTTAAAATGCTAGTTCACACAACTAGGATGTAGCCAAATAGATGAATGCTGCAGTGTACAGGCCCTACATAGGTGGTACCCTATAGCAACAAGACATGGATGTAAACTTGGTCTGGTGGCTTTCTGGGTGCAGCTTTGTTTTCTCTCCTTGTGTGGGAGAGAAACAGTTTAATTATTGGTTACTATGTCTCGTGCTATTTTTCTGATTCATTGAAACGTCAGACGTTTCCATAATGTTATTACTTTCAAATCCAAGGTGAAGTCTTTGAATTGTTGGTTATATCTAACCAAAAGTCTAAGATATATTTAATTTTAGAATTTGGATGAAGGAAATGTTTGCCATTTCTTCTCTAATTTTCTGTCCATCTGTCTCTAATTCTGTCTCTAATTCTGCCCATTAACTAAGTTATCACATTTCAGGACTTTAAGGCTCCTATCATTAGTCCCTCATATTGACAAACCCACAGAAAATGATTACCAAACTTTGCAGTTGCTCTCAGCTCTATTGGGCATTTCAGCGACTTTCCATTCATTGTTTTGGCTTTACAGATCAAATTCAGTGTTTTGGTTCACTCACATCAGCATCAGCTCAGAATGCAGCAGGCAGCTGCTGTCTGTAAGACAAAGGAGTAAAAACCCCCACTGTACGCTCTACTACCAAAGGACAGACGGACAAAGTTAGTGACTAGCTGGTGAATATAGTTGAGCATTTAACAGCTAAAGAGACAGATAAAGTTAAAAAGCCAATGTTGGATTTAACATTCATCTAATGGTCAGAAACACAACTCTAATTGAATGATAGTGTTGCCCCACACCTGCTTGATGTGCAATAAGTGTCAGCCAACAAGTTCGCCACATGTCAGTGCTTTGTTGCAGCTTGTTTCTGCAGCCAAGTGGCCAAAATCTCAGCTAATGCAGATTTAAACTACATATTTCTTAGTGCTTGATGGACCAAAACCTTTTGACAGATTTTTTGCATACTCAGTCATAGATACCACAGCTGAGTTTCCAGTCAGCAGCTGTAAATTGGTCAGAATTAATAGCTCTTTTTGGTGCTAACGAGGACAACAGAGAGTGAGAACATTGTGACTGTGGTACTTGCAACCCCCAAGTGCCTAGCTACCCAGTATCTGCTATCCACATAATTTGATTACACGCACATACTGTAACTCACACACACGCCCAGGCATAAACACACACACACACACAAGTTCACACAGCTATCCTTGAGGGGACATTGCATTGACTTCCATTCATTGCGGACAGCCAAACCTAAACCCTAACCTACACTATATCCAATTCCTGCCTAACCTAACTTCAGTTCGCACGATACCCGTAACCTTAACCAGGGCCGAAGAAATAAGACGCTCATGAGGAACAGAAACAGACCCAAGAAGGACAGAAAAATACACATAGCTCCTAAGTGACTCTCTTGGATGTACTGAAGCTGTGTTACGTAATAGTAGTCTGCAGGCTCTAACATACTTTATTTTTCAGATCAATACCAATTGATTAAAACCAATAACAGCATTTTCTTTTGTTTTCCCACCAGATATAAAAAGGCACAGAAAAGAGTTTGGCCCTTTGTTTGGCTTGGAAAGCCAGGCATGAGTCAAAAAGAAGTGCTTGAATAATGCATAACAGTGTCTTTTACTGCCCAATGCTCTGTGTATTTATAGAGTATGTTGATGAGTACATCAGTATAGGATACCTACAGCCAGGTTGTGACTAGTAATACAAATTTGTGTTTTAATTTTAAATTGAATGTAGAATATCCACTAATGATTTGCTCAAAGAAATCTTTATTTAGTTTTATTTAGCTTTGGATACACTGTAGTGGCTGCTTATTGAGGATTGAGGTTAATTTATCATATATCATATAAACCCATCTAAGAAACACCTTAACTTGGACAGTTTGGCGTTTGTAGTTTGGTGTAAAGTTGGTTTGGGTTACAGTAGGCAATTACAGTTTAGCTCAGTGTGGGAATAAGAAAAGACTTGAGATTTGCATGTGTTACGTAATCATAATCATACGTAATACCACGTAAAACCATGTAAAGTGTCAGCAGGGCCACTCATATGAGTATTAGCGCCTTTGAGACTGCAGACCTGACTATACTTGCATGGAACATGAAGGATGAGAGAGGATGCGTTACAGGAATTTATGATCATAATCCATTTAATCTTTGTCAAGTTAGGTATATTTTCCACAGTGACCCATTGCTTTCAAGGACAATTCAACATCATAACTTTGACTATAGGGCCTTTTGATAAAGTGAGTGATCTAGGCCATAGTATATTAGTCTGTCAGGTTTTTATTACACCAGTTATTATTAACACCAGTTAATTCAATTTAGGCTTTTACCTATCATCAACATTTTATAAGATTAACACATTTCTTTACTAATGTGCTTCTGGAGCGCAGTGTCTGGTTCGCCCTCTATCAGCATCATTATTTAGTGGCATTTCTTTGTAGAAATGAGTATCGCAGACTTGGCTTTCCGTCGAGCGACTTGAGATTCAGAAGGAAATTCATTTCCTGTTCTGAAGTCTGTAAGATCAACATAATTTATGACTTTGGGTTGTCTAGGGCCTGGCTGTCACTTGGAAATTAGGATTTAGGGGAATCATTATCAATCAATGATAAGTCTGGCTCTTAATCCGTGTCACATCTCTCCCTGTATGTTCAGTCTCTTCTGATTTGCTCTTAAATACAGGAGAGATATTTTACATGTTATTAGAATAAAAGGCGCATATGGCAACACATATGCACAAAAAAGGTAATATAAAATCTGAATCTTTATTGGTGATCTTTCTTGTCCAATCTATCCGTTTGAGGATCTGTTCAGAGCCCCGGGGAAAAGGGCCTCTGCTGAGGAGAAAACCAAAGCTAGAGTCAAAGCTGTGTTCTCAAAGCCAAACTTATAACGAACTCCACATGTTTGAAGTCAGACATGCGGGCATCTCCTCAAAGCCTTCTAAACTCAAAATGCCACCGTATAAATGCAGTCAGCAGATAAAGTATACACAAATAGATGGTTATTGTTCATCCAATGCCAATTTTAGTGGCTTTATCTTTACGCTTCTCTCCAAGTATCATATATTCAAATTTGTTAGTTATCCATTGATGCTTAATTCAAGACATCTTACATCCATTTGCACTGTACAACCTAATAAACTGTAAAGCTCCTTCTGAAATACTGTGAATTTAAATATCAAGACATTAAAACGTTAAAATATTACAGTATAAAGCATACTGTAACACAGCTATGGACAATTTATGCAGAACCCACTTTTCCTGCATATTGTAAATACTACTGTTGACTAACATTATAGGGCATGACTAAAAATCCCCAAAGCAAATGAATTTCCATTGAATTTGCTGTGGATAATAATGGTCCCCAGAGGAGGAAACTGAAGGTTTTGATGTCACATGATGTATTTTTTCTTGCAAATATATCAACTCTGCATGCATGATTTCTCATAACCTAATTGTACACTGCATGGCACTGTGCCATGAAATTCACTGAGAACACTTACGACCCCAAGAGGATAAACTCTTGATTTTAATGATGTGTGCTCTTATCTCTGGATAAAACGAAGTAAATCATCGGCAGACTCACTTTTTCACCAAACAAAACATTTTTAGAAAAGTTAAAAATACAGCGAGGGTAAAATGAATGCACGGATATTGCTCATTGACTGGTTGTTTCCATCTGATCCTAAAGCATGACGTGGATCTTACCAACCTAACATTTTAGAGTTTAAACGGCACTGGCTGCTTTCTTATTACAACACGTTAATTCAGTAACATGGGAAAAAAAGCTATGACGATATTTGAATTTAAAATGACAAGATTGTGACCAAATTCAACATTTAGTCAGACACTAAATTGCTGAGACTCATCCTGGGTCTGGACAGACATGGATATAAACTGCAGCCTGACCGGTTGGCAGAGGTGAACAACCACAAGGTAATAATTCTGATATTTACTGGGAACTGTGCATGTGCCTATATTGCACTTTGCTGTCAAAACAATTATTAATTCATTCGTTTATTAGCTCTCCTTGTGGCATAGCTGTAGGGACGGTGATGTCAGCTTGTTGCTCAGTTCAACACTTTGGTCCAGAGTGAAATATCTTGGTTTGCAGTGACATTCGGCGCACTCATTAGCATTTTAAGATTTGTTCTGCACAAGAAGTGACAGCTTGGGCTCTTGAACATAAAACTTCAAGAGGAAAAGATGATCTTTAAAGTGGTGTTTAGGAGGCTATGTGTGATATTCATGCAGTCTAAAAAAGCACTACTCTCTCGGCACTTTGCGTTGTTTCTTTGACCGCTGACTTGAAACTGCATAAATCTACAGTTTAGACAGAAATAATAGTATTTTGGGGTGCAGGCAGTGGTTTTCTAGGGAAGTGGATTGAGGTTCTTTACATCTCTATCAGCAAAGTCAGAGCAGGCAAGAAAACAAAGTGAGGCCCGGGTGAAAGGATTAAGGGAAGAAGAGGGCCCAGAGCGAAGAGCTGCTGTTGGTCTGATAAGTTTGCTGAGGAGGCTGATTCATATTGGAATTTGGCTGACATCAAACCATTATTGCTTGCAGAGGACAAGAGCAAAAAAAGTAAAAAAAAGTACATGAATCATTTTTAAACTGTAGCTGTAACTGTAGAAACCTGTCAGCACCATAAACTGTGGCAAAAGCCTTTTGTTTGCATATAGAACATTCACATCAGCAAGGGTGTCGTGATATACGGTACTGACTGTAACTATGATATTTAGAGAAAGAAATATTGATGTCATGTTTAAAATACCAGAATGCCAAATATACCTCTTAAATAATTTTAATTTAATTCCACTTTTGCTTTGTATCCCTCCCCCGCAGACACACACACACACACACACACACACACACACACACACCTGACGTGATGTGCTGACACAATAACTAGCTAGCAAACGAACTAGGCTCGTCGTTGTTAAAGTTAATTTATCATGACGTTGGACTTGACGGTAACGTTCCACCGTGGTCACTGAAACGCTCTTCACTGACGTTACTCTAGCTATGAGCCAGACAGCTAACATTATGCGAGGAAGATCCAAAGTCACTAACCCTGCCTGCGGTTGACAAACAAGTCAATATAATTTCACAGAACGTTTGACAGTGTGCTCTAGTGCCTGGATAGCTAACCAGCCATGTCAGTGCTCCAGAATCAAGATAAAGATTTTGAAGTAGTGAGTTGAATGTAGGAGCTGAGATGGTCACTTATGATTCTCCACTCAGACAGTTTTTGAAGATCACCGACAAAAGACTCAGATCACAGACTCATGACTGACGATGCCACCCTGAAGCATGTCGGGGAAGTGTACTTCCTGCAGCTTGTGTGTTAGTCTCCATCCTGTGGTGGTCAGAGGATGAGGACCTGAAGGAGAACACTTGACTGAACCCTCTGCTGCTACAGTTACTCATTTAATGTAGCCGGCGCATTGATTTGTGTGAATGGTGAACAGACATTCATATTTTGAGTGCAATTAACTTCCCCTAAAAGAGAGAAATTGCACAATAAACAAAGTAAAGATGAATTTGAATCTGAGCAGCATTATTAATTATTATTTGAAAATGTCTGTTGATATGATGATAATATTGTTATCGTGAATTCTTTTGGCCACGATAATCACGGGATGAAAATCTGATCGGCTTCGGCATACATCTCAGGAAATTAAAATTCATAGAGAGGCTGGAGTCTCAATGCCAACATAAGCCAGCAGCAGCTCTTTGTTTCAGCTTCTCATTTAGTTTTTGTACTTGGTAGATGACAGAAAACCCACCAAAACCATTTCTGCGCTTTAATTAGTTCAATCATTAATATTTAAGGTCCTGATGTGTTTGCACAAGGTTAGAACTGAATTACAACCATTGTTTCCTCAGTGACACTTGGAAAGCTGTGTTTATGGGTCTGCACCCACAAATGTAACCTCTGATTTTTCTTGCCAATTGGAACAGTGACTACTATTCAATATTTGAATGTCAAATCATCAGTAATAGGTAAATGCAATGGATTTTTTCAATGTCATGCCAAAGTTGATTAATCCACTGAACTGGTCACTTTTCCTCTGAATGCATTTTTCAGCTCAAATTACAGGCAGTAGTTTTCAGCTATATAGAGAAGAATGTCCTAAGTCACTTGAGGGTCTGATACATCGTAACCATTTTACACAGGTCATATTTATCTCATCTGTTATTTAGTGTTTCTGGCAAACCAACAAATGTCGACTAGTCACTGTCTTTTTTTAGCTAAACTTTGGGTTCCACCAACTCTTGAGTATCTGTGTCCTCAGCAAGGTATGCAATTTTTTTTCCCAACCTTATAGTTGCCTCTAAAGTTGTCTGTTTGCCATTTTCAGCTAAGCAAGTTGGCTTGTTAGCAAGTAGTGAACACTTGGGTTGTTGGAAACTGACCATTAATGGTTTTACATGGGGTTATAAGTGTAATATTACTACGACCACAACTGGGCCTGTGGTGATGATTTTAAGAATATGAAATGGTGTGAAAGTGGTAACATCCAGTATGCTGACTTTGAATTCTTAGCAATTAGATGTTGGCTGAAGATAAGTTGACTGGGAACACTAACCAATTCTCTCTTGAATCTTTTTTTTCCCAAAAGAATTAATTGTCTCTATTGTGGATTTCACTTATAGCTCTCTATTTGATGAGTATTGGTGGCCCTTTTGAAAGCCAGTTTGAACTGTTTGTCACACTCAAGACCAAGCTCACAAAAGTAGACGCAAGATGGTTTTATCTTGAGGGCATTATTGCATAAAATGCATAATTGCTTTCACGGAAAAGGACAATTAATTTCTTTAGGGGGCAATAGAAGATTATAATGAACCCACTCATATTAAAACAATTTACTATATTCAAGAACCAAAATTAGAATCTAATGTATCATGGTGACAGTGGGCCAAGGAGACTGTAGTACAATGTCACTGCTATGTTCTGCTTTTAAATGCACCACTTTTATCATTCTGGCTTCCCTTTTTACTTATTATCTGTCACTCTCTTGTTAGAAACTATCTAATGAAGGCAAAATGCCAAAAACAACAACCGAATGTCAGAAAGGAGCAAAAAAAAGAATGTCAAAAATACAAAAGTCATCTTTTTAAATGCTGACCCTGAGATACATTAGTGAGCTTCAAGTCTTTCTTTTTTTTTTTTTTTGTGGATGTGCAACTGTGAGCTGAGTGGCTGACACACATAAGCTTACAGTACTCCCGTCTGAACGTCAATAATATTAATATATATCACCATTTGGCCTGTCACAAGGCTTTTACTGAAGCTAAAAATCATAAACACATTTATACTTTAATCAATATCATAAAAAATATGGTGCAGCAATGAGTGTTCCTTTTCTCCCGGGACATGGGTGCCAAACACGTTAATACAACTTGAACATAATTTATGGGTTGAGGGGCGCCACTACAGCACTTGAACGGTTATACATCCCTCAATTGATTGAAAAGGCTGGGGAAAATAACATTTTCTGCGATGCTTATAATGAGATGCCCTGCGCAGCAACTGATAATGTGTTCCAAAAAAGACTGCTAATGGCTGCAGTGATGAAGGGGAAGAGGATCAAAAATAGTGATGTGATTTCTTGTCTATCCAGGCAGCATGCTGTGTATACCATTTAAAAGCTTTAGGAACAAGCATACATAAAAATAAGCTTTTTGAAGGCGTTAAAACAGAAACGCAAACAGAGACTGAAAATATGAAGAGAGGTTTCTCAGAGCCTCTGTCATGGAGGGTTTACAGCAAGCAAGGGTTTGCTTTAACTAGAGATTATAATGGGATTCTGTGCATGGACTCTATAGTCACTAAAGATAGCAGTGCATAAGGAAAATAAGTGCCTATTTTTTTTCCCCACACATTTGTGTCAGAAAAAGATGTTGATACCAACATGGGTTTAGAGAAACAGAATTATTTTACTGATGACTTAGGTGTGCTAAAGGAGCATGTTGTATTAAAAAAAAAAATAGTAGCCTATGCAAGTATGTGTGACCTAACCATGCATTCATTTGTTCACCCCATCCTAGACTAAAACTAAGTTCAGGACTATAATTTTCTTAGTATAATTTCATCTGTGCGATCTAGATTTCAGAAAACATCAGAATATGTAGTTGTAAAAACTAATTTAAAGGGGATATATTATGCTAATGTCCTATTAGAATACATTTAAAGGTAACTAACGTAGTAATGAGAGGTCATTAATGTGAAACATTATAGAAGTTTTTGCTATTGAGCTAGAAAAGAAAATGGTAGACTGGTCAAATATTAGCACCTGTTTGCTCCTGTTCCGTCTCCAGTGACCAACTGTCTCACTGTAGCTCTGATCTCTTTCTTTCACTGTGCATTTTTCTGAAAGGTGTCTGTGCTCAGTTTATGGAGAATTTACCAGAACCTGCGCCCCCCCCCCCCCTAAACTATGTGTCTCCTTCGTCTTCATATTCCATTCGTAATGCGTGTTTTGCTGAACTTTGCTGGCTGACAGGTAATAAATATTAATATAAATGCATAATGGCATGAATATTGGAATATATAATGCACATAATATTTGGTTTCGGGTGCTGAGGGATAGTCTGACTTCGACTATGCTGAATACTTGGAATGATTTTTTTTTCTCTTGTCATTTGTCAGCTTACAGATCATTCCTCAGAAACTCACTGAGCATCAGCAACGACTCAAGACCTTCACTAAAATCTGAGAACTAATTTTTGCCTGTTCATGAGTGGACAATGAGACTGTGTCACTGGAGCTTCACGGTGTCTGTCAGAAGATGGGGAATCTTGTTATCACAGCATGAAATAATATTTTTGTTGGGTTTTTTTTTCTTTTTTCCCCAATTTCAAACAAGCCTGCAGCACATTTGACAGTGCTCTGTTTTGAGCGAGTGCAGTGGTGGACACAATGGGACGGTGGCAGCAGAGGGAGCTTGTTAAAAGAACAACTCTGGCTTTGAGAAATGAGCATGCAGACGACTAGAGGCATGCTGCGTAAGGATCTACAGGCACAATGCTACCAAATGCACTCATCTGAAGCTGGAATGGTGGTGTGAGAAATGAAAGATGTTCATGGACGCAGCAAGGGTCCTTTCAAGCGACACGGGGTTATTTTCACTGAAAGATGTTCGACTTGTGATAAACACGGCGTGCACACAAATCACTGTGGTCATCTTGTCAAACAGTCTTAGTGTATTACATTTGTTGCTTGAAGGTAAAATGTGGCTGAAAACATTTTTTAAATTACTTGTAGTTATTTGCATCATTTTGCGGCTTAAAAAAAAAATAAGACTTCAATTTTAGATATGGGGAGGAAGAACCTGAACAATGTCAAATAATTTATGCGACTCACGATTTACATTACAACAGTTTTTATTGATTGAAGCGAAGGCAGTAAATCTCCACGACAGACCAATTGAGACGTACAGTGTGATCATGCCTGACATACACCAAGACCTTGATTCCAATGCAGTCGAACCTCAACAGCAAAGCACTTGAACCCAAGGACCCTGATTTGACTGCTGCTCACTCATGAGTTGTCCCACAGTGCTTTGCAGCGCACCACAAGGTGCTTCCGGATCACAGGCATTCAATTTCCTTCAACCCTGAATGTGCCCTTATCATCAAATATGATCAAATTTGAAGCAGGCCAGCGTGAAAGGCGATGATTACAATCTGCTCTGCTGATTGAACTCCACTGACCTTTCTGCAACAAAGGTCTCTTTAAAAAGAACCAATGAATGTCAAACTATTCCTTTTTCTTCTGTTGGGAGGGCTGAAGGGTCCAGTCCACACTGCTTCATCTGCACAGCAATGTCAAACAGGTAGTCGTAGCATTCACACCTACAAAATGCAGAACAGCAGGTTTTAACGCACTGGAGGAGAAAATACAATGTCAAGACTTTAAATCCATTGTCTTTCTTACACATATAGTAATAATAATAATAATAATTAATAATACAGTTGGGTAAATGCTCACATGGTCTTGGCTTTTTCCCACGTCTCGCCCCACACGTAGACACCATGTCGACGGACGAGGACCGCACACGAATCTGGGTATTCCTCCATTGCCAGGGCCATCCGGTCTTTCAAGTCCTTCTCCTCTGGTGTGTTTTCAATAATAGGCACGACCAGGGTGTCGTCATACCTGCGTATGGCCAGGATACGTGACAAAAGTTAATGGCTCAACAATTAACAGCCTGAGATCTGTCAGAGGCTTCACGTGCCTGTTTTCAAAGCTTGACACCGCTGTCTGCTGTACTGTCTGATTGTGAGGTAATCAAACACTGTAATAAAGTGATTGTGAGTCAGGTACAGTACTGACACTGAATAAGAAATGTATCATCACGTAAAAATACCAAACATCTCCAATGTGAGTGTGAACTTAATATCAGCTTTGTTTTATATCATTATAAATTGAATATCTTTGGGTTTTGGACATGGTTTAAAAAAAGCAAGCAAGTTGAAGTTGTTGCCTCTGACCTTTTTCGCTATTTTTTTTTTTTACTTTTACAGACTGAACGATTAATCAAAATAATGAATAAAGAAAATAATTTCTCTCTGTCATAATCAAGCCTTCTTCCCAGCTCTACACAGAGAGGAACCAACTAAACCTTTGCCAATATTTCCCCTTTTGTTTTCTGCTGCCTGGATGGATGCTCGCTACCCTTGTCCCACAGTCAAATGTTTGAACTGTTAAGATGTTATTTTTATCTGGCTTTTCAATCGATACTAAATTGTGATCCCCTAAATAAAATGAGGTAATTTTAAATGATTGCATGTAGGTAGTAATAATAATACATTTTATTTTTAGGGCGCCTTTCAAAGCTCACAAGGTCGCCATACAGAATACAAAAGTAGCACACTGTGCCAGTTTATATACATAAAATGAGACTAAAGTAATATGTATTAAAAGCAATTGTGGGCAATCTGAAATAATAACAAAAAAAAAAACCTGCAACAATGCCGGTGTTCTATAGAACAACTTGTGGTAGTGACTCACGTGTTTCAGACTCATTTGCATCAAGGTTATTGAGGCAAGATGTAGCATATTCATGCACAAAGTGATTGAGGTGGCAGTCGAACAACAACAAAAAAGCTTCTTCAGGCAACATAATGGCAACATGTAGTAGGCGGGTGCACTCAGTGAACTATCTAAAACCGTGAATATGAAGCAAAGCCACAAATAAAAAAAAAAACACGTGCACACACACGGTTGGAAAAACTGCATGGCTTCCCCAGTTTTTAATCCCCTTCCAGCCATACACCTGTGACTCCCCTGTGTAGGCTCCGTGACTGTGATTATGTGCCATTGCCCTAAGGTGTGCAGGTGAAATAGCAACAGTAATATCCGCACAACATAACACGCATAAAACTGGCTACACACACAACATATTGCAAGCATAAACAGAGAACATGGCCCTCAAGTAAGAGCTGGTCGTGTATTTTACCTACAGTAAGTACCTACGGACTGTAATGAAATTGCACTCTTCATGTGGTTGATTTGACGGACCGTGGTTATGGGTTATGTTTTTCCCTTAACTCTGATGAAAGCAATGACAATGAAACTTGGGTTTGGCATCTGCAATATCAGGAGATGCTGGAAATTTCTACTGTCTGATTGATAGTGGGTGAGTCTGTGCCAGAACTCCAGCTTGACTAATAATTCTTGGAAGGAAAGTTTCATTCATTTTACAAGTCCTTGGCAAATGAACCACACATTAGTCTGGGACACTAGTGAGCAAAATATACTGGGGAAAAAAAAGTGACAATTATACTTGAATTTGTATTTCTCAGGCCTGCAAACTCCTGTGTGATGGAAAAGGTGAGAGTTCTGAGAACAGGGCCAGAGTTTTTTTTCCTCCACTGCACACATAATCAAAAGCATTCTTGCTGGCATTTGATGTTAACGCAGGCCATGTTTTCAACAAGATGTTTTAATTAGCATAAACGTGGCTGCCTTAATTTGAAAGTTTGGTTCAGCTGAATTCCCTGGGCCTAACTGTGACATAATAGGTAAGACGAGGTCTATTATGTATGTTGATCCCTTCCCCCCCCCCTGACTGTGGTGGCAGTTACTGCGCCATATATAAAAAGCAGAACACTGGCTTACTGAACCAGGCTTATGTCTCCAACACATCGCTGTTGTTTGCGCTAGCAATACCAAGACTGATTGTACCAGTGGAAAAGGAGAAGGAGGAGGAGAAGGAGATGTCGAAGAAGAAGCTGTAGTTACCCTTAAGCTCACTAGCTTACACTACTGATGTAAATGGCAGGAGTTCAAGTTGCAGCAACCAAAAGCATTCATTAGAAACACGAGGTCAACAGACAGGGTCCTGTCTTTAAGTGCAAAGTGCTTCCTCAGACAGAGCACAGACCTACACGAATCACAAGTGTTGTGTATTGAAGACGGCACATTTCACCAAAAGGCAACCTGTTTGCAGCTCGATTACGAGGAGTGTCAAGATACTTTACAGCCCAGATTTTACAAACCTCTACTTAACTGAGAAGTGAACATGCTTGCATACTCTTTGGACCTCACTAATCCTTGCTGCTTGATTACGTACCGATAGTTGGTGCCTGAGGTGCCCTTACGAATCCCCTTGATCATCTCTTGGTGTGTTATTCTGAACTCTTTGCCAGGATACAGCAGTGTTGCCATGACAGCAGCCTTGGAGTGGGTGTGTATAACTGCCTGTGCCCCTGTATTTTAGCAAAGGAAAGGCGGATTTTGATATGTGAGTGTTGACTACCAGTATTGTCTTCCTCAAACAATAATTGTAAAAAGGAAAGATAAAGCATGCCGCCACTAAAATACGATGAGAATTAAAGGTGTACTGTGCTTTCAAATTATTAAATTGTTCACTTTGCATTTTTCACTGATAATTAAGCCTCCAGTTTTCATCACAGACACAAACTTTCATTCAAGGATGGAGTGGATCAGTCACTGATACCTTCCTTCAAAATGATTTGGTTTTTGTGTTTCATTAAAATGTTGACCTTTAATTGCAATATCTTTATCACACAACTCTAATGTGTCTTAACTAACCATGTTGGTTTCTTTGTGGAATTCTACCTAAAAGCATCTATTTCATCAAACAAAAGCTTTCACAGGAAAGACCTTCATTTTGTAAAAAGGATTTTACACTTATCTCGACATTCACTTCAGAGTAAACTTATCCAAACGTTCTTAGATGTTTTATAAATGACAGGTTCATAGAATAAAACGTATGAAAAATATGTGGTTGTTAAATAAAAGAAAGAGGAACAGGAGGAAACTATTTACATGATTTCTAATTACAAAAATGGTGTCCAACCTTAAAGTGAACATGACCACGATATTCAGAAACATGTATTCAAGTTTTCTAATTATATTCAGCATTTCAAATTAGAAACATCTAAATGGTGTAATTAAATAAAAAGGGTCTTTTTTCCGTCTTTGTGCTGTACTACACCATGGTTTAGACTGACACAGACAAAATGAATAAATAACCGACTTAATTAAAAGCACTACTGGTGGTATGTGTATGTAGTGAATGTATTAGAGTGACTCACCTCTCATAGTATAAGCATTCATAAAAAGTGGGGTACACTGGCTCTTCTTTAGCTTCTTCCAGGCAGGTGGGCAGCTGATGTCTTTCTCCTCCACGTCACACACAAACATGTCCTCAGGCTGAGGAGCACAAACATTGTGATTTAAAAACTTCACGTACTAATCCTTTTCCGAGCACCGCTCAATCAGAGCCCTGATTATTTGTAACGGGCAGAGCAATATTTCATGTGGTTGGAACCTGCTCACCTGTATTCTCTCTTTCTGGACGCCTGATGGTGCAACGTAGATCTGCTCTCTATGAGTTATACAACAAAAAAACATGGTAAGGATTAACATCAAAGAGAAGGACAAGGACAATAAAGTAGTTTTTAAAATAGCAATCCCAGGAGTTTGTTTGTCATACCATAATGGAACATAATGGCCTTGCTCGGCACACAAATAGCTAGAGTCTTCTTAGGTTATTTTGTATTCATCTCAAGGAAATGCTGTGGTGTTTTGTTAGAGTTGAGACTCCATGGCCACATCAACATCTTAAAGACACACTCACTAAAGCTTTTCCAGCCACCCATAAACAACCCAATCCCCGGGGCAGTTATTGCAACTAATTCCTTATACTTCTTTGCCATAAACTTTTTGCAGCTTAGGTCATCACTTTTTACAGCTAAAACTCTATCTCAGTCTCTGTTGTTATAGATTGTTCTATTGTTCCATTTACTTGCAATGCGCTTTGAACGTGCAACGTAATTAATATTTCACAGACAGCCTGATGTGTCAAATCACATTTCCTTAACCAAAAGAAATGAGTCATCATTGGAAAATACTGCAGCCTTGACCGAAAGATCCAATGAGAAAAGCCTGAAGAAAACAACTGGCTCTTAATGTTCACAGCCTCAAAAATCTTTGCAATGACCAGATTTTTGCTTAAATGTCGAGAGCCTTAATGTGTCCCAGTAGAATGTGGAGGATAAAACCGTTGTACTCTTCTTTATCTAGCAACAAACACACCAGATAAAGGAGGAGCGTATTGATTTTATTTTTTGTGTGGAAGGTTTGGCGAGGCCGCCTCAGGCTATGAGTCATTTCTGAGTCCACTGCAACTGCTGGTGAAAAATAAACTGGGAATTCAGGCCCTCTCTCTCTCTCTCTCTCTCTCTCTCACAGAAAATATAAATACATCAATAAGTTTTGTGCAAAATGTCTGACAACACTACTGTCTATTCAGATTGCTTCATGTATTACATATTTCCATCTGCTTTCTTTTATTATAGAGTAAGTCAGCTTTTCACCAGGTATAATCTGATTAGTTTTCATTTAGTAGTAGTAGTTTACTATGTAGACAGTGTTAGGACTACAAATTGGGACTTCAAATACCTTCTATTTTTTAACTTGGGGGGAAAAAAAATGAAAGTAAACATCACTCTGTCAAAACACAGCCATTTTGAGGGGTAATACTGCACAGCAGTTGTATTGCAGTGGAGCTCAGAACTGCTTATTTTCAGAATTGAACATGATAAAATTTTAGAGTAACTGTGTTTTTCTATCTGAAAGAAATAACAGCATATAGCGACAGTCATTAAATCTTATTTGGTCTCATCTGACGTTTCATCAAGCTCCCCTGTTGGATTTAATAGTTCCCCATTTCAAACAGGGATTTGCTAATGGGTGGTGTTTTAAAACAACACAGTTCAAAATGTTTGTAATAACCTGTCAAAGCCTTCAGTTCGAATTCTTTCATTTATGGGTAAAACTGTGGCCTTCTGTCTTCCCCCCTAGACTTTCACACATCGTCAGAACCAATATAACTGATCTCACGTCAGATTCACTGCATTTCTGTCAGCATACAAATGTTCTAAAATAAATCTCCACAACAGCATTCAACTTTTGGCACGGTTCATGCAAACAGAAAGGTGAAATGAGGGTTTGTCAATTAGCCTTTAAGCCGGAAGAGATAATCAGAGTTAAGTCATTGCTTGATCCTTCACAATATTCTGCAAGAAATGAATCTACATACAAACCCTCGTCTGAGACTGATCCCTCCGCCCGTCCCGGTCACCCATCCCAGCTGGTAGAAGAGTCGGCATAACTCGGGGATGAGTACACGGGGATGCTCCTTCTCCTGTAACAAACTCAAACCAGTTAACCAAGTTGTCACAGCTCAAGTTTAACCGTCTTTGCATAAATCAGCTTAATAAAAGTCTTGTGTCAATGTTTTAGCACTGTGCTTTCACTGTGGATGTTTTCGATATTGTGCCAGTGCTGTGTCACTGTGATGGTTAATCGCTATGACCAACGCATATATAATTGCTGCTGTTAAAGCAAAAATGTGAGTTAAAAGAAAAAGTCTATGTTTTTCATAGTCAACAATTTCCACGAAAAGATAAAAACCAACAACAAATTGATTCTAATACCAAGTATTAACATTAAAGCCAAAACCTGATTATTCATCTGTGTCATAAAGCTGTCACCCAAAATCTATGAACGCACATCGATGGCTACGCCCTTGTATTGAGTGATGTGCAGCACGATTACCATGAAGACAAGCCGTACCTTATTTTGGCTCTATCACACATACAGTGCATAACCCTCCTGCCTAAGAGAACCAAATGTGTATTAATGCACAGCGGAAAATGGTCCGCAAATAAACACACTATTTAATCCTGCTGAAGTAATGGCTGCTAAAGGCTACAGCGCCAACTGTTTCATGAAAGAACTGAGCCTTTAAAAGAATTAAACTATATATATATTTGGACCTGTTTTTTTTTCTTATAGGAACTAATAGGCTTGAAGCTGTGTGCCAGAGATAGGGTAGGAAGTCAGGAATTATTTAGATGGATTAACACATTGTTGGTTTTGGTCTTTTCATGGAAGTTAAAGGATCCCTAACATACTATATTCTTTGTAGGTTCTCAATTTGGCAGGTGTGTCAAGTGAAGGTGCACTTCTATGGCATAATTTTATACAAAAGCAGTTCAAAGGGTCTATGTGTCATGTCATACTTGCCTGTTTCTCTGTGGCCTCTTGACCTGCATCTTGGCAGCCGTTGCTGGTACCACACAAAGATGACATCTCCTGTGAGAAAACCATCGGCCACATTTAGAGACAATTCACAATGCCAAGAGAAGACGTTGAGAAAATGGGTGCAGTAACAGTGATGTCAGAGTCATATGAAGCAGGCTTAGTGCTCTTAAGTTACACTGAAACAGCCTTCTGTCAGCGTCTTACTTCCTTATTTTGATTTATTCCCTGCTGAAATCAAGTACCATAGCGATAACACTTGGAAGAATCACAGAGAACTTGATTTACGTCTCTCAGTAATTCCCCTCCTTCCTTCTCCTCCTACACGTCAGTTAGTGAGAAGCCACAGTTTTCTCAGATGGAAGGGCAGATAGGCAGCGGTGCTCAAAAATCTCAGATGCCACTATTGATTTAAATGTCTATTTATATTCAAATCAATGGTTATACAATGGAGAAGCCCTAAAGATATGACACGTTTAAGGAAGTAAAAGTAACAAGAATTTTACCATTAAGGTACAAGGAAATAAAATGTACCCACGTGGAACTGGTTGGTACATAGATAGTGAAATGTGGAAAAAGGCAAATGATAAGTTGTTTTCCTTTAGTCATGATTACAGTGCCAGTTTAAACATGATACAACATACAAATCTATGGAAGATTTAAAATTTACTCTGTCACAGTTACAGTTATTTTGCTGTTATAAGTCAATGATCTGTAACATGAATTTTCCACACTACACTAAAAATCAAGTCACAGCCAATCAGGTGAGTAGGTACACTACATGTCAGTGTTGCTCAGCTTAGAGCAGCGTAGATAGGCCAACACTAAATGCAAAACACTGTCATTAGTTTTCATGAGGATGCGCAACGGAGATTCTTCTTTTTTGAAATGGAGCTGCACTGTCAATGCATCTGCCCAATCGCAGCTTGTCATCTACCATGAGCTTGAGCATGAGTTTATCGTGTTGCCATGAGCTGATGGCAGCTACAGTGGGCTAGCCTCCTATAGGGACATTAGCAATGCCAGAACGTTTTGTTGTTGTTACATTTGTGACTGATGGTCTGCAGTTTTATGGGATTGATTGTGCTGCAAAAAGCTGTACAAACAGACAATTTAAAGGATCCTCTTGGCAGAATTCTAAGTAAGTGCTGACAGCTAATTAGTGTTTGTTTGGTTGTGTAACCTTACAGTAAACACTGACTGGTTTAATGGTGGACTCTAAGCTAATATTAATATATGTCTTCAAGCTACAAAGGGCCTGAAGGGCTGAATGTGAAAGTAAAAGATGGATGAATTTTAACAAACACACAACTGTCACATTTGTTCTGGCAACACAACAAAGTGCTGGGTGTCAGAAAATAACTAAGACAGACCTACTACGAGTGTCCTTTTGTTATTTATTTAATTGGATTTCTGCTTTCATCTGTAACATCATCATGAGACATTTTCACTTTCTGTTGTTATTTAATTTCAATGTGGCCGGAAAAATGTGTCAAGAAAATAATTTTATTCAGTTATTCACAATTGTCCTTTTTACATGAATTCATTTAATATGGCACAGTAAATGCATACATCAAAGGGAAATGCATGTAGCCACACAATATTTATTGTGTTTCACTTTATTCATCCGTTTATGATTTAAGCATTTAAAATCTTCTATAATACTGTTTTGAGTATCTTTAGCTTTTGCCCAATTAGTTGGACAAAAGGAGCAATTTGAATAATTTTACTGGAATATTTCACAATTTACAGTCATTTTATAGACCAAACTATCTGAGGATGAATTAACTATAAAAAGAATTGTTAGTGGCAGTCATTAACAACCATTAAAATGAACTATCTAAGACATTGGATATTTGATGTGACTTCTGCTGTCAACTTTTAGTGATTAAAGTTTGCATTTCAACCTGAGTATTTAAAACACAATATATACTTATGTATAACATATACAGACCCGTATGACTAAATTTTAGGAGTACTGCTCTAATGACAAACTTGAAAGTACTACTTCATACTTTTTATTCTATTCTGTATAGTTTCACTTACTTTGCACACTTCACCTCACACACTGTGACACTTCTCACAAATTTGTACTTTTCAATCTGTACTTTTTGTTTTAAAAAGGGACAGACTATTTAATTTAATTGTATTTTACTGTGTCTAAGTTTCTGTTCAATTTTTGTATTTTAATATTTTGTATTGTTGTGACGACCTCTGTACCGCACTCTGGCACAACAATTTCCTCCGGGATAAATAAAGTCGGTCTTATTCTTATTCTTTTTGGTCATGATTTGATCTTGTTTTATAAACAAACTCAGTTGTCGATGATCTGGGAATACCGTGCATGTCAGCACGCATTCTTAAGTGAGCAATCTAGTATGTAAGTAGTAAGTATGCAAATATTTATTGCAGTGAAAAGCTACATCTGGTCACGTATTCCATTAAGTGGCTCTCTGAGTTGGGATGAACACTTGATGTCACGTAACAAGTTTGAGTAACACAACTGACATCTGTGATTAGACACAATACACTGCATTCAATTCGATTAACAGACAGCTTGCTGCGCAATTGTCACTTTAAACTTTTAAACTGTGATGTTGATCTTGGTCTTTTGTAGATAAATACCATATGCTACACTTGACAAACACACTGCAGGCAAAAAAGCTAAAGCTGCAGGTGATCAAGATTTTTAAACAAGACTTACTGACAAAGAAACTTGAAACAAATGGTTCATTCGGAAATATACCCTGAAGAGCTTATAAATATATGATAAGATGAACTATGATATATGTTCAGAGTCATTTTCATCATTCAATTCTGGTGCGCACGTTTTGCATTTCACAGATCCAAATTATAGGTTTTAAGGGCACTGCTCAAATGAAAAGCTTCTTTTTTGCTTTTTGTGTTTAACTTGTTTTGGGTGTTTTATACAACTGAAACTTGTTTCCTGTTCTAAAACTCTTGTACGTGTCAGCACACACGATACTTGGATAAGCATCCGTGTGTCACAAGACTGAGCATGCAAATTTTCATTGCCTCAAAAGACGACATCGGGTCGTTTGATTTCATGTCATCCCTTTGTGTGGCTCTCTGTTTAAACTTGTATGACTATCAATCAAAGCATAGTTCTGCTGTAGTTTTGGTTTTGGTTTGATTGAAAACTGAACTTTACTTAACAAACTTGCATGACAACTTTCATCTGTGATGAGACACGAGATGCATTCAGTCACATGTCACTTCTAACTTTATTATTAAACCTCCTTTGCAGACAGCAACCATATGGTATATGGGCAAACACACGGACACTGGCAATAAGTGCGATTTCTTTAGACTAAAACAAACAAAATAAAACTACAGATGTAATATATAATACATATATATATATATATATATATATATAAAAGAAATATAACCCATGTAGCTTATGTCGTTACCTGAGGGAGAACATATGGCTACAAGTTTTACTTGTTTCAGCACTCACGTTATACTAAGTTTGAGGTCAATTGCTCCATAAAAACATTGTTGTAAAGCTTATCAAACAAGTAGCCAGCGCTCATTAATGTTACCGTTGTCTCAAGTTTTGTAGCATGTAAAGTTTGAGTTTACTTCACCACAAGTTAAGTTCAGAGGAGCTAGCCTCGGTGCTAACGTCGCTGTGGCTAACCTGCAGCAGCTAACGTTCAGACTAACTTTGAAAAAGAGTCAGTTTAGCTCGCAGACTCGTTGTGCTGCAGCATGACTGAGGTAGTTTGACCTCCACTCGTACGACAAGTAAAACACGCAAACAGACTGTAATATCTTACCTTATTTATGTTGTTAAGTCGGTCTGTTGTTGAAATGTGAGACGTGCTAACAGCGAAGCTTGCATGGAAACCAGCTAACGTGCTGCTGGCAGTGTCGTCATCACTGTGCGACATGTAAACAGGATGTGTTGCCGGATGTGAATTGCGTCACCAAACTTGTCTTTCTTAAATATGTCACATGTGGTGCAAGAATCAGTGAGATTTTATTTAAGTAAAAGAAGCAATATAAAAATTATCACAAATAAAAGTCCCACATTGACAAATGTACTGTAGTAAATGTACAGAAGTAGACTATTGGCAACAAAATATGATTTAAGTATTAAAAGTAAAGTAGACCTACTCATTATGCAGAATGGCCAATGTCAGTGTTATGTTATTGTTGCCCATTATCATGGTTTAAGTAAGGAGTGTGTAAATGTTATAATTGCTGGAGGTTGAGCTTAGGCATTATGTGGGCTACTTTTGTGTAGTTGAATCCAATGGTGGAGGCAGTACTCAGATCAGGTTACAATTAAAAATTCTATAAAAGGAAAAGTACAAATATATTGCTAGCAAAATGTATTTAAGGTCACTATGCAAAATGGCTCCTCTCAGAGTGTTGAATTATTGAGCCTTAAAGATCACAAAAGATTATATGTTATCTTAAGCACACAAGATAATTTGTACGGACAAATTACAAAATGTAGTGAGGTAGAAATATAAATAAACTGCATACTTAAGTGAAGTGTTAAGTGATAAGTGAAGTAGGTCTACAATTATATCAAAGCAGTACTTGAGTGTAAAGCACTTGAGTGGGCTAAATGTAGCCTGCTTTCTTCCAGTGGGTGAATCTGTCACAATGCATTGTATATACAGTATGGATTGTATTGCATCCCCTTCTCCAGGTTGGTGGTGTGTCTTCCTCAAGCCTCCTCTACCAGAGCCCTGGGAGTTTGAGGGTTCTGCACAGGAGCTGTTCCTGTGATTGCGTTCATCTGGACAGAAACCTCTGATATTGTACCTTGAATCTGCTGCAGCCACTCTCCCAGTTTGTGGATCACAGCCCCCAGTGCTCTGATCACCACTGGCACCACTGTTTCCTTTACTCCCCAGATCTCTTCCAGCTTCTCTTCCAGCCCTTGGTATTTTTTGAGCTTCTCGTGTCTGTTCTTCCTGATGTTGCTGTTGCTCAGGATTGCTTCATGTATCATCGCTGCTGTCTTTTGTTGTTTGTAGATCAACGCCATTTTTGGGAATGTAAACTTAATTCAAAATTGTGAACTATGAACATCACCTAGTTCATTTTAATTTGTGTGAACAGAACATTGAGCTCTGAGCTCTTGTGAAGTGTGAACTTGCACACTGATGGCGTGTGAAATCATATTAAGTTGAATCTAATCCAATCCAGTTTTTTTTTTTTATCTTTACTCTTCCTGTGAAATTTCACCTCCAGCACCACCGGTCATTAACATGTTCCACAGTCTCTCTTTGCATATCTGCTGCATATTTTTGTATACCATCCATATACTAATCCTTAATGTTAAACATAGAAGCGACCTATTAAAGCTTCACTGCTCTATCTCATGGCTTGCTATTTTGGGAGTTTTCACATCAACCTCCCCTGCTAGCTGTTTACCTCTAATCCACACAAAAAACTATGATCACAGCACTGCCATCATCTCTAATAGATGATGAAGAATGGCCCATTCCAAACAACATTATATGTTTATCAACATACTTCATCTCTTTCCATTGATGTCATCATAGCCAAGTATGTCAACACAATCGGGGAAATCTACTCCAGTAGTCAGTAAAATGAATGTGAGTGTGCATAGTAGGGCAAAGAATAAATATCTACAGCCGTGCTGCTTTGTAACGTCTGCCTCTAAACAGCATAAATAACAGCCCACTGTTCAAAGCATACCGGTGAACGTGCAAGAGATATTTTGCCTGCACATCTAGTCTGAACATGCTCAGAACATGTTATCTGTTGGCTTGAATGATCCATTTCTGAAATGGTCCACACAGCCACTCCTCCTTGCAGCGTGTCTTTGTTTCCTGTTGAATAGACTCCAAGTCCTATTGTGTACGGGAAAGGAAAAGTGCAAACAACCTTGTTAGTACTCTACGGAAGTTCCAAATTTGGCCAATCTTTAGTCTGGCAGATGTCAGTGAGGGTCTGCGTCTTGTCAGAGTGCCCTTCAGAGGAAGAGTCAAGTGTCATCAAATTCTCCAACTGCACTGTTGGCACAAACACAGGCGAAAGAGAGATGCAGAAAAAAAGTGGAAAGAGGCCCATAAAATGTAATTCCACTACAGTTGTGATCACCTCTATGTGCTGCTCTGGGTATAGTACTGATTTTAATGCTATCTGATTAGCCGCTCAGCTTTAATTGTATTGCTCTTTCACAGCTGTTAGCGTTTTGGTGCACATTTTGAGTGCAGATATGCATGGTTATTTTATAATGATGCTACTGACTTTAGTGATCCTCCTAGTTTTCAGCCAGGGCCATCATTAGGTTAAGATGTGTTGTTCATATCGAGATAAAATGTTACTGCATGAGACTTTCAAAAATAACAGCAGGCATGAAAAAGATGGTCTTCATAGAACAGAAGAAACATTAATTCAAACAAACTAATTATACAGATTTCAGAATGGCAAAAGCTAACATTATATCTGTCAGAGATCTTCTCGGGAGCCTGGCTGCTGCATTTTGCATCTGACCAACCAGGAAGTGTAAATTTCAACTTAATCAATCGGGAATGTAGTTGAATGAATGTGTGGTACATTCTTCAAGTTTGTAATTGAGTAAAAATATGTTTTAACAGAGAAAAATGATGTGCAAGGTGAAACAGGTGAACAAGGCAACATTTTTATTTCATTACTATGAAACTTCGTTTGTGAATCAGCACACTCTCTCCACTCTTCCTTAAACCCGTGGGGCACATGTTAACCTACATCTGAGAAGGAGTGGCACCTTTTAAACTAATTGCCTGCCGTTATTTGTATCATGTTTTGCCAAGTCGAATGCTGTCAGTTATATCATAAACTGCTGTCACCTAACAGCTGGTCATGTCAGATTCGGGGAGGAGACATCTGTTTTGCTCTCCGCCTTCATTATGATCACCATGGAGACACAAACACTGGGTGTGACTCTACTGGAAGTCAGCTATTATCTTGGGTGTGACAAAATCCAGTGAACAGGTGAATAGGGTAAAAAAAAAAAATCACACCATGACCATTATTCCAATTTAAAGCCAAAAGTTTTTGCAGAATACATTTTGGATAACTTTTTTTTTAATCACTCCATAAATCAGAAAATACTGTCAACAGCCATGATTTTATGAATAAATATGCAAATCAGGCTATAAATGATATATTAACAAACCCCTCAGTTGAAACCTTCAGAATACAGATAGGAATAAAAGTGGAAATTTTGGTGTATGTAAGTGCTATTGAAGAGGAGATTTCTGGGTCAGAGTGTGAGAAAAGAAACTAGAAGAAAACGACCTCCAAGATATGAAAATCTATAGACGCAAATAAGCGAAGTGAAGTGAAATAAACAAATAAATGTATGTTTTGGACATTTGGAAATCTCAAAATTGACCAATCCCTGAAAAAAGAAGTTTTTGCCTGTCGTGTCTTGCCTTTCAGGACACTAAATGATATGTTCCACTTTCATTCACTTTCACTAAAATCATAGCTTGGGCAGTATAGGCACCAAAATACCTTATGTGTCTACCAACAGCAACAATGGTAAATCATAAAAACAGTTCACGTGGCAGAAATGAAATGAAAAGATTTTACTTTGCCAGTCTTGCAACATTTATTACGTTGGATTCAAAACTTGGTCCAAATGAGGATTGCACTGTGTAATATAGAGATTTAACATGTTACATACATGTTCCCTTTTCTAGAACACCTCCATACAACTAAGTCAGGCTACCTCCTGCTGTTTCATTACCAATCACCTAATGTAATGTAATGCCTGCTACCTGGAAGCAAAGTAAATATGAGGACAGCTTATGAAATTAATAATGGTGAAGTTTGAGTTCATTTTGAATGATGTCTAATGTGTATGATTACACTTAAATAGACTACTGTGTTGCATTGCGGAGCCCCTACTCTACTGAGCTCATTGTATGTTTTGTACCATGATGTTTTAATCGTTACAAAGACCAGTCACTTTCAGTAATTCAAATACAGACGCAGGTTTTCAAGCTGTGTACATTAAAAGAATGTTGTCTCTGGGAGGTAGTATTACATCTGACCCCTCTCATATTTTATTTAAAGAATATCACCTTTTGCCATCTAACAGAAGATTTAGAGTCCCACCGGCTCGACTTAACAGACCACAGAGCTCTTTTGTTCCTCAGTCTTCAAACTGTTGAACCAGAGTTTGGGTTCTAAGTAGGTTCCTGTGCGGACTAAGCACTGAATTTCAAGGGAGTGTTTGAATTGATTGTACTGCACTTATTCACAATATCTGATGTGGTAAATGTTTTCAGTATTGTTTGGTGTCTGGTCTCCAGTTATTTTCCTGTATTTTGATATTTATGTGAAACAGTGAACATCTTAGGCCCAAAGACAAACTTCAGAAGAATATTCTGATGATAAAGCTACATCAAATAAATTCAAATTACACTGGGCAGCTTCATGTAGATGCTTATGGTGAGAAATGAGTGAATATAATGTGTCCATGTCAGTTGAAACATCACTTTATCTTTCTCTCTGCTTGGGTTTGTAAATGCTTTTCGCATCTCATTCATATGGTCAAAACTGGATAGTCGCAATAAAGAATGCTGTTTTTATTCCTCTCCAAAACTTTATTTCAGGTGAGAGGCGGAAAAGAGCACAGCTGCAATACATTTTTAAGAATCTGATGCAGTAATGTACAAACTGAAGGAGATATACGGCTATGATTGGATTCTCTTGATTCTTTGGGGTAATGGATGTGAGAGCTGCAGTGCACAGGTCGCTGAGCTCAGCTGCCTTGGGATTTTGAAGGCAGGAACAATGGTGGCTGCCATGAAACATGAGATAAGAGCGAGGTGGAGGGGGAAGTCTAGTACAGTGGATGCTAATTGGAATGCACATGCCCAGTGGACTTGCCCTTGAAGGACCCTGTGTTCTGCTGCTAAACAAGTGTTTATCAATTCAAACATCAGATTACACATGAACACAGAGAAAATTCTGTGCAATATTTTAGTTTGAAAATCTGGTGTGTATGCGTGTGTGTGTGTGTGGCCGTGCCTCTGTGCTTTTAAGGGAGTCACTTGAGAAAAAAACCACTAAAACTTATCCCCTTAAAATTTCCTCAACTGTGTTGTGTTCAGACTGTGTTTTTGAAATTCGGGCTTTTCAGGATTTAAATGCATGCTTGTATTTCTGAAGAAAAACCTCACAACACCAGCAGCCAAATGTTCATCAAGGCTTGCTTTTGAAAAATGAAAAAATGTTCAACCGAAGGGAAATACCGCTCGGAGTGCAAATATCTGAAAATATAAAGGAAAAGCTCACCCCAACATGAGAATTCAGCCATTACTGATTCACGCTCAAAGCCACTGAACTATGCAGGATGATGAAACACATAGCCAGTTAGCCTTCATAGTTTTACTGCTCCAAAATTCTTACTACTATTTCTATCATAAAATACAAGTTTTGTTATAACCTAACGATTTAAAGGGCAATATTCTATAGGAGGTAATAATGTAAATGTCAGACCTGTGAGACCTATATATTAAGTTCATCTTTTTTAAACTTTTGCCTCATAGGACTTCTCCCATATTGTAATATAAATACTAGGGCTGGACAAGTTAACGCGTTATTATCGCGCATTAATTAATTAACGCAGACAATTATTTTATTGCGCATTAACGCAGTTGTTTTCATTATTATTACTATTTTGAAAGTCCGTTGCTCACTGGCTCTGAATACACATACAGACAAACCATGGGTCACAGGAGGGGTGGGATGTTGATCAGTATTGGCTTAGGATGGGCGTCATCACGTGTCTCAACCAATGAGAGCATTTGAGGTGGGCTTTAGGTTGCTTTCACACCAGAGCTGTTTGGTCCGCTTTAAATGGACCAGAGTTCGTTAGTAGTAGTAGTAGTAGTTAGTGTGAAAGTTCATCCGAACTCTGGTCCCCCTGAAAACATGAGTCTCGGTTCGCTTGCAAGTGAACCCTGCTGCGGTTTTCTTATAGTGAACCAAAGAGAGGAAGTGCCGTAGAGCGCAGTGCCAAAAAAACAAAGCCAATCCGAAGAAGCTGAGGTAAACAAAGATGGAAAATGTCTCGTGGGCAAATGTGGAGTAGTGTGGAGTTGCAGGCGCTTATTGATATATGGTCAGAGGACTACATACCATGGTTGTTTGTGGCTTCCGTTTTCGTTTTTAAGTTGAGATTTACAAGAAATATTTTAACTGCTACTGTGTAAAGGGAATACTGCTGTTAAAAAGCACCTTATTTGTTTAAAGTGTTTGCAAACCGAATGTTATTGCACTTTTGTTCATATAGCAATAAAATAAAGTTTTTACAAAAGTAAAATAAAAAATGGTCATTGCCCAGCACTAATAAATTCAATATGAAGCCATTTAAAATACCTAAACCTATAAATTATCTACACACTCACCAGACAACCGCGATGTGAGAAACATTAGAATATTGAATCACAAGCAGTGTCTCGCCAGTGAAAGTTGACTGTTGCATGCTTGTGAATGCCAAATTGAGGTAGTTCCCCGCTATGCATCATAGCTGACGTATTGTACAATTCCCTTCTCAACATTCACAGGAATGAACTTTCCTGGGTGTGGAGTGCAAGACTGGACATGAGTTCGCCAACACATGCTGAGTAATTCATGACGACTGTCGCCAGTTCTCAAATGTGCCAGATAGCCTGAGGCTGAGGCTCCACAGTGACGCATCAACTTCCGTCGAATTCCAGTTACAGTCCACACGTCTTTCAACAAGATGGTACATCTTCCTGGTAAAGCTATGTACAGACGTCTTGAAACGGGACCAAAAATGAAGATTCTTGTGTTGTCGAAGAGCCGTCTTTGATGTGGCAGTGGTAGAAGAAAGATTAATAAGGAATCACTGATTAGAAATGGAATGTTGTTTCATGTGTCTCCAGAGCCGCTTATAATTTATCGTGTCTCTAACTGAGAAGCTGAGCTGTTCCTGAGGCATGTTCCTGACTGTCAGGCAACAAATTTTATGCCTCTGTGAACGCTGTGTCACACGGTCTGTGCTGTAGTTTCACTCTGATGCCCATAATCAAACAGCTGGTTGAACCGACAGAGTTACATGACAATGTGGTGATGGCTGATAATCTGTTGCTGTTGTTTATCCAGTTTGTATGTTTCCCACCTGTCTCGCTTGACATGAAAACCTGTATTCTCACACTCTAACCAATGAAGACTTCATTTGTTACCTTTACTGTTTTTTATACTCAACTCTGTCAGCTGCATGCTAGATGTAGTGTTCTGTATTTAATTCTATTTTAATTCTTAATTCTTTACAACATGTATCTGAGGGAAAAGAAATCAGAAGAAGAAAGAAGATTTGAAAAAAATTGAGCTTTTCTGGTGTTTCTTTCTTTTCAAATTTTTGTTATACTGGTTGTTTTTTTTCTTTCTGCCATGTATTGCGTTATGTCCTTTATAAAAGTGAAAATGCATGAAACGCGTCATCATTTCATTTGTTAAGATGATAAGATCCTTCAGCCACATTTCTTAAGAAATAGGTGCCATCTTTTCTGTTGTTGGTCCTCCTCCAGGACGAAGTATCAGAAAACAAATTAACTTCCCGAACAACTGGATTTTTTTCCAGTGTTGGGTGCTGTGTTTGAGGAAGAGGGGAGAGAAAAAAGCGTGAGAAAGTGTGTCTGAGAGGGGGTGTGTTCACAGGTGTGCCAGCCCTCCTGTGTGTGTTTGCATGTCACCGGACATTGTTGCACTGATTTAACACCCACCTGCTGGTGTATATAAAAGGCAATGGCATGAATCAAGTGCTTCAAATCAGTGCAGTGTGCCAAATCCTTCCGGTTTGCTAACAGTGAACGTCAGTCCGTAGCTCCATCCCAAGTTTCTGGCATGAAGATGAGGACTCTTCTTTTTGGGGTTATTCTTGGATTTCTTGCTGTTGTCCACTCAACACCTATTAATAGTAAGTGAAAGTCCTTTTCAGTTTATCTCTCTTAAACAATTAACGCTCTCTATTTTAGTTCAGTGTCTGATTTTATTAGCAATGTGATTTTGGTGTGAGGATTAAACTGTAAAAGGAAAAGACCTAGATCTAGGTAGATCCAGGTTTCTCTGCTTATATCCTCGAGTAAGATATTTACTGGTGGTCAGTGACACTCTTTGGCAAAATGACATTCTACCACCTCGGACTAAGGAGGTCATACTCATGGGTTTTGTAGTCTGCCAATACAGTAATTCTTCTACAAACCTCTGAAATTTCAATAATTCCCATGGTGTCCTTTTTCTTACCCCGTGAGTCAGCACTTCCCCCACTGCCACCTAAGATGCTCTTTATGTTTCAGGTCTAACTCTCTCTGTAAGAATGCCAGAGTAGTATTTCATTGCCAGAGCACAGGTTTCACTGGCACCTCCAGATTACACACAGAGATCATTGTAGAATGTTCTGAGTTGCTCCAGGAGGTGCATTAATGCTTATGTCTTGAGTAAGTTGAAACCAAAGATCAGCAAAGAGCTGTTTCACAAGTTTGGGCAACTGGTAACTTCATAGGGAACAGCGGAGCTGAACATGACTGGGTAGAAATGGAGACTGGAGATGTGTGATTTGATTCTTAGGACTTTTTAAAAATCTTTTCTAATTAGCTTTTTAACCCCCCTACCCCCCTCCCTTTTTACTTCATTGTGATTTTACAGGCCAACAGATAATTGGTTATTACAGTCAGTGGGGGAAGACGTACTGGCATCATTTACTTATTTAAACAAATATCAATAATGCAACACAACTTGCAAGTTAGAGGCATTTCACTTAACGTGTTAAAAGTATTAACAGCAAAATATATTCAAAGTATCAAAAGTTATAGCACTCAGTCAGCAGTAACATGATGCCCATGACTAATATCACTGCACATTATATTATTAGATTGTTAACACTGTTTTATCAACGTGTGATTGGCATTTTACTGTTGTCGGTGTTCAAGGTGTAGCTAGTTTATATTCAATTAGCTTACGCCACTGGCGCCCTACCAAAGGTATGTGCCCGTCTAAAAGGTCCCAAGATCTCATGAGCTGCATATTGGGGTACAGAAAAAAAAGTTCTGCCTTACACATTGTTTGAGTATCTTCTAACTCAAGTTAATACTCAAGTCAAGTACAAGAACCTCAACACTGCACCTAAGTACAATACTTGAGCGCATGCTAAATGCTAAATACTTTCTTTCTGCCACTGACTACGGTCATAGGCCATGAAATATTTAGAATGCAACACTATTCAGAAAGTTCAGAAACAGCTTTAAATGAGCAAAAAACAATGACTATTTGCTTTAGTTATATGGTAAAGCACATTGCCTTATTTGTCCTCTTGCGTCTTCCTCCTTTATGGCACAAAACCCTGACAATGGCGACCATCCAACTAAAACAGAGAAAGGGAACAGTCATAGTTTACTCTGTTATGCTGGGTGTGTCAAAAGCTTGCCATGCCCATACTAAAACAGATGCTTTGATGAGTCTGCCTCTCTTTTGTTAGCCCACTCACAGACAATTAGTCACTCAGGTTAATCATTACTTTCTTTCACCACACCTCATCAAAGAGAATTGCAATACAAGTTTATACAAGTGTTTGGGGCGAAGCATGTAAGCCCTGAGTGGTTTGTAATACAATTGAAAAGTTTGGTAACTTTCCTTTCCGCTCATGTCATGGCTAGTAAGTAAACACTTAAGGTGACCTGTGGAGTTTTCCATCTCTCTTTGTCCTAGCTGTGACCCTGTTCCCCACCAACTCTGAGGATGAGGTCGTCCGAGAGGCCCTGACGGACGGGTTCCTTTTCGATCACGATTTTCTCTCTTCACACACAACTGAATCGCCCAAAATAAACAAAACTGTTCAAGCATCCCCTGAGCCATCTGAATCCAAAGAGAGTGACGTGTTTGAGGGCAGTGCTGATGGGGTGACAAGCATCGAGTCCACAACCTCCACATTCCCCATGACGCTGATTGTTTCACATGCTCCAAAGTCCAGTTCAGATATGTCTAGCACCCTAAGCCCCCAGTCTGGTTTCACCTCTTCATCAGTGCCAAATGAAGCCCAGTCAAGCATCACCCCAGACATGGAGTTAGGATCTGGACTAGAGTCTCTCCAGTACACTACTAAAAGCTTCAGTGTGACCTCTAGCTCTACCTCCTCAGTGGACACTGAACACTCCAGTTCAGGCACATCTACCACCCAAAGCCCCACGTCTGGATTCACCTCCTCAACATTGCCAAATGAGTACGTGGCCCCAGACCACGTTTTGGTCTCTCAAATCACTGAACGCACTGTCCACAGCACTGATTCAGGATCTGAAGATGAAAAGATGCCTCACCAGTACACTACTACAAGCTCAAGTCCGACCTCGAGCTCCAACATAGAAACTAGCACATCCATGGCTTTTGGGGGATTCGACGGATTAGATGTAGTCGTAAAAGCAGAGGGGCGAAGTTTAAACGCTCCCCAAGTGACATTACCCATTGGTAAATATCCTATGCCTCTAATACTTACTCAATAGTTATGCATACAGTCATTATCATATTGTCTTGACTGATTACCTATGGACAAGTTTAAGTCTGTATTTTTCTGTTCTTAGTTGAAGAACCAGAGGCAGTGGGAGACACACCCTCCAACAAAGGACACACTACACCAAGTGAGTTTAGAAATTTCTTTTTTTTAATAAACCAAAATTTCATGGTGACACTCTGGCTTGAGACAGTCCATTTTATTAACCTCTTCTCTCCCATATCTCTAGGTTGGATAATCATCGTTGGTTTTATCGCTGGTGTTGCAGCACTGGTTATGCTCTGCGTTGCCATTGCTACCAGAGACAAGTAAGACTTAGAAATTAGAAACATAAAGCTATATTTTTTTACTATAACTATTACGAGCATGAAATGTAATTCTTGCTGCTCCTTATTGCACAGGTGGAATGGACCAAAGCATGTATCCCAGCAAGAGACCAAAATTAACTCCGCAAACCAGCAGAGGGAGGTAGAGATGGAGACATTCATGCATAAAGACGAGCCCAAGGAGAACGGAAAGGCAGCAGAGTACACAGTCATCCCCCTAGATGAGCTTCCAGAGAAATATTCATCACACTGAGGTTCAGGATCGGACCCTTTGGAGGTTTAAAACTCAACGCAAAACCATAAGACTGTGTTCGAACCAGATGAATTTGATCAGAGGAACCAAACTGTTGGGGCTCTTGAGCTAAAGATTTCTGTGGACTTTCATAGCTCTGGGCCCAGTCTGAATGACAATCCTGTCCTGTTTTTTCAATCTGACTCTTATCGTGTCTTTACTTCAACTACAGCAATGTGTTGATTGATGTAAACTGGCTGGGTAAGATGCACACATTTTTATTTTAAACACACATGAAAAGTCTTTACAGTGTTTTATTTCCTATTTTTTCATTGTAAATAATTAAAATGTTGTTGTTTTTTTAAATCACAGGGCTCCTACTGGACACAAGAAAATAATTCTGTGTCCAGTTGGGTGAAAATGTTCTTTTTAAGTGCCTTTTTGTGATTATATCATTGGAGACTGTGTTGTGGATTGTAATTTATATTAAGCTGCTGTTGTTTTCCTCCACATGCATTGTGGGAACAGTGCTCAGCCCAGTGACCCATTAGCTTCTCCTGACAAACGATATAGTACTTCAACTGCTGTAACATGCGCTTGTTGAATGTTCATACGCTGTATTACATCTGCCCTCATCTGGGAAATAAACACAACGGCAGCTCATCAATAAACATTTATTTGTTTCCTTACTCACAAGTATTAAAACATTTATACACATTCAGTCCATTTGCCCGACAAATATCTTGTGCACTGTTGTAGTTTGTTTAGTATGAGTGCATTTAATCCTGCCCGCATTCAGTCAAAGTTAAGAGACGTTTTGCATTACAATGAATATCAGACAAAAAGAAAATGTTGAACACATTCTTGGACCAATATGTGCATACAATCAAAAGGAAAAATAGAAAATATAAGTTTTATTAACTAAAGATTGTACAATTTTACATGTTCATAGAAAACACTTGCTACACTATGCCAGTTGACTAATTTCATATTTTTTATTTAGATCAAGGCCCAATAACAAATGAAATAGATGACAAAGTGAACAGGTTATGCTGATAATTACTGAGGAAGACTCTCTTCCATTTTGGAGGAAGCCAGTGCTTGAGCCAAAGACTGGATGGCTTGCTGAGATCCCACAACATGTAGACGTTCTGTAGCTGCCAACACCAATATTCCACACATATAAAACTGCCTTAATGTGTTCATGACCCTTAAATAATCAAATCTGCCATGAGTCAATAACAACATTCGCTCATTAGACAAGTGAACAGTATTGGGCTTTCAACCATTTGGAGCTCAGTAGTTTCTCTTAAGAACAGATAAATTGAATGCAATGTGTTTAAATAAATAACTCTAAGTTCACAATCTATTGAGATAACTAGCGGCCCATAAAAGGAAAATTAACATTGTACTAAGATTGTTACATATACATATATATATATTTATTTATATAGTTATTCTCTTTATAGAAACCTTTAGCATAGCAAAAACAGTTCTGATGGATGACATAAAATGTCAAATTCTATACATTTGATTTATACACTTTATCTAAAGAGAGTATATACACAAAGTGCAAGGAGGCACTTTAAACATAAATATATAAGCTGTCGCTTATATGAAAAGGGTAGGTTTGACTGGAGTTGCTACACAGAGTTGAAGTCAAAAACATGTACATATTCAGCCAACATCCAACGACCTTGTTGTTACGGCTTCAGATTTATGCGAATGCTGGAGGCAGAATTTTGTGTGCATGTGACCATAGCTAATTAACTCTACATGCAATTAAAAGTTTGTTTTTATATATTTAAATCTGCTTTGTAAAAACTCAACTGCAGAATCTACGCAATATCTTGAGAGGAAGGCCCAGCCATCCTCGGTCTGAGTGTAGTAAAGCTGGAAGTTGGAGAAATTTTACGTCTTCTCCTTAAACGTGGGTCCCAGTATTCTATTGAAATGAACAGTGGTAGCTTTCATCCAATGATATGTTAGTCATCACACTGACTGCACTCTGCAGTTGACGTCGTCAAGGCAAGGTTGTCATATAGCAAAGAAATAAACAGTTTGAAATAAAACACAATGCACTGGCCTGCTGAGAGTGTCAGAGACGCCACCCATTTTCCCCTTGTTGAACCAACTTCTTTTCCTTGCTAATCTCCCTCTCTTCCTCTCAGAGACACATATGAACACACATAGATTCCAGTACACAGGCATACTTTTTGACTACAAACAGAAACGCAGTGCTTCACCCATAAAGAACATTTATACAAAAAACAATAAATAAATAACTGGGAGGGCACCCTTCAATTTATCCTTCTATTTTCTGCTTCATGGCTCTCTGCATCCCTTCCTGTACTGTTTGTTGCCACTTTTAGAGGCCACACTATCTCTTCTTCTGGCGTAAAGTCCTAAGCTTTGCTTCTTAGGCTTGACCATGTTGTATGACATCAGTGTGTAATCCCATAAGTCAAACAGTCAAAGGTAATGCAGTACTTAACCATCCTGCACTTACATCATAATGCCACATGAAGCAGGTTTCCTTCAGTCTATATGCTGGTCCTGTTTGCATTGTATAAACCTGTGGTCCAGTGTTTATGGACATTTGATAAGAAGACAGAACATATGAGAAATCACAAATACGTAAAGACCATTGACAGTGACAGCTGTTCAGTAATATCCACCAGATTCTGACATGCTGGTCTCTAACATTGGTTCAGAGTTGATTAACACCTTTGTTTACATTATCTCTCTTACTTGGTCCTTGTTGAATTACTGACTGTGACTCCACACATTACTTCCCTGCCCTTTAAGCTACAAAGAAAATGCTTCGGTACAAAAGAAATGATGATGTTGCACAAGGTAGAAGAATTTTTTTGTTGACAGAACAGGAAGCTTGCAGCATCACCAAGTAAGGCCCTGAGTGTTGTCAACCGAATGATTTATTCTTCTGTACAGAGTGCATGCAATGCACCAGTTCATTACAGTTTGTGTCTAATTAGTGCAAATGCAGGATCTAGAACAAGTTGGTGAGTCATCTGTAGTTTGCTCCAGTAGTTACCCGGATGGGTAACAGAAAGACTGGCTGAGTGTTAGTTTCTTGTGGTACGGTTGACTCTGCTAACTCTTTTTTTTTGTCCTTCTTTTTGTATGTGATTTTTTTTGTTGTTTTTTTATAGTTGTGTCGGCAAAAAAAAAAAAAACTGTTGGAAGGCGCAGTAGCATCTGGATCTGCTTTACTCGCATTTCCATGGTCCTTCCTCAACAAGAGAGAACTCTGCAGTCTTGCCATTTTTGCCCATGGTGACCTGTAAGCAATTATCAACAACATCTAACTATAGGGCCAAGGCACTGTCATTTACAAACCGTCAATGGTTGGGAGCAGAGAAGCCATAGCTTCATTACATTCAGGCCATTGACCCTGTGGCCGAGTTAATGTGTGAATCACCAACATTGAAATACATCTCATACACTGTCATCTCATACACGGATACAGCGATATAGTGGTGCTGTTTACATGTCAGTGTGGTTTGACAGTTAGAAGATTGTATGAAAACAAGGATAATTATAGTTTTTCAGAGTTGGCCATGTATTTTATGGATTCTCTGCCCAACCGAATTACAGTATTCAAATAATGAGGATGTAACTTTAGCATCAGACAAAAAGTTGCATCATCCAGACAATGAAATATCAACAAAATTTTACTGTATGAGTGGAATTCTATAAAAATAACAATTTTGCTCCTGTTGGTTTAAAAAGCTAGCTAAAATATTGATAATTGATAGGAAAGGATCTTTGATAGGCATTTCATGAACGTATGCATCACTTTGAATGAAACATGGTGAAACAGCAGTCTTTATGTATACCACTGAAAGTTCTTTAAAAAGATAGCCGATAATTGAAGACTGTAATTTGGTCAGGGCTGCCACAAATACATGTCCAATTAAGTAGTCAAAAGAAAAAAGAACAGTTTCTTAATAAGTTCAAGCCATACCACAGCAAAATACAACTCAAATGTAATGGTGTACAAGACAGCGCGTTAGGAATGGTTGATGCTTAGAAATAAACACTTTCATTTGGATTTGAGAGTAAAACAGAGTTTTTGAGGATGATTAAAAAACCCCAAAATATAATATAAAAAAGAACAAACTTTGCTTTTGACGAACATGGTATCACAAAAACTGCTTTTTCATGTGACAGGTGAATAAATAAATATAGAAATATTTATTTAGCTTTTTCACCTTTTTTTTTTTTTTAAGATAACATTTTCTTCAATGAAAATATGACATTAACTATTCACACAGACACAAATACACCAATACAAGAGGTAACATAGAACACAAACACAGACAAGAAAAGAAGGACGAACACAGACATAGAGATGGGAAGGATTCTCTACATACAAGTCTCTATGTCTGTTAACGTGAAATGTACCTTGCAGTCGTCTATCAAGAGTGAGTTGTGGTGAGCGTATACATTCTGGTTGGTGTTATTTTCAAAATAAGATTGAGTCTTTGCCATCTCAAAGTCGTCCATCCGGGTCTGCTGGGAGTCAAAGGAGTCAAGCTCGTGTTTGGAGAGGTGGTACACGATACCTGCTCCATAGGAGTCCCCAACCACATTAACTGAGGTGCGGAAACGATCCCTGCATGTTGAAGAGGAAAGAGGCGAGAAAGATACAGGAAAATAATGAATGTTTCTAAGTTTCTTTTCTTTTATGTTCTTTAAAATAGCTTTTGTTTAATTTTTTAAATAGTGAGGAGCAAAAAGACAAAAAAACCCAACAAAAAACAAAATGGTGGTTTGGATTTCTGTGCAAGAACACAATGTACAGTAAACAGCAGAATTTCACTGATATTCAGCAGCAATACATTGCTGAATAAGTAGCTGAGTATCCACTCAGAATGCTAAAAGAGGAGGATTACTGTGTGAATATTTATGTTTTTCAAGGGTACTTCATTTGTTAAATTGTATAAAAGTGTTTCTGCCTTTAATAGGAATCATTTAGCCAAGGGGTGAACAGGATTTCTGTTACCAGGTGATTCCGTCAGTGGGGCACATTATTCCCAGCTGAGAAATATCAGCATTGTTGCCAACTGACTAGCAAAGTGCCAGCACTTTGTCATTTTGCATCTTGCTCTGGAGGCGCATTAGTTACATTTCTGAATCAACATGGAGATATCAGCGAGTCAGCGGGCATATGGAGAGAAAACCTTTATATCCTTGGAAAATATAGAAAGCCTGACAGCCAGAGATGTCTACACCCCCAAAACACATGTTGGATGAGATGCTCAATGCTCACTCTGTAATGACACCAGCAAAAACCTGCATATTCAGATTAAAGCATCTGGTTTGATGCCACTTTGGACACAACAAATGCAAAAAATATCCTGGAAGTTGCCAGGTGATGGATAGACAGAACATTAAATATACATACATTAAAGACATATGTCATTAAAAAATAGCAAGCTAACTAATGCTAGGGGCGGAGATAAATATGTAAATAATAGCCTAACCGGTACAATTTCCATGGCACAGAGAGAGAGAGAGAGAGAGAGAGAGAGAGAAGCTTAACTGCTCATTAAATGGTCCATAACTTACACACACACACAGAAGCCCACTAGTTCTCCCTGGTGATGAAGTTCAGCCATATTGTTATTCACGAGAGAATGAAGCGTATAGTTCTCTTGGAAACTTTTAGCCTATTTATCTCGTTAACATGAATAATACTCATTGTATTGAAAAATGCATTATTTTCATGAAGATAATAGTTGTTGACAATGTATTCACGACCCCCCCCAGTATGATTTCATTGCTTTCATGAGAGCTCAGATCGCTTCTTATGGGAGCCCAACTCCCACTGACTCTGGTGAAACTTGAACCCTGAGTGAAAAGATGATAATATGTTAAAGAGGATATTGTATTTGGTAGAATTTTAATATCACTGATTTATTTATGCATAGGATAGAGTTTAAAATTTGACTGATTGTCTTCAAGGCTCGTATGAGGTTAACTCCTGAATAAATAGCTGTCTTTCAACTTTCAAAACTGCAAAAGTTTTTAGACTTAGAGATGTTAGACTTGCTTTTCATTGATTTTACTGTTTGTTTTTATGTATTTTACATCTTCGCATTGTATTGTAATTTTCTTTCTGTTTGTTTATTGTATATTTCATGTATGTGAATTGCTTTAGATAGATAAAGGTATCATATAATTATTTACATCAATAATTGTTGGGAGCAATTGAGAAAATATGGGTTGGTGAGTTATGCTTTGAAGCTGCCATTGATGACTGACATTCAACTAAAAACCCAGTGGGCATGATGTGCTACTCATTTTGTCAAATTTCTCAACAAACAAATCAAAAAACAAAACAGCATATGTTTTGTCAGATTTCTAACATTCAATCATGTTTTGAATCATGGGATTTGTGTTGATGTTGCACTTACAGCAGCCAATCGACGGCGACCAGGAGGCTGATGTCCTGAGTGGGCAGCCCCACCGCCGTGAGGATCAGAAGCATGGTCACAAGGCCAGCACTGGGGATACTGGCTGCTCCAACACTGGCCAGCGTGGCTGTCATACTAAATAACAGTCAGACAAACCACAGGCTGTAAGGCTCCAGCGTACCAATGTCATAACACACTTTCATTCACAACATTCAGTTACAGTAAAAATGCTGTAGCAACAAATTATATTGTATTATCAACAAATTGTTCTGATAATGGAGGCTACTATAACTCTAATACTGTAGTTGTCTGTCTATGTGAAATAAACAGAAAAATTCACAAGGTTAACAGCATTTAAAACCTTTTTTTACTGCGTGTCTTCAGAGGTATTTATGGGCAAAAAGTATCATATGAAATAGGAATCTTCATTCTTTTTTAAAAGCCCGGTTGAGCAGAATGTGGCTAATTTATTGCCAGAAAGTCACCCTTGCAAATCTGTTTTGATCCCTTTCTGTAGCCACACTCTCACCTGACAGTAACAATCTGTCCCCAGTCAAGCTCTATCCCATTCATCTGAGCGATGAAGATGGCAGCCACAGCCTCATAAAGCGCTGTGCCATCCATGTTGATGGTGGCACCCACAGGGAGGACAAAACGTGTTACTCTCTTGTCGATGCCCAGGTTCTCCTCTAAGCATCGGAATGTGACAGGCAAGGTACCGGCACTGTGACAAAACAAAACATGGAGAGATGCTTTATTATTATAGTCGCCAAGAGCATGCGGTGAAGTTCAGTTTGCATGAAAAATTTAATAAAGAACCGCACAACAATCTGTCTGTTGAGAATCTATTTGACTCGGTCACACTTGATGTTGCAATAGTTTTCCAACTTAATTACACTACTCTTCATTACTCATACTGACATTTTGAGGGTAAATCTCAGAGAAAACAGCAGTTGTGACTCAGCGGTTGTTTTGTGTGTTCTGTCGGATAATTAATGAGTGTTTCTCTTGGATGGCGGAACAGCATGCAGGTCGCAACTTGAGAGAACTTAGCTCACCTCAGGAGGGGGAAGAGTGCATGTATACCATCAATAAAACATGGAGTAAAGGAATGATAGCTCACATGGAGGCAAAGTGAGAAGCCGTAGCTAGCAAAACCACTTCAGTGTTAGTATCTGAAATAAAGGTTACTTATTTATTACCACTTGACACGTGGTAATAAATAAGAGTAATCACAGAAACATGCAGCACACTGGAGAGGAGACCTGAAATAGAGGCAGTCATACTGTCACGTGACTAGTCCTAATGAAGGCCGAATCCCTCATACCTGGAAGCTGTCCCAAGTGCTGTGACCCAGGCTTGGAATATCCCCATGAAGAACTTGAAGGGATTTTCTTTTACTATCACAAAATATATCAGCGGAAGGAAGATGCCTCCATGAATGATGAGACCCACTATCACAGTGATCATGTACATTCCCAGCTGCCTCGCAACCACTTCCAAGTCAGCAATGGAGATGATCTTTCCACAGATGAGGCAGGCAATACCAATAGGGGAGTACCTGAGGATGGACACAGAATATATGTTTGTGATTAGGATTGCTCTTTTATGTGTTATATAAATATACATCTGAAGGTATATTTTTAGTATTTTGAATACTAAGCTGTGGAATACACTGCAACAGTATTATTTTTGTGGAGAGGAAAAACCAGAGAAATGGTTTGGCAGTGTCATTTAATGAGGGCCGGTGCCCAGAGTGGATGGCACTTACCACATAATTGCGCCAACGAGCTTCATGACAATCTCATTGAGGACGTTGAAAAACTCCAACATCAGCTTGGCCTTTTCTCCCATTTTCCCCATAATGACTCCAAAAGCGACAAAGAATCCAATCAAACCTGTAAGACAGAATACCGTAGTGTTAAATTAGTCTCACATAAACCTGCCGAGAATGAGCTACTGACTGATCACTGATTGGAAACTGTAATGTTCATCTTTATAGTATGTGTTTGCAATCATATGCAAATGATACTGTTCTGAGTCTAACTTTGGTGTGGATGCATCAATTTTCAAAATGATTTTGAACTTAGGCAATGGAGAGTAACGTGGAATGTCTTGTAGTTATTATGCATTTTAAAATAAAAAATAAGAAAAGAATAATTTTCCCCTAACAACTGCTTTTTCTTTCCAGCTTTGAAGTGGGTGTCTTTTCAAACTTTCCACCTACCCAGGACATTCATGCCTCCTTTGAACTGAAGCGACCTTTTAACTGTGAACTGTGGAGGTGCTTTGGTTCGGTTAGTGGGCACTGGTACCTTGGTGACTACCGTCTGGATCTGAACAAAAAGCAAAGAAAAGAAGAAGTGTTGGCGCAAGTGATGCATGAATCAGACTTCAAACGGTGGGTGAAAACATTCTGTGAGACTCCTACCTGCTGAAAGCAAGCCTGCACCAAGTTCTCTGGGAAAAGATTTCTGATAAGATCAAAGAAAGCGTCCACGCTTGACACATCATCGTTCTTCTTTCCCTGTCCGAGATTGGCTCTCAGCTTGGGGTTGCCGGGATGGATGAGCAGCACCAGGATCACCCCCAGGACAGCTGCAATCACCGTCGTCGACATGTAGTACACCATGGCCCTGGTGCCTAAGCGGCCGCTGGATTTGGCATCCAAACCGGCTAGTCCTATTGAAATAGTTCATTTACAGGAAATAAAGTAAGTGTTCAATATTTTTAAGAAATGCCTAAACTATTCTATACATTGTTGCATGGATCCTACTGTAGGATTCACAAGTTTTCTTTCCTTGGCTGGATCATTTTTGATTTTGTTTGAGCCGATAGATTTAAAATCTATCATATTTCACATCATGTATATCAGACCTCATCTCCAGGCAATTATGAAATAACCCTGATTAAAACATTGCAATTAACTTGATCAGATCCAGATCCTCACCAAAGAGCTGCTAATGTCCTTTCAGTCAGACCAGCTTGCAGCATTTCACACATTCCACACATACGCCTCGCCACATTTAGAAGTGCTGGTGTTGTGATTGTGACTGTGAGGACATATTGTGGAAATATATCGGAAAAACAATTCCATACCCAGAAATGTCTTATTAATTGCTTTCAAAGTGAGATGACTGTTATGACTCTTGTGACTTAATGACAAGTTTGTATTGTATTGCATAAATTATCCAGTGTAACAGCAAGTAATTGTTCGCACGGATTTGTTTCTCTGTTGACTTGTGGAGGGTATAGATGAATTCTGGAACAGCACATGATGAATGGTTGTGGTCTTCAACACATGAATTGTTTACTGGCGGTAATTGAGCTTGGTGAGGAAGGCTTGCTAAAAGTCGCATGTTGTGCTATACACAATATGTCCAATATCACATGTGCAGGTGATTGTCATCATATCAACTACAGAGCTGGTAAGTTATTATAATTTACTAATGTTGCTTTATGTATTCTTACAGCTTAGTCTTTGAGAGCTAAAATGGTTGAGGTTTCTACTTTTTCAGCAAACAAGTAATTGTATGTGTCGACTAACAATTTTGAATGATTATCATTATTAAACCTATATTATCTTTTACAGTATCTTTTCATGTTTTTTTTTTTTGCTTAGCTTAGCACAGCTGGAAAGCAAATTGAAAATGGAAAAACATGGATGTCTTATATTCCAAAGCACTTTGATTCGCATAAATGTATATTTTAGGGGAAACGGTACCGACATAACTAGCATAAAGGCAACCCAATGTAACTACATCCATATACTGTATGTTCATAGATTTTGTAGTTCTAGTTTTATTTTTTGAACTAGTGTGACGTTTGTTTTCTTCAAATAACCGATAACTTCTGTGTTCTTGCGTCTGTGTGCCTCCCTTCCTGCACACGTCTTCTCTTTTGCACAAAATCTGCATTTGAGAAACATTTTTCTGCCTGAAAAAAATCGCCCACTCTCCTGTTGCAGATCAACTTCTGCGTAGCAACAAGTCGCACCATGCGACCTCATTTCAGGACAGTTGTCAACAAATTGAGCAGAACATTTGCAGCAGCTACTGTACCTCACCCACCTGTGACCAGACTGGAAACAACAAGAGGCAAAATAAGCATCTTCAGCATCCTCATTAGGATCTCCCCAGGGAAGCCGATGATCATAATAACATCAGGAGGGAGAGGCGATATGTGCCGCAGCAGCATTCCAGTAATGGAACCCAGAAACACACCTGAGTAGGCGAGAAAACACAAATCAAGCACAAAGACAGGTGAGTCTGAGCTGTCACATACTAACTGTGAACACTTAAAACGTCTAAATAAGAGTAAATCAGCATCTATAATGTTGCTCATTAGAGTCTTAGTTAGCATCACCACCTGTCACCAGAGTCACTGTTCCATGGTGTTACCTACAGACACTGTGATAATTTTGTACATATGTGATGAATAAAACTTTTAACTTCATAAGTTTACTTGTGTTTCATCTTACTTTAGCAAAAATAAAAACATAATGACACCCAGGAAATATGGTGTTGGTACAAATGTTTTTTTCTGTATTTCCTTTTAACGACCGTCTGTACTGTTGTAATTGCCAGTTTTAAACATAGAATATCACGAAACAAATTTTCCTTTGAATGCTTGCTATTTTAACATCAAGAAAGAAGCTGTGAACCATTTTCATATTTAAATGGTATGAAGGAAAAGGTTTTTGCTTCACACAGGTCTGCACTAGAAGCTCAGTGGTTGGTCCTATTGCCTCTCAGCAAGAAGCTCCTAGATTTGAAAGACGTGGGTCTTCCTGAGTGAGGTTGTGTATGTTTCCTTCATGTGTGGGTGAATTCTCTCCTGATGCTCCAGGTTGGTTCCACAGTCCAACTCATGCAGATGTGGGTAATTGCCCGTAGGTGCAAATGTGTCTGCCTAATTGTGCTAACACAGGATAAAGGGGAGTAGAAAATGGATAGATTGTGGAAGTGGCCGGACCAAAAACTTACCGAGGATTGTGAGAGTGAGAACCATGTTCTTCATGATTTTATCACACAGAGTGCTACATGCACTGTCAGGAGTCTCCACTCTGGGCTCCAGGTGGCTCTCATCCATCCTGACCTCCACTTGCTTATGCATTTTATTGGCACTGAAAAAGATAAAGAAGATAATAATTCTACTATTATAAACATACATACATATATTATTGTAAATGTTTGATAACAAGGCACTTGATACACTTAGTAATTAAAATCATGGTTAGTTGCAAGAGAAGACAAACAATGTTAAAGGAGGTTGTAAAATAGAGATGGGATTATGCTATGAATAAGAGTCTAGTTGGAGTTGCTGTGTACCTTCTAACAGAAGCATGCCGTTAATGCTGAGTACAGAACAAAAACTAAGCTTTGTGCACAGCTTCCTGTTTCTGAAACAACCTTTATAATGTAAGTCACACACTTAAGTTAGAAAAGGTCAACTGGGGGCACAAGGACAACATTTGTGCCCACGACTGCACTGACCCAGGGTTTCCTTCCCTGGAGCAGTACTTCATGCTTGGTTGTGCAGTCCAGAATACATAACTGGCCATGTTCGTTGGTGGGAAGCCAGTGAGGGGTCATGTTCTTGTCACTTTATTATCAACTCCTACTGGCTGATCAGTGTGCCTGCATATATACAGGGTGGGATCTTAGGGTTCAGCGTGAACTTCCCATGCTCCTCCTATACAATCCTACCAAGTAGCTCTTTGGTGGTAGGTGAAATTAAAAGTTGGGTAATTAAAAACAAGTCTGACTATGTCGTCAATAGATCAACAGCAGAGTTAACAGTGACAAGCCTGCAACACACAGAGTATTGGTGATTCAACACTGTATTGTCAGGCGATTAGAAACATTGTCAGTGGTGACTGAATTCACAATATTGCATAAAAGATTACTATTTCAAAAAAGTATTGATTGTGTCATTAAGTAAATAATGGGAGCACATGCACACATGATTAAATTCAATTACTTTCAGAATACTTTATATTCAGAATGCATACAAAGTTGTAAAAAAAAAGAGAGTTTGCAGATGGCCTTTTATAATTAGAGACTGACTTTCCCAAACAATTAGCGCAGAATCAATAAAGAGCCTGTTTATAATCTGCATTTTAAACAAATTACTCCAGTTTTACTCGATAAATTTGAATAAACAGAACACCAGCTGTTACTCTTATCCTCCCCTCTGCTACTGCCGCTGTTGCTTCTGTTGGATGTCTATGTATGGTAATTTATGATAATTTGAGATATTCTATTTGTGTGTTGAATAAGATTTAAGGGCAAGGGAACCTGCATGTTTTATAAAGGCATGCACAATGGGAATTTTCTTTCTGTCCGCGAGTTTTCACAACTTTCCAGGTAATTTCATCGCTTAGAGACGCTAATTTCAGGAAATAATCTCGTCCATCCCTCGATCCACTCTTTCCCCTCACTGCTTCATCATGTCCCTGAAGCAACAAGTATCCCAGGTTTGTTGTGGTCTGGCGTAAAGCCTCTTTGACTTTAAGATCAGCTCTCCCCTGTGCAGCCTTTAAATCCTCTGTAGAGCACAGACGTGCACAGTTATGCAACAGTAGATACCCGTGTCATTTTGACACTCTCGACCTTCATGACTTGAACACCTGGAATAGTAATGCTGGCAGCAAACACAACAGAAAATTCCTAAAGTTTCTCTTTGCAAGAGCTGTGGATCGAGTGAAAAGTTTCTTCAGTATAAAAAAAATACTTGCATTCAGGAAAATTCACAGCATTTTAATTAATTATAGGCAGTATAGAAGCACAATGTACTTCTGTACTGCTCATTCCCACATTTAACAACATGTTTGATAACTAAATTATCTGAATTACTTTCTGTATATGACATAAAAGATAACAGGGAACATCTAAGGTGAGTCAAGAACAACTGCCAAGTCAATCATGACTGTCTGATACGCTGTGCTCTAGCATTAATGAGACTTAAGCCTTTTAAAGAGGGTAAAATTAGCACTTGCAGCGCACAAGTGATTGAGTTATGTAAGAGAAAAGGGGCTTCCCAGGAAAAGTCAAGGTGTCACCATCGCCTGCCTGACGACTGTTATGCAGGGGATTACTAATTTGAATACCAAACTTTAGTGTTCAGACCACATTTATCTTCTTTATCACTTCTCCAAAAGCCTCCAACAAATCATTTAAGACCAAAACTCTTCATGAGTGAGCACATTTTGCCAGTTTGGTAAAAAACAAAATAGAAATGTTTGATATCTTTTTCCAGTCAAGCTGGTAGTTTTATGTTATCAACATTAACCCTAGAACATCACGTCGGGTGATTTTCATCTACGTGATTGTGGTTCCCAGCTCCATTATTTTTTATAATTCACACAGTTGTCAGTTGTCAGAGCTGTTGTTCTTCGGGACACCCGTTCCTGGGACATGTGAGCCTTGTCCGGTGAAGGCACAGTCTCCCTGCATCACTGACAACTGTGTGAATGATAACAAATAATGGAGCTGGGAACCATAATCGCGTAGGTGAAAATCACCTGACGTTAGTGTTCTTGGGTTAAAGCCACAATAGGTACACTCCATCAAGATCTCTGGTTGTGAGGCTGATGCAAAAGGGTCAAAGAGCTGGACAATACAATGTTAATGAGCTGGGTTTGAAAAGTAATGACAGTAATGAATAATCATGAAACATCATACTTCCTCTATTAATCCATCGTCAACTGGATTAGTACAGATATAAAACTGACAGACGTTCACACTATCCAACAGTCATTTGACACAAAAGACCACAGCTATTATTGCATCTTTGATGCATCATTCAGCTTTTAAGGGAAATCTGCAGAGGAGCTGCTGAAGAAGATTTTGATGGCATCTCTTCAGTGCCAGTCCTCTAATAGTGACAGTCCTCTTCTCATAAACTACTACCACATCACTATGTGCTACCAATGATACTTACCGGTTGTTTTGGATGTTGCTTGGGATTGAAATTATACTCGAGCAGAGCTACTGCACAGCCATCTGAATCAGTGAAAATTTTAAGTCATGGCTCATTTGCTATTAAATCCAGTCAGAAGCTCCAACTAGTATTTTATCCCTTCAGAGTGGGTTGTTCAGTCCTTAAAATCTGCCGATCACTCCTTCCTCAGCATTTGATGTATATCCACAAACACAGATGCCTCAGCTGCAGGGAGGTGCACAAAGGTAAACTGACTAACCTGGAGGTCTGATGGGAGTCTCCCATCCAGGAAGGGTGGAGTCAACAAATTGAGATTAGCAAGGGAGGGAAAACGCTTGTTGTCGTCTTTCTTCTGCTTAGTTTTGTTTGTTTACTTCTCCATCCAAAGAGAATGATTTACATTGCTTTGGCAATGTAAAAGATCAAGTCTCAGAAGGTCTTAAAAATAAGCGAGTTATGAAGCATTAAGTTCTTTGAAAGGGTCCTACTTCACTGACGTAATTGTGTTGGGATATTTCAGCTCATTCACTTAGATTTCATAAATTAGAGAATCAAATGAGAAAACATCAAAACAATGCACATTCATCAGGGCAGTTCTTTAAGCATCTAGATGTTGCCCTTGCAGAATTTAAGTAAAGACGCTTAGTAAGAGCCACAAAGTGCTGCCTTTTCAAAACAGTTGCCAGGAGTTTTAAAACACCTTGGCTGAAAACAATCACTGGGGATACTAGTGTCATCATGACTGGATAAGTGTGAGATGCTAAAAAGGGTGTGTGCTGCTCATTGGCTCTACTGACCAGTTTCATCAATTTTGTGACTGTTCAGCAGAGAAAACAGCAACTTTGATGTGTCTGGTAACACACTTTATAGTGGTTGATGAAATGTTTACTGTTCATCTGTTCCACCATGCAGATAATTTAAAATGACTTGGTACTCCTCAGGTGCAATCCACAAAACACGACTAAGCTTCTTGCAAACCAGGTTATTGATTTGTATTGTTCCATGGGATGCACTGAGGCTTATTTGCATGCTTCATGAACATGTGAACCAGTTAAGAGAAAAGCAGAAATTCATGGGTTAATATCAGGTTCTCTATGAATCTTAAGCATGAAGTTCACAGTAAACAATGACTACCAAATTAAGCAGCAAAAAAAGCTCCAAGGAGAACTCATTTAGTAGAATCAAAGTTGATTCTGGGAGCAAAGCCCAAAAAACTGATTGCAGCTGTTTCCTCAACACGTTTTCAGCATTTAATCAGGCATCAATTATGGCTTATATTTGGGTAAGATTTGCTGTAACTAAGATGCTGTTCCTCATCATAAACCAATATTCTGACTTAATAATTTGGATGAAGAGCAATAAAAGGCAAATCAAGATGGAAGAAACTTTTTCTGTTTGCTCTGCTCCAATGATATGACGCTGAACATTCACGCAAGGTCACACATGATCTTGTTACTGTTACCAAATTATTATATATACTATAATGATATTAACTTTGCATAGCAACAACAGCAATCAGTTAGGCTTTGATTTGAGGTGTTTGCAGAGACATGGCCGTTTAATGCTGCTTAGTCACTGAGTTGATTATACTCCTCCTGAAAGCCAGTGACTGTGGCTTCTTTTAGTGTCACAAAGTGACATGGCCATTTTACATTCAGTCATCTTGGCGATAGTGCCATGGCAACATTTAGTCCTCAATGCTCTGTTGGGGTGACCGACTTTTTGTGTATAGACAAGATGATTCAAGTCAGGATGCAGTGCAGTCTTATATGATGGCTTTAAGCCTTATTAATTCTTATCCAGAGTGTAATTTTGCCATTTAAATGGGGCTGTGACAGCTTGACCGTGTTACTACATTAGTCGTTGACGTGGAAATCAAAGAATTGCTTCGTCTGAGAGCTGAATGCCAGCTATCTAATGGTAGAGTGATCTCCTATTAAGAGACCATATAGCTGCTGTAGAAAATGGGCATTATTATCCCTGCTGTTTGCAGAGTTAGTGGGTGTAAGTGGGTTGAGTGGGTGACACTTGGATGGGGAGAGGAGAGACAGTCTAAGAGCACATGGCAAAGCATTTGTCCATGCAGTTCCACACCTTGCTCCGCCTTTTCTCCCCTTAGCACCAAGCCGACTTCATGCTGCAACACCTGACAACACACACCACGCTTAGACAGCAGGTGTCTATAATTAACTAATCTGTTCTGAGCCATCCTAATCCAGCACACATACACTCTGAGATGGATCAGACACACTCAGAGAACAAGTCTACAGCTGTGATATCTCAGAATATATTTCCACAAATCATAAAACAAAGGTGGATTCTGACAGTGAGTCACTTTGTGCCTGTAATATATTACTTTTAACAATAACTGAAACAAGTCAGCAATGTTGATCTGTAACTGAGAGGCTGTGTGAACCTTTCTTTCATACGTATGATGGTTGCACACATCTTTGTATTTCAAAGTCCCAAACACCACAGGTTCTGCTCATGAGAATCATGTATATTTAACGCTATAACTGACAAAATGCAAGAGGTTGTAAGACAAATCAAAAATATGACTAAATGCAGTGATAAATAATATTGTTGGTTGAATGTAATTTGAATATAAAAAGTGTAAAAAGAAACATAAAGCTTTGTAATTCTCATTCCAATAAGTGGGTAAAACATAATAAATAAACAAATACACAATGAATAAATAGATAAATAAAATTTACAATTCTATATACATAACATGTTCTGGGACTCTATATGCTATTAGCCAAGGGCAATGATGAGAGGTGTAACTGGGGTTAATATGATTAATGATTCAGGCACCTCTGCAACACACACAGATGCATGACGAGGAAGGCAGAGTCCTGAATGTCCATGTGTGAACGTAAACTGTTTCTACCGATTTAACACACAGGAAAATGCAAAACTCGTTCATGAAATCTACCGTGATGGTAACACTGAAAATCACCTGAACAGGTTTAATATAAAGGCAACAAGTAAATCTGTGTTGCTGTTGTAAACTACTTCTTAAACTCCCTCCGTGACCTACAGTAATATTAACCCCCCCACACATTAACGGATAAGCATGAACAGACACAATGCAACATGCAACCCTAAGTGGTTTTGTGTTTATGGTTTCATTCTGTTTGACCTGTTTGAGGGTTGTTATGTGGTTGAGGTTATCCTGTCCTACATACTCGCATGATATTCAGAAATAAAAGCAGAAATCTAAAAGCATTACATCAGGATTGGCTGTTGTTGCCACTGAATTGAATTGATTCGCACTGAATTACTTTTGCCACTTTGAAAGTAATAAAAAAGAGAGAGAGAAAATAAAAAATCCTTGTGTGGAGAATGAGGTGGACAAAATAACACACTTAACAACACAATACAACCTTAAACACAATGGCCCCCCGATAACTATTCAGTGATGCTTTTGTTGAGTCTGTCAAGAGGTTTTGGTGAACACAATGTCCATTTTTATGGCATAGCTTGAAGAATGTCAAGCAAAATACCATATTTCAGTCTCAGCATTATTAAATCACAATGTTTTTCTTTGCTGGTGCTCTTCTGTGTTTGAAATAATATCTATTTTCAATTCTTCCCCTTTTCCTTATTTCAGTAATTTCAATTAAGTTGGTCTGGCATCTAGAACCTTTTTTAAATAGAAAAGGTCTTTACAGTCATAGCTGTTATATTGTGATGTGAGTTTTCAGGGAGAGATGAGACAACTCCCAGAAGTACAAATACAACTAGACAATACTTTGTCCTTCTTATGTGGGTACAATACACGATGGGCAGGCGTTGGTTCTCCCAATACTCCACATTTCCCAGTCAAAGCCACATTTCCAGTGGTCACTGCAAACATAAGCAATCCCAGAATCATCAAAAAACCCAACAATTTTGGTGGCATATTTCTTGTGTTCATCAGCCAAGAGACTGATGGCATTGAGCATGGCTCCATGCACACTCAGACACGACCTGCAGGAAATACTGTAAATATCCACACTGACTAAAATCTCTGTCTGTTGCTGGCAAGGAATGTGTAAAATTCCTTCATCAGGACAAAACGGTTTTAAGTGGCATAAAAAGGACAAATTCAACAGCTATTTGAACGTCAGAACAGAAATGTTACGGCTCTTATTGAAAAAAAATCACATTCACATTACTAAGCCACCTATAAGCCTTGAAGTTTTGCTTATGCAAGCATGCTGAATATAATAAAAGGTGATATATAATATTGAAATCGTAATAATCACAATCTCACATTAAGATTTGAAAGAATATACAGAAAGACTTTATCTCAGCTGTGGAATCATAACATCCACGTCTTACTGTTAAAAACTACTGTTAGCTAGAAACAATACAACTCCCAGCATGCTCTAAACCCTGTTATATGACATAGACGTGTGGTTGCTGTGGATGTGGAAAGTCCTTGAAGTGCACAGAGGTTTAGTCTAAGGATACCACCACGCCGGGGGCTCAGTCAGTTGACAAAATGATGATGATTCAATGGGGCAGAAACAATGAGGATTAATGGGCTTTTCTGATGGTTCCATGTGTCAAACTGTCAATGCTTTTAGAGATTTCATGCTTTCAGATCAGTTAAATATTATATGCTTCATTAGAGGTTTAGAAATCTCCATCTGCGGTGCCTTTTAAAAGCTAGAATTATTAATCCTGGAGGGTGAAAATATATCTAAACTTTACTCACAATTCTGACAATTATGAGAGTTGCCATTTATGTTTGTCTTTAATAAGGATTTTCATGAATCCTCTGTTAGTTATAATCAAGTAAAGGATGCTGATGTAGTGCAGTTTGCAGTTTAAACAGGCATTCATTGTGGCAAAGACCCAATGCAACCCACACACGATTCCGCTTAATAAGGTCATAATATTATGAACACAATAACGAAGAATTTAATTTTCCTTGAGTTCATAAAAACACAATTTTTCTTCATGCAAGCAAATTAGGTGAGCCAAGTGCAATTGCCTACAACGGAATCGTTTCAAGACGTTATTCTGTCTTTGCGACACAAAATGATGTATTGGCTTTAATAGATATACAGATATATATTATTTCTTATATAGAAGTAATATTTAGTGCTGGTCTTCTTTTAATTTTCCCTGGAAGTGCTGTTGCATGTGTGATTTTGTGTGAACTCACCCACTTGACCAGTACTTTGGATTCTGGGCATTTTCACACTAATTAGGTGTTTTGAAAAATAGGGCTGCCACTTTTTGTATTGTTCAATATATTTCTATGTTTTTCTATGAAAACCACAAACCTTCAAGATATAGCACACATTGTTTTAACAGCCTGGAGGTATTGCAGACCTCCCTGTTGCCCATGAACGCAGTAGAAAAGTCACAATATGTGTAGAAATCACACACGATAATCTACACTGTATGTACAATGCATGTAGCATGGACTAACCAATACCAAACTGCTGAAGATATATCAGCCAAACTTTAAACTTCATAGAGAATTGATGTGGGCAGCGAATCACGTAAGATGATGTTAATTTAATGCAATGATGTGGTGATGTCTTGCCAGTTTTGTCAAGGAAGAGCAAGGAGTTTTTGCATTCCCAATACACCCACCAGACCTCAACCTTACTGAATGTCTTTGAAAAGGAAAAAGAGAAACATGCTACAATATTTGATAAATAAATGAAAAATGAAAATTGTTATATAAGAATATTATATTTAATTCCAGCTAGTAATGCAGCAGTTAAATAATTACATGACCAATATCTTTGCTAATATGATGTATCTTTGTTCCCTCAAGTAAATCCTACACTGGTGGTTAGTCTTTTATTTTCTTAATGCTAGTTGCTAACATTTCAAAAGTTTGCTGCAGCATGTCAGTCTTGTTTTAATGTCCGTCTCCACCCAGAAAAAGCATCTGATACAGCTGAATATCCAGCTAGCTAAACCATGCCTATTGTATCTCATCATATATTTAATGACTGCTAACAGTGCCAAATGAATATTATTCAAAAACATTTGTCTGCATCAGCTTCAACCTTAACCTGAATGCTTATCCATATTAATTGTATTACAATTACTTATCCAAATGTCCACGTGGATAGATAAAGGCAGAGCCCAGGTAAAGTTAGGATGGATTGGAGCAAAAGTAGGCCTTGTGGGCTGGGAGAGAGAGACTCATGCATGTGGTACCCAGCCCCTGTGGGCCGACAGCCCACTCGCCTGGGCCTGTCAGCCTCACGGCACTTGGATTCTTTATTCATGTGGGAGCTGGGGTTATTTCATGTACATGTTTGTAATGAATGGTTTCGGTACTTTGCTCAGACTTTTCAGATAGGGCTGTAAATAAAAATGAGAATATAAATAACGAAAGGGTCATAAAGTCTTTCAACAAAGATGTCCATGAAAGAATTCAACACAGTGGATGCACATATCACAGTAGGCTATATACAGTGAGTGTTGTCACTAGCTAATAGCAACCCCATTTTGCATCATAGAGGCATGATGCATGGCTGATGATCCTCTTTCAATGATGATTTTAATTAGATCTGTCTTGGAAGAGCAGGATTTCAGCTGGATCTGAGCCAGAGCTCAGCACCAGCTCCTGATTATGAGTCAACTGCTCTTACTTATGCAGGAGATGTACAATTAAAACATTTCAGATCAGTTAAGCACTCTTGACTTGCTCTGCTATCATGCCCTCCACTTGAGAGTGAAGTTGAGAAGGAAATGCCATTACCACTCAGACTTGATTCACAAAGTCTTCTTGTCCTTCTTTACACTGAATAAGGCAAATTAGAGCTAAATTATGCAGCTAGGATGATTTGCTGTCTTACTGGTAGTTAGGTGAGAAGATAGATATCAATTTCCATGTGTGTGTTTAACCCTTTAACCTCCTGCTCAACCATATGGTAGAGCACATTTTGACTCACTATATCTTATTGAAAACATGTTTTACGACATCTCAACCGTTTGGTAGAGGCCAATATTTCAAAAAATGTGGGGTCTGTTCATAAAAAAACATTGATTTTGTTGCTGGAAAACTGGAAACTTCACAGGACCTCTGAGATGGTACATGGTGTCACTTTATGTGTGCACTATTTCATTAGCTCATACAAGTCATCAATACTTTTATGGAACCATGACTTATATTTATTGCCGAATAAAAACACTCAGTCTGATGAGTAATACAACTGTTGCATCCTTCTTATTTTCAGTCACAGAAAACCAACCACACCAAAACTATCAGAAAACTGTTCTTGACCTCTTTTGTAGCTGAGAATGATGTCATCTCCAAATCCCCCCCCCCCCCCCCCCCCCCACCCCAATTTTAATCTGAGGCGATACGACATAATGACACTGAAAAGAATCAAGTCAGTTCCTGTATTTTAAATGGTTAAAGTTGCTATTGATTATTTCTAGGCATCATGTCTAACAGTGTTATGTTAGTGAAGGGACATGAATGTTCCTCCTTGATGCACAAGTGAATAAGAGGGACTCATCACCTTTACATTATTGTTAATGGATGTCCACTTTCTCCAGCTGACTTTCTTTTTAATTATTTGAGGAGTAAGTGTGTGGAGGCGAAACAAAAGCATGGAAGAAAAACATTTTTGATGCAACAGGTGTCCAGAATTTACTCTAGAAACTCCAACTCTAAGTACAATCTCACTCCTCTGTAAGAGTGCGCTGTATACGATGCTGCATGCTGCAATGTGCATCGCCTTGTATATACTAAGATGTGATTATGTCTGTAGTCACGTTCCAACAAGGATAAAAAATAAGAAACTGTCTGATGTGCAACCCATCTAGTTAATTTTACTCAGAATTTACAGTGGAACCCCTCCGGCTACTCTTTTGAACTTCATCCTCTTGCAGCCTTGTCTCGGGCTGGGGAGTGTGGTGGGAGTGAATCTCACAGAACGCCGTATCTCTAATGATGCACATGTGGCCCAAGGCCAGCAGTTTTTGCATTGCTTTAAGAAACTGTCACTTCCATAAAATTCACGAGCTGACTTGTTCCTGTCCTGAGATGTAAAGTCATTAATCTTTCAATTCACTGACAGTTTATGTGTTTGTAAAACTGTAGGTGGATGAGGACCAACCCAGCTTATTTCTGGACTTTGTTCACTGATGATTTTCACTGGTAGGCATTTTGCCAGTATCCTGAGTTGACCTACAATGAGCCATTCACTCAAGAGTAAGAGTGGGAATACAACCAACCATTACATTCAGGTATGCTTAGAATTGGGTCACAGCACTAAATCCTCCCCAGTAGCGACATATTATACAGTATATGATTCAGCATCAACATGGCAGGACAGTGTAATTATCCTCTAATATTCTTAAATAAAAGGTGCTCACCTCTGGAAGTCTTGTCCTCTTTATATTTGTGGGCTTTCCTGATTGGGAAAATGTTAATTTCCTTCAAATGTGCGTATAGTTAAAGCAGCATCAATATCTGCAGAGTTTTCGAGAGAGAAATAATACAGGTGTTGCAGCAGGTTCCTCCTCCTCTCCTACTCTAAGTTAAAGAAATCCTTGCACCTCCCCCTTGCAACCTAAACAAACACCCTGCACATGCACAGTGTTCACACTGTCGTACAGACAGAGGGCTGAGGATTTGAGATGAGAGGTCAGTGCCTCCTCTCAGGTGTCCGTTGGGTGTTCTCTCAGTTAAGAGTAATAGATTAGCAGACTTTCACCCCGTTTTTAGCATCATGACATCACACAGTAAGATGGAGGCCTCTGCCAGTGCAAAACATGAGCCCATAAGTCAAATACAACAATTATAAAGCGTACATATATTTGTATTTACAGTGAATTAGTAACATTTGCATTCGTTTACACCTGTGGGTCTTTCTATGATTTATACATGTGCATTAGAGTCACTGATGTGTTTACAGTCAAAGTCCAATGCATTTTCTTGCCTTGACTCCTGTATTTGCCCTGTTTTTAATAGAAATTCAGTTGCTTTTCTTTAGCAGTTCAGTTTGCAAGATGCAGGGACCGACTACTGAGCTACTCATTGTTTAATTGGCCGAGCTTAAAAGGTGTCCTGCACAAAGCCGCAGAGAGCACAGCGGGTGTCTGCGTCTCAGGAGTAAGAGCTAAGTTTAGCAAATCCTCTCAGTGTTTCTCAATGACAGCACATGTTGGACAGTCTGCAGAGAAACTCACGAACGCATAGCCTCACATGCAAACACGCCACAGACACACAGGTACTGTGCATATTTAGTGTTACAGATGAACATGCAGTCTTTACATGGTGTACTGCCATGCACGTGCACACACGCATATAGCTTAGAAATGCATGCAAATAACGGAAACATATGCTATTGCATTTTAAATGATAGGCTGTTTGAAATTTAGTGCTTATTAATAAAATATGCACATTTTTTTGTTGGAATTTGAAACTGTGCATGCAAACTGAATAATAAATGTCCTAATATCACTTTAGCATAAAATAAACCTTTGCATTTTTGCAAACATTAATGTGTGTGACTGACTTTGCAGATAATGACTTATCCTTCTTGGAACATGTTTATCTCTGGGATTGTCAGAGGTCAGAGACTTGGAGCTGGCAGAGATTCACTGACTTGCCCAAGGACACTTCAGCACAGTAGAGATTTGGAGCTGTAGGATGAAGGCAGGGACACAGCTCTAATTCACCTTTTAGATTTGACACTGGCTTTTGAGTGAATTTAATTTAATTTTTTATTTAAACTTTTACCATATTATATTATATTATATTATATTATATTATATTATTTAATGGAGGCAATAACTTTTCAAATAAATGTTACAAAGTTCCATATAATAGACTAAAATTCAATAAACTCATGACATAAGCGCAGAATAATGCACAAGTAATATAGTGGAAAATAAATAACAAAATAAGAACAACAAAAATCTGATTGTGCTTTAAGCATGGAACTAGAGACTGCTACTGTAGATTGCACACAGTGCCTAAAGATAGTAAGTACATTTTCTCTCTTGCCAGTGATAATGTCATCTACTTAATGTTACAATGTTCTAGCTGGTCTGTGTGAATACTGAGATACTGAGCATCAAAGACTCAAAATCGCATGTGGAGAATTTCTTTAATTTTTAAAAAGCAATTTTTCTCTTCACAGTTTTATTCTGAACAACACACAAACATAGAGTAACATTCAAAGATAATGAGTCTGTCATTGTGTATCTAAACCAGCCCACGGTGAGCTGTTTGAAGCCCCAATACAGAGCAATAACATGCACACATAAGAGATACAAGCTGAGTGCCAGGAAAACAGTTCTCACCTAACATGATATTTACACAGATAGCAGGTACATAATTATGGCAGCAGTGCTCTCGCTGTCCGCTCCATGTGTGAGCTCTACAAAACTGGAAATAAATGACCTCATCTTGCTTTATATAAAATACAAAAAACACTCACTTCATGTTTTTTTCTATCCAGTCTCGAAAGTTGGCTATTCGTGTCTGAACTGAGTGAGTCTGCTGGTGGCAGTTGGTTTCCTTATAGCTGAAACTCTCTAAACCAAGAAGCTGCCAGCCAGTGCTGGAGGCTCCCTGCGCCTCCTCATGACCCGACAAGACAGTCCTTGTGGATGGTAACACAACTGGCACTGTTGTGATGCCTGGAACAACACTGGCACAAGGGCTGTGAGTACTGGAACGCTTCCTTATGACACACAGTGAATTATCACTCATGACTGTGGTATGTGCTGCTCCTTGAGCAAATTCTCTTTCGCATTGAGCAATGTCACCCAACTCAACAAGTTTCGTCTGGCCTGAGGGAGTGTAGCGGCTCAGCTGCCTGTGATCGCTTGGTAAAATCCACCTTGCAGTGTAAGCTTCTTGTGCCGTCACCTCTCCTCCTTGCACTTTGGGGAGACACACTGGCAGCACCCGCTCACTGATCTTGGCCTTGTCTTTAAGCTTGAGCACAGCCACGTTGGAGTCTGGGGCAGAGAAAAAATGTGGATGGACTAAAATGTCTGAAACCTGTTAGGGCAGAAAGAAAAAAGGAGCGAAAATGGATGAAAATTTGAAGTCAGAATACCTGAGAAAGCCTGATTCCACTAACAATCTGCCAAGTTTTGTTGTTTTTGGAAAAACCGTCAAGATCAGATAATATGCATCAAGATGCGCAAATGTTTAAAATCAAAATTAAATATAGTCGTATCCCAGCAAAGCTTTAAGTGCACATCTAAATGCAAAAGGATTTCTTCCTGTACAAACAAACCTATCCAGAGGATTATATTTATTTAATGAAGATTCCGTGCTTAATACTTTATCACTGCATCTGCTGTTTGGTAGATTTTGCAGTCATGGGAAACTTTTGCTGGCTGTCTGGCCTGAAAATAAAAAGATGTAAAACCTGTTAAGACCATAATACGCATGGTTTTGGTAATTTGTAGGTCAAAGGATGTTTAGGCTTCTGGGTTAAAAGTAGAATAGTTGTGGTTGAAACATTTTTTAGACATCTATTCAACCAGTGCTCCAGTGTAAAAAACTATTTCAACTGGCAGTTAAGACCTTATAGTCTCTTGAAAACAAACACACTTCTATACAATCTAAACATCTCTGACAACGTTCAGCATTATATTAATGGAAAAGTAAAGCACACCAAGGTCTGTAGTGACGTGCTCATCATTGAAAGTTAAGAATACATAAATATTGTCGCACACTCTAGCTTCATATACATATCTCTTTTATTAGTGTGTCGTTTCGACCTTCAGGCCTTCTTCATGATCAATCTTGAAAAAGGCCTGAGGTCCGAAACTTTAACTTAAGAATAGACAAAAACTTGTCACACACTCTGGCTTCATTTGCATATCTCTTTTATTAGGATGGCGTTTCGGCCCTCAGGCCTTTTTCAAGATCGATCTTGAAGTAGACCTGGGGGCCGAAACGTCATCCTAACAAAAACAAATGCAAATGGAGCCGGAGTGGGCGACAATTTTTTTTCTCTTCTCAAGTTTCAGCTTTTGAAATAACTGAACACAGTTTTAACCTTGGCGTCTAAATGTCTAGGTCATAAGTCCAGAGCTCAATGCTTGCTGGGAAATTATGTGACTCTATAAATAACATGTGTTTGTACTCTCAAAACATCACTATTGTTTAAAAAAAAAGTCTTTAGTAACTCATCTAATAAAAGCAAAATCATAAAAGATCTGATGGGATTTCACCCAAAACTAGTTACTAGATCTGGCTTGAAGACTGTGTTGTACCCTGAGGTGGTGCAGGCTTTTCAGCCAATCCTGTGACGTCTGGTATTGCATGCCTGTGACAACCTTCACATGTGCAGGGTGAAGGGTCTGCAGCGTGTCCTCGTCTACCACACACTGAGCTGCCACCAGGAGGCTACGCTGGGTGAGCAGAGCCCCGCTGCAGGCCAGGTACCAGAATGAGGACTCCTCTGAGGCCCCCTGCTGGATAGACATGGTTATTCCATGTGGGCTCCTTTGGGTGCTGGTGGTGTGATCAGGAGGTGAGCGGATATAGACGGCTGCGTGCCACGGCCACTGAGCGTCTGTGAGGTTGTGTGGATTGAAAGTGCCGAATTTGCCGCAAACTGTGGGAAGGCATCAGTCAGAGAGAAGGAGTGCATCAAAAAATGTAAACTCATAAGAAGCAGGCAGTAAAAAGTAGAGTATAATAAAAGTGAAAAACTTTTAATATAAGCTGAAGGTAATGCTGGTGTAAACATAATTCTGCCTTTTTTTCCTTACAAAGAAAAAGTTCTGCAAGACTTAAAAAGCCCTCCACACACAGGCAGGTTGCTTTGTATTCTACCTATTCTTGCTAATTAGCCAAATTAGCTTAAAGTTGTAGTTGGGTGGAGCTTTGCTTCACTTTCACAAGTTCACCAAACTTCACAAAGCAATATGAATTACAGGCATCCCACACAAAGTGGTGCAACAAAATTAATTGCACCATGTGGTTATGACTAATCGGGCAAAAAAACCTGAAAATACCTGCATGGAGGGGGCAATGAAGGCGTAGTGTATTTAAAGGAATAGTTTCACCTTTTGGAAAATCTGCTTATTCGCATATTTGCCATAAATTAGATGATTCCTTTGGAATAGAGTAGGGCTAGCTGTTGCTAGTCTTTATGCTAAGCTAAGCTAGCCGGCTGCTGGTTCTGGCGTCAAATTCATTGTCTGTTTAGTGGGTTTCTCCTGAGCCCAGGTTTCTCCTGCGAGTTGTAAAATTAGAAATATAGTGTCATTTAATTTACAATGTAATATCTAAAGGTTTCTAACATTTGCTAACATTAGGTTTGTCAAACCAGATCATGTCGCACTTTTTAGCAATAAAATAAATAAATGTGTTGAATTGAGCAACAGTTACTGCTAATGAATTCAACAATACATTTCTGTACACTATGTGACATAGTCTCCTTTAAGGTAGAACATGCATGTCTGCTCTCACCTGGTGAGCAGGAAACATGGCGTCCACTCCACCTGCCAGTCTTCAGACAGGTGCGCCGGGAGCTTCCTGTGTGGCGGTAGAGCTGGGAGGCACACTTGTACTCGATGCTCGTGTAGACAGGGTGAAAACCACGAGGAAGCTCCACGGAGTCGGTGTCGTCTGTTTTTGACTGTTCATCCAATGTGATAGGAATAAAACCAGCTGACAACAAATCGTGCATGTTGTACCTGGATGAGAGCCTGTTTCTTTGGATCCGATTCTCTCTGTGGAAAAGGAAAAAAAAAATGTTGTCTTGTCTCATAGCTTCTTATCTGCACTTGAATAACTTAACACTGTTGCCAATGTGAACTACGTCCATCACAATTCTGAATTCTAAGTTCAATTTTAAAGATACATAAAGGTAGTCCGACTGAAATGAAGTGAAATGCTGGCGCCAGGTGAAAAAGTCAGTAGGCATATAGTGGCTTTGAATTGATTAAATCATGTTTATACACATAGTGTCTCAGGTGTTACCTTGATATTAGATGTGGCTTCACAACACTTTGTCGCACAAGTTGAGACACTCTGGGCTCTCGACATGCTGTGTGGGCAAATGACTATTAGTACACGAGAATCACTTTCTGAGCCTCCATTGCAGAAACAGTTTGAATAAATTGCCCGTTAGCTAACAATTATTTATGCTACTAAAGTCTGAGTGAATATGCACAATTCTGTGCTTAATATACAAACATATTCATTATCAAGAAAAAGTCTAAACTGATTCATCCGTACAAATGGCCTTGTTTACTACACACCCATCACAGTGCTTTCACATGTCAGAATATGTAGATTTCCAGGTAAACTTGGGTGTCAGGCGTCTACCCTTTTTACAGAGTAAGGCAGTGTAAAGAATAACACTGCGTTTCCAACACTAATGTGTTTTTGAAAACACTTACCTCTCACACACTTGGGCAGCCTGCTACTCCAGGATCCATTTGTGAGGCAGGTACTCTGGTGGTTTCCACTCAGAATATAGGACTTTTTACAGAAAAACTCAATGTTTACCAAACCACCAGCTGTGCCAGGAGCAGGTCTGTGGTAGCCATTGAGCAATTTGGGCGGGGGGGGACACTGGACCCTCCTTGTTTTGGCTGTGTGAGTGTGTGTTTGGGAGAGAAAAGGAGCAATGACTGCACTGCATGGCTTTCATACTGTACAAACACCAAACAGGAAGACCAGAAAGCACCTGGTGTAACAGTACCTTTTACACATGTGGGGACCATGTGACTCCACGTGCCATTAGGCAGACAATTCCTCTGCTGGGAGCCGATCAGTGTGAAGGATGGCTGGCACCAGTAGTTTACAGATACAAGCTCTTCCTTTGTTCCGTATACAGGTAGCAAATACCCGTTCTCCGGTTTTTCTGGGAGAGCACACACTGGATTCTCGATGGCTGAAACTGTGGAGAAATTTTGAATGAAAAACAAACCCCACTGAATCAACAGCTGATACAAAACTGACACAAAACAGTGTTTCTGTTGCCTAAAACTCATTCACAATATTTAACACTGGGTTTTGTTGAGAGTACGGTCTTACTACTTGGGTCTAGAACTTGAACTTTCTCTGGCTAAGATGTTTTGATGATATATTTGACTGCTATGAATCTTTTATATAAAAAAGAAAAAAAAAAGCAACTAAGTCCCTCCCAAAACCCCCCCCTCCCAAATCCAAAATGGCAGCTGAGGTCATCTTGAAAAATTTACTTTTGAACCAGAGCACATAGCTCAGAAATCCAAGATGGCCCCCATCCAGGCAAAACAAGTCCAGGGGTTATTCTTTTATATCTCCTTGTGTCTGCTGTGACATTGTAAATAATTGGATAAGATAAGACAAAATATTCCTTTGAGGTTGTGAAACTGAATCCATTGTAACTAAGAATGTAGGAGACTGACTTACTTGGGTGCCAGCAAAGGATGACCCTCATTTTCCTTAAATGAAATCCAGTGTAGTAGTTTGAATCAAACTGGTAAACATATTTTTATTATTGCTCAGATGACACTAGTGTTGTAGTGTGAAATAACAAAATCCTACTTTGACTTATAGATGTGATCTTTACTGTAACACTCATTCTGGCTGCACTACTCTGATATGCGCTGGTATGTTGATATGTCTGATATGTTATTCAGCAAGATTTAGTGTCCACGAGGGACAGGCTGGATAAATGAGATGCAAGTTAGATGCATGATTTACTTCAAAGAGGTGAAAAGGAGAGGGATGAGTATGATAGATCTGTGTCCCTGAGTGTCCGCCTCACATCACTGCCCCGTATAGGAAGCTGCACACGCAGCAGAATGAAAGAAAAAGGTCGAGGAGCAAATGTATGCACGGCCCGGACAGCAGAGCATCCTCTGATAAATGTTAAGTATGAATTCCTACAGTATATCATGACTAACATACATGTTCTTGTTATTTTGTCTATCAGTACCGTGTGTGTGTATGTAAGCAGCATTCACATAACTAACAATTATTGTACCTGCCTGAACTCTCCTGAAAAGTCAGAACAAAGCCATCAAAGTTGTTGTAGCCATCTGAGGTGAACAGGATGTGCAGGAGGCTCCCAGAGCTTTTTACAGGAGGAGGCAGCTGATCCCCGCAAAAGCGTCCAATCACAGGGGAGCTCAGATCCTCGCCGTCACGCACCTCAACGTAGTCATAACGGCAGTTATGGTCAGACTCCAGACTGAGCAGTGAAAACCTGCAGTGTTGCCAAAGAGAAGCCATATATAACTGATTTTTCCCAGCTAAATGTGACTGCTGTGTTTTGTCAGGCACTGTGTAAACCTCTCAGATCATATAGAACAAAGCTTTTTATTCATTTCACTCAAACACTGAACTAAATCTTACCCTGATTTTGGCCTCATATGTATTCTAACTCTGCACTGGTCTCAACTTCAGGCCAAACATTAAAATCTCTCGATTGCTTTTCTCGCTATTTATCACCTGAAGTTACTTAATTAACATAACTTGTCTTTAGCCTTTACAAATAAAGACTGACCAGTTTGTTCTGTTCAGGTGGACGTGAAATCTACGTCAAATTGACCCACCTCAACTCGATGCTGCTGCCCTTCTCCACTTGCACCGTCCATTCACATCGAGCATTTGTTGGGTAGCTCTCCAAGACAATGTGACCCTGAGCCCGCTGAATGACGCCTCCGCACGCTGCCCACAAGAGAACTGTGATTACTTTCACTCAGTGAATTCACATTCTCGTTAATTGTGTGTTTATCACAATGGCACTCAGCATTTTCACTGGTGGACCAGTGATGCCACATGCTGTATAAGAGGGCAGATGACTTTCCAATAACATATGAGATGATGGGCTCCAACCAGCCCCTTCATTAACCATAATTATAAACATCATGCTGGTTTTCATGCTGGCACGTGTGTGTTCCTCAGGAGGACTAAAAAAGCAATGAAAATTGTCCTCACTAATGAAAGGGACCAGAGTGAGGGATGAAATTAGAGTCTGATATTAAATGGTTAAAAGGTTTTACGCTTTTAGAATATTCTAGAATTCACTAGCCTTTTTGTACACGCTGCCCTGCACAGAATTATTATAATCATGCAGCCTATTTGATTTGATTTGAGTTTAAACAGGTCGTGCAGAACAAGAGAAGCTGCACAATGGCTCCAAGCCTTCTCTTAGCAGAATGGCAGTCAACCTATGGGCCACGGGAGTGAATAATCTTGTTTTCTTTCCTTTATTACCAGTACTTATTTGATTTGAATCATTTAGGTCTGATAGCTGCTGAGGCACCATCCTGATAATTCATTTTTTTTTTATGATAACAAAACAAGACTTCTGTGGCTGTTGCTTGGCAGAAATCAAACAAAAAAGCATTGTCGCCACCAAGTGTCCTCACGGTGTATTACAAATGTGGATGCAGATCCATTGTTCTGTAAATTAATTTTGTTTCCTTTTAGATATAGATAATAAAGAGCTGTATTTGTAGGTGATGGATTATGTTTTTGAAACATACAGCAAAATTGCTGCACATATAAATAAAGCCTAACAATACATAAAGTCACTTTAAGCTGTCACATGTAGTTAGTCTTTAAGAAGCCTTTAGGATGATTCAGTCATATGATGACTGGCCAGTAAGAACTTCATTTGCAAATGTCATCTAAAAACAAAGACTAGCATTCAGCCACAGCGATGTATCGATCATATGCAAAAACACATCAGTGCTTGGGGAATGTTGCAGTGCAGCTGATCAATTCTTCATAAGGATAAGGAAGCATGGTGCATGGTATCCATGTTTTCTCCTGTCAGCATTGAAATTCAAGATTATTCTTCTACTTCTGTGGTGAGATAAGTCCTTACAGCAAAAGCGCATTACAGCAATATAACTCACTTTTACAGTCCCCTCCACTCCAGCCTTGGCGACACTCAGTGCAGTACTTCCCATTGACAAAGAAATCATCGTTGGCCTTCCACGTTCCATTGTGGCAGGTTTTACAGTTCTCAAACAGACTGCAGCCTGGCAAGGACAAAGTGTCATAATAATATCAATACGATTTTTAAATCAATTTGACTCTCTTAGTCGCTGACTAGTGTAACCCCTTAGTGATTTTACATGGTATGGTAGGTATGGTAGGTTTTATTCTAGGACATATGACTTCATAGACAGACGGTTAGGTATTTTAAGCCTCTGAGAGCACCAGCTGCTTGTTTGGAATAAACTGTAGAAGTGGAACTGGGTGGGCACCATGAGCAGCAAGACAAAAATAAGCTCCTGGCAGGTTATTACAGATAAAAGAACTTCTATAAGCAGCAATGAAAGTGTACCTGGGTGAATGATACAGGGGTCACACTGATCCCGAGCATTGCGGCAGCAGGGAACAGTGTAGCCCACCCTCGACCCTTTTGAAGGACACTGACACTGGATCAGGTGGTACTCACAACACGGACGACACATGACGCTCCACTCGGAGCTCGGACAGTTGTCTCCTGTCGGAACTGTGGAACCAAAACAAAGGACAGTGGCATCAAACTCAATACGCACCTAGTTCTAATACTTAAACTTAGATATTTCTATCTATTTCTATATCTATCTATAAAAAACTGAATGACCAATTTAGCCCTGCAGCACATTTCTGTTTCTGCATGTGGTCATAGAACTGCAGCGAGGAGGGCCGAGGTACAAATAGGTCCCTTTAGCATATTTTCCGGTTCTGTGGCGATGCAGATCAGACTCTCTCTTCCAACACATGTACAACATTTCATGAGGACTGGACTAACTGCTGAGGTGTGAAATCTGTCTTGGCAGGTGATTCAGTGGCAGGTGATGCTATCAAGCTCAAACGGGACTGTACACTGCCTGCAAACCAAATCTCAGACCTGATGCCTTGACCTCAAATCTCATACCTTGTGAGCTCTGACCCAGAATCATGCACCGCGTTGAGCAGCTTGGCAAGCGGCGACGGTTTCAAATATGTCCCAAAATCCCACTGAAGATGGCAGGTTCTTTTTTTTTTTTTTTCACAAACCCATTTGGAATACTAGATATGTCGATGAATGTTTGAACTGTTTTATGTTATTGTTCTCTCAAACACCAGACATATACAACAAAGCAGTGGAAAAGTGGGCTCAGGATGAAATTCACAAGGGCCTACAGCCTTCATCATAGGTGTAATCCTGCACATCAATAGTTATGGATTTCTGTGCTAAATGAAATGTAAAAGCCCCCCAGATATGGAACCCTTGCTAATATGCCCAATATCTGCATTATTTGCCAATGAAAACAGCTGTGTACAAGCCAGAGCAGGAGAGGTTATGTGTGGCTCTTATTTCAGTGAGGCACATAGAGTCCTTAGCAGCAGAGGTGACTCACCGTCATGAGATAACTCCACTGTTAGTCAGAAATTAAGTCAACAGTCCACGACATTTTCACAAAGAAGAGGCAATGAGATGGAAAGACTCTTCGGTATTGTGTACAGTAAGAACATTCACCAAACGCTGCAAATGTCTTCTACTTACCATGTGGCCACGGTGTTACACAAACACAGAGATTGAGGAGGAGGTAGTAGAGTTTGGGGCTCAGAAGAGTGAGCATGGGCACTTTCCATGCCTGGAAAGTGAGCATTTTGGCTGCCAAGCCCACAGCAGTAAACTTCCAGAGAAGTTCCAAGAAGGTAGCACTAACTCAGTGTTATCTACAGATCTTCCTGTCTGCTCAAAAATATGACGTAGCAGCGAATGATGTATTCTCCCATCTCAGCGTAATGGGCAGAGATCCTTAACCCATTCCTTCCATCATGCATCCCTTTGTGAAAGCTTGTGTTTGCTCTCAAATTGTTCAGCTCGAATCAGTGCCGGGTATGCAACTAGTTCCTGTTTCTCTGCTCTTGTTGCGAGTCCAGAATGAGTGCTGTCTGCTGAATAGCAACAGGGGAAAAACACTTGCTGGCGAAGGGAGTGGAAAGTGCATTTGAGGGAAATAAAGACATGCTAATGAGGAAAACAGCGAGGCGAGATGAAAGAAGTCCAGAGAAAACAAATTCCATCTGTCAGTTTGCTGAGAGAGGTTTCAGGAAAAGAAGTGAAGTGAATGTCTCCCAAGCTTCCAGTTAGATTTTCAAAGTCATTCTTTTTTTCCCCCCCCAAAAATGGCAAAAGTCATGTGAAAAAAATCCACGTGCAGGTGCATCAAGCCAAATGTGTTTACTGATGCTTCATCATACACCAGCTGTCATGCCAGACACGGCCATTTCGTAACTTTTTAAAAGACAGATAACAGATGTCGCCTCCATGAAATGTTTATGATCTCAGTCTCCGTAGATGTGCCAGGAGCAATGAGGCCGACAGGATCGTCACAGCCCATTTCATGCCCAAGGTTTCTTTTCCATTACCTAAGCCTTTACTTAGGAGTTTCCATGTTTTGATATCTGTTCTCATCTTCTCCATTACAGCAGATTGTAAGCAGACAGCTTGTGACTGATAATACTACATATACATTTATAAAGACTGGTGTCTTTTACTTTTTTGGATATTTTACTTTGTGTGACATTTTTTAATATTACCAAGATGACGGTTAAATCATTCTTTGATTGTACATAGCATATTAATTGTGATCTACATTATATTGATCTGACATATCTTAAATATAATCAGTGTGTGGTGATAACATTGCAATGACAATTCAAAAGAATCTCTATGAGTTTAGACAATTTCTCCCACCTCTTACGATAGATAAACCATTTACCTGCTGAATTAGTTGAAAAATTGTCACCAGCAGGGCTGTTTTTATTAGCTCATGAACAGTTGATGCTTTGGAGATAAATGTCTTTACAGGATAGTGACAACATCTTAATTTTCTTGTTGATGCACCCCAGGCCTTCAGCAATAACAAAGGCTTTAGTGTTTTCTTTTAAAGCTGCACTTATGCTCGTATATTTTTACCATTAGAGGGCAGAAGATCTCTATGATAAATTGATGGTGACAAATCATTCGCCTTAACACAACCCTGCTATGATGAGGCTATTATATTAGTAAAGAATTGCCTATTGGTAAATTTAGCAGACGCAGAACAGCAAAAAGTCAATAGTCATTCACAGAGTCATTAGTTTGCTAGATGTTCACAAGCTTTTCTTGATCTGTATGATTGATGCTGGGAGGCTGATGTGAAAACCTGTCCAGCTTGACTGAGTGTGGGCTAATATGCGAGACTGAAAGCTGTAATTTGTGCTAAAAGCTGCCCATATAAAGTCCACATGCTCAAGTGCACAAGTCAACATCAATTATGTTTCATCCTGAACATACAGATCAGGTGCGAATCAAAAACTATGATTACATTTTGAATCGCACTGAAGAACACATATGTGGGCAAACCAGGTGGGTACCCATCTACCCATCTACCCATCTACCCATTTGTTTCTTTGGTTGTTTCTTTTTTTCTGTGATACAGAATCTGTGTTGTGTGGTGAAAAGGGTTGCTCATGGATGCCCACAGTGTCTTTCGGTTTTACGGCCTTTTGTTTCAGTCTGATCATTCTCATCAGCATCATTTTAGCACAACGCTCTGATAAGCCCAGTGTATTCTCCCTGCCTGGCACATAAGGACAGACAGTTAGGCAAAGTTAGCGACTTTAGCAGTGAGAGCTGGTGGTGACCAAAATAGAGCTGGAAGGATACATATTACACATTAACAACTGTGTTTACAGCTTATTTTGTTGCCCTTAAGCGGCAAAGACGTCAATTAATTTAATCATACTGAGGACATTAAACTACATGAAACAATGTAACTAGCGGAGGTATTGAGAAACATAAAGTGTGCAACCCTCATGGCATGACAAGAGTGTGTTCCCACGTACAGAGAGATTTTAACTGAAAACACCCCAGCAGTAATTAACTCTGGCATCAACAAAGTGACAAGCACATTTTGACCACCACTTTGAGCTGACACACATAAAGAAACATGAGTGACTACTTATGATACTTGCAGCCTTTGAACTGTCAGTCATCGTTGAAGATTTCGCCTCGTCCTGTCACGCTGAACCTGACCCAGCCAGAGATGAGAGAGAGAGATGAGGGGTGGGGGATTATGTATTCCACATTATGACACAGTTATAAAACTTTCATTGGTGTCACAAGGCCAAATTCACTGTTGAAATGAGTTCTTGACATCAGAGACCAGTGTTTTTCGGTTCGTGTAATTACCCATGGTGCTCTTTCAGCTATTTTTAGCCGCCCCATTGCTCAGAGAAATATTCCATTTGGAGCCCAGAGACTCTCATCCCGCTCGGCTTCAGCATCCACTGACCTTCCTCACCTCCATCCAGTGTTGACAATAACCACGCCACCCACATTAGCGACAGTGACACACGGAGGGCGCCGCTCACTGAAACACATCTTATCACCTTAATTGAGGCCCCAGAAGTAGCAAGAATTATGAAGACAGATAGATATTAACTGTGGGTGTATTTAGCAATCTGGACTACCAAGACAGATAGAATTAGACACAGTGGCTGCGTCTTTACACAAAAGAATAATAAGAAAAAACATTTTTCTATGAAAAATAAAATAAAAATTAGCATTTTACTAAAATGGTTAAATACTTAATACTTAAACAATGATATTGAATATATTCCTATTATTAGCAGTTTTCTGGCTCACAGCGTAATCTCCAACAATGTACTAGCTTTAGTACCAGTGACCTACAAATAGGATGATTTCCATACAGTAACTTCTGTCTGTATAAGTATGTCTAGTCATTTTGTTAATTCATTATGTATTTATTTCAGCAGGTGTAAGAACATTCACCTTCCTTAACACTCTGAATAATGAATCATTCCTTTGTACATCAATATACATTACACTCAGTGAGGGAGCTGTTCAGACATGAACATATGCACATTTGCATTTCTGGCCACCTGCTCCTTGTGTGAGGCAGTGGTCAGCATGTGGAGATACTTGGTAATGTTGCGCTCCAAGCTGTCCTCTCAACAGTATTGACCTTTGAAGGCAGGCGGCGGCTCGTGTCAACGTTTTGCTTGAAGCGTGCAAAAAACCACACGACCGCCAGCTTCATTAACTTCTCAGGCACATCGGAGATGAGCACAGGCAGAACGGAGTTAAGATGGTTTAATGGCTTGAATATTTTCCTCATAAGATAGATAAAAAGGTGGGGAAGCTCAGACTTTGCTCCATTTGTTTTGGTTCTGTTATCATGAGATTACAGTTGAAAATATATAACTGATAAATCAAACTCTCTACTTTTAAACTGCAAAATATCACATTGTCATACGGTCATATACACCAATAGGAAAACTTGAGAGCAGTTGACTTGTACACCATCTTTAATGTTTTACTTCAAATAAGCTCACTGGTTCTGTTTTAGTTCAACAGCAACTTAAATGTTACATTTTAGAAAGCTGGTTTTGAATGCAGACAATGGTTTACTTAAAGACGTTCAGGCTGGTAAAGAGATACCTGATATGTAACACCATAAGCCAAGAGAGAATGACAAGTGTGAACAAAGACTCCTCGTGGCACAATGTACACCTGTGACGTGTACAAGATACTGACACATGTAAAAGTAGGAACATGTGAAACATGAGACCTATAAAGAAATATTCTAGCAATGTTATTTTTCACCGCACTTTTGTTTTGAAATGCAAATATATCTTCATAGATCTCATGTCACTGCCGATGTTACAATCTGACTGAGCTCAGAAACACAATGTGCTCTAGGTAGATAAATAATATACAAGTTAAAATGCTAAAGGAGTGTTATGTTTGGGGATAAAAGCCCATTGTACGTTAGTCCCACTGACACAGGGTTTCTGATTGCTGTGCCTGTTGTGTCCTCTATAAACTACAGGATATTACTGATCCCGTTGTCTTGGCTTTGCTCATATTTGAGAAAGCAGACAGGTTCCTCGCCAGAGGTTTCCCTAAAAACATTAACAAAATAGTGATATACATTCATAAAAATGGCAGGTAGGTGTAAAAAAGTCTCTATTTCTGCTGTGATCCTCGATCTGAGTTAATATACCCTCCCTGTGACTAAAAACATGATTTTCTTTCCTTCATTTGCTGAAGAGATCACAAAAGACACATTGTAATTAATTTCATTTAAAAAATAATTGTAAAAAAAGGCCCCAAATGAATGTGAATAGCTTTAAATAAAATATATGTACAAAGTTACTTCAAGCCTCAAGTCAAACCATATAAAATCACAAGACTGTTAAACCTAAACTAAAACCATGATTCCATGTGTGTATCACTTCCATCATATTCTAAATCTGACATTATTTCACATTCTCACGCAGCATGATAAAAGCTGATTATTTCTCAGCCCTGTAGTAATGGCTACACTCCCATGTTACCTTTCTCCCCTGACAGCAGTTTTTCCTTGGCTGAGTCCTGAGGGTCTTTGTGGGGAATCTTCTTCATTTCGAGACTTTTGACCCAAGTGTAGGCTGACGAGCCACCTAGAACCATCATGTTACTGGTCCACCACAGCAAGCTTTTGCTGGAAGAGTTATACACCACCGCAATAACAGTCTGCGCGCAGGCCTTCGCTGTGCCTGAGACGTTGTGTGTGAGCGGACTGGTGAACTTAATCTGGAGGCCCGTGACGTAGCCGATGGCGAAACCAAACACCCCTCCGAGTGTCATCATGGCCCAGAACCTGAGGTCAGAGAGACGGGTGAAGCTGGCGATGTTGCCCAATTCTCCAAACACAATAATGAGCGGGAGGAAGAGGATGCAGGCGTTAATGTTGTTGTAGTAGGACAGCTTCCAGATGTTCCCGTCTACTGCCGGCATCACCTTCTTGGTGTAGATGGCGTTCAGGGAGACAAAAGCGCTGGCCAACACCCCAAAGAAGACACCTGACCAGGACAGGGACCCGGCCAAGCCTTCCTGGTCCACACCGAGCCAGAAACCACCTGGACACATTTAGGACAGAGATATCATGATACACAATGGAGCATTTGTAACACTAGAACAGCCAAACTGCAGGCAGCTTACTTTCAGCAGTGAAATATCCTAATTTGTTATATTTCTTTATTGATTCTTTGTTTAATCTTTTCTGCCAGGAATGAAAATGTTGATTGAAACCAGGACTGTAAAAATGATCTTTGTTTCCAAAGAGATTTGTGAGCTAAATGTTGAGTTTGGCAGGAAATAGTGTTCCTAGAGCCACATTTCATCTATATCAGTGCAAAATGAATAGAGGAAAGAGGAACGCTGTTATAAACTGAAAATGGCAATTTCATACAAATGGTGATGGATTTTGGTTTAATTTCTGTCCAGGAATTATTCTATTACGTGAGTAGGTTTGAATTGAGTCAATGACCAAAATTTGCAAATGGTTTGGGGCCCTCATCTCTAATCAAAGATCATATATTCTGCTCATTTTGAGGTCATGCTGCAATAAAAAGGGCATTTTGCATAATATGGGACCTTAAAAGGGACACTTTAATTCTACAGCATACAGTAATATTTTAGATGGCAATGCCCTAACTGATGTCAAAATTTGGGGAAAGTCTTTTTCTATTTCAAGAACAGTGACGGTGAGCTCAAAGTCAGGTCCATAACAAAACAAACTGTTCTCAGAGTTTGATGTGGAAGAAATTATGATCCCTGCCCTACTCTAACTCGTTTACGCTCATGTGACTGATGCAGCCTGGTTGCAAAATCTTGCAGAAAGGCTTCCCTAAAAGTGGAGCGTATTTATGACGGCAGATTCATGCTCACAGTTTTGCAATGAGGTGCTCAAGTGTATTAAGATGTTGGTTCATGCACTGTATATGAGTGCAGATTGTATTTTTAACCTGCATCAGATGCTGTCAGAAGTTTAAACAGTTCATTTGTTAATCAAGGAGGAGGTCACCATACCTAATATGACCCCACAGCAGAGTATGGCATGGAAGGATGTGGTCTGCTTCAGGATAAAGTAAGACAGCAGCACGTTGAAAACTGTGCTGAGTGAGCGGCCGACCGTGTAGAAAGCCACTCCGACATATTTCAGGCACAGGTTGTTGAAGGTGATCATGCCGATGAACACGACGGACAGCGGCAGCACCTCCCGGGACGTCTTCACGTCGAATCTGACCGACGGGAAGTCGATGAGTCCCGGACACAGTCTGGACAGCAGCTGCATGAGCCAGCAGAGCCCCACGGTCACCACACACTGGTAGAAAGTGACGAACAACGGCGCGTCCAGTTCCCGGTTGTCCAGCAGGTAATTATTAAGGAACACCATTGTTATTGAAACAAACCAGTACAGGACAACCACGGCTGCTATCCGGACAGCTCGGAGTATGAAAGGGTCTCCATGTTCGTCCTGGTCCATCGTTTCCGAGCCGGCCAGAGCCATCCTTAAAATACTGGACCGCTTCAGCTGGGTCCTGTTCATGGTTACAGAGAAATAAAGGACAACCTGGGTCAAAACTGGGGCATTTAAACGTGCTAATGTGTGGCTACAGCCCGGCAGCGGTAGTAATTACACGGTCCAAACATGACGATTGAGTTCCGCCAGCGGCAACAACAGTGCGGCTTCCGATCTAAGTTTTTCAGAATAAAAGCCCATGTACACAAATATATGCCTGACCATAAACCTGGTATGCACAAAAGAAATTGCAAGAGTAGTCCCACAGCTAAATGCAACTTGTTATTCTTATTCTTGATATAATTGATAAACAAAACGTCTGTATGGACTGTTAAGTCTGTCTACCATTAGCCTATAGTGAAACATAACTATATAGTGCAAGACGAACTGGCAATTATAAGTCAAAACTTTTCTTGCTGTTTGCTTTATTACTCAAACATTTAGACAGAGAGCAAAATACTTGCATGCATAAATAACATGGTGTGTAATTGTTAGAAAGCCATATTTACTATTACTGTATTGACTTGCAATCCTGGATTGATTTACAATAGTTGTACTCATTTGTATGATGTATGTGCAGCATCTGTTGTGCATTTCTCTATGGAAAAAATATCTTTAATTAAAAAAACTTTTAATTAATTATGTGCCTTTTTATAATTAGACATGAATAGTAAATGCTGAAGATTGTAAATAGCACTTTGACTTATTCATTTCAAACTAATTTAGGTGGGTGAACCACTTCATGTGTGTAGACCTTAAACAAAAACGATAGATAATGCTGTTTTAAAATTCCTCACTTTTATTTTGAAGGCAGATGCCCAGGACGGAAGTCTCGTTGAATTTGACTACTTCCGTGTTTGAATCGAGATTTTATTTATTTATTATTATTTAAAGATATATTGTCACTGAGTAAATGTATCCAGATTAAAATGCTGTTCGTAATATTCACGATTCTTTCTAAAACAATTTCTGAGCTCTCCTTAACCAAACTAGTAGCTTGCACTACATTGCGCGGAATAGTTTAACTGCCTCATTTCCAACTTCATCAGGTAACTAATCCATTATTGTTTTCAACGTCACTAAAACTATCAGCTGACCACAGAAGTGTTATGTTATGCATTGTCAAAAAGCCTTTCTTACCTTCAACTGTTGGAGATTGCTCTGTGTTTGATTATTCCAACATGGAGATACAAGGAAGTCAGGGCTGTCTGTGGTTTGTCCTGTCCCACCCCTCCCATGAGGCAACGGAACAGGTGGCTTTATCATACACCTGTATTTCCTGGTCTACACAGGACAGCGTGCGGGACAAAAACACGAGAGAATATTATAATACAATGCATGAATAGTACGGTAATAATAATAATATGATAAAGGGCCTTGATAGCTAGCCATGTGGAGTCCCACCTGGAGGGTGTGAGGGCAGTAAAATCATTATGGCCTGATCATCTTGTTTTTAAATTTTAACTTATAAACCTGTCAAAAAGTAGTCCGTTTATTTATCTTTATGTAAATATAATTGACTACCCGAGGAGGTGTCCGAGGATCCCAGTCTGAACTCTGGCTCATTAAAAACAGGAACATGTCCTTCGTCTTGCTTTGCTTTAACCCCTTACTGCCTGAATTTATTTACAATTATATAAAAAAATTAATTATTTGTGTTTTTGCATTCAAGCAGATGCTAAATTAAGTGGAGATTGTTAATTTGAATATAGCATAGCATAGACTAGTACAATATAATAATAGTATGATATAATATATATGTATACATGCATAGGATATATATATATATTTATGTATGTGTGTATGTATCTATGTATATATAATGTATACATAGATGATGCATCAACCAGCATTAGTGGGATACAGAGGCCACCCCAGCTGCATCAAGACCGGAAGAGGTTTGAGGCGAATTTGCGACAACAGGCAACAAGGGGTTAAAACTTGACCAGAAAAATCCAGTCACTCATTTAAAAAAAAGCAAACAGTAGATGTTAGAACAGTAAAGAGCCAGAATAGGAGTGAAGAACAGGAGATCTAACAAGAATGAAGATTTGAATGGGAGTCAGTGGTGTGTGGTAGTCAAACAGGTCTTTCAGATCCTGCAGTCACGAAACACTCAGGAAGAACAACCAGGACCCCTGCAATATCAGTGAAGCCTAATACGTGTTACATATTTAGACATAATCTCACTTCCGCTGGTTTTATTTTAAAGATGGTAAGAAGACATTTGACGATGAGGATATTGTATAAAAAAGCTCTAATCAATTCAAGAAAAACAAAAACTTCTAAAAAAGTGAGACGAAAAGTAAATCTATACTGAAAGTAACCAGGTTAAAGTCACTTACAGGACTGGTTAGTTGACTATATATATATTGGGATGTGGTGGATGATGCTTCAGAGGCACAATTACTTACTTCTGCTTACTTTCTTCAGTCATCTATTGAATTACTTCATCTTAAATGATGTAAAGCTCAATGACATCTTCACTGAACTCCCTCTTCTCACAAATCCAAGTTACTTCTCGAGACAGTATCCTGGTTCAAGTTTTATATACTGTGCATGAGCAACAGTGGACACATTAATATATTATTACTGTACTAAAGCCTCAAGACAGTAGATGGCAGCAAATCACTTTCGATTATGTGGCGGGCTGCTGGGTTATTAAAACACACCTAACTCAAGCAGAGTCATTGTGTGGTTGCACAGTGACGATCAGCTTCATTTGGTAATGAAACAATACGGGCAAACTAAAACACCTCAGACTACTGCCTGCCCTTTTCAGACGCCTCAGATAAAACATGCCATGATCACCTGCAACATGGTCAAAATGTGGCAGTCGGTCTTTCAGTAAAAGCTCATCCGTGTTTTATAGCACCATTCCTCGGATCTCTTCAATGAATACCGTCTGTGAGGCTTTATGGTTAATAATATATGTCACAGTGTGGACGGAGAGAGGTGCAGTAAAAGCTCCGCCTTTGGATTCAAACCAGGGATGTTGTGATAAACAGCATTTTAGACCAGTTATCCCAGAGGACACCCAAGTTTAGAATACCTCCTCAGGCCTTACTACAAAACCATCTCCACCAATCCATTTTATCAGCTGCCTCTGTTTAGTGCTTTAAAGGCACTGCCTGAAAAGGACATTTTATAGGTTTTGGTGGCCATGCTTGCTCCTCTTCTTCTTCCCCTGATTATCTGATTGGATGCTTGGTGGTTTAGTTTTTGTACACGTTGATTTTCACTTGTTTTCCATCTGTTTACTGATTGCAGGCCTACACTCTTGAAGATGGCGAATTCTTGAAAAAGGGAATGGTAAAATACATTTGACTTTCACTTCACTTTCTTCTTGTGTTGAACCCTGTGTCTCCCCCTGTTGTGATCATTCTCCTGCCGCACAGTTGCACGCTTGCTCAGTTGCTGGAAAATTGCTGTAAGTGAATGTTGTCCGTTGGTGTTATATTTTCTGCTACAGTACACAGCAAGTCACTTTGCTGGTGCACCAGTGTCAGCCGCTGAGTTGGTAAGCTATGCCCATGGACTCATACATGCTCTCAGCAAGGATTTTAAACTCCATCTTCCTCCAAGAAGACAGAGGCAGTATTTGTGCAGCCTGACTCAGCCTATATTACACATCCATCAGGGGGGGGTGTATGACCCCTCGTTGTGCTCCCTTTTAATCAGACCTCGGGAAGGGGAGGAATGCCGTGCTGGAGCCTAAGTTTGCTATTCACGAGACGGTGTGCCCCCCCGACCCCTGTCAGCTAGGGAGATTTCCACACTTTATTAGCAGGAGCAAAACTGATGGAAGATGCCGCTGGTGGTATCTTGGGTCACGGAGGCTCTGGAGCATCTCCAGGGTGCATTAGTGTATTTCCACCTAATATTTCAGCGAAACACTCATGTCAGATATAGGAAACAGGCAATTGTCCATCTTTATTTTCCATTTTGAATTGAATGGAATAGCTACGCTGGATGAATACAACGCAGACAGCGAAGCCCAGAGGCTTGTGCTTCAGTTACTCAGTTATTCAAAAACAGAATTTGAACTGATAAAAATTTCAAATAATATTTTTTTTTCTTTGTGGTAGTGTACCTATTTCCCACCTCAATTTTATCGTCCAGTCTTTGTGCATGGTCAGTTTTAGGTTACACTTCTTTTCACTTCCTCTGCTGTGTTGTAAAGACCATCAGGTAAGCATCTACCAAAATTAGTTCACATATCCTTCAGGTTTCACCTTCTCCTACAGTAAGTGATGTATGCTTGCATTCCATTTAATTTAATGTGAAAACATTGCTGTTTAATCTTTGTTTCTCTCTTTGTCTCTCCTACAAGATTTGGTAGAAAGTCTGTTGCAATGCTACAGTTGTCAGTCAGCCAACTCAAATCAACTACTGGATGACGCAGTTACTGAAAAGCAAGTGAAATACCACCACATAGTACACACTGAACCCCTCTACAGACCAGTGATTGGCATTTGTGCCTTCTCAGCCTCACCTAAACTGGAACATACCATCTGTTCAGGAAAGTGCAGGGGTGAGATAAGCAGGTGCAAACATGCCAAGACCACAAATTTAAAAAAACTGTATCTAATAAATGTATTGTTTTGAGTGCACATGACCATCTTGGATAGAATGCCATCTGCTGTAGAACCATTTTACTCATCTTTCAACCAATGCCAAACCTGCAATGATGCACACCTGTGTCCACCCTCACTGAATTAGATGGCGTGCAACAACATCACAAGCATCCAATCATCCCCTGTAATTCTGATAAGTCAACAGATCAAAACTCTGTAGAACAACAAATAAAAAAAACTACACAACGGAAACAAGCTTTGTATTCTATTATTCGTAAAAGTTGGCTTATGAATGATTAATTGGTGCTGTGCAGAGCAAAAAGAAACGTCAAGGAAGCAGCCTTTTCCCAGACCAAAGACAATAGACCTTTTTTTACAACAGCCATGGGTTTTTATTATTAATGACACCACTATCATTAAATGAGGCCGTTGTGGATACAGTTTCAGTACCACTGCATGGCTATCCCGATGCTCATGTTGTGCTGGTCTATAGGTAATTGCTGTTCATAATGAATCTTCCAGCAAGTGGGTGGATAGATATTAGGCCAGCGAGGGTGAGCTGTGCTGTACAGTCCACAGGGCAGCTTAATTTCAAACACATATAATCCTCCCTGGTGGACCAAAGCAGGTTTCCTTGCCATGCTGCTTTTACTACTTTGATCTCCCAGTGGTTGTAACAACGTCTGCTTTCTCCTCGTCTACAGAAAAGAAAGAGCACAAGGTCGTCCTCAAGAATGTTTTCCTTCCAATTGGAGTGGTATAATTGGCTTGAAAGAAAGAAATAGATGGACGGACAAAACACATAAATAGCCTACCTATCAGTGAGTTTTAAACTGCCCTGTTATGTGTGTTCTATGGGGCTGATGCAGTTATTACGCTGCAGAATACAGCAGCACATGTAATTGTCTTTTCTGTCATTCACCAACTGAATCAGTACAAATCTTAATTCTCACCAATCTAAACAAAAAAAACAAACAATTAGTTATTTATTCATTTTCTAAATCTGAAGACACTGCCCTTCGTACTTCAAACCAATGTTATGTGTCTTTTTAATGATAAACAACTATCAGACAACCATTTAATAGTTGTAGTTCATTACTCCTCTCTTGGTTCTGGTTTGCTAAATTAGCAATTAGTTAGCATACAGGCTGTTAAAGATGAATGTCTTTTACTGTGCTAAAAATTAACACCCATTACTTTTAGGTCTGTGGTGACTGATATAATTTCCCCCCCAATCATATCTATTTATGACATAAAAAAGATAATTAATGTCAACCATTCCTGTTGCTTTTCATGAGACTGTCAAGCTTTACATCGACAGTTTGTTCTTGCCTGTTGCACTGACTGAACATCAGATTGGATTTTTCTTCCCTTTCTCACATTAAATAAATATATTAATTGTCTTTTCGCCATCCATAAGCATCCACAAGAGGACGGAATTTATCAATCCCTCATTTGGGACATTTAAGTTGCTAAAGTGTGTGCATGATGCTACTGTTTGTCTGGATTTCTTCACCACTGTTGCTTCCTTTCACTGCGCCTGGAGCCACTCCCTGTTAGAATTGAAGTGAAAGGCATTTAATTGAGGGGACACTACTTTGGCCACCACCATAAAACATCCCATCCTTGTTAGACGTTTAGAGCCAAGAAAGGCGGACATCCTCCTGACGAACTAAGACCATAAAACATGAATGAGCTATCCCCTCAGAATTAAATAGCGCCACAGAGCTATTAAGAACGCCTTTAACTATTCAGTATAAGCTGACCATCGTCCTACCAGCTCTGCAACATAAAATACAGCGGCAGTATATATGCAGATGACCTATTTGTCACCGTCAGACGGACGTGTTTGGCTTTGTTCGGTAGGCAGGCAGACTCCAAACCCCTGTCATCACAGTCTGATGACTCATCCTCGTTATACTGTGGAGCAGCATCATGACAATGGAGCTGCCATTTTGTTAAGTTAGGCTTTCTGTCCATCCAGTCCTTCGTTTATTCCCATTCATTCCTGTGAACCAACATGTGCAATATTGCTTCTGTACACACCACATAGCATGTGCAATACCTACTCAGAGCATTACTATTTTCACGTGTTTAAATAGAGTGCTTTTACTACTGTTTTTTTTTATTCATTATGTGTATTTTATTCTGATATGTATATAGGTTCCTTTTTTTGGTGCTCTCTTTTATTCTGCGAGAATAAAAGTAAAGAATTCCAATGTACCTGTTCTTATTTGTGCAAACAGCAATAAACTCTTTTCTATTCATTCATGGGGAGGCCAGGGGTTTATTCCAGCTCAGTTAAATTACTATGGAAGCAGCATAACACTGACACAAACACATTAACACTCAAAGGCAATTCACAGTTGTGCTTTCACCTGGACTGCATGTTTTTGGAGCGGCGAAGGAAAGTGATGCAAAGCCACATGAACAAAGAGGTAAAATGGGAAATCCACATAGAAAGGCTTGGTTGGGTTTTCTCAGAGAACCTTTATTTTCTCTGTGCTGTTTTAAGTGCTTGTTGTAAACTCACGTTTGCTGTGGGGGGATAGAAACTGGCACATCCTGCGAAGCTATTTGAAATACACTTAACACTGTGCATGATGCTATGATGAGTGATATTATCTGATTGATATACTCCGTCCATTATCTATATCTCCTTTTCCTTTGCAGGACACAGCTCACAGTGGTCGCTTAAGAGGGATGAATCCAACTCTGCAGCTCCCCGAAGCTTTGTAGCATCATTGAGCTCATAGTTTTAGTTTTTTGGCGTGTACTTTTACTGTTGTGCTTCACTCTCATAATTAGACAAACTCTTGTATTTTTAAACTCTAAAACCCCTATTTTTACACATTTTCAGTTTGACTTGTAGGTAAAAAAAAAAAAAAAAACACATTTGGAATCAGTTCAGTCGGTTGCCTCTGCTTGCAGCCAAGAACAGGCAGCAATGTAATCCTTCAGGGCAGTTGTGCCAGATCAAAGTACGTCCACTTGTTTTTGTCACTGACAGGCTCAGATTGGTGTTTGAAGTGTTTGACAACATTATGAAAAGGATCCCTACAGATAAAGATGTGTACGATTTTTTTTTTGTTTGTTTAACAGCTATTCAATGCTGCTATGCTATTCGAATCCACCAGACTCCATTGACAAAAACAGCAATTACCTCGCAGAACACAGGAGTGGCTGGTCCATTGCTGCCTCAGTTAGTTTGTGGTATTGTGTGTTACACAAAAATTGGATCTGAAATAATCATTTGAAACAGCAAAGTCACACAATAACACAAACAAACTGATTGAGATGGTGGAAGACCAACAACTCCCAAATAGATTTTTGTCAATGGAGGCTGGTGGATTTGAGATGAGCAATTTCTGGTTAAATACAATAAAGTTTTCTCTAACTACCCGTCATTTCAAACCAAAAATATGTCTAAATAGTCCCTAAATTTGTCTTTGTTCGTTGCTCATTGTCAGCCTTGACCATTTGGGCAGCTATTAGCTAACAAGTTCACCATATCAACTTAAAAGGTGATAACACTGCATTTCAATGCAGTTATTGAATGGATAAATAAATAGAAGCAGTGAGTTATCTTACTGGACAAAAAACTAGTTGCTTTTTGGGAAAAATATTTATTTTTTAAATTTTTCTGCTCAAACATTTATGATTCCAGTTTTGGAGTCGTGGGGCTGAAAAAACAAACTATATATAAATAAACTATATTCCGACAGTTTTGATTCTCTCATTTTTTCTGGTTAGTTCAGCCAATCATTTCCAACAAATTAAGTTAAACTGGCTCACCTCTGAGAATTGAAAACAGCATATAATGTGCAGATGAGTGCACTACAAAGGTCACCAGTAGACTACCGCAGTGAGTGACTCATTGGCTACAACATTGCTAATGAAGCTAAAGTGGTTGTGTACTGCACGCTTGTGTTTCCACTCCGCTGCATGGCTGCCCAAGGGCTTGGTTAATTATCTCCTTTGTTTAAAATTGTTCTCACACCAGCTTAGGATGTGCTGTTAGTGAGGTGAATAACAGTTTGTGCTTGATCAATAATAGGTCTCCTGTGTAGCAGCATAAGACCCACGTCCCCTCCTCGTGTGTTTTTCTTTAATCCTAGAATTATTTGCTGTTTATGTCCTCTGTTTAAATGATTGTTGAAGACTAGTTTCACTTGATAAATAGAAGGGAAAGAATTTTTTTATTTTAATAAATTTTTACCAGTAGATTGGTACTTTTCTATTGATTTCTTTTTTCTTTCAAGGTTAGAATTGGACTGACCGAAGGGCATCGTCTGTGGCCTCTTTGCTGTTTGTGGTCTGGGTGAAGTGCTATATTGAAGGGTTTGTGATTATTAGTGTTGGCCCTCATACCCACACATGACTCTGGAGCAGACAGTGTGTAGTGGGCAGAAATCAGATCATTTATGTTAAAGGTCTGGTTGCAGCACTGTATTGTAGGCATATTGCATGGTAATTTGTGACAGTTATTCAAGGCATCAACGTCAAAAACACAAAACTTGTGTGAAATGTGTCAGTAATAACAAGGATAAGAACATTTCCTTAGTGCGGTGAGAGTGCCAAACACAAACAAACACAATAAGGAGTGGAATGGAATAGAAAAGATTTTTGTAGTGATGGAGTTTCTCCTCATTAACAGACTACTGTTTTATTGCCTTTCCGACTTGAGCTTCCTCCAAAGCCATGTTAATTGCTGTTAATTAACCTGATAACATGAACATGGATGTTGAATGTTTTGCACTTGTGAGTGCATGTAAAGAGATTGTATTCACCACCATCACAACTCTAAAAAATAACATCCCACAGTCTCCATCAGAGTTTTTTCTTTTGTCAGTGACATGTGGCATATGATGCGGATGGCCTCCTTGAGCTTTCTCCTCAGACTGACCACTGGCTTCTGTTCAATGACTCGATGCTGCGATCAGTTTTGGTCTAGTGTTCACAGACAGCCACATCAATGCATGCTTCCAGTATACATTGATCCAGCTGTGTCACTGATGTTTTCCCCACAGTATTTAAAAGGATGTGGTAAGTGTTGTGATAGTTTCCCTGTGCAACTGAAAAAGGGTTATGCTATGCACCACTTTACCCAGCAGTTATGATCAGAACATGAACAGAAAAACCAAAAGCCCTGTAGTGATCAGGAATGGCCTGTGATTTAATGATTTTTGACCCCAAGTGGGCAGAAAGACTCGAAAACAAACAGACTATGTGTGGAGGGCTACTGTAAAAGAAGTCAAAGGCCGTTAAGTAAATCCCCCCTTAATTTGAACTCTTTTAATCGATATCTTCAATACACCTAGGGATCCGTGTTGCTTTACACGGTCTTTTATCCTAAATGGATGGATCCCAAAAGTCATTGAGGTTTTATTTTGTGGGCCTCTGGCATCTGAGGAATCAGCTGTTAAAACTTTGTCACACACATTCAGTTAAAATAAATTTTGAGCATTTAATAAATTTGTTACATCTGTTCTAGAATAATAGCTTCTTGCCAGGGGGCATCGTCCTGCGGCTGATGGGTTTTGTTCAAACACAACAGAATAAGAGTAAATTTGAGTGGACAATTTTGTGACACAAAATTATATATAATTTCATCCTCAAAATAATGACTTTTTTTTTAAGCCAATGTTACATGATTCATAACTTGAATTATAAATGTGTTTATACTTAGCATCCTGCTGGCAATCATTCAGACAGCGTACATCTCATTTTAGAGGCTTCCCAGTTGCAGTTTGGTCAACTTTTGACTTTTGTCTCTTGCATCACCCCATCCCTCAAAATCAGTCACCAGGGAAAAATAACTCACCAGTGTAAGAAGACAGATGATTAAAAAAGTGAGACAGGCTTGTGTGTGCATTCACATTTACAGTGTGTGTGTGTGTGTGTGTGGGTATGTAGTGGAGTGTGATGGGGTCGTTGGAGTGGGCTGGTGAAAAGAAGCTGTATTTTCCATTATCTTGTGGCCAAGGCGGCGTTTCTGCTGACATAGTGAAATATTGATGTGGAATAAATTCCTGTCTAATTAGAGCGGCTGAATTAATCAGGAAGCGTTTAATTAGCAGAGTTTTCTTTTCAGTTGAGGGGAGGTTTTGATCTGAGCCATATGGCTGCTCCCTCTGATGTGGCATGGTTCGCAGGCTTTTAAGTGTGAATTACTTTTGTAGGAGGCTTCAATAAGAATGTGCTTTTTGGTGACATAGGGTAAATTGTGCAATAGACCCGGGCAGTATGGGGTACATGTAATGACATTACTTTGGGTACTTTAAATACTATGTCCCGTTATCTCATCTGGAATTTCTTTTACAGCCACTCATGTAAACTGCAGCAGTTTAATCCACTCCACAGAGGCTTTAATGTTATGTTGTAATGATTTTCTCGTGGGTTATATAACATAGACAAACTAGAGTCTAAAGCTACGCTAGCAGTTTTGCGAGGCTGTACTTACGCTCAGGTGTGCCTGAGCGAACTGCTAACAGCAGCCCCTGATGATGATGATGGCGCTGGATGAAAAGTTAACTAAAATGATTGCAACTCATTCTGGGGGGGGAACATGAGTGTTTGTGCCACATTTTTTGGCAATCCATCCAATAGCTGTAGGAATGTTTCACTAAAAACCACTGATGTCGACCTCATGGTGGTGCTAAAAGCCAGATGGTCATCAAAGTCATGAGGATACACTGTCTGGGAACACCCATTTAAAAAGGCCCAAGCCATAGGGTTGATCAAATAACACAAAAGACAACAAGAACACTGAAATCAAAAGACAAAGACACTAAATAAAAAAAAAAAACCCTAATGGCCACAAAACCAGCAGTCCACAACCCAAGGCTTCCAATGCAAATGGAGACTGGAGCATTTATCCTCTTGCATTTATCCCGTCCACAGCCAGGTGCACCTCATTCAGGACTAATCAGGGCTAATCAGGTGGAGGAGACCTGGCTGGAGCCATAGACAGGAGAGGAAAGAGGACACACAGCACAGGGAACACTTACAGCTAACGGTAGGATGAAATGTGTGAATCTAAATAAACTCACCACAGTTAAGTGATATATCACTCCGTCAAGCAAATATCCAACATAACACCAGCTACTTGTGAATCATATTGCACATTAACATTATCCAAACGCGTGTATGTCCCTTATTGTGCAAACTAACTGTGTCATCGGGCATCTGTGGATTTGATTGATGAGATGGTCAAAAAACAATCTGCCCCACTGTCATCAGCCCATCAATGATGAGCGGGATGAAGGAAATAAAGATGGCAGCGTAGTCAGCGGTGCGGTTTGGTCTTAAGTATTGTTGAAGATGTAAATGCATACAGATGACTGTCTCATAACTGTATCAGCAGGAAGTTCTGGCTGAAATTTGGGATTATTTTCACGCACAGTGAAGCTTATCTGCATGTAAGGGATGATAGTATTGTCACCCCTACATTTATTTACACTGTGTGATAGCTCAGACACCACTGGTGCATTTTTAAATGGAACCTGTGCAGATGGTGCAATATATGTTGCCATTGTATGATAATAGTAGTCATATCTCCCACAGCTGCTATCAATGATTACTGAATTTTCTGTCAATTTAGTTTCAGTCCAACATTTTCACAAATAAAAGGTGCCTGCTGAGTGAGAAACATGCATGGAGGGTTAATTTTTTACTGCCAAAATGATGAACAAAGAAAAGGCCACCATGGTGAGGTAAAGTTGGACATTCATCTCTTGTTTAGTGGCCAATTAGTCCAAAGAAAGTTGCTCACCCATCATGTATGCCTAAAAAGATTTTCTCATCCAGCTCTCCTCATACAACCCATGATGGCATTAGCATATGCAGCTAACATGTGGCTATATGGTGATTTCACCAGCATTCAGACTGAAAACCAAAGGGGACACGTTGTTGGGGGCGTGCCTCTTTCAGGCACCAGTGACTATGATCTACACTCCAGGAAAATTGGTTTTTGTAATAGATTCACAAGTTTCAATGCTTATTATGAACCAAATGCCTCACAAAAGTTTACCTTTACAAAAAAACCAAAACGTCTAATAATAGTTGGATAATAGACCAACCTCCTGCAGCTGACCTCTGACTTCACTGGAGGGAGACAAAAGACAGGGCATTTTCACTACAGGGGTAATTGTATCAGATCGCTGTTATCATACTGGCATCAACCATACACTTCAGAGTTGTGAACTGGTAATGTATGCATATGCAGCTACCTGTTTAGATAACAAGCTCAAAGAGGAGAATTATCACAGCTGCTCAGCTTGCAGGGCAAACATTGCACTGTTTGTTTGTCATTGGGATCTGTCTGTTTGCAGTAGTAGGTCATTACTTTAGGAGCTCAAAAATGTAAGTACATGACCCTTTTACAAAGTTTCCATGGCGGTGTGTAATCCAAGGCCAGAAGTGCTTCAGTTATTCATGTTGATTAGAAAAGGTTTTCGGCTCCCGTATGAAAATTTAGTCTGAAGGATGGGTGAATATTGGCTTTAGCAGCTAACATTTACCAGTTGATTATGTTTGTTTTCTGTACTGCATTTGGGCAGAAGATGATTACACAGCCTGATGCTTTTTTTCCTTTAAATATTCACAAGCCTACAGCAGAGTCAGCATTCACTTAAATCATTTAAACTGAAAAGGTGTATAAATATTTGCATGACTGTAATTAAATTTTGTGTAGCTGTTCGGAAGTCTGCACTCACAGTGGCTGTCAGTATCAAAATGCTTTTTGCTTTAAATTTTTTAAATAAATAAATAAATGAAGCACAAACATCCCACAAGATAAACGGTTTAAGGTGATGCTGATTTAGGATTAAGCAAAAATTCTCAAACTACCTCAAGAAAAGGGAGGATGCCGCGAATATCAAATAGTTAACTTCTTCTTTTCCGTTTCCCACATCATTATATGAGAGTGACTGTAGTAAAGGTATGAACAGTGGGAGCAGCTTTGATATAAAATATCAAAACACAGTTTGAGTATTGGGGATCCATAAAGTACAACTGTTCTACCCAAGGGTGATGTAAACAGAGTTTCTGTCTTTCCGCATCAACCCAAGCACAAAGATGTTCACTAGATAAATCAAATGTGCCACTCAGCCACCTGCCTCAGACAAAATGGCCAGTTTACTCCGCTCTTTGTTATCATCGATGAGCACAGGGAGTCGAGGCGCTGGCTCAAGTGAACTGCCAGGGATCTCTTTTGTTGCCCGGTGAAATGTGACACTGATGACTGAGCAGGGAAAGCGATATCACAGTCTCTTCTATTATCCTGTTTTTTACTTCTTCTGCATTCAGGAAGTGTCACAGAGACAAGATTAGTGGCCACATCTCCCATCTCACCACCATGGCACACTAAAGTCATTGGATTGGTAATGTGTGCGGATCCAAGGAACAGACTGAGAGATTATGGATTTGTATCTAAGTGTGGGAAGCCTAGACTAATGTATCTCAAACTTTTAGATCAAACATGTAAAGTCACTTTTTATGTATATGAGTATAGCTACAGCTATTTTTTCAGTCACTTTCTTATAATTGATTAAAGTACAGACTATATCTCTGCACCATGATCATCATCTAATCTTTCACACACACTAAACGTTAGCTTTTCTTTATTTTTAGTGTGGTGTTATTCTTGGTAAAAAAAAGTCACCTCATCTTGGTTCTGAGTCACACTGTCTGATACATAGTTAGCACCAAATAATTGGGTGTCACTCAAACGCAGGAGGGATTTTTAATGACGTCACGGACGCACAGTATCAATCAATAACACTAGATCCTCACAGCTGCATTGCAGTCTTTCTGTGTTAAGGGGCAGTCAAGAAAAAAACCTTCTTTATTGTCCTGTTCAAATGAAGGTTAAAAATGCAAAGAACCCATCCATTTTGATTGGTTTTCTGAGAAAATCCTCTCACACTCGATGCTAATGATGAGAAAAGTGACCCAGAAATCAATCCAGGAGCAGATACTTGGGTAAGTAACTTGAGTAAGGAGGCTCTTTCTTGGACGCACAAAAGAGAAATGGTGAGCAGCGATGTAATCAAACAAGGTCAGTGAAGGGCCATATATTTCTGGAACAGAATGGAGTCTGTCACTGGTTTACTAATGGGCTCTTGACTGAGAGTGGAGAGGGTGGGGATCCTAGACTGCAAGACTAATTCCTTTTTAACCAGCTGCCAGCAGCTCTGTGTACTTCAGTACAAATCTGCAATCAATTTTGTCATATAGAATGTATTGAATTTTGTCTGTCAGGAGAGCTCTGAGTTGTGAATTTTCTAGTATTCTTCACAAATAAACAGCATATATTTTACTAAGTCTAATAAAGGCACACATGTTTTATGGTGGCCTCGGGGTATAGTAAGAAAAACAGATGCCTAAAACACATTTTATCAGATTATACTAAGAGGGAGCTGAAGTGCACAGATGGAGGACAGTGCAAAATACATTTTAAGAAAAATGCAGTATACTTAATCATTTAAAAACATATATATATGCCATATATAGCCACAGATTTATTGAGGTCTGCCAGCATTTTGGTTTGGTGCATAGACTGAATTAAAGAAGTGGAGGTAGCTTTCACGTTTAAAACGTGAAGCAAACAGATTACATGGAAGTCTATGAGAAAGTGACCCAACTTCTCACCTGATTCATTACCACGGTAAACACTTTCCAAATGAGTTTCTTGTCTCCTTTGCTATTTTCAAGTCGTCTACAATACAACATGTTCATTTTGTAAATTATGGTCCCATTTAGAGTAAAATAGACGATAAAGCAGAATATGCTTTTGGGATAAGGCTGCCTTCTGACTAACCAATCAGAGGTGGTCTTTCACAAAGCCAAAGCAAAGCCAAAGTAGAGGCTTCAAACCGGCAGCCCTCAAACCAATGGGTGATGTCACGATGGCTGCATCCACCTTTTATATACAGTCTGTTTGGAGGTATATGTGAATTTGCAGTGACTATTAAAAGTCTGATGAAATGGTGCGTTCCTTCCTTTTCACAGCTCCTTACAATGTCCTTGTGGATTTGACAAGAACTTGAAGTAGTGTGTGAATGTCATTTTGTAACAGCAGCTGTTACACATTTCAGAGCTTTAATGCACCAAAGCCACTCTCTCCTCATTTTGTTCAAAAAGATAAGAAAATTCATTCAGATGTCAAAAAAAAAATCCATGGTATAGTTTGGAGAGTGGACAGCCTAAATGTATTTGATCTGGGGTGAATGAACTAAATCATTAGTTTTAATTAACTGAAGTTTCTTATCCAGGTCACAATGATAATAACTCATTAGGAGAATATGTAGAGGAGCCTGAGAACAGTTGAAAGTAATATTAGCACCTTTGCATCCAGAGCTGAAAGTTCTCTTCGGTAATTACTCTGGTTAAAACCAACCCAGTATAGTAGCTTTCATCACTTTCCTTGTGGTTTTCTCTTTCCTTCAGGTTGAAAGTCTAGATGAATGTCACCATTGGGTTCAGGACTATCATGGTCTGTTGCCATTGTGAACAGATATTTTTATAGATCTCAACAGACATTTGAAGGTTTTATATTCCACACACTTTGCTGAGTAAAAAGCTTGCAGCTAATCAGGGATTTTATGAGCAGGATTGCTGATAAACTGACCTGTGAAGGCAGCTGTTTACGGTTTCCAGTCCGACCTGAAATGGAGGCAGTAGAGTAGGTTGTCAGTAAGCTACTGTGGGAGCGGTGCCAGTTCAGTAGCTTGTGAAATCAGGCTTGCTATCACCCTGCGTGTGTCCTAGCACCATATTCAACAGTATGCAAACAAGCAACACCCCTTCTATGCATATTTTTATGACACAATCCTGGCAGGCGAAGGCACATAGCACGTCGAAATATGGCCCAGGCCCAGCACAATGCTCCTGGAGAAATTCCAGCAGAGCCAGAATCAATATATTACCAGTTGCAGCTGATCCATGGCCTAATATGAGGTTCATGTTTTTTACTGTTTGAAGTAAATGTGTTGAGATGTAAACCCTTTCCATTGGTAACTATTTGTGTATGCAGTGAAAAAATGATTTCCAATGACATCTAGAGGGCTAACAGACGTAAAAACCAAATATCACCAAAGCTGTGTATTTGTTTTTACTGTTTATCATCCTAAATGTAATGCCTTGGTAAAAATGAATAATAAATGCAGTCTCATGTAGTCAATCTGCCACCAGGTAGTCTGTGGGTGTTAACTCTACCCATTTATGACAATACACTTGTAGACACTTATCATTTTTGTTGGCTTTTACACTGATCACTTATTGCTAGAAGCCCTCACATCAGTATCAGTATAACTTCTATTGATTTGCATCTGGATGTTAGTGTTTCACAGCATCGGCACAACTTCAGTATTAACAACCCTTAACCCCAATTAATTCCTTTCCTTTTATGATTCCGAATCAGGCAGTAATTAGGAAGTAAACATCAACATGATTTTCACTTGAAAAGAGAGTTTGGGGAAAAACCAAACCACTGAAGCACAGGCGCGAGAAAGCGGGTCACAGAATGAAGTTCTGACCACTGAAGCCCAAAATTAAAGCACATGGTGGAACAGTGTGGGAGCAGCTTATTTCATGGGCTAGCAGCAGACAGTTTCAGGACTTCCTACTGACTTGAGATCATACTGTGCATGTGTGTGTGAGTGAGTGAGAGAGAGAGAGAGAGAGAGAGAATGTGTGAGTGTGTGGCAGCAAGCTGTTCAAACCCCCGTTTCCCTACATTTCCATCTGTCACACTCTGCTTGGTTGCTGTGGAAAAAAAGTATATCACTCAACAGCAGTTGCAGAGGATTCACTTGTTATCAGGTTCACACCTGTCCAACAGAATCCTCGAGGTGGAAACTGACCATGGCCATGCAGCAAAGATCAGCTCTGTAAATTACTTCCATTGCTCTGCAGTGCTGTTGTAAATTTGTAACATTAGATTATTCACTTTAGATTATTTTACTAATGTTTTATTGCTTTTCAGCATCACAGGAAAGGGAACAACAATTAATTGGCCATGCAGTACATTTAGTGCCCTTTTGGCTCTGTTGCATTTATTAGATAGGGTTTACCAGAGGTTGTGTATTGTAAGTTTATACAACCTCCCTGACTGTATTCCCAAAACTCTTTCATCCACTGAAAGAATCCTTTTAGGGTGAATAATCCAAGAGAAAGCTGACTGTGCAGCATTTCCAATCAGTCTGTTAAACAAAATGTTTTGTTCATTCAGCGATTGCTTCAACTCAAATTTGTTGACCTTGCAATGCACAAGTAGCGGACATTTTCTGCCTTTCACTTTCACTTTACAATTTCATGTCCAATTTTTCATAATTACTACCTACAGCTTGCCTGTACAAGAAACCGTCAAATGAAAAGAGAACAGACTGAAATTGGCCTCTAGTGTTTAACTGCCTCTGGTGAATATAGGAGAACTGATGAAAAATAAATCAAATAGACAGAGTTGTTAATGCATTATATTTATCGATGTCATACGCTACCTATACCTAGTACATACGTCACCCATTCTGGTTAAAAAAAAAAAAAAGACATGGAAGGTCTTTCATTATGCAAAATAGATAATAATGGGAAAAGATTACTTTTCTGTTATTAAATTAACACACAGATGATGACAAATGATAAGAAAATGTCAATTAATGCACAAAATGTTCATGTGCTTTATAGTCTATAATATGTAAAAGCTCTTGACAAGACAGTCAAGGTTAAGTGCACTCTAAGTTACGATCAAAGTTGTCTATCCATGACAGTTTTTTCATTTTCATACATTCATCCATTCAGAAGTTCATTTTCAAAACAGCTCACACAGAGGCCTGAAATTAAAGTCTTTGACAGAAATTACAACATGCAACACAATTAGATATTTTCCATCAAGCAACACTCCTTGTGATCAAATTAATATATTCTTCAATCAATCATTAACAATGGACAACAAAATACAGCTATATAATATATTTCTGTGTCATTTGTTGATGCTTTATAGAGCATGGATGAATGTATTCTTTTCTCCAAAGATGATTTTACTAGAGATAACAAACCCTGCTGCACTCTGCACCTGCATTTAAAGAACAAAACTTTCTAGGATGCTCTTTTGAAATACTGTAAAAGAGAGACATTTCCTGAAAAAGTTCTTTATCCACTGCATTCTTGTGTGCAAGCCTGTCTGTGCCCATGTAATACCAACAGTAAGTATCTAGACAAAACAGTCATAATGGTACAGCTTTTGTACTGTATTCTTTCTTCCCCAAAGAACCAATAAAGAATTTCATCCACATTCAGAAATTCTGAACACTATAAATAAAAATAAGATGGAAGCAATCAAAAGAAACGTATGGGTGGAAATATTCAAAAAACAAAATAAAAGATTTCAAATATTCAGAACTTCACATTTAGTCCATTCGTTCCTAATGATTAGGCCACGTGTTCTCGTGAGCATCACACTGGACGTTTTCCTTATCAATGCACAGATGGAAAAACTTCCTTGCTTGGTGTATCCATCCCTGGCAGTCCTCTGCACCGATTGCCAGGCAACCAGCATTCATTGCCTCCAGGAGGGACATCTGGTCATATGGCCAGTGACCATATACCTTCCATCTCCAAGCAGAGAAGAATTCCTCAGATGGGTTCTTAAAAGGAGGGTATGCAGGGAGGAATTGGAATCATCACACGTGGCTCAGCTGTAAACAATTTATTCATTCTTTTTGGGGGGAACTAGCCTTTCAAGAAATGAGGCAGTCTGTATTGTAGGGGCTGGTGGCTTGTATGTGGCAGGGGTACCTTCATTGATGCTGGCAGCACACATGGTTATATTGGCGCTCCTCTGACCTGGCACTGTAACAGTGGCAATCTGACCAGTGATGGTCTTCCTGCGTCTCCTCACTTTAGGGAGGCTGAAGCCGGCTTCATCCACATAAATAAATAAGTGATGGGCTTCATCAGCTTCATGCTCTTTTATTCTCGAAGAAATTAGCAAATTCGTAAAGCAAATTATTCCAGTTGCATGAAACTGTATGGTGTCACAAATCCTTATGTGGACACATTGGAGTCTCATCTCCTTTATGACATCAGTTTCTTTACATTGCTTTATTCCAACATAGTTTTGTGTAAGGAATCAATAGTAGCTTGACAGATGTTGATTTCAAATGCCCCCTGAACTGCAATTACTGCTGCTTGGATTTCACGCACGCATTGTTTGCCAAGACCATATCTGCAATGGCAGCCTCTTCTTCAGCACAATGGATCTTTCATCTGCATCTAGTGTGAGCAGAAAGCATGTCCTGTTATGTTATGCTGACACAATGACAGTTGATTAAATGGGATTGAAACTGGATTGATGAGACAACTGCATTACTGTAGACTTAGTTTGTTCTGCCTGCAGGACAACACAGTAAAATTCAACCGCTGTGCACAGTCGTATTCAATTACATTGTGAGTTGCCAAATCTTCCTACTGGAAACGTCTGACAAAAGATGTCACAGTGCTCTGACATAGAGTCAGCTGGACCCTTTGTACAGCCTCTCAAAAGGACGAGCCATAACTGATGGCATGGCCAATAATTGTTCCCGGAATTTCATTTGAAACTCGGGTCTACTCTAACTCTATGTTCTTCTCTTGGCTCATCCGCTACACATGCATCTGAACCCGTCTGTCATAGCCTCTCTCTCTTCTTATGTGCCTTTGGCCTCTTTGATTGATTCTTGCGAACAGAAACACATAGATTACATTGTTTATGAATGGATAAGGACTGAGTTGTGCAAAGGAGCTTCACACAGGTGGATTAGAGACTTCAGTCAGCTGTGATGTAGATGTTTTCCTTTTGTTTAGCACAGTTAATCCAACAGAGTTTGAGGTCTTTCTGTGAGATCTGTGTTAACTGATTTGAAAAAGGGTGTGGCAAATGTATGAAACCAATGAAAAAGCGTTAACAAGTGTTTCTGCTCTAAAGACCTGGCGTACACATGCGTGGACATCACATTCTGGGTTATATTACCATAGTAGTTAATTCTGCTTAGCTGGGGCCGTATGGACATGTATGTGGGCAAAATTGTTGATATTTCATATTGTTTTTTGCACCGTGATTTTCAAAACATGTTCAAAATATGTTTTGTATGTGTTATAAATACATGCAAAAGCAGTCAGGAAAAAAAAACTGCTATGTTCAGGGTGGAAATAAAGAGTTTTGCACAAAGGTGACTTTATTGTGTTTTCTGGAAATTAAGACCGATTGTCCACATATGTGGACATAATGTTTCTCTAAAACTACACCATGTAAAAAGATGATGCTTAGGTTTTATACTTATCAGGGTCCAATAAGCCCAAATAGCAAGGAGAAATAAAAAATGCATATCAAACAAGAGCTCAGGTCTTCAGAGGTTAAAGGGTGATGATGAAGATCAAGTGGATCACAGTTTCTTCGGGCATTGTCTTGAGACAATCTGTATTTCTGCTTCTTTCTACGCCTGTGACAAAGCCATTCATTATTCGTCTTTTTATGCTCCTCACAAAGAAAAACTGTAATTAGCAGAGCAAAGGAGGAGCAAAATAGGGAACACACAAAAAAGGAAATAAAAGTAGGAAAAATGGCATGTAAGTAGGTCTGCTTTTTTTAGCAGGTAATCATTCTTGGGGAAGTTGTGTGGCACTGGGTCGATTGCTGGGCAAACTTCAGCATAAAAAAACATGGTAAGAAGTCCCATGGAGTTTATTCTGTCCAGCCCAATGGGAAATCACACTGCGGTTAACCTGGCCTCTTTCTTAAATCCATTATCTCCATCTTCTCCTTAGATCCAGTGTTGCTGGTGTTTGTTGCTAGTTTTAGACACTTTTTCATGCTATAAAAAACTTTTATTACTGTGAGATGGGAGAAGAGTTTGTCCTGTCCTGAATTTGGACACCTCAGCAAAGTACAACAGCTTTATATGAATTAGAAACAACCCGGTGTTCCTATAGACAATAAAGTGACTGTTAGAGGCCTCAAACTCTGAGGATATGACCGTGCTGCCTGATTTGATCTGTGCTGCCACAATGTAAATGGAAAACGGAGACTAATCCTCCCTCCAAAATCTGACTTTTGTTACAGTTTTTGACACTTCAGGACATCCTCCGGTGAAGGTCTTGTCGCTTTGAGTAAAGTGTGTGTCCTCTGATACAGTCAGCTTAAACCATTTTCACATAAGAGCAATGTAATGTACAATATTGCAGGAGGAGGTGGACTCATGTAATTATGATTGTTTTTGTGTTGGTATCCATGTATTTGGACACACTGACAACATCAACAAAAGAGTGGAAAGCAATATACAGGCAAGCAGAAAAGAATATGATGCACCAACACTCTTTGCAATGTGAGCAACACGCCCACTCACTCACTGTGAATTCTCCGGGCATTCACACATTAGACATTAAACAGACTTTGTACAAAGGAGCTGTCCAGTGCAACTGATATGGACATTTGCGTCCACACATTCCACTCCACCGGGTAATGACTAGATCAGTGTAGGGTTGTAGTGCATGTGTGAAATGAGCTTTCTTTAGATTTTTCATACAGAGACAGAGAAACAAAATACAGTTAATATCAATCATTATATGAATATTTATGTAAATGAATAATATATGTAATGAATAATAAAATTAGTGCTAAACCCAAAGTCCAGTGAGCATATTCCAAAAAAATATGAAAAGGTTGCACAACTCAAATTTCCACGTCAAGGAGAACATCACAACAGAGAAATGCTTATGTGTTTCGGCACAGAGCTCTCTTCAGAGCATTTTTCAGGTGAAATGTGAATATTTTGTCCTCCTTGACATGGAAATTTGAGATACGCTAGCTTTTCACATGTTTTTGGCATAGCATGAACGTGGTTGGACTGACATTCACCAAACTGATTGGACTGTCCAAAGAAAATGTAATGACACCTGCTATTCAGTTTTACAGCACAAAGTAATATGTGGAGGGGGCCTGAAAGCAAATAAAATCAATGGAAAGATGCCAGCAGAGACAAACAGAAGCAGGATTGCTGTGGGCACTGCAAAGGAGAAGAGATGTCTGCTGGAGTTCAGAGTGAAAATTTGTAACTGCTTGACTGCATGAATGTAAAGAGGCAGGAGCAGAAAGAAGAGGGTCTGGAGGAAAATAAGAGAAACTGGAGTTTCTCATGAGTCTGCCTGAACTGTCACACTGAGTTGCTGATCGTTGTTAGCTGGGCAACTTGTCTACTGAGTGCTTATGGCCAAAAGACAGACTGAAAAACACTCCAGCAGCCAAACTGAGCCCAAAATTCACTTCTTTTTGTGTCTAAAAGCAGCTTGCTAGTTGTCCTGCAGTGCAGGAGAACACAGATGATCTCACTTTGCATTGGCCACGTAATCAGTCAAATTCATATTAAGTTCCACAATCCCAGTTTTGTATCATGAAAATATAGCGCGACTTGTGGCAAGACACAACAATGCTGGTGTTGACAAAGTGGGACATAACACACAGAAACAACGATCCATACAAACTATTGAATCGTAGTGCCAGACTGTAACTTGAAACTGCATTTCTCATCTCGGAAATGAGTTTTAATTATTGACCAGCAGAAATCATTTCATGAGGACTAAAAGCTTCGCCCTTTCTTTCAGTCTCAGCTAACAGTTTCCTTCTCTCCATTACACTCTTATCTCTCACCACCAAAGTGGCAGAGAAATTAAATTACTTATCTCCAACTTCATTAACTCTCTTATCTTTGCAGAGGCACATATCAAACAGAATTTCTCTTAAACATTTTCCCCTATTCCCAGGCTTTTTTATGCATAAGATATCTTAGCAAGGCACAAGAGAACTGAATGTATCAGATGTAGTCTAATATGGGAGAGAATTTCATTCTATTTTATTTGCCTGACATGTTGAACATGTCCCGCTTTAAAGCTGGGTGCATATTCTGTGGCCTGTCTGGATTTGCATTAAGGAATGCCAAGTGCTCACTTCTTAAAGACTGAATCGATGTTTACTCTTTCCGGATAATATCACTATTAAAAAGTGGTGGGACAAACAAAAAGGAAATTGATTCTCTTCCTTTTGGTTCAAATTTTTCCATTTTTTATGATTCTTTAATCTATTGTTGCCACAATCAATGTTTTTGCCAATGCAGAAGCAGAAAGATGTTTCCACTTTTATTCTTGTACTCTGTGAGTACTGTTTCAAGTACTGCTTCAAGAAAAACAAAGTCAAAGTGAGACAGCAGACAATGACAGGCAGTCCCCGATCCACGGCAATACGACCTGCAATGCTTCACATTTTAAGTCCAAAGTATGTGAATTTGAGCTCACACCCGGCAGTGTGCAACATACCAAGGAGGACATGTATGGGGATTGCCACAGTGCACGGATGACGGATGAGCAAGTGTCTCTCTTCCCTTTGTTAGCCACCGCTATATTTTTCCTGGCACTTCCATGTTTACAGGTGTTAATTCACAACTTGCTGCTTAGTTTAGATTAGTCTCCTCCTTCAATTGTTAAAGCAAAAATAAATTGTAATACTTGTAGGAATCGCAATATATATTGAATTGGCACCCAGGTATCACAGTAGTATTGAAATAGGAGATAAGCACATCGTCCCAGCGGTGCTTTTAAGTGCCATGTCTGTACTGTGCTTGGTAAACAAAAAGAAATGATAAAAATATTTCTATATTCACAGAAGGCTTAGCCTCTGTCCTGTGAAATCTCTGTAGCTCAGCTTTATATTTTTTGGTACAAAGGGTGAGAACCATGTGAGGTTAACTAAGTCATCAAATGATGCATGTTCGTCTTGTGTTCATGTTTTGTTAGACATTGAAATTTAGTGGGACATTGACCTCTGATACCAAAATAAGTCCAATGTCATGTCCAATGTGTCATGTCACTTATCTACACGCCATGGTTTATATTGCATATAATTAGATAATAAAAAGAAAAGTACAATAAAAATAAATAAATAAATAAATAGAAATTAAAAGCATGATTAAAAGTACAAAAATAAGTTTTAATATATGTATTGCAATATTAGCATATTCACAATGCATATTTACAATCAGTACACTCATATAAAGCAGTATGTTCACAAAAAGCAAATGATAAAATATTGTACAATATGTCATTTCAGTTAATTACTGCTTCATTAGGAACTAAAATGAGCTTTGCTGGTGTTTTTTCCCTTTAAATTAGAAAAGTCAGACACTATAAAAATAACAGTTCCACAAAGGAGTGTTCAGTAAGACTGTTTCTATGGAAACTGTCCAACATGCATTATGGTAATATGGTTGCTGTTCAGAGGGAAAATGAAAAGAATACATATGGCAGATCAATTTAATTCAACAAAAACATTCACATCTAAGTGAAAATTAAAAATGGGACAAACAGAGGACCACAGCCAATTTGTTTTACATGAGTCATTTTATATTTCTGCTGCATTTCCCCTGATGTTAGGACGTACTGAAGGTTTGTCATGTCACGAATTTACTCTCCACGGATGACTTGTTGAGCCTGTCCATGCTTGGTCCTGGTCTCTCCTTCATTACGTTTTAGTCTACTGCGGCTTCCTGATTGAGTCTGGTTACTTTTTCTCTGTCTGAAAAACCTTTCTAAGGAGTTGGAAAATCATCTGCAGTAAAATCCGGATGGAAGCACTGAGGGAACATTGTAACACCAAGTGACAAAAGTTTTCTCATGTTATGTTACGTCCCTTACTGTAACTTTAACCATCACAACTAAATGCCTAATCCTTACCCTTACCCTAAACTTAACCTGAGCCTAATTCTAACCTTAAAACCAAGTCATAACAGTAAAATACCCTTGGAGGTTGTGAGGACTGGCTAAAATGTCCTCACTGTATAAGTAAAAGGCTCCAAAATCCTTTCAGTCAGATGCTCTAGGTGTGCAGTGACCACTGTCCTACAGACAGAGTGTGTGTGTGTGTGTGTGTGTGTGTGTGTGTCAGCTAACGTTGATAGGCCGCCATATTGGAGAGGTCAAGATCTGCTGAATGTGTTCTTAATCTTTATCTTTAACATTACATGTCTAAACTACTTCATACTCGTTGCTGCCAAGTGTGTAGTAGATCTGTTGTTGAGAATGGCAAAGAACACACACACACACACACACGCACATACGCACACACACAGACTCCTTCCTTTATAGTTAAATTACAAATACAATGAATTTTTAATGAGCCTAGTTCTTCAATAATTTACATTAGCTTTAACCAAAAGCACGTCAGAAAATGGAGAATTATCAAAAATAGGCAAATGATGAGAATTTCTTCAGGATTTAATTATCGCAAAGTGTAGCAGTCACAAAACTCCTATATAACCCATGTTAATCAGAGTGCTCAAATGTATGTTGCAATCATCAGCTGCAATCTGTCTTTATTGTGTCGCAGTCAAAGCACTGATTACAAGGCACTTACGTGTGAAGGACATCATGGCCTACCTCCCAACACATCCCTGATTCACTATTCTTCTTCTTTGGAAATCTAGAGAAATGTGAGCCTTGCTGCAGGACACATCTCACTGTCACTGACAGGAAAGTGGCTATTGCCTTTGTTTAACTGCCAAATGTGGCATGGATTTAAAAGAGCAATCGTTTTCTGATAAATTCACTATACCCACGGATTCACACGAGCTGTAGCTTCAGATCTTGAATGAATGTTTGTTCTCTCTTGATTTGATCTCATTTGTATTTTTTTCATCCCACAAGCACAATGTGGGAAATGGAAAAACCCTGAACACATCTGGCCTGTCAATGGCTACATTTTTATGTGTGAGCATGCTTGTACTTGAAAAGGTTTGTTCAGATGTATAATTACATATGAGCAAATACATTGAAGCCATGAAAGTGGAATGTACAGGATGGGGATTTTCTTGGTTAGCGCACGAAGAATCAAGCTAATGAAATATTAATGTATAATGTATCTGATATAAAAACCACTGAACTGTATCAACAAAAATATCACTAAACGTCAATTCGAAATCAAACATCACAGTTTGTATTAATGGCTATACAATGTCATTGTACAGCTTCATATCTTATATGCATAGGCTACAAAGAGAGAGAAAAATAAACTTACCTGCACACATTTCCTGAGCATATTGTCAAGTGTTGTCATGGATTATTGTTTAATATCCCTTTATAAATAAGAACACTCTGTACGTGTGTGGTTTGCCCTAAAGTATGTAATGCTGCATTAAATCAGTAAATCAACCAGCTAATCTCAACGTCTTAATGCTTTACCGTAATTGGTTTCATCTCCCATCTGTGTTTCCCCAGTTACTGTGTGCAATACTTTATGCACTGGTTTGCTTTATGGTGATTTTCCTCCATAAGCAATTACAAAGCCATGGCTGCAATGACACTGTAATACATGATGCAGAGGCTCCTGTGGTTCTGACACGTACTGTTCATATTTTCTAATTCGGTATGTAATCCCACTTTGTGACCTTTATCAATCAATCAATCAATCAATCAATTCACCTTTATTGATCCCCCAAGGGGGGAAATTCCATTTTTACAGTGGTGGGGAAAGTGGGGGGAGAAAACAAGAGGAGAGAGAGGGGAGGAGAAAAAAACATGCGACACCAGACTGTACTCATGTGGAGTGCAGTGTGGGACCGGTAAAAAAACCTCAGCACATATTTTTGCACATCACATGACAATAACAACATGGATGGATGGATTATATATATATATGTTTCAGAGAAATGAATCCTGGTACACTGAGTAGAAGGGCAATGCAGATGCCGAACTAAACTTCAGGTATTTTCCCCAAGTGCACGTATCTGCGTCTCCCTGATCTTGCAGATAAAATTCATTTGATTGTCAGTTCGCATTTTTGGGACACCACAGTTATTAAGTGCCTCCATTCTGATTAGGTGAATTATGCTAAAATAGCATTTCTGCCAGGAACTTGATAGATGATTTAAATCACTTCCACCCTTCGCATTTTCCCAGAGCTCGAATGCATTCCACGGTAATACGATTTATTTAAATCAATATTATGTTTATTTCTCTTGAGGGTTACTGTTTTGTTTTTCTAATAAATCCACTCCAACAACCTATCACATGCACTCGCAGGAGAGGATTATTACTTGAAAATGGGACTTCCTGAGATTATAAAAGAAAAGAATCTATCTGTTTATCTGTCTATCTTGCTGCGTAGTTTTAAAAAAAATACATAGTTTGGCAGGAAAGTTTGACTATCAGGGCATTATCAAGTCTTTGCAGAAGCCTCATAATGAACCATTCATTTGAATCATGTGTGTTGGAGCAGGGAAACATCTAAAACATGGAGGATTGTGGGGCTCTAGGAGCAGGGTTGGGACACACTGCTTAGATAACAGCCTCCTGAACCCACTAGTTGGATTAGTAGGCCCCTTCCAGCCCCTTCAAGCACATTTTGGGACGTATGTGTGTTGGTGATGCCTATTCAATAGCCTGATAATGCTCAAAAACCGGTGCAGACACAGATTAACCTTTACAGTACAGTATTTTGACTGGTTTCCAGCATGTTTCTAAATGCTGAGAATGTCTATAATTAAGCTATCAAGAAAATGTACCAATCTATATTCTATCCCACCTGCTGCACACACATGCCGGATTGTTTGAAAACAGAAAAACCTGTCTATGGGTTGCTTGCAGACATATAATCACTCATTCTTTGTCCACGTTCTATGGCCACTCACTCTGGAGAGGTTAAATCCTATAAATCATGCAACATTTAAGTATGTAAAAAATGGAAAAGCCAGTTATGTGCAGACTGGAAAAAAAAATCAGACTTAATGTGTGACAGAGCAAACATAAATCCCACACAATTATGACAAGCATGGAGAAAGCTCTCAGAACAGCTAAAGACAGAGCCACCATAGCTTGTACTTCACTGGTGTGGCACGTGGAAAAACCAGTTCACAGGCACTAATGCTGCATTCATGTCGTATTGGATTTACTGCGAATACAACTTGCTGACTGTGATAAAATGGTAATTACAAGTAGGACGATATGTGTGGGGCTAAAATGTCTCTTCTACTTGATGTCACACATTGCAGAGTCAAACCAAGCATCAGACATTTAAAGAAAGCTTACTCATGCGAACGGTCCAAGATAAAAAAAACAAAAAAACATCCAGATTTAATGTAACAAGTGTTTTGAAAGACTTCAATGTGTAGCATACATAGTAAAATTAAGTTTAAATTATGTTGAAACAATGGTTCATTCAGATGGGATTGACATTACAGTACTGAGATACTAGTACTGAAATATAGACGTTGCTCCTTGGTAATTTAACTAACCGTCAGGAAATAACAGGATATGGTCTTTAACAGACATGGATGTTCGTAGATGGTGCGTAGAAAAAAAGATGCTTCAAAACTTGCCTAAGAATCATCACATTTATACGTTTTCTTCAACATCAAAGTAGCGCACTGATAGTTGTCTCTACATTCATGCATCGTCTGTAATCAGGAACTGTTAATACCTAATTTGGCATAGCTTTAATAGTACCAATGCACCAAATTGTAAATAAATATAGGCTATACATGTGGCTCAAAAGAGAATACCAGTACCTAGCTGTATATAGCTGAAAACAGCTTGTATGGGGTTTTACTCTCCTGATGGTTTTATGTTTTATGTTGTTTTTGAATTCTGTCTTCATATTGGTTCCTACATAGGCCCACTAGACTGGCACATACAGTTACTTCATCAAAACATCGTGACCGCGCCCCTCTGGGGATAGAAACCTCAGATTCCAGAGCTGAAGATTTGACCAGTTTGGATGCATTCTTTTCGTATTAAACAAACTGCAACTTTTTCCTTGCCCGAATCTGAGCATTTGTGATACTTTGATAAATTACGGTTAAACAGGTAGCATTCACATCCGGCCACTGTTGCTTTCCTGGATAGTCATACGAGTTTGACTGAATCAGGTAGCATTATGCAAAGTGTTGTCTGCAGATAACCAACTGTTTGATCTAGGCTTGGCTGAGATTTAGTCAGTCAGTCTGATGTTACTTTCCTGTATGACTGCACTCCAGAGGCCTCCCTCTGAAGCCAGATATTCATCGGTAGTAACTGTCACCAGCATCATTTAGATATTTACTACTTTGCTTTTTTGGCTTTACTGACAGCAAATATCCATTCTTCTTCTGAAGAATGCCTGAAATCACAGTTCTTCGGCTAATCTCCATTCTGTGTGGTTTCTCTTGTTGTGTGAAAGTGCATTCTTTCGCTTGATGATGCAACACCCATGTTGTTTTTATGCTTGTAATAGAAAGTTTCCATCTATCAGATTAGCAAAAGCATTTTTGACTTTGACTTTTTCACACAATTGTCAAATTTGACCCTGACCTGATACAAAACAATGAAAATGGAAAAGGAAAAGCGGATTTCCATGCAGACAAAACTCAGAGATCTACTTAAAAATACAAAGCTGTCACTCTGGGATTTAAATTACAGGTAGTTTTCCCATGGTTGCTGGGGTCAGTGGTGACAAATTACCCATACACATGCTCCGGACAGGATTAAAATCATTGAACTTTGCAGGTAATGTTAAAATCAACCCCACCTAAACTAAATAAATCCAGTCAGAATGGGGCTTTAGAGCTTTCAACAAGTTAAACACATGAATGCCTCCAAGTTGCAGCACTGAGATGTCATCCCTTTCTCTGGCGTCCCCCGATATGATGTGAACATGGCATAAGCACACAGAAGATATACTACACTATTAGCCCCAGACAGTGTTGTGACTAAGCAGCATGCATTTCCATACAGATTGCATTTGTTTCCGCTCAGCTGCCACGGAGTAATGAGCAGCTCCAGTATGTAAAAGATAACAGGATGGAGCTCATTTCCACGTACCTGAACACAGTCTTGAGCAATCTTACATCCCATCCCTCTGACATAAGACTCATTTGAGCACCTAAAGAAGCAATCTGCATGAGACTGTTCCAACATTTCTACATCTGACAATCTTGCAAAGTCTATTTGTTTACTTGGAATACTTGTGTAATCAATGCATTGTCCTTATGAATAAATATTGCATATAAGTTCGGATATTAGCATGCTGATGTCAGAATTATAGGTTCAACGTACAGCTGAGGCCACTTTAGCTGCTTTGTTTCTGGCAACAACATTTTTTCATCCCAGTAGTGGCAACACCAGTCATAGCATTTCTCAGTATTCATTTCTAAAAATTTCTCTCTAAGAGAATTTATTTCCATGGGATTCGTGTTTGATTCTGACTTGAAATTGAAATGTATTCTGTCCCGTTCATAGTTAAGGGATGGTTGGGGAGAGATTGTGGTCGTGGTTAAAAAAAAAAAACAACTATATTGACGATGGAAAAGTGAAAGAACAGCAGTCTCATCTGTGTCAAAGTTACATGTGTAGTCGACTCACCCAGCCAGCACAACCTCCTCTTTTCCCAACAGAAGGCATCCAATTAAAGGATATTTTAGATTTTGGAACTGCTACGCCATAATACGATTTAATCCTATGTGAATTTAGGAGTTAATGGGAGTTAATCCTGTACGACTCCTGTTCGAGTGAAGTCTATACGACTTTTTCCAGCGAGATTGGTTTGAAACTGTGATTGAATCTGATGAACTTCTAATTAGAAAGAATCATCTGGGACATTAAGACTAGTGGAGGATCAATGGAAGCCAAAGTCTTTTCTCCATTTTAAATCCATGTAACAATTACTCTTGGTACGCAATGAGCAGCACAGCCTCAGAGAACTGCTATCTAGGTGATATGATTTTATTAAGAACACATTTACAGCCTCTATCTATCTATCTATCTATCTATCTATCTATCTATCTATCTATCTATCTATCTATCTATCTATCTATCTATCTATCTATCTATTTTAAGACAGAGAAGTAAAATAACATAGATCTGAGGAATTTTAAAACAATTTCTGGAACAGTGTATGCAGCCCTTCCTTTCATGGGACACATATTTAATGCACAATTCTAACACTTTCTTTTTCTCCTTAGGCATCTCAGCGAATCTCAATGCAGCTACTCCAATTTAGTTTACACCGCTGGAGTGATACAGTCACATAAGATACATTTCCCCTATCTGAGTTGTAAAAACGCACATCAGTCTCTGACCTGTAAAAACAACTGAATAAATGATCCATAATAAGAAATGATCTTAATTGTGATGGTTCATTACCCTAGTTCTCTACCACGCATTCGTTCTAATTATGGCAAAACTTTTTTACTTTCTCCTCTATAAGGATTTTCGGCGTCAGACTTTCTGTCGGCGCTGTCTCCCCATGATAAAACAGGGAGAGGAGCCAACATTCCTCACTGCCAGAGAGGCAGCAGATTTATCAGATGACACATGCAGAGCCAAACATCTGCAAAAGCACTGCCAACTTAGCACAGACAAGCATTTGTTGCCACATTAGCTTAGCAATATCACAGCATTTAGAGGTTTTAATGCTATGACATAATATATGACATCAGTCCATATTATGAATGTTTTCACATAGACTATGTATCTGTTCCTGTAGATATAAGCATACATGAATAAATTAAGGGAATGGGACTTTATTGATATATTGACAACAGTCAATTAAAAGCAGCTTACAGACAATTCTTTAAAACTCTGGGTTTGGGTGCAGCTTATTTCAGTGCACAGTGATTCTTGAGCTACAAAAGCCAAGGAGGCCTTAGCAGCTTGCCAAGCTTTGGCTAGGGGAAACATGAAAATGGCTTGACTGTCCTGGAACTGGCCTTTGCAACGGGGGGACATGAGGCCAGACAGAGTCTGAAACTTCACTCATTTAATAATCAGGATTTTTGGAAACAGCATGTTAATGCTCTGACATCATCCCGAATTGAAGAAAACAGCAAATATAGCAGATCTGGAGTAAACAGACCTTTTTGCTTGAACCGCAAGAGAGGATGCAAAAGCAGGGATTTGTCTTAGTGGTTCTGTTTTTTTTTTCTTTTTGATAAGCCACATTTTTAATAAGACATGTGGATATGCTGTATTGCCACATGATATGCTGAGTATAATAATAAACAATATGACTTCCAGTTACTCTTTTGATAAAAATAGAAAAAGATTATAAGAAACAAACACATATGCCACTCACAGGTGAAAGCCAAACATCACTGGGCCACTCTGCAAAACTTCAGTGTAATGTATGTTCAGTAATTGTATTGTATTCTTAGAATATCTGCCCATTGAAACTACACTACAGTAAAGTTAATAAAAATAAACAACAGTGAGGGAAGGATTGGTATCTCAGTTAAATACTTTTTGACAAGCCATTTGAATGCCTTTCACATCCATCCTAACCTGATGCACCAGATGGTTTGTTATACAGAACCATCTGGAAAGATGTCCGTAGAAACTGTTTGTGAAGGGGCAGCCATGTTCAAAAAATACTTGGCAGGTGACTGGATGAACCATCTGTCTATCGCTGTCTAACACAGGCTTCAACTTCAACTTCAACTTCAACCAGTCAGATCAATGAACCGCATAACGTAGTTAAAACTCCTGCCGAAGCCGTTTGGGAGAAGTGCAGTTCTTCGCTGGTCTTTCAGTGAAGAAATACTCTCCAGTTCTGATACTAATGTTTTAGCGACGTCTGCGTTACCATCTTGCTAACCTCTAACCTGCTGTTGTGACACCGCCTGTTGCTTAATGTACATCACTGTTTCTGTTGTGACACCACCAACACGTCCTCAATACCCTTATTCCTTAATTTACATTAGCATAAATCATGGGTCACAGAATCATCTAACATGACCATCATTTCTTGAATTTTGAGCAATAATCTAAGATTGGGTGCAGTGGAAATGCATTTTCTTCCTTTATTTCCTCTAGATTTCAGAAGCAGGCAATGTTTATTGCATTTACTGGTAAACACAAGTATGACACAAGAAGACACGAGAGACTTGACCCTGCTACTATTATATTGTATGTTATAGTCATGAATACTAATGTTTCTCAGCATTTCAGAATCCTCCTTTCACAGAAAATCAATTTTGCTGTTATACACCTTTTTATAACAAGAGCTTTCTACAAACACAGAAAATGACAAGATAATTCAAAAATAAATTGAATTACAGGAATCGATTTAAATGATTGGCTCGTAGATTTTAAATTAACACAATTTTCCTCAGCAGTTCTCACACAGGCACATAGCCATGGCATTTCCATTTGGAACTTATTAAACAGCAAGCACAGCTTAAATAATTCAACTAAACTCTTTCACTATGGCAATGGGATTTTACAGAACAGGTACATGAGTTACTGGCCATTGTCGAAGCTCTTTTATAATCACTTATGCGGTAGCATGTACATCATAACCTATGCCGGCCAAGTTTGAACAGTAATTTCTTTTCCCATTACACACACACCACTCACCTTATCTCAAGAGTTCATTAAATACACCATCCAGCTAACGCACATCATCTTAGAAAATAAGCCTGCAGTAAAACATGTAAAAGTCGGCCTTTATCAAAATAGTAAACAAGTCGAAAAGCAATTCCAGCTCATTCCTGTGATATATAGGGGACTATAGATTTTACTGTGGGTATGTGTCATCCTGTATTATTTATTTAACTCTTACAATAGCTCCTCCCTCTCCTATTCCAGGGCCTAATTTGAGACCACATCACATCGTGGCAGCTGAGTAAATTGAGTTATTTCAACAGGAGTACTTGTTTTCGATCTTTGCGGGTTGAACTTTGACCCTAACAGCCCCCGATAGGCAATTGAATTGTTACTTTCTGTTTTTCTCAGCACACAGTCTCCTGTCTGCATGTTATGATATGCAAAAGCGCTGGCTCACCTTCCACAGAGGTGAAAAAGTCACTTCCTTCTCTGAGGAATCTGTTTCCCAGATTACTATTTCTGTGCTAACACACAATCTGTATCACCAACACACACCCGAAAAGAGCGTCTGCTTCACTCACCATATTCAACACCACACAAAATGCTGCCATGCACTAAACTTTCTCTGTACAATATTGATGACAAAGCCGTCTTTACACTTTTGACAGGTTTAGGCATCTAAAATCACACTTGACCTCTTAATGTTATAATTACAACTTAAAAAAATATCGCACTCTGGGAATTGGACAGGCATTTCTGTATTCGCCTCTTCTGTTTCATAGTGTCAGTGATGCTGAAAGCTGGCAGGATTAGCTGTAAGCACAAATTATTTTTTTTAAATCTGGAGATATGTCAATGACTCATGCACACAGATCCACAACCAGGAAATGAGACACTATGCACATTATAATTGAGGTGTTAGTCATCAATCACACATAAAAGCTCAATTTCAATAAGTGAGTGTCTGAGACAGTTTGACTGGCTTACACTGATTCCCCAGACTATGCCACACAGACGCACATGTATCATCATCTGATTCATTAGATGTCAGAGAAGAAAGAATGCACTTAAAGTACCTCGTGAGTGTCACAGTTTCATGGAGGCAGAGAGTGCAGCTCTGCAACACTTAACCTTCACCTTACCTGAACCCTTATCCTCTGTAAGCTTTACAAGATAATTACTTTAATCTTTTCTATTACCACCTTTGGTGCTCCTAGTGTGTAATTTTAGACTCAAGCTGTATACACTGCGTACTGTAAGCCGTGTAAGTCAATAAAGTTGTTAAAACAAACAAACAAAACAAACAAAGAAACAACAAAGAAATGTTACGGTCATGATGGTGGTGAAGGTATCAAAAGCAGCAATTTATTCATGTTGTTGTCGTTGAGCGTTACTTTAGTGGATCATATCATATCAGGTATGGAATTAATGTGCAGATGCTCCGGTTCAAAACACAGCCACATTTTCAATAGATGTCTGTGTTTGAGCCATGACAACAGGCTGCAGCTGAAGGCCTTTTGCTCTTTGATTTCAAACTGAAGCAGCTGTTGATGACTCGCGGCCCTACTGGTCAGTGAAGAGGAGTGAGGAGTCATCAGCCAGTGACAGTATGAAATAATAATTGAATAGGTTTTTCAAAACAAATGGAAAAGGTTATTCAGCCTCCAAATATATATATATATTAAGTTGATGCAGTAATTCTTTGAGATTGGCAGCACCAGATAGACAGACAGACATGCAAACACGCGACCAGATTTGCTGTAAAAGATGATCTAATGATCAAATCTACATGATATAAATTGAAAATTGTAATTGAACTACTGTCAGTGTTTCTGTTCAGTTTATCTCTATTTTATCCAATAGTCATTTTTAAGTAAAGCTTCATACAATGTAACATTAAATGGACATATTCATATTAAACAGGATCATAGTGAAGAAGTCATCGAACACAAAGGCCTCCGCTGTTCTCTTCAGTAATTGTGAGTCATGTTTATATAAATCCTTCCTCTGTGTGACAGGAAAATGGGCATTGTATAATTGATGCTGATGTTAGTGAAAAAGTGATGATATGCCACCACCATCATAATTACCTTGGAACTCCACTGGGAAGTATGGCCAGAGTAAAAAGAGACAGCTCACTTTTAATGCGGTGTCTCATTTGTTTTTTTTTATGTTTTCTTATTAATGTCACAACACAGTGAAAAATAAATTGGCGTTCCTTTTAATACGTTTCGATAAACACACTGTTTAAAGCTGGCACCCTTGGGATGCAACTTTCTCCTGTTTCGCAGAGCCTCAAGATTAATTCAAATCATGTTTCAGTGGTGGACAAAACACCTAGAAACAACACTTTGAATAATCACTTCATTTAAAGGAATGTATTGCTTATAAATGGTGTTTATTTATCCACAAATGGATAAAAAAAAATGGCATTATAAGATATGGGTAGGAAACCTGTTCTTGTAACACATTTGTAATACAACTGTTAACACTGATACTAGTGTACCCTTTAGCTTTGTTTTTGATTACAGGTTTATTCTTTTCTCTGACCATATATATTTATGTATAAATAGGTATTTTTTGCTTTTCTCTTTCTGGTATTATTTTTCTCAGATTCCCAGCCTGTACACTGTTCTTTAACTGCTGAGACTCTTATGGTTTGGTTAGTCTCAGTCAACTGGGAGCACAATTGTGTCTGAAATATGCAAGTAATACATTTTTCAGCATTGAAGACCTCATATGCCTTATATAAACATAGAATATCACATGTGTTTCATAGACTGTGAACCCTGAACCCCAACCCCCTAACCAAAGAAATGAATGATAAAGCTATGTTTGAGGAGTAAAACTGTTATATATTTTTACCATCACAGGAATACACTGAATACTTATTGGTACTTGTATGAAGTGTTTTCACTAATATAAGACATTTAGTATGTATTGCATTCGTTGGTGACTCTGTCATTTTTAAAATACAATTTTAGGGTACTAGACATCTTAGAAGTAGTGCTGCATGGATGAGACAGAAAGTTAAGATGTGATGTGTATTTATTTTCTGTTGTGCGTCAGGTAACTGACATGGGTTGTAACATCAATACCAACTTTAGTCAGGATTACAATAAAACAGAAACTTATGAAACAAACCAATGTGTCATGCTTACTTTGATGAATCAGTGGAATTTTTCATTGATATGGAAGCAAAAAGCCTCCTCTCCAGGCAAATAATGAGTGAGAAGACTCAAAAAGAGAGAACATTTTGACTGTCAGACTTTCATAAAGACAGTTTGACGCCATCTGGTTTACACTGATTCCCCAGACTATCCCAGACAGAAGCGCACGCATCACAATCCAATCTAACGCTTGTCAGAGATGTAAGAGGGGAAAAAAAGAATATACTTGCAGAAGCACTGCAATGATTTGGAGTTAGAGTCTGTGTCGTTTCATTGCATGTCGTTGCCTATGTCACAATGTGTGAATTTCTGGCTTCGGTGCCCCCCATGGGTTCCACTGTGGCAAATAATTCTACCATATAGGATTCTGTGTCATAGGCTGTTCAAGGCTGCTAGAGGCTAAATACATTATTCAGCTTTTTATTGATTTATTGCTAATATTATTTGCTATAATGTATTTAGTACTGACATCACTGTGTTAAAGACTTTAAATGGCACCAAATTTTATGAAGATAATATTCTAGCTAGCAGGAGAGAGAGAGAGGAGCATTTCACCCAGCGACATTTGCCAAATCAGCAGAATGAGAGGACACCTGTGTCAGGAAGCCTTCAGAAATGGGAAGCTGCAGCAGAGCAAATCTCATCGTGGCAGCCAGTGATACCAATGGCTAAATCAACCGGATTTGTGTGAGGGGTGCTGTGTGATAGGCCTCTGTAAGGGGTTAACTGGCGGTGCAGCTCAGAGAACGCTGGTTTATGGTTCATGTTTGTTTTATTAGGCCCTCTTCTTAGCTTTTATCATTCACTGGTAATGTTGATCAACATGTAAACTTGGATAAAATGGAAAAAATGAAAAACTTGTGAATATGCATGTGCACAAGTGCTTCTAAAGTATCTTATCTGTGTATTACTTCTCTATACTTTTAACTGCTGGACTGTATTTCCAATGTGCCCAAGAGTCTATTAGCACTCACTTTCAATTACCAGCAGTCTAATGGATGTTGACATTGAATCTACTCAGCTTGCAAATCCAGGAAGCTCACTTCTTCAGATGAGCAGGGACGTCTCGTCAGCAGCAGCAGCAGATGCTTTTGAGATTCAGTGTGACAGCACCAAACCAGATGGTCTGCAGAGTCTGACCCACATCTCAGGAAGTAAGAAGAGATGGTTAGAGGCTTGAAGTCGTGACAGAACTTGCAAAGAGCCATTCTGATTCAAAGCAAGCGGCACAGCAGGCTCACCCACAGGACTGACTTTATTGCCTTTCCAATTACCTGCCTGGTACTAGAAGTGCAATTGGACATTTAGACCTTGATTGAGGGAGAGTATTGTGTTAACTTGTCCAATCTAGTCGGAAAAAGTTTTTTCAAAGGGTAGGTTAGCACTTTACAACCCATTTATGAAAAAAAAGGTTTTAGAAAACTTACAGCAATCAACTGCCTTATACAGATTTGGTATTCTTTTTGTAGCAGAAAGAGACTTTAATTTTATATTTGATGCTTGGCTTGACACCAATATGACTCATCTCGCCACGATGTTGTTTGCTTATAAAAATAGGCTGAAGCTTTGAAAAACTGGACCAAAAAATGATGCAACGTGTAACTTGCAACTTAAAAAAAGAAGATATTTTTCGGAAAGTTGTCAAACGTAGCTGCGCACTCTAAAGAATACATGAATATCAGGTGGTCGGTGAAGAAGAGTGAGGAGTCAATGAAATTGATTTTTCAAAAATTATGAATTACCGCAACCACAAGAGGTCATTCATCCTACAGACATAAAATATTAGGCTGATCAGTCCAATAGTTTGAAAGATTAACTACAGACAGACAGAAGATACACACACGCACATACATGGACCAAATGCGTGATCCCCTTCCAGGTTTATGCCTGATGGAGAAAATGGACAAATATTTCTAACTATTTAGAGTTTAATGCAGTGGGGAGGGTGGGACATATTACAGATATTTGTTTATAATAATAGATTTTTATTACTGTCTACAATACATATCATTACAGTATTTGTTACTGTCAGAGTGAAACAAATGAAGGAAATGGATGCAACGTCCATAATGTTATGATCTACCAATGGTTGATATATACTAGTACAAGTTCCTTTCACAATACAAATAAGTCTCTGAATAACTTTAAATCTAGACCTTAAACTTTTCTGGGAAATATTTCTTCCTCTTCATTAACAGACATTATTCTCTATGGTTTCTCTTTTTGACTGACAGGAATACTGATACAGTATGATACAGGCAGTGGGTCAAACAAGCATTTAAGCAATCAATTTAGAAGGCTCATAGACAACTGTGGATGATTTTTATCTCCCCAGTCTAATGATTCTTTCTGAAAAATCACTTCTTGCCAGATGAAGAAGTGTCAGCTCAGTCTACAAAAGAGCTCCATTTGCTGTTCTCATGAAGACGTTTTAAAATACCTTTTTATTTTCTGATTATGTAGTCAATTTTGAGAAAGAAATTAAACTCCAAAAAAAGAAAAACACCAACTGAAAGAAATGTCCACATAACTGACAGAAATACTCCCCTTACTATTGACAGAATAGACAAAATCTACTAGGTGAACCTTTCCATATCTAATATTCTGAAATGCTAGCGTTGGTGTTTTGAGGGTTACTGTACCATATATTGTATATTACTAACGATAAAACATGCAATATAACTTCCAACATGTCTGCACAAATGCAAAGTGGGTTTTGGTATTTCAAACAAGTCCGCCTTGCAAGCTCAAATCCACACTCGGTGTGCACACTCTTAAGAACTGACTTCTGTTGTATCTGTATCTGTTCTGTTGTAGCTACAGGATGCTGCCACACACACACACAGTGAATTTAGATCAGAGAGAGATGAAAACTGCTCTGTGGAGTCAACACCTTGACACAGTAACACTTCCTCATTTCGCAAAGCTAGGTGACACCTGTACCTCTCACCCACAGGCTCACACGTTTGTCATGGCCAGAAATTACGAAGTGGGCAGGGGAGTTCAGACCATCCTTTCCAAGGAAAAAAAACACGAGATGTCCCCTTCAATATATGCTTGTGAATACAACTATATAATTTAAAAGAATGGAATGGCATCCTTTGAAAAACATTTGTTAATTATTAATGTATTATTGTGACAATACCTCATATACCTCACAGTGGTTTGGTCTACTGCTTATCGTCCCTCGGTACAAGTGTCTTTGGAGAGAAGACTCTTTGAAATTGTGCCAGCTGTGGCTGGCCTTCACTAAGTAGCTACTTGTGAAAGGTTCACTTAAAACAGAGAATGTGCCAGATATTTTGTGTCTTCCTGTGAAGCTGAGAGGAGTTTTAAGAGTGTTCAAGTGGAAATGAAACAGTGAACAATATGGCTGCAGTTTATTTGATTTCCTTTAGGCAAGATATGGTACTGGAGTCAAACTTGATATTCACTTAGATTTGCGGGAAAACTAGATAGTATTTCACTTTTTTTACCAATAGGGCGCAGCCATCTTTAAACAATATAGATGGTGATGTCACAGGTATGATTCATCCTTTTGGATTGCCACTGAATGTTCAAATAACCACTATAGCACAAAAAAGAGAGCAGTGGATTCATCCATTGTCATGATCTTCCTATAAGGAAACCTCAAGTGATGCATCACTGGCTAGCTGCTCTTTAATCCACCCGTTGGTTCAGGTCGATGAATGTACAGTCACCACTTTGTGAAATCGGGTTATGGGGAGGAGGGAGGCTTTAATGAGTGTGGAGGATTTGTTTGTTGGACCGTGCCATCAGTGTTTGATTTTAGTGGCTAAGGGTGACAGACAGGCCAGTTCAACTGCCCCAACAGAGTCTGTCAACTGCAGCAGGGAAAGGATACAGCAGAAGAACAGTAGCTATATTTACTATAAAAGTGTAGTATATTGAGATAAAGTGTTTTGTGTTGAACTCATTTTGAACCCTATATTTCAAAAAGATGTCAGTGCAACTACATTCTTGCAACAAATTGTATTGCTAAATCACCTGCCGCTGTCAGACAAGGGGTGGTATTGAAAAATGTCTACGATGTCTAGTTGAATAATGTCCACAAAGAAGAAAAGACTAGAGAAACATAGCAAGCAGATAAGTAGAAAATGAATCAATGACTGGTCTGCATTTGCGACAATGTTCTGCGTCATCTCTCGTAGAAACAACGCAAAATAACCAAACACTGCATCAAGAACAAAACTTGAAAATAAACATTTTACTACCACAAAATTCCACAAATATGTTTGTAAAAACTGTTAAGTAACTGTTGTGACCTACTTATTGTTTTCAGTGGTGTGGCTACCCAGCTGTAATTGTGCCTTTGCCAACAGGAACTCAACAGAAATTCAAGGCAGCAGAAACATGATGAATGTCAGTGCCCAGGCTGATCTGGTGGAAGATAAAAGTGGGGGTAGTCAAAGGGCATTTGTGAGTAAAGGCACAGTCACTGATGACAGAGGAAATAACATGGTAGTCATCAATGACTGTTCCTACTGTACATCAATGGATGACCTCAGTGTGTTGGCTGGCATCAATATCCCAAGGGCTTCATCACTACAACACAGGGAGCCTTCATTTGAGCGCCTGAGCAGTGAGTGGCCAGTCTATGAGGACAGAGCAGATGACATTAGGTCAGATGAGCCTGATGATGAATTTCGCTTGAGTGAAGAAGAAAGGGAAATGAGCTCAACCAATGTCGAGTATGAGGAGTCCAGTCTCTCCGAAGACTGAGATCATTGCAAAAAATGTCTTGTGGAGCCGCTAACAATGAGACCATAATGAATGCAGTAGGTGATGAACTCCCAGTTCAGGTCATTCAAGGTATGACAGCCCAAGTCACAACACATCATATGGCACCCACTCACTGAGCTGCTGGCAGCTCAGAAGGCTGTCACTGAAGTGAAGAACAGTTGGGCTAGCGGTGCTGGACCACAACAATAACATGATCAGAGAGACTGCAAAGATCAAACAGGGAGGACAGCAGATGAAGCGCTGTTTCACAAAGGCTCCTCAGAAGTCTGTGGTGCCACCACTGAAGGTGTGCAAAACCTACAGCTTCAGAGAGGACGTTGTGGCAGGAGCACTGGAGTGCTGTGAGACAATCTCTATCCAGGCAGCACCGAGGGAACACTCTACTGAGAAAGCAATGACGAGGAGTAAAAAAGCCAGACAAAGCCCTGTCAGTAGCAAAACACATCAGCAGATTTTCAGCAAAGCCCAGCAGTACAGATTCCTACACCCTTTTAAATGGTGTACATTGCCCCCATTTAATCTTTTTGATGTTTGAATTTTGAAAATTAAACTGAAAAGAACATAGTTGATAATTTCATCATGTTTCATTATTCATTACACTTATTCATTGCATTGATAAGTGTAATACATATGTGTGCACTGATATCATTTGTAAGTGCTTTTGAGAAAAGAATATGGCAAAAGAACAATATGTATGATTAGATAGTGTAAAGGGAACATGAAATTCAGAGAGGCCATAAATATACAATGCATTGATTGTGAAACAATTTATTGCTTGAGAAGCACTAACTCATGCCTTGATGAAAGAACATTTTACAAGTCATAAGTATTTAAATCCATGATATTGTCTGGACAGGAATACATTCCTGATTGCAGGCTGGGATTGGGATCCGGATCCTGTTCCTGCTGCCAAGATGACCCTTGGATCAAAGGGTGAACTGAGCTGTCTGTGGGCTTTAACTGAGATACATGCAAGTCATATCTCGAATTATATGTAATTAGAACATAATGACAATATCACCATAAATAGAAAATATTATCATTAATGACAGGTCAGGGCCACTTAGGTTCAGGCTGTCTAAAGTAGCATGATGTTGCTTTAGCACATTACATTATATTAGGCTGTTGCCTTATAATGAGCTTATATATAAAAGGGTCAAGTATAGACATGTGGTCATTCATGGCCCCATCTACATCACTACATCACAGTTTTGCTGTATATTGGATCCTTTTTTTGAGTCACCGTTATTGTTTCTGTCCAGATTGAGTAAATGTCACCAGTGTATCTCTGAAGGGCTCGTTCCTGATGGTAGCTAGTGTTATAATTTAGTGTTGGTAGGTCATTGTTTTAGTGAATTGAACCTTACTGAACTACAGTAAAAAATGTTTTGTCCTTTGTTCTGACAGTACGGTGATGCAGTGTACGAGATAATTTTAGTAGAGTAAGTGCTCCAAAGAACAGGAAGTCACCTTCAGGCAGGGAGACCATTTTTTTGTAGTAGCACCCGACAGATAGGACACACACTGCATCTCTAATGCAGGTCAGCGTTACTTAAGCTAGCTATACTAGCTGTGACATAATAGAATGAATGTTAGGTTAGCTAATAGTATAAGCATATTGGATTGTTGAGGTCTGATAACTTGATGTAGATGATGGTCACCATATGAAATGCTCCAGGTTGATCTCTTGGCAGCACACACTATTGGCGTCTTACTATCTCAACAAAACTCTCATACCTCATTGTATCGACATGAAACAAATCCGCAGTACATGTGTACATGATATAAACCTTACAGTACACCAGGTTCCAAAATTAAAGACATTAATACATTGATTTTCTTGACAATGGTCTACCTTTAAGATATAATTTCTTGGGGTGCATCTAATTTATTCAGATATAAGATATACAAGAGATTTGTGTCTATTTTGTTATTTCATATCCACTTTAACATCTTTGGTGTTTCCTTCATAAATCTCTCTTAGGAGCTTCTTTATTAAAGATACTATCAAGTTGCATTACGGGAGGTGTAATGCAACCAGTGGTGCGTGACTCATACAAGGAACTAGATGTCTGGACATTTCAGCCTCTGCTGCTTCAATTCTGACCTTCTTTTGAAGAACTGAGGACTGAACAAAATGTCCTCATATTCCAGACATGTCCTCATAAGGTCTACAACTCAATTTGGTCCTGACAAAGACAGAAGTACACATATATACACACACACACACACATACACACACACAAACACATGAAAACATACACATCCCTTTCAGATTTTTGCTGTAAATTAAAAAAAAAGCTCAACCTGTCCGACTTGCTGGCAACAGTAATATTTTTATATGTGGATTTGAAGCTGTGATATACTTTTAATAATGCATGTCGAGCTGTAATGACCGGCCTACTGAAGCAGGAGCTATATATTTCAGTCACACCTTGTAAAAAATACAATAGAAACTACATCACCACAAAATGGTCAATTAAGGACATGTAATGCAAATGTGAGAACACGTCACTGAAACATATTACTTCAGCTGGACTTGTAGTATGTCAAGGAAACGACTGGGAGGCATAGTTTGCCACGGTCTAACACACGTTCCTACTCACCCAGAGATTGTTAAATTTATTCACAGGGCAGACTGACTGTCAACCGTGTGATGTTGTACAGAGCAATTTGCAAAATGAGCGCACTATAATTAACATAAACTGCCCTCAGACCCATCTTACCTGCATGTCGTGCGTGCTCATGTGGTCACGCGCTCTCCTCTTGACACCAGAATGGGATCTTTGTTTTCACATTACAGCTTGTTGGAGTCCATATTGATTGATTTTACTGAACGAACTGCTGCTACTGACTGTAGTCATGTGGACTGCTGAACATCTCTGGCACTGATTTGTTATGTTCAACTGCACTCAGCTACTACAATCAACCTTCAACTCCGGGTCAACTCAATCACCATGACTGACGGAGCGTTGACTGCTACAAATAATCAATACCCTTGTTAAATGAGGAAGCTCGGTTGGTGTACAATACTAGAGGATTCAACATACAGTTAGCAGTTGACGTGTCACAAAATGTCATCTGTTTGTGTTCCTAATCATTGCTGCACTGTACACGCAAGCTACAGGGCGCTGATGTCTTTCTGGATTCCCCCGAGTATTTGTTGTGTTTTCCTGGCTGTCAGCCAGCCAATCACAGACAGAGATGTGCATGAGTACAGTCACACTCCAAACATTTTCCTCCTCATTCCCCAGGAGCATGATGTGCAGTGTAATGCAAATACTCTACTTCAGGCAATTTATATTAACATATTAGAGCTCTTGTACATTTTACAGTAGTACTCTTCGCTGCTCATTTCCATTTCTCATTTCTTGACAGCGTTCCTTTCGCATTCATACTATTCTCCCCCAGTGGTGCGGGCCTATGCATACAACATGACACTATTTTGCTATCATATATCTCAGAGGAAATCATGGCTTCTGATCTGAGGGGGAGATTAGTGATCACTGAAGCCTTTCACCGAGCTGTCGAATGATACCTGTTGTTATTGTTGCATATTAAAGCCATTAATTAAACAGCTAAGATTACATTTTCAATAAATACCAAATGATGGGCTAATTACTATGAGAATAATTAAAGGTGTTTCATGCAAATACCACTCATTTTCAGTGATGGCAGGAAGCTCCTGGGGATAAAAGAATAACTTAATCAGTCACTAAATTAGCAATTAGTTAGTGAGTGTAATTGAATATGTAAAGTGTGGTCTTTGTTTGAATATATGAAATGATCCAAGATGATAGTTATCATTGTTAACCTTTAATGATTGGCTTTTGGAATTGCAGGAAATCATTAACATTTTTGTTAAACGTTTTAAAAAACTTAAAGTAAAAATAAAAATTAAAGGTATAAGGTCAAAGCCATCCCATTACTGACTTTGGGAGTTCAAGATAATGAGAAATATCAAATAATTTTTGACAGCCAAGAGCGGACAGCGGTCAAGCCGTAATGGTGATGTAGGAGGCGATCTACTGGGCCACATCTAGAGGGTTTTGAACTTGTCAATATTTAAAAATAGGACCAAGGCTTGAAAATACCAGAGTTATCCTCTAAGGTCTGTTTTTCTAAATATAAATGCTGCTGATGTCTTTTTTCACCTTTTGCACTATTTAGTTTTTTAGTTCGCTAGACACACTGGTAATCCACACAAATATCCTAGTCTGAAAAAACTAGTAGAGATGGTATAAATGTTTCATGTAGTCATACATGTTGTATGTGCTGTGGACAGTGCATTATCGACCCTGTGCTGTATCACAACAGTGACCTGAGTGTTTGCCTCATGTGAAAGATTAATGGAGAAAGTACACAACATGTCAGTAAGGCTTCTTCCAAGAACACAAAAAGGCTGAATGCATTTCAGTTCTATATTTATTGCTGAATATGAAATATGGTCATGACTGTACATATGTTTTAATCAAAACTTTTCTTATAAGGGATAAATTGCACTTGTGTTGACACACCATCTGTTGAAAAATCCATCCATTATGTTTATTATCTGTTGGCTCAATGTCAACCACTATATAAGACTGAAAGTGGGAATTGACCAAATAAAAAAATATTTTCAAAATAAAACCTTTTAAGGTTTTAAAGTTAAATATCTGCTTATTTTACACTTCCACCTGCACTCTATGAGACTGTATTAAGAAAAATACTAGGTCAAATTTGTTTAAAATGCTGGGAAAATCACTGCAGGAGTTCTGTGCCATATGCGTTATAGAATGAGTGTAATGAATCATCCAAATGCAGCTACTCTGATAAATCGTTTTGTATCCGACAGAGACGGTAAACTAAGATTTTTAAAGTCCATTTTCCTGACAGTGAATGTGTACGATAACAGACGAGAAAGACACGAGGAAGAAGAGCAAATACAATTGTATGTTTCTAACAGAGTCTTAATAGTCTGTGCAAATATGTAAGATCTCTCATTTACATACAGGATAGTCTCTGCTCCTTTCAAAACAAAGTTTCACCCTCCGTACAGCTTGGACTTTGAGGACTATTACATCCTCTTCAGCTTTACTGCATATTCACACTGCACAGCTGCACATGCTCAGCATACAGCCATGGACAGTAATAACTAGAAAAAGTCACAGCATACTTGTTAGTGTAGTGACCTTACAACTTGATAGTTGCTGATTCCAATTAGTGGATTGTTTGGAAAAATCTGGCTGAGGTAAGTAGTTTTTTCCCCCTCCAAATGGCTCTCAGGTTGTACTCACACTAGCAGCTCAAATCTGTATGTTGGCACATTAGAACCATTTTACTTTTACTTTGTCTTAAAAGCTTTGCAATCTAATTCAAATGAACTCCCTAGCACTCTGTTTGGTTGCTCAAATGGAATTTTAATCTTTAAACACCTGCAAAATACCACATTTTTACACCCAAAGCATGATTAAGTAGCGTACTGTGTATCTGCTATCACTGAGTGAATGGAAGCTCTTTGGAGAAATAATCTAGGAGATATTCAAACTATCACTGGGAAAAATAGCATTATAAAATAATAACAGACTTGGAGAAAAAAAAGGGTATTTTAAATAAAATAGTCTGTGATGAAAGTAAAATGCTCTCCAGTAAAAACATTTACACTTCATAAACATTTCATAACAATAAGTTGAGGTTTAACAATTTCACATTTCACAAATTGTTTGTTGAATTTATAAAATTATCACATCACAACACTTTTTTAAAAAATTTATATGATATTGAGCTCTCTAAGTCAAAGACATATACCACTATTTTAGGCCAAAAGGAAGGCTGAAACACTGTGGCATGCCTTCTTTACTCCTTCCTACCACACCAGGAATCAGCTGGTAAACCCACCAAACTCCTTTTCATAGGCCTCAGTTCTGCTTTTAACACAATCCAGTAGCACTAGATGATCAGTAAAAAGAGCACCAACAGTGGGCACTGTAACAGTAATGACTGTATCAGCCCTTCACCCATCACCACATGCTTCAAATACTCCCATGACACTGCTATACTTGCCTTCCTCAGTGACAATAAACCTGTCCTCAAGACTCAATCTCCCACTTGGAGCTGAGTATAGCAAAGACAGAAGCCCTGTTCACTGGCACTTCCAGCACAAACAGCACAGACCACAACTCCACTCACATCAATAATTTAACTTTTGACAGGTGGAGTGCTTCAAATATCTTACACTCATCCTGGACAATAAACTGAGCTTTGAACAACAACCACTGATATCCACAAGCGCTGCCAGCAAAGATTCTCTGCCATCCGCAGACTCAAAGCACTTTCTGTTACCACCCACCCTCTGCTGTTGCTCTAAAAAAAAAAAATATATATATATATATAATTCAAGCCATTCTTTTCTACTGTTCCCCATGTTTTTTCTCCATGCAAACTGCCTCCAACAGGAACAAACTTATACCTCATCGCACACAGTGCCTCCAAAAGTATGGGCCTCCCCACACCTAACCTGTCAGACCTCAACAGAAAAAGCCATTACACGCAGAGCACGCACCATAACACATGACCCAGAGCCTGTAGCCATTATTCACACCGCTTTCATGTGGTCACAGATACCGATCCCTGGCCTGGAAACGGGCATGATACGGCAAGAGTTTTGTCCCCTCTGCCATAGCATCTCTCAACAATACACGTGTTGTCACGTGTACATGTACATGTGCATTTGTGCTATGTATACAGGGACGTGTGCATGAGTGTGGATGTGCTGTGGATATAAGCAGCGTCTATGAATTCATGTGAGGCTCTGTACAGACTGTGGCTGAGCATCTATCTATGTTTTTTCCCTCCTTTCGATACCAGCTGTGAAAGGATATCCATTCACAGCTATGAATAGGGGCTATTTAATTGCAAATGTAATGTGTCAGAACACTGATGTTTATTTCAAACATCCTGTATTCTATACGAGATCCATAAAGTTTGACTGGGGTTTTTTATAAACCAGCCTTCCTTTGCTCAGTATGACCCACTTCACGTCCCTGAAGTGAAGTTTTATGTTGGCCAGTAGTGGGTTTAAAGTTGTTGGGGTGGGATGACAAAAATACCCTTGAGAAAGTTGCTGAGCAAGACAGTGTTGTGGTTGCTATAAAAGTGTGAAAGTTCATTCAAGACAGTCTTCCTTCACTTTTTCTTCTGAATTTGTTATTTTTTACACCTTTCCCAGAGCTCCATGCAGCATTTTTCTCTTCCACAGTACTCATATTGAAGGTGTTGACGGTGACATCCTGTTTTGAGTATGTGAAGATTGTTTAGATTGCATCCAATAAAAGGTCTTGACAAGATTTGTATACACTTTACCCTGATGGTGATGTTTATGTGGATGTATGTGTGGGCAGATCCTTTTCCTCTATCACTGTGTAATCATATCTACCCTAAAACACAAGATTACACCAAGATTTTCAAAGTGAACTACTTTACATGAACCCTTGTTTATGTGAGTCATACGGTCTTATTTTTAACAACTAATTAAGCAAAGACAGCAGCAGCTGATTGGTTGGGCTTGGACTACAGGAACAGGTCCAGATTTGCAAGCCTGGCATATGAAGGATTGCGTTGGTGTGTAGGAACATCTGGTTGTGCCGTTGTCGACTTTGTTAAGCTGTCTGACAGGGGATGTTAGCATCCTGCCTGTGTACATGATGGGAGTTTGCTAAATGGCAGTACAGTAGCTGTCCCTCATCATACATAATCATCCTATAATCAAGGGCAGCATGCCACGGGTTTTGTAATCATTTTTATGCTGCATCAATTTACTGTACAGAAATAAACACTCCTTCCATGTGTGAATGTATAAATGTGCATGTAAAATTATGTATGATTATGTAAATTATGTGCTTAAAACAATAGTTTCCTACATACATAGCTGAAGTGACTGCATACAGCATCAAAAGTCTTGCCTGGCGACACCTAAATACTGGAAAACAGCTGCTAGCCTGATGCTAATAGAAACTGAAGTTACAAGTTGTGGCAATTTTGTTGAGTGCTAGCGGCAAACTTGCAGCAGTGTTTTGAAAGTGAGGTTGCTGGAGCAGGCAGGATACATCCATTCTATGACAGGGCTAACACAAATAGACAGGCCACCATTCACATTCACAATCACACCTACGGGCAGCTTAGAGTCTCTAATTAATCTGTTTGACTGACTGTGAGAGGAAGAAACCTGAAGAAACCCATATGGACACAGGGAAAACAAAGCAAACAGCGCACAGAAAAACACCAGCTGGCCAGCAGGTCTGAACCCAAAACCTTCCTCCTGGGAATAGACAGTGCTAACCATTGCACCACCTGCTACAATGCTTAACATAACATTAGGTTATCGCAATCATTATATTGTAATACAGCTTTTTCTATACAGTCGTAATGCTAAAGATGTCTTCCCTGTAAAGCTGGCCAGCTTTGGCAGCTATCATTTAAAATATTTTTTTTTCTTCTCCACAACATCTGTCAAGCTATGTACATTTCAGAACATGCAGGTACACCTAGTATGACACAACTGTAGCATAAAGGTAATTTGCTTACAGAAAAATCAAAAATCTTGTAGATCCAAGAAAATGATTTTTACAATGGTATAATGAAACCCTTAAGTAAGTCCCCCATGCAAGGCTTTAAGTGTCATTTATTTCCCTTTGATTTCCTGGCAATACACAGCGAAACTCAGCCCCGCTCTCCAAAGCCAGCTGGCTTGAGATGTTGTTACCTCCTGTGCTGCAGGTAAATTCCCTAACTTTTTTTGTTACCCTGTAGGAGTTCAGGTTATAAACAGGGATTTGAGGGAATCAAGCAAAGATCATCTGTACTTCAAATCACTTTAAAGTAAAGTTTAAAACAGGAAATTGCATTTTATTTTATTTTATTTTCTGCAGCCATGTTCAGAAAAGACGTGAATACCTGTTTGCAATTTTAACATTAGGATTCCCTACCCATGGCTTTTATATAAAAAAAACTGGTTCAACAGTAAAAGCAAACTAATCTACATGCCTTTTTGAATGTGTCCTCAGTCTTTATCTCTGCCTGAATTTCTTGACCATTTTTCACTTCATTATGAACAACACATGCATCATTATTGGCTGGAAGAAGAGCAGCTACTTTTAGAAACACTTTTGTGTGATCAGTTCAGTTGCCAGAGTGTGCACTTCCTCTGAGCCACACTGGTGTCACCACTTACAAACATTACTGCACGTTAAAGCCTGGCCCCAAATTCTCTTCAGGTGCCTCAGTGCTAACACGACTGCATCATTTTAGGTTATTTGCTCGCAATTGATGGCTTAGATTATTTGTCCTTTGAACCTTAAAGCCTACAACAGCATTTTGGTCTACAAAGCTGACAGAATGAGAACCAGCATAATTTAATGTGTGACTTTGCAACGATGAGACAATCATAAAATTGCTCAACAAAATGAAAAGCAATTAGCAGGACTCTTGCCTGCTCAGTCAACAGTGTTTTCCTATAAAATATAATAAGCAAAAACCCATACAGTCAGTAATTGGATTTCAAGGGAGATGAAATTAATAAAGATACTCCCATCTATGCAGATAGGTATGGCTAGATGGAAATCTGAGTCTGTATAAAATATGAGTAAGTGTGTGTGTGTCTGTGCACAGAGGACCGTGCATGGTGAGTAATTTTATAATGCCCATTTCACTGTCTTGGTGTGTGATATCTTAAGTGGTGGAGGAAAATTAAAATTCACGTGGAGACAGTTATTATGCTGTAGAGCCAATTGGATTTAAAAGTCATTTGCGTGTGTTTATGACTGGAGGAGGGTGTCATTGGGTTGGATGAGGAGAATAAGTAATTCCGCAGTATCACATCCAATTTAGTAAATCTACTTTGTTCAAACACTGCACCTCACTTAGGCTTTAGCCTTATCTCTGTCGGTATGGCACTGATGGAGTTCATGGATTTATTACGGTCTAAATCTGCTCTTTTTGTGAGGTGATAAAAGTTGAAAATGTGGATATTGGAATAGTTAGATGGTTTAAGACTCTGACTGGATTCGAGTAATCTGGTGTTGTGGAGGAAGACTGCAGCTACAGCAGGACTAAAGGAACAGTAGAGGAAGTAAAATCTCAGAAGAACCAGTCTTAAGGAAAACTGGATTTCTATAGAAAGGAGGCTTAAATCTCAGCTCAAAATCCCACTGACCTTATTCATTCAAAGGTGCTCCTGGTCAGCACGCCCAAAATACGGTCATACAATAAACCACACACATTACATGATTAAAAGAGTATGTGGACTCTCTAAAATACCACATATGTGATTTTTAAACATTCCATTCTCAAACCATGGACAGCTGTTGTAACAGCCTTCATGTTACTTAGGTTTTCTGCAAAGTTCCTGAAACTGGCTGCAGGGATTTTCAGCCACAAGAGCATTAGTGAGGTCAGCCACTGGGCGATAAGACCGGCTCAAAGTCTGTATTCCAGTTCATCCCAAATGTGTTGGATAGAGTTGAGGTTAACTTTTACCCCACACAAAACTGGGAAAACAATTTCTATGGTTGACTATGAGAGACAAACAGATGGGCCTAGACCAATCGTGAAAAACATCCGGTGCACTAATACTGTATGTGACTGGAAGTGATAATCTCTCTTAGCATATAGTTAGTTTTTTTAACAGGGCTGTACCAATCAAGGTTTTTGGCCCGGGTCCTGATCTGAGTCCTTATATTTGGCATCTCAGATACCGAATCCGACTCTTCAAAGTACCAGTTGTAGTTAATGAATCGGACATGTATTTTTCACAAGGAACTTGAAGGTCTGAAGGTCCTGGTTCAAAACTATAAATATGATAAACATGAATTAAAAGCAGATTAAGGGGGAAAATGGAACTCCACTTGTAGTTGTCAGGCTTGCTCAGGCAGCTCTCCATGGAAAAAGATTTTTTAGGAGGTAAAAGAAGCTCCACTCTGTAACGCCACGGTACATTTCATTTTGACCTGCCCCCAAGTTACTTGCAGAATTAAAGTTAATTAGCGATAGCTGACCTGCTGCCGGTGACGTTTGTCATTTTAACCGGCGAAAGTGACGGTCTGCGTCGGCTAAAAAAAAAGGGTGCTGCTTCCTGAATGTTTTTTTTCACTGATCTTTGCTAATGAGAGAAAGAGAAAATATAAGATAAGAGCTTATTCTGCAGTGCAGTCAAATCTGTGTTTGCCCGGCTGTCGCTGAAGATAGCAGTACTGCAAACACCAGCAGGCTGAGATGGACAGAACGCAAGAGAGGTAATGAAAGCATCAGATTTTCATCAGCTTTACTTTGGCCAAGAGAGGTCTATTAAAGTATGTCAGGATTGTCCCTGATACTGACCCTTCAGATTGGTTTCTTCTTGGACAGCCTTAGTGGTGGAGATATTTTGACAAAAACACCTTTTTTATTCCTGTTATCCCCCCCTACCCAGTTTTATATAAAATGTAGTTGCTGCGGCAGATATTGCAAAGCAAATGACTTTGAAGTGGGTATTTGAGTTACTTTTTAGTCCCATAAAGTCCCTAAGTTCCTCTAAATTCCCTCCCAACTTAGTCATCATGGGTAAGATTTGAGCATCAAGGGTGGTCAGAAACTTTTTTGGACTGAGATGGCGTTTGTGTGTCTTAGAAAATCCAGCAACGTCTAAAGTACTAAAATTCCCCTGAGTTGATGTTGTGCAATCACAGAGTTTCAACTTCAGTTTGGTCCAAACAAAGAAAAATGCCATCTGCTTTTCTGAGCCGCTCTGAGTGTCTGAGAAAATCAATCATATAAAAACCCAAGTAAAATGTCATCGGCCCATCTGTTATTAGCCCTGCATTTTTAAAATAGATGAAAGAACAGAAATGGTGAGAATGCGAGACGTGATGACAATGAATACAATTAAAAACAAACATCTTACAGGTGGGCTGTAATTTACACAGCTTGTCTGACAATAGAGTCTGAGAATAGCAGCATCTGAGGCATCTTGGTATTATTCACTGGGGTGCCTCTAATTTTCTAAAATGACTTTAAAATCAGGAAGATTCAGTAATTCTTTTTCTTGTTTATCTGCCTCAGAGAATAAAATCTGGAGGATTAAAAAGCAGGTTATTTTGAACAATGCATTAACCAATACAAAGGATGTGATGTTTAAAGTGTCTGTCTATGCAGAGAACTGCCAGTTACAACAGAGGAAGAGGCTGAAATATGTGAGAGAAGGTATGTCTTGTTTATTTTCTGACTAAATTACATATGACATACACGCTACAGTTTCATTCACCTGTGTTTATTCTACCCTCACTCTGCAGGTACAATACAGCACACTGAGGTTTTTAGTCAGTTGAAACAATAACAGAAGAAGGCAGAGACATCAAATTTCCCAGTCTTACGGTTGTGACATCTCGTTATGCAGGTAGTTTCATTTTAATCTCCTGGGAGTCTCCTGAGATGTTCTTTTCTCAGTTTTACTCCCATGTACCTCCAATGCACTGGAGGTGAATGGGATAATGTTTTTGTGATGCGCCAAAAAAAAAAACCCAACTAAAACTTCACTTCAGCCTGTCTTTCCAGAGTGTCTCAGTCACTCAGTATAATCCACAGACCTACTTTTCACATTCTTAGATTGTTTTAGTTTTGTTGAACTCTCATAGGTACATTTTTGTAGGTTTTGAGCAGCAAAAACTGAAATTCCTTTCACTTGCATTGCTGAAATGAGCTGGCAGCAGACATTAAATTAAATTTCTGCACATAAAGCTCACAATTTTTGTGTTATTTTAGTAACTCTTTAAACAAACAGGTGACCCTGCTTATTTGAAACATCCCATCAAGCAGGTCAGAATTTAGACTGTATCAGCATACAGTGCACTCAGCAGTGGAACTGTCTATTCAAGGGGCTGAGGGTGATGCATGGCTATCCACTAATACCACCATAGCTATTCCCTCATGGCACATTAACTCATTTTTATGGATTCTCTCCCAAAGCCGCTGCCTTCTCTTTCCAATACTTATGATCAAACATAATTTATAATTTATTAACCTAAATCTTTGAGGACACAAGTAGTTCACAGCGGTTGCAAATCTGCTCCAGCAGCTACAGGGTGCATCCTCACTGCCAGGCATTGCTGTTGAGTGTAGCTACACCTAAGCTTATTTCAGCTATTTTCCCATGATGCACTAAGCTATAGAAACTAAACAGACCCCTGAATAATGAACTTTCGTATCAGGTCACATATCATAAGACTGGTGGGAGTATAAATTGCTTTTCTAATCCAAAGTCTTTTCCTTGCTCCCTTAAAGGTATACCCACTTAAAAATAATTCTTGTTCATCAGCACATAGTACATAGCCTATTTGATCTATTGCATTGTTTCTCTTAGAAGTTAATGAATTAACTTTGGTTTGTTTACTCCTAATTGCTGATACCGGTGATTTCAAGAATTGGTTTTACGCTTTATGAATTGACCTTATGAAATACCAATGTTATATCCTAATAAAACATTACCAAGCATTGCTTGACATTATTGTTTTCACTTTTCCTCCAAGGAGTGCTGTGATGCTGGTACGCTGTTATACATTACTCCAAAAACATTCTTATTCCACAATTTAAGATGTATACACTTCTCCTGTTCTTTCCCCAGACCCCCTTTAGCTTTTCTGGCACGTGTTTTAACTTCCTCCAGGGAACCATGTTTCCTCCACTAGCAATTTCCTCTTTTGTAATGATATTATTTTGTTCATTGCAGGTTTGCCTGCACAGAAACAACCCCATATAAGCTCAAATTATACTTTTGTAAATTGCTTCTTTTGCACCCCATGCCCATTGCAGCAAGGGTAGGTTGTGCCATTCATTGTTTTGTGTCTATGCAGACTGTTAGCAGTTGATTTCCTCCAGGAGACAAAACACCAATGGCTAAAGGAAGGACACCAAACTGAACCGTAGCAATTACAATTTTTCCTTGACTGGCAGGATTTACCCATCTATTTACTGTCAGAGTTCATCCTGTCTTCCTGTGTATATATTTCATCAAAAGATCTTCCAAACCCTTTGACAGGTTTCTCCAGCACTGTCTCAGCTTCCACTCTGTGATGGTTTCCCTTTACAACAGAAAGCCCTGTTGATGTGCATGGTTTAATTTTAGTTTTGTGATACTCTAGTAATCCCCAAAGGACAAATTCTGCTCCAGTACAGTGCCGCTGGGATTCAGCGTTTTTTTCAAGGACACTTCATTCGGGTGAATGTTTGCCGTCACAGGGATTATTTGGGTTTAGACCTTCCCATTGAAGGACAAACGCTCCGCTCATTGCACCATCTTGCTGCTCTGCTTTCATCCTAATGCAATTTTGTTTCTCATTTGAGTGGCCAAGCAGCCTTTTTGGACAGCATGCTGTTCTGGTAGATGTGATACTCTCCATACAAACTGTAACTGCTTAACTGCAAAGCCTGACACCACAGACTCCCCATCCAGTCTGATGACAGAGAAGAATATCTAAGTCGTTGTAAATAAAAAATGTCAACATATCTCTACCAATGCTCATGGCTGATTAGTGAAGGGTATAGTTGCTTTCTTTCCTCAGTATTTTTTCTTTCACACTAAATATCTCAGCCTCTAAACAGAGAAACGCGAGAATCTAGGCCAAAAGTAATGCTTTTCTCAGGGCTACCTTTTTATAGAGATGTATTTTCTCCTGCTCTTCTCCAAAATGGGGATTAATTGCTTCTGTCATGCAACATTTATAATGTTGCAGAAAAAAATCTCAAGATGGCTATCGAGTGCTCTTTTGTCTACCCGACTGGGAACATTCTTGTGCTCATCTTTCTGCTTTTTGCAACTCTTACTTTTTCAGTGGACAGCTATCCATTAGACCTATATGTTTGGAATCTTAAATGAGTGGGTTGTCTGGTTTTATTTCCTCCCTGTGCTTTGGTCTCTCTGCGAACACCTTTTCTCTGTCTTCCTCTGGCTCTCACCACCTTTCAGAATTAAACTTTTCAACTATGTTTGAAAGGATTCCTCAAATTACGGCGCTGATGACCATTATTTACTTTGTTTATCATAAGCACTCCCTGCCTTGCCAAGTGGTACTTTGATAAACTGCCAATTTAACCTTTAAAGTAGCCAAAGTCCATTTTATCCTTTCCTTCTTAGTTTTGGCAGGCTTATCTTTTCCTCAACCGTATAACCTCTTTCCCTTCCTCACACTGAGTTTCAATATGAGTCATGTCTAAATGTTAAAATGTGTCATCAGCCAATATGAGTTTGACCACCAAGGCCCATTTTCAACCCATGTGAGCTTTTCACTAATCTGTTGCCCCCATCATACTAGTTTTTTTTTTTCTCCCAGATTTAGGCACCTAAAAGTAATTGGTTAAATTTAGGCCAAGTTCACCCTCATACAGTAGTTAGAAGTAATGAAAAATTAATGTTGCATGGACACAGCCACTGCAGACCTTTTTCACAGGAGACATTGAGCAGGAAAAGCAGAGGGGCAGTTAAAGTATAACTCTGGTATTTTAAAACCGGGTCCTGATTTTACTTATTTTGGGTTTGAAATGACAAACAAAAAAGTTTCAGAGTTGGTCCAGTGAATCGCCGTAGCTGGCAGCTGCGAAACAGGCTGCGAATGAATTTCAACGGGGCAACTGCGCCCGATCAAACCACTAAGTGGTTGTTTTTGCCACTGACATGTTATTGGAAGTGTCAGAGACATTACAGAGAGGATCTCTGCAGAGATCGACCTGTAAGATCCTTTTTGTTGAACCTGAAACAGCAGTTATATCGCTCTCTTCAAAGCCACCAGATTCCAGCGATAAAAACAGTAATTCTACCTTGCAGAACACGTTGCTGGTCCACTGCTGCTTCAATTGGCTAATTTGTTTATGCTCTTATGTGTTACACAAACATTGTATTACACTTGAATTAACCCTTGAAAATACTAAAGTCACACTCTCACAAACAAACAAACCAATTGAGGCGGCAGGACACCAGCAGCTCCCACGTTCTGGGAGATATAATTACTATTTTTGTCATTGTTAAACAAAAACAATCCCGCAGGTTTATCTCTGCAAGAATCATTTCCATAATGTTGTTTGACACTTCTTAATAACAATCTGAGCCCATCAGTGGCAAAAACAAGCACTTTTAGTGGACATATTCTAATTCAGTGCAGTTGCCCTAAAGGATTATGTTGTCGCTATTGCAGCCCACTTCATGGCTGTGGGCTAAGTCTATCTATGGGACCAATTCTAGTCATTTTGAGCTCAAGATATGATACAAGAAGGGCCAAGGTTTTAAAACGCCAGGGTTATCCTTCAATAACATTAATGATGGCTCAGTTCCATTGCACTCCTGTTCAAGTAAGCCTGTACAGACAACACCAAGACCATAAAGACAAAACTAACACTGTAAAAAAGAAAACTCTATTATGATGTCTTTGAAAAGGTTTATTGTGTGCACAGTAATAAGCTTGTAACTCTGGTTTACATAATGATGGAGTTGACTGTGCAGTCTGATTTTTCAATTTATTCTTTCAACACTAAGGATCAGATAAAGACAAAAGGCATGTGCCTATGGAATAAGACATCAGGCCATCTTTAGTTATGTTTTCATTTTCTGTCTTTTACTTTGAATAAAAACATTAAATTTAAAACACAGTCTTAAAAAAATGCTTTTTGTTTTCTACCTTTTCTTGTAGGTTTTGTGCTTGCTCATCATTGACCACAATCTTCAATCTGGCATAAATATATTTTGAATGATTGCTACAAACATTTCTTAACTGTGCAGGCTGCCATTCATTCAAATAGACAGTCAACTTAAAGTGCTTGATTAACATTTTCCTGTTGTCGCTTCTGTGATCTCATTCTGTCATAAATCCTTTTAATAATTTAAATCTGTGCCAATAAATGTTCTAGTTCTGGCTGCGTCAACACATGGCAAATGCAAAGCTGGAGACCATCCCAGTAACTTAGTCTGTCTCAGGTTAAAGGGCAAATCATCACTCACTGGGTAGTGTGTGCTGTCTGTTGGTTGTCTGGTGCATCTTTTACCTTCAGCTCATCACAATTAGCAGTTAGCAATTAGTTAGAATTAACAAGATAGAGCTGGCATTTGTATTTAACAGCTGATTAAAAAGAAACATCTAAACTCTAGACTAAATATAAACTTATAGCCTTCTTTAGTGCCAAATGCTTATAATATGACCAGAGTGATGTGCACACTGTGCCAAGTCACTAATGATCTATGTTGCGCTTTGTGGGAATCTAATTTGTTGCTGTTGTTTTGTGAGTCGGCCTGTATGGGAACATTTATTGATGAGGCAAAGCAGGAGGATCCCTGAGGACAGCTGAGCACAGTGCCATTATAGGTGCACTGCTGTTTGAACGTCCAAAAAACACGTATATTACATCTATTAGTATTGCAACAACTACCATATCCACTACCATGAGTTTGTTATTGTTGAACAATTTCAAAGCAGTGTAAAGGGGACAGGAAGGGATAAGAATGGTCATCAATAATCCTGCAGTGGTTTAGATTAAAAGTCTTTGGATAGTCATCAAGGATAACTCTGATTATTTTCACCAAGGGCCTTATTTTCTCATCTTTTTCCTATAATGAGGGTTGATTGTTTCCAGTATTTGTCACTCCAGTGTGAAATTTTCTTCATGCCTGCAATTTTCTACAACTGCTGCTCTCAAATACAACCTCACAACCACCCACACATAGCTAAAGCAAGCTCCCACAGTGAAACCTAAAAAGCATTTGAGACAATAGCGCTGCACTTCTCCTGCATCCAAACAGCTGTGATTAAACAATTACAGCGCCATGTCAGCTCATTACTATTGTTTCAGTTAGAATACAATCAATAATTTTGACTTAAGCAACACTGGATTTGCTGTAGGAAGTGCTCACCAACCTCAGCCTCCCATGTGTCCCACATCTAATTAGAAGGATGGTGTGAATTGGTTCCCCCAGTCACAGGTTTTACATTTACATGAACATCTGTGGTTGAGCAGTTTACTTGGTAATGTTCAGGTGCTAATTAAATGAGCAAAGCCGGCATGGCAATAAATTCAAGTGTAATGAATATCTGGAAAATGTTGACAGGACCTGATGCAGTTTGGCTTTTATTATGTTAACCCTTTCAGCGCAGTCTTTCACTCTGTTTATTTATAGGCTTATTGGATAATCACTATATGTTTGGTTTGGTAAGCCTTATATTGCTCTAGGATACAATGAAAAAAGGCTGTGTGCAACTTTTTCTTTGGGGTTTTCCAGTACAGGTTTTCAGCATGAGGAAGATTAGATGAAATGAAAATGCTCATTCTGTCAATCCACATTTTCAGTTTCTTTTTTTCTGTCTGTTATGAATATGTTTGGGGCTTTGGCTCTACAGCTCTCATCATGCTTGTTGTGATGAAAACAGGAAATGTAACCTCTACTTTGGGTCAGTGGAATAGCCGTGATGCTCCGCAAGCAGTTCCTGTCTTTCAGTATTAGGGGGAAAAAGTTTATTGTCATTTGTAACAACAAGAAATATACATTATCCAATAAAAAGGTTAAATTTAAAACATCACGTGATCATGAGACGAGATCTACAGTTAGAAAATGGATTTATGTATATTTAATTATGATTACAAACAAACATTTGATAAATTGTGACTAGAAAGGGTAACAGTTCTTGCAGAGCTGTATATTCCAAGTCTGAAAAGAAGGGGTGCAACTTTGCAAATGCTTCCGTTGAGAGTGAAGGGTTAAAAGGATGTTAAATATACGCTTACACACAGGCTAAATCCCCCACACCTACACCTTCACCCACTTCAGGAGTGGGCAGTGAGCTGATGTGTTCCGTGAAACTCCCGGGCCTAAAATAAACCCTGAACCAACTCTGTGAGGAAATGAATCTCCTCTGTTACCATGTGTCAATGTCACCACCGTACACAGTGAAGGAGGCTGCCCTATATAGTCAATCTCCATAAAGAACTGCTCACTACGTATGTGTACGTGCATGTTCTTGTGAGTGTGTGTGTGTCTGGGTGTGTGTTTACTTGCATGCATGTCTGCACATTTAGAGAGTGACAGTGTGGTAATGAGGGGGGATGTCAGAGAAGAGGCTGGCACTGATGTGCTGTCACTGTGGATCTTCTCAAGGTCTGATCAGCCTCCTCAGTCTCATGTCTCTTAAGGCCAACTGTCCAGACCTTCAAGGGCAGCAGCACAACTGGGTGTCACATAGAAGCCCTTATTTATTTATTTGTACCGCTCATTTATTGTGTTTGCAAAGGAGAAGCCCCGCAGAGGTCATTGATCTATCCTTCTAGAGTGACCTATCCAAAAGCAACACCCAGGACAGCAGAAGAGCAACAAATGAACAACATGGTTCAGTGTACAAAAGCCAATTACAATCCAGGTCACATGGGAGAAAAAGAGCTGAGTAAACTTGTCATGAGACACTTGATCTCCCCTCCCTCCTCTTCTGCCTCTCTTTCTCTCTCTCCCTACATGTCTTATACACACTATTTTAACTGTTAACCTTACACACTACAGGGAGTGTGTTTAGGGTTTCTCATCAAAATATACAAATGTGTGGATTTTGTATGGTATATAACAAAATAATACATTTTAGGAACCACTCATGACAAGCTCGAAAGATTGTTTTTATGGGAGTAGGGTTTGTTTCCTGACTGTACACCTGTTACTACTGAATGTGATTTCAGAACAATCAAATATTGTATATTTTGTTGATCCACACAGGTTTGGAAAAATGTACTCTCAATGAAAGTCATTCTTACACATTTGGTTAGAAGTAGCAGAGACTAATGTCTGGTTGATGCATGAGCATAGAGTAACATTTAATCACAGTTTGATGCTACACAACATGCTTCTTAATAGTGACTAATAGTGGTTTATGGCTTTTTATTTTGCCCTTGTGGGTTGCGTGCTCCATTTTTTGTTCATGTGTTCTCAGCCATCTATACATCCCTCTCCATTTTTCCCTGCTTCGACAAATGGGTGGCAATTTTATTTCCTGGCAAATGGCCGGACTCAACTACGGATGACACCACTATGCGTTTCTTCGATTGGATACTATAAGTGTGGAAGCTGATAAGCAGGGCAGTCAAACGGTGCTCCCAACTAAAACCACTGTGAAAATCAACGTAATTAAAAAAGCAAAATGTTGTCTTATTAGAAGCAGCAGATTGTGGCTATGTCTTTTAACAGCCTCGCAAGCACCAGACACTTAATTGTACAGATATTATCAACTAATGTTAATATAAGTTCATCAGTAATATAAGTTTACACTTGACTGATTGTGTTTGGAGCCATTTTTTATTTCAAATAGTGCCAGAAAATTGAGGTTTACATCCTGAGGTGGAATTCAAACTTAAAGGCACAGTCTAAAGCATTTGGAGAAACTAGGAAAAGTAGCTGGTTTTTGAAAGCATTCAACCGAAAAAAAAAAAAAAAAAAAAAAATCCCACCCCTTCTGTTCAAGCCTCCCTTGCCACTTCACCAAAACAAATGAATGCACGGGCACGCTGCCTGACTACTGCTGGAGGACAAGTTAAGTTCATTTGGTTCGTCAGCTCAGTAGGTGTGTAATTTGTGCTGGGTAACTCGCAAGCTTTCAGATTTTGCCTCTACTCTTTTTTTTTTATCTAAAATGTTTTATTTATTGATTGCTGTCAGGCTGTTTTGAAGTGAATTTCCACAAATGAAACAACACATGCGTCTACTATAAGGTGCATGTCCTGCCTTCAATGGGGATTTTGGATTTATTCTATTGCAGTTTAATATAGGAAATCCTGGGTTCCGGTTGCATAATCAAAGTTAAATTGAGTCAGAGGTGAGTCCAGGATCACAGAAATCTTTATTAAAGACTGAGGCCTGAGTCCAGCTGTGGAGGCGTGCTCATAACTGTGACTTGTTTAAGTACCTTTTGTAGAGATTATTTCCTCCTTTGATTTGACCCTGCGGCCTCAGGTGACTCAACTGTTCTCTTACAGTCATTTAGAATACTTGTTATTGGGAGTTTGTACCGTCTGGTCAATCCATCATGCAATACTCTGGAGGACTGTGATGGAGGATGGATAGAGTGACTCATACTGCGCAGCTACATCACCTCACAATGACATTACAACTATTTGTTCAGCTCTTCCGAGCAGTAGCAAAACAGAACAAAGTCAAATGAGTCAACAAACCGAATCTTCTGGGAACAATCAGACATCAAGCGTGACTCTGGCCAGCTTCTGTGGCACAGCTCCAACCAAACTCTCTCAGCTGAAGGTCAACTCACAGTAATTTCATAAAACTCTCATAATTCATTGACTGTGAAACCTTGTATCACAGCAAATTATCCAGCTCCTTGGATCCCACATGTAAACAAATCCATACTATACTGTGTACTCTGCTGCAGGGCGATCTGCATTTTGCAGGGCATGTAGAAACAGTGCCTGGTGATATTTATTCACCATCACAGCCACTGACTCATATCAAAATGTATGAGAGACTATTTGTGTTTATTTATCTAGGTTGAATATTGCTTTTTTTACTTTAAAAGCCATGGCATTCACTGGAGAAAAGACAGTGTGAATAGCTTTTCAGGTCTAATTTACTCATGTTGAAAACCCATCGAAAAGGAAAGTTATAAATTCCAAACAAAACAAGAGGTGTATTGTGTGAAAGTTAAATCTGAAGAGTAGAGATAGAGATGCCAAAGGCTTTTGTGTTACAGATACACATACAGTGTCACACAAAGATTTAGACAGTAAGGATTCCAACATTTTGACCATCTACGCTGCAAACATGGTGCAATATACAATCATTTAATGATGACTTGTTGAATAATGGACCTGTAAAATAAAAAAAACTAAAAGAGACTGTCTTCACCGGTCATCAACACTATTTTTTATTTATTCAAACACTGGTAACAACTCACTGACAGTTGACCTCTTGTGGTTATGCAAATAATGAGCTTCTGTGAAGGTGAGTATGGTGTAGTTTCATAACAGCTGGACACTGAACCGCTGTTAAGCCTTGGTTCCAATTTTTCCCGGTGGCCTCTCACCATCCCTGTGGTCCATACACGCATTTTCCCCATTGAACACCATTATAAAACAGACTGTTTTATAATATCAGCTATAAACATGGTCAATTATTACACTTTGTATTGTATATTTTTAAGCCATGGGAGTTAAATCTTTTTAAAACTTTTCCAAAGCCCAGAAGAGTTTTGTTTTGGGAGGAACGCTACTGTGCATAGATAGTGGTCAGCATACCTCGGAGCAGAGGCCAGAGGCTAGAAACTTTTTTGGCATTATGGACAAGTCAAGCAATTTTATTGGACTGAGGCAGTCCAGTATCCAGTTCTTATAATCCAAACATGTGTGTAGTACAACAGTGTCATAGCTCCATTTGTATTGGCAAACCTTGCCCAAAAGCAGAAAACATTTTTTTTTGGCATGCAAATTGCAAAAGTACGAGTAGCATAACATGTAATATTGCTGAGCTCTAGGACTATAACATTGTTCATTTTTTATTTTTACACAGCAAATGCTACAACTGCTTCCTGTCCTCTACCAACAGCCAACATCGGTTTCATTAAAACCGTATTCTATATCATTAATAAAGTAGTTTTGCTTACCTACATTTAACCATAACTGGGTGGCAGATCAGGAAATGCTCGCGTGTGCTTCTTTTGGAAAGGCCATATATTTTGTTTTAGGCACTAACAAATTAACTGATTTCATTTAGGTATAATAACTTATTGATTAAAACTTAATCAGGGATGATAATTAAAAGGTAGCCCCTTGAAGCCCATTAATGTCATTTGAAATGTAGCTTGTACTGTGTGGTTCAGATTCAGTCAGTGTATTGCTTCAGTCAGTTAAAAAAGGGAATTGGACTGAAAAAACCCAAGCCTCTACACACCCACAAACCATATCTTATTTAGCAGATAAACCCTTCAGTGGACATCTGTTGATGATTATCCACTAAGAATGAAAGTCATCAGGAAAAAAGATGATTTGTGCAAAGGGAGGGCTCCAACATTAAAAAAAATGCAGTTGATTTAGCCCGTCATTATAATTCTGTTCCTACAAGTGTACACAATCAATGTCGTTCTTAATCCACGAGGAACAGGAAGTGAAAGAATCAAAGTAAAGTTTCTTGCCAATTAATTTACAAAAACAATGATGTTCATTCTCAGTTTTGGTTAAATTCAAAGGCACCTCAAAGAGTTACCACGAGGAAAAAGCCACCGTCAGAGAAAGAAGAGAGTCCTCTCTGCGTCTGAAGCCTAACAAGGAAACAAATTGCTGTCTGAAGTGTTTCCAGACCCTCAGAGATGTACTAACTGCAATTTTAGAGCAGCAAAGGGAATTAATACTGTTAATGAGGCAGGTTACAGGAGGAGTCCTTTATAGTTATCCTCTCCTGAGCTGAAGGTGACCTCTCTAATCAAACCCAACACTGCAGCACTCAGAGGACTGCTGGCCTGCTGGCTCTGGAAATTTAGCAAAGCTACGCTCTCAAGAGGTTCAGATCTGTGTAATAAACCAATCATCAAGGCACCTTCTGATAACAAATGGACTCTGGAATTAGCTCACATGTCTGCTGGTAACAAATATTGTTTTGAAATACATAACCTTGAAGAATATTTTCAAAAATAATCCATTAGAAGAAATGCTATTTCAGGGGCAAAGCTGAATTCAAAGAGTAGATGATTACTACCATGAGTATGAGAAGATTTGCAACTTAGAAATCGAAATCAGGAGAAGCCAGTGATGCAGCTATCATTCATGACATTTAACTGGCATTTCATAAAACTTTGCCCAAGTTGAACTACTTTCACCTTGTAAAGTTGTTAGTTTGTGCTTGTAGAAAAGAAAGTCATTTCCAACTTTTCAAATTTAAAGGTTATCGCTCCATCAAGGCCCGAAATCTGCAGTAGACTATTCGTATAGCCATTCTTTTGGGGGGAGATGACAGATGGCAAATTAGATTCCAGTTTCATGCCCAAGAGTTTGCCGCTTTTACATAAACATTTACATAAAAGTTTAGAGTTAAAGTTGTACTTTCAGAAGTATAGCAAGTCAGAGACAGAGATATTTTTGTTGTAAAACCCTGAGTGCACGCTCAATAAAATTTACCTCCTGGATGTCTGCTGCAATAAAAACTGACACATTCAGTACATTTTGGATAAATGCACTGTTTATTGATCACTGACACTAAACTACTGAGTCTGTGCTTGTATCTAAGATGAAAAATGATTCTACTCACTACTCATTTATCTATTAAATGGCATACTCTGTTCCGTGGATAGGAGGGGGAATTGCCTTGCTGTTTCTGTTTTCTGTTTATTGATTTGTCTAAAGCACTTGATGCAACAGAATACTCCACTTCTCTGAGATTAGCTGCTTTTCAAGAAAATGCATGTATTGGGAGGCACAGCTCTTGTACCTTACTAACCGACCCAAAGGGCTCGTATTTCATCACTTTTAACAGCGAATCAAGAAAATCTGAATTTATTTCATGCAAATCACAAGTGAAATGAACTGCATTCATTTCACGGATTCCCCTAAATTACAAGTATTATTATAAACTACATTTTTATCTGTTTCTGATCTTTTGTCTTAGACAACACTTTAGTGAAGGAACACAAATCTTTCACACGATCTGCCATGTTGTTATGTGATATGTATGATGTGATTGATTTGATGTACAATACTTGATTGCCTCTGCAGGGAAACTTAATGTGGGTTCACAGCACTATTGATCTGCCGTGATTACAAAACAGCAGTCAATCTGATGGAAAATAGGACCAACATATTACAAATTGATAACAGATGAGACATTCACTAAATATAGTGTGGCCTGTAAACACTTTCAGATACATATTTTTCTTTTCGTACAACACATTCCCAGGCATTACTGCATACTAATGTAGGCTCATAATTGAACCCTTCAAGTAAAATTGAACAGAATGTCTATCTGTCAATGTAATTTCTGGCAATCAGAATTTACAACCACCCTTTTCACCCCAGCAGAATCCATTAAAGTCAGAATTACGGAAATCTTACCAAGCTACAGCCACAGTTTGGTACACTGGGGTCAGTAGTGTCATGAGACCTGATTAATTTATTAAAACAAAAAATCCCTGTAGACTTCCCCTGAAGCATACATGGCCCATTTCTCTTTAATGTGTGCAATGTAAAACTTTGGCATGAGGCTCCTGAAGGAAAGTAATATGTGCCCCACTTTGCAGCAGATGATGTAGCACTTCCATCTGTTTAACCTGCTTGGCTTAATAGGTTTGATTCAAGACATTACAAGAACACCTAACAACATCAACTGCAGTGCTATTCTGAGCTGGACCATATTTCAAGTTAAAAGCTAAAACAACACGATAATGAACAGATACCAAAATGGATATAAATGACAGTTGCAATGAAATTTCAAATGAAGTGTTCAGCAGTCGCAAATAAGTCTTTTAATACTTTTAATAATGCATTTCAACCTTTGGCCTTCCTCACTATTACTGAGACATTTGCGGATGTAAGCCAGCAACCTGCTTTTAATTAACAATCAATTAAAACTAATATCTCCAGAAATCAAATATTGATTAACGTGCCATCTTATGAGATGCATGCAAAGCCACTTTCTTGTTTTACGTTAAGACTCACTCTGTATCAGCACCACTAACGTCCTCTGTATCCAATATTCTATCTCCGGCTGAGCAGCAAGGGAATTTCATAATTGTACACAATAGAGCAAGAGTGCTAGGGGCTTGATGATATTAAAATACAGCTGTACAAAGGTTACAGCAAGTATTAACCGGCAAAGACCAAACAGAGTAAATGTAACTCTTAAATTTGTTTGCTCAGGTGTCAGGCCTGATGGTGTACACCTTGTTTACTGTGCAAGCACTGACACTGGACAAATAGCAACCTCTATACACTTCAGCTAGTCAGCATATATACATATATATGTTTGTCTTTTGTTGATACTTGCAGCTGTGCTTACCTTATTCACTAAAAGTCAGTTTGATGGTGGTTAAAAATTCTTTTAAATTAATCTACATGGGTCAAAGTTACGACATGCAGTTGACCACTTAAACTTTTTTGCTAAACAGGTGATGCCTTGCCACCTCCAACTTCAACTCACTGTAATAGATTAATTCCAGATATTTGAAACTATTATAAAATGTTGAATGTTCATTCAGTATCACAACAAGACACAGGATTTCAGACTTCAGCTGTGAGATATGCCATCAGAGTGTCGCTCATCATCATTCAACAGCTAAAGAGCCAAGGGGAATTTTCAATCGTTTCATTAAAGTGTCACCTTGTCAGTTAACTTTACATGATGGATGGCCGTATTGACTCTGTGCGGTTCGATTCAGCCCGGCCCTATAGACAGGAGGACATTTTGAGGAGCTAGCATCCTCAGACCTGAGGTGACGAGGAAATGACACCATTTGGACAAGCTCACTTTCAGTGATTTGGCCCCCGGGGCTTATCTGTCAAAAATTTCCCTGTTGACATGTACAGTGATATTAAAGACCTAGGTCAGGATCTCTCTTGACAAGGTCTTCCTTAGTCTTTAGACGATAACTTAAGATGGCTGGAAATGGCTGTCTAGAGTGTCATTTTCGCCTCTATTGTAGATATAAGAAAAGGACAGTGTTCTTCAAAGGTTAGTGCCTCTGCAGTGACTGCCTTCTGAGAAGCAGGAATTTTAAAACCGTAGCAGAAAAAGGTTAAAATACTAGAACTAGTAATCTTTACATTCTTGCATTTTATGTACTGTTGTTGAATGGAACAAAAAGCCCTTCAACAAGACTTTCACCTTCTGTTTTGAGATATAGCATTTAAAAAAATCTACCATATTTCAAAGACCATTTGTTGTGTCAGCAATTCAAACACTCGTCTTTTCTCACCTTTTCAAGTGAAAGGAACAGACCCACATTTGGCAAAGATGAATCAGTAAGACTTGCACACACAGAGTTATTGACATATTTGCTAGTTCCAAGTATACAGTAGACCAGTGCTTCTCAACTGGTCTGGCTTCGGGGCCCACCATCACCCCTTAATGACAAGCCACGACCCAAATCGAGGAACATTTTCAACTTCTCAAATGTATTTAATGAAAAGATGATGCAGTTTGAACCTGAGGTAGTCCAGAATATCACAGTATATCAACACAAAAAAAAAATTAAAACCAAAAAGTGAATCTTAGGGACACAAGGTTTCAAGAATATTAATTAAACTGTAGCTGATGATAACCTGCATCAGTGGATCCACACTGAACAGTCCTGTATTAATCATATTCAATCAGCAGCACGTCATAAGCCATTGATCCTGAGGCTGTTACAACATACAGAACACTTCAGTAACTTCAGCCTGTTTTGACAGACTCAACAGTGCTTTCATGCACAAACATGAAATAAAAAAGTGCAACTGCTGAGAAGTATTTTGAAAAAGACTCAAATGATGTAGCTTTGGCTGAGAATCCTCACTCACTGAATCTGTGACGACCAAACACTGCACTGTGGAAACAATTCAGTTTCTTCAGAAGCAGTTTTTATCCACAAACTCAAAATAACAAAAAGTGCAATTAAAAAAGATTCAAGTATACAAAATTGACTTTTCTTCTGATTACCTTCTCAGTAGATACTGAAAAACATTGTGCTTTGAAGAAAGTTAAGCAGCTCAATTAGCATTACGGGGCATTATGGCCACCTACTGTTAAGGAGTGTGAATAGAAGGCACTCAGCCGCATAAAAAAATCCCCTTCAGAATAAAAGCACAGGATTTTTTTCTTTTTTCATTTGTTTTCCCAAGCTAAGGCCCACTACCCACTTTTGGGTCGCGACCCACCAGTTGAGAATCGCTGCAGTAGACAACCTGTCTGGATTTCTCCCCCAAATGACCTACATATTACCAGTGTCATGTTCTGGGCATAGACAATGATCACACTAACCTTTGGTTGCAAGGTGCAGGAACCACAAGAAGGTTCCCTCGGAGAATGGCAAATAATATAATATCTTCACTTAATATCTTTGCAGCAGCATTTACAGTGTAATGATGGACTTAAATCATTTTTCATGTGAGTGTTCCACGGCTTGCCTATTTTCAACCAAACCTGTAGAGAAGAGAAAATCTTTGCAGATGACAAGCATTTATACTTCTTGAAAGTAAACAACAGCTAAGTGTCTCATAATTTAAGCTTAAAAGTAAATGACAGGTCTAAAATGCTGTTACCAGCTGAAACACCTAAAATTCATGTCCTGCTATTAGAAGAAGATCCTAAATCACACTTCAAACTGGGCAGCATTTTCTGTCATGACATCTGAGGTATTTCAATTTCCAGTCTGCTTTCATCTGTCAAAGAGGCTCTCCATCCCTCTGCTTTTTGCTTTCCCTATCCCTCTCTCCCACCCTGCAAAACTTTGAGCACAACATAGCTGTAACCCCTTAGTCCCTCAACAGGGCTTGCACTGCTGTCATCCTCTCTAAATGCCTTTCACAGGTAGTGTGGGGGCTCTCTCTGATCCAAGTGCTGCCTGGATCATTAAGGGACCCTGTGGCTCAAGCTGCTGTCAGCGATCATTTCCAATTAGGTCTCCATTTTGCACCACACGTACCTTAGCACCCGTGGGGGACAGTGGTTCATATTGCAAAATCACTCAGGTGGGGAGAGAGACATTAGGATGAGCGTTCATATGGTAACCTCGTCGCCCAGAGAGAAATGGGACACGTTTCTGAGGTAATGAACTCAGATTGACTAATTAAAATGAGCTTTTGGCATTGGGACTAGTGTTGATTTTGTGAGAGTGAGAGCTGGAACATTGGAGTGTGGGACTAAATGACTCATCAAGTCATAATCACCTCTTCAGGTGAATCCATTTTCAACATCTATTCAAATAATCTCAAGTAAGAGTGTGCTCATAAGTGATGCCCTTCCTGAAAGTGGTCGGTGAGTGGGAGAAAATACCCTGAAATCAATAGTGTGTAGGAGCACTGTATGAATAAACTATCATGGCAATAACTGCTAATAATTTCAATTACTTGTGTTTTGAGTCCGTGGTTATTCTCTTACTATATCACAATTGCTTTCCATAACTACACTGTTGCCCATAAAGTTGGAATACAATGTTTTTTACCTCTTCTCATGAAATGATTGTGACAATGTGATTTATTCTTGATAAATAAAGTGTTTATCTCCTCAACTTTACTGATCAAACGCTTCCAAACATATCACAGTGAAACTTAAACCACAATTAACCTTTGCAAACTGTTTTCAGTCTTTAACAAAATTGGGGGTATTGAACAATTAGTCCAACTTTATGGGCAACAGTGTACATAAGGCATTTCTATTTCTCTGTCTGTTCTGTTGATATTTATTGATTTATTAATCACGAGTGCATCTACAATATATTTCTGTGCATAATGAGGAAATCAGTATTTTTAGCTTTTATTTAGATCTTAAATCTTACTTTTGATGCATCACAATCAGCACTTACAAGAATATGAATTACCATTTTTGTATGTTTTCTCAATAAAAGTTTATTGATCCATTTATGGTCTCTTCCATAAAAGGGATTGATTTGATATGAGAATAACACAATAAGATGAATGCAGCTCGGTAAAATTGATTGGTCGCTGTCAGCCCTTAAAAACCCATACCTTCGCTTATTATGTCTGAAGCTCAAAAGGCACTGTCTTAGATCAGGGGCATTGTCAAAAGGTGTAGGCCAAGTGTGGTTTGTAGAGGTCTGGAAATTTGTTTAGCCTTTAATCAGTGGAATCACACTCCACGCACAGCTCTTTACCCTGCCTTCATGTTGCATAAGTGAGAGTAGTAAAAAAAGAGCATAAAGCTGCCCCACTCTAGACCTACAAGTGTGATGGTCTTGGGTATAGATGACAGGTTTAAAGATAGCGCTGCTGCAAGCCCTCAAAATGAGAAAACAGCACAGGTGGACCAACAGAGCATATAGATTGTTAATATGCTTCACTGAAGCTAGCGTGTCTTCAGCGACAGCAACTTAAGGCTAGTCTCACTGGGTGCATATGGCTCATGGGAGAGCACTCTGAGCACCACAGAAAGTCCCACTGTGGGACAGATGGGGAAACAGTCAGCCTTTGTAGCCTTATTCCCTGCAGAAATTGTTTCATAAGAGGACGACTGAACATTGACCTCACCAAAATCAACATGATGCACACTTGTTATAGTGGAACTTGCTGGGCTGAACATAGGGCCTTGAATGCAGGTGTGGGTCAAGCCTGTGGTGGACAAACCAATATTCACTGATATGTCTTTCAGTGGTGAAAAATAAAAAGAGCAACTAGCCAGTCAGAGTTGACTGCCAAAAGCTCTTGGATTATTTAAGGAATTTGGTATTTTTCAAACACCGTGAATGTGGCTGAGAAAGTAAAGATTCACCAACTCCTTGGGTCTTTTTTAAGATTTGCGAAGGAGGCATACCACGACTTCCTGCTGCCTGTTCTGCCGCAATCATTCTGTTGTCTGCCTTCACCAACACATCCTCACCACTCAGCAAGTGTTGTGAGTGACCTGTGGCACAGCATCCATCCTTACAAAACTGACGTGGCATGACCCCCCCCCCCACTCGGAGCCAGCCTGCCACCCACTGCTCTCATCATGCCTCCCCATCCCTCCAACGGAAAGGCATTCATCAGTTCGCCATGTGCGTAGGTCACAGGGGGACACTCCACCCTGGCCGACAGGGCCCATGTCAAAACAAAAAAGTCATTTTTTGTTCAGTTGTTGGCTGATTATTGCACCTTATATGGCTCAAAATACGCACTTCTTCAACTATCACAGGCAAATACTTGAATGAATTCTATATTATGGACATATTACAAATACCTTTCAATGTTTAAATGTGCCAACATTTCAAATAGTTTGCAATGATTGTTCAAGATATTCTGGTGGGTCGAAATTAACATGCTTGCTGTCACAGCAGGAGAGCAAATCCTACTGCTCATGCAGTCCCAGCTGTTTTCCTATTTGTCCGTCATGTGACCTATAAAGGAGCCCTACTGTGTGCTCATTGTTTTACCCATAATTAGAATTTTTATATTGCATTTTATAATCCTTGCTACACCCTAGCGTTACATTACCATATGAACAATAACCTATAGTAAAATTGTTGAAAAGAGGCACAAAAAACATTTGGCATGAGCAAAAATGACAGGTGTTGGATGAAATCCTTAGTTTTCAGGTTTGTACAATACTGACTGAGTGGCAGGCAGATTGAATTAGAATGAAATTAAGGTTGCAGTTGAATAGTCAGAACATTACATCCTATGATCTTTTTGCAAAGCACTTTTTTTCTTGACCTGGATGAAAAACATCAGGTCAAGCAAAGACGTAAAGGTGAATTTATAAAGGACTGAAGACAACTGAAGTTTGTACACACAGTCAAATGCCAAAAGTTACAAATAGACAATAGAAAACAAAGATAAAAAAAGACATGAAAAAACCAGGATGATGCTTTTAACCTTGGATGAAATTGTGCTTTTTTATTTCCAAAACTGATAAAAAGCTTTAAAATATAGATCATGTTATTTTCAGTCTTATCTTGACTAAAATATAACATTACAAAATTGCATCAAACACTCATTTTAACATTCAAGTTTGTTTTTTTAGAAAGTTACCTCCTTTAATCCAGAACAGTCTTGTTCATATCCAGTAATAAGATAGATGGAAAATACTGTTTTACCAGTAAAAATCAGTTACAATTAATAATAACTTTGAATGTTTCTCACATGTTTTTACAGTGTAAATTATGTGCAATATCTTACAAAACTTAAACCTGTTATTGATACAGCATTTATCAACATTTTTCTATGCTTTCCCCACTTATATCTCACTAAACGTAGATATATTGAAGATTCAGTTACCTTGCCAGTCATGTTCCTCATTTGTTTTCATGAACGGTCGAATGGTGCGTTGCTTTAAATGTTAAAACCGGGATGGTATTATCTCCTTTCCTTTCATAGAATATGCTCCTGAACATCTCATATTAAAGGGGATTGTAAATAGAAGCACTGACCCATCTTTCTTTAGCATTTAGAAGATTCAGACAGCTCTTATCATGGCTGTCACGTGAATACTTCAGGGTCATTTCACTCAGTTAGAAATCTTCTTAGCAAAACAGGACTATTCAAATACAACCTCAGTGTGGAAGAAAATGAAGCTTCCAGTGTTCCACATTAATTTTGCCATGTAAATTAAGGAGAAGCAGGCTTGATCCTAGCACGCAACGCAAGGAGCCAGAGTCTGTGTGCAAGTCCGCATTCCATAATGCTGTTGTGTTACAAAACTGGCTCAGGCTTGAGCTCAACTGAGAGAGTCGATTAAATTTATCGAGATCAGGAACAACATGTGAAAAGAGTTGGTGGTGTAAAACAAGCCTGTGTTTATAGTGCAACAAGTTTATCAAGCAACTGAGAGAGAAAACACCTTTGAGAACTGGCCTTTTATACCTTCACACAGGTGTGGCCCATGTCATTTACTAGTTTTGTTTGGTATTTACAGAGTTACCATCATCTCTGCAGCAGACACTGCAAATGGAGCATTTCTATATAATTTTGTAAGCTACCAGAGAGAAGTATTTTCTCATTCTGCTATTTCTATTTTCTAATGCTGGTTCTGCCGCTGATGGAGGACTCTGGGCGTGGCGTGCACAGATTGCAGTGGTGTCTTGTGGTCAGAATCCTTTTGTTTAGTTGTATGTTTGGTAAGATTAGTGGGTATTTTCTGTTGGGGATTAATGGGTTATTTTGGTTTCATTTTGATAGAATTGTTCCCAGTTGGTCGTTTTACTTGCCATTGTGCTTCTGTCTGTCTGCCAGTGAAGCAGTAAACCCATGCTCTAGATGTAAAATAAAATTCACTAAATGTTGTATTTCTTTCTGAGTGGTTAGATTAAAAAGGGAAACTTTACAGAATTTAACAAATGGCTGTAGATAGTTCATGTAGATGCCAAAGTGACAGAACTGTAACTGCAATTTTAGAAGACATCCCAGTTCCTTCTAGTTTTATAAATCATATGCAGCCAAATCAGGATTTTAACATAGCAATTAAAATGAATCACCAAGGTAATCTCTGGCCATGAGTACTCTGTGGGATTAGAGTGGATTATATTGGATTATGTCCATTGACCTGATTTAGTGACCGACTGCCTCTTGTTATCCAAATCAGATTTGTAAATCTGACCTTCAGCGGTTGGATTTAAAGCTTCAGAGAAACTGTGACAAGCGGCAAGATGCCGGCACCTGTTAGTTTTGAACTCAGTGCATGCACGACGAAGATTACATAGTGGAATGTTTGTAGGGAATTTATTTCTGGCTGCCTTCGAAAATAGATAAATAAATATATAATGAAAATGAATAAATGGGAAAAACCCTGCCTAAATCACATATAATCAGCAAACATAGAAAGTGCCTTCTCTGCACTCTGAGATTAATCAACTTCTATCTTCCAAGATCTGGGTCACAGTGAATAGTGCCAAAAAAACACGAGGTCAGAATCCTCTCCTGATGTTTGGAGGCATAAACAGTACACAAGTATAAATAATACAAATATCTAAAAGGTTGATGAATAAATGATGCAATGGTTTAGATTAATGTTTCCAACAAATATTTTTAATATCAAAACTGAACTTTCATCATAAAGGAATATTTCAAAATTCAAAATGAGAAATACTTATCATCTAATAATGACAAAGTTATTGGTTTTTCAGATTTACACACAAACACAGCTTGTTTAAAGGTTCTCTATATAATATCTCAGCATCTCAGACCATAACAAATGTACTCGTTTGATGATTCACAGGCTCACATGCACTTACATACATACACACACAGTCCATACACACCACACCAAAGGACAGAGGAAGTAGGAGTGAGACTGACTTCACTGTGTGCTCACTGTGTCATTATTCCATTGTAACTTTCAATCAACCAGTCAGTGAACAACCCCATGGATTATTTCACTTTTTTTTTTTACAGTACAGAAGTAGCAAGATAATAGGTAGTGTTTAGACCTGATAAATCCACCATCCTTCCCCTCCACTGAGGACGAACTGCACTGTACTCTTCTGTCTGTTGTAGCTGTACGGCCTCTAACCCACCTCATTTTAATTGCTCAGCAGCTTTATCATAATATTTAGAGGTTACAGTTAACAAGATGGCCAATTAATCCAGAATACTAATTAGGCAGTAATGAAGTGTCACAGACACAGCAATAACTGCTGGCTGATCCGCAAACAATGACAGGGCAGTAAAACTGACATTGGCCCAAATTACCCTCCTGATTTAAAAAGGTTGGAGGCTACTTTGTCGGAAATAATACAGGGATCAGAATAATGTCAAGGACATTTTCATCAGTCAAGATCCAGTTCAGCTCTTGACATTTTGTCTGCAGCTAATCAATTTTTTTTTCTTTTTCGCCGAGATGCAGCAGCGTTTATCTAGGTGATTAGATCTTACATAAAAATGTTTGAGTTTGCAAAGCTGCAATGAAGTGAATGGCTCCATTGTACGTGGAGAACATAATAATTATGGATTTGTGAACATCTGTGAGCATCGCCCGAGAAGTTACAATTATCCACAATGAAATATAGACAGAAAACTGCCATTTAGTTGTATAGAAACAACTCATCACAATAGGATGAAATTTGTTCAAAAACAACCAGGAAACTGAAGGCTATTGGCAAATAAAATGTAGAATAACACTGATGGATTCTCATTGCTTCAATCATTTGCAAATATTTGAGTTCTAATAAACAAATAATCAAATGTTCAATCTAGTGTTGTCTCATCTCCTTCAAATGTTTCTTCACCAGTAGAGATGTAAAGATGGGTGAATTGATACCTTGAAAACTAAAGTGAAATCAATATTGAATCCATACAAGTAAGTGTTTCTCTTTAATTGTTCTTTTTGACAAGGGACAGAGGACACGCCAACAGTCAATAGCTTTTAATGTTGCTGTTTTATCACTGCAGCTTCTTTGCATAGCTAAATAGTCTTTGCTAAGAGTAGGAGTATTGTCTCTGGATACTCTGATCATGCAGCTGTCCAGATGGTTGTTACATGCTGAGAAAAAACAGAGCCGAAAACCACACTGTGACTAAAGGTTGAACCAATATGTGATCGGACAGTTCAGAGACTGGCTCTGCTCTGTTAACTGTGAGGCCCACAGATCTGTGAGCTGCAATGAAGAACGATTTGTTTTTTTATTTTCAATGAAGTCTTAATTTTCTGCCAGTGGTAATGTTATGTGATGTTAAGTTGGAATTTTTGATGGTGTGAGAACTTTACATTCTCCAGTGAATACAGGTATTTGACCATAAAACAGAAACTCAAAAGAGTGTAGAGTTTATAATATTGACTCTGTTCAGACTGTGCAAAAATGAGTTGATTCAATTAATTTGTCTTTTTTTTTTTTCCCCTTCTAATTTAAAATGTCCAATTCTGCCTGTGCTGCCAGCTCTGTTTACTCTAGTGTTGGCTTGAAGAGAGACATACTTATTATATTATATGTCTTCTCTGATACTCATGGTGTTGTCAGCCGCTTCATTTCATCTGCCAACAAGACTTGATTGCGGAAACAAGGGTAATCCTCTGCCGTCGTCCCACCCACAAACATTTGTATTCGCTGGAATGCATAGCAAGCCAGTCCACCAACCTACCAGGAACTGGATCTTTGCAATTGTGGAGGATAATTTTGTGTTTCTCTAATTCTAATTCTAATATTGATTCTATTGGCACTTCTTCTTTTCATCCCATATCCACATAACAGTTGACTGAAGAAGAATGTCTTTCACCGTATTACAGAAAGAAACTTCTTTTGTACAAATGTGTTTTTTTATTTTCTTGTTTGGTTTTAATAAATCATAGCGCTTGCTGGAACATTTTGTAGTTTGTCTAGTTTTACGGTATTAAAATGACAATTAACCCACACACATATTACTGGAGTAGTATTTTACAAGATAATCTTTAGCTCTTACTCAAGTGCTTATTTCTTTAAATCATTTTTGCTTATTCTACCCACTGCTGGAAACATAGCCATTGTCATTTTTTCCCATAATTGTGCATTATTATGAATCTCAAATCTGATATTGGACCAAGTGAAATGCTACATACATGAGTGTCTTTGCTGTGTAAATACACAGAGCTTCATGATTTATTCACTCATAATTACGTACATTTGCAAATAGAGAGCATCCTCCGAAGCTCATTTGTTGCTCACTAATGCACTTGGACAACTCTTTAGCTCTACGATATTTTCATGGGGATTTACTGTCTTGAATAATTTAAAATCTTTTTATTTTATTTTACTCATATAAATAATGCAGATATAGATTTGGTCTTTGAGGACAAGGATGACCATTACTTGGTCCATCATTTTCGAGTTGTTTCCAGGGGGACATTTTTATTAACATATACATTTATAATGTATATGCATTTTTACACGCTCTGCCCATGATTTCAGTCTCATGATGTCTTGTTTCATTTCATTCTATTAGCTCTTCCTTTTCTGGAAAATGTGGCTTTTACTTTTTCTTTTTCTTCAGATTTGATGGTCAGTTTTCTCAAAATCTGTGTTAAACCATTTCAATAAGGATAACACTAACTGTATTATTTGTAACTTCCACAAGCACCAGTATAGTTGCAATATTATAATATAATTTTAATCATTTCTCATCTTCATTGGAAAATAACAGGTATAATCTTTTATATATTTTAAAAATAATCATCTGCTACCTCTTATAGATACTACCCATTGCCTTTCACCACCAGATTTTTAGTGTATTAAGTTTTGGCATACTGTAACTTGCCTATATATTTTGACTTTTTAAAGAAGATTTCAATCTCCTGAGCCAGACTGTATAGGACTTTATGAATACTGTATGGTTTGTGTGGATTTTGTGATCATCTCCCTGGAGGCTTGTTCTCATCCATCATTCAAAATCTCTATATTCAAGTCATAACTCAAAAGTATCCTAATGAATGTGGATGCACCTTAGCAGTAATTCAGATTTGAGTGTCATTGACGAGAAGAGAGACTTAATTTGTATTGACACTGAACATTTCAGCTGTTCATTCTTTTCACTTCAAATTAAATATCCAATTTGGCATTATGGGAAATCTTGTGAAGATCTGCGATTAAAAAAAATCTATTTCCCACTTTCAGCTCAGGCTTTGACACCACAAAATGCAGGACAAAAAAAAACCCAAGGAGGGGTTGAATACTTTCTGTAAGGAAATGTGTGACATTTAAAAATGGAAGGGTGACTTTTTGAATAATGGAACAGAGCACAATTTTTATCTAGCTTATAATTGGAATGGGAATATTATCTTGAGAGCACAGCATGAAATCAAAAAGGTTGTGATTCTTTTCAGTGAGACCAAGGTTGAATGTTGATATTACAGAATGTGCCAATACATTGGCAATGCTTTTTTTCTGCCAGTTATTTCGGCATGTGTTACAAAATGGATGGCACTACACTCCCACCATTAAAAGTAAGTAATTAAAGTCATTAGCTTTAATGGCAGAGCGGCTGGCGCTCATCCATTTTGTAGCCCCACGCTACATGTGTGACTTAACCTCACTGCTGTTGTTGGAGCTTGATTTCTTTTCCTGTGCAGTATTTGTTAGAAAGATAGAGAGGGAGGGTGGTGATAGGAAAGGGAGCGATGCATTATTCATATAAATTAGATGCTGCTACTCTAGTGTAAATCAGCATCCTGCTGTAGGAAATGGAGAAAGACAGGATATGGAAAAGAGCGATGTCCACTCCTCCCACTGGGCCACAGCATCTGTCTCTGAGCAACCTACTGCCAGTTCACCAAACATGAAGCATGTGTGAGGTGTTATCTGCTCGCCTCTGATGGGCTGCCAAAATTCAGGGCTAAGGGGACAGCAAGGCAGTCGTGCATCACTTCCCTCCCTCGCCCAGCCTTCCTCCTTCACCAAAGCTACTGGACGGCCACTGATATGAGCAACAATTTCCTGTCTGGATGTTGTCTCGTAGACACATACAGAAAAAGCACACACACTGTACAAAAATGCATGCAGACACATTCACAGAAACTGGGTTCTCAGGTGTGTATATAACATGGGTTTACATGTGTGCATTTTTATCTCCAACGCCTGTGTTGGTAGCTTGCCTGGCCTGCAGCAATCTCTTACAGAAGAGACTTGGATTTTCCAAGCAGAACCATATTCTACCAGCTCTACTGGATTACCATGCAGACACAGCCCCCTCCCTCTGATCTCTTTTTCCGTTTTCAACATCCACCTGAGTCTCTCTTTTCTATCAGTAAAATCTTCCCTGTTATTCCCTGCACCCCCCATGTTTCCTCTTTCCTCTTGCATCCCAGCACTGTCAGTACCATGCCCTGGTCACTTCCCAACATGTCACACAGGTGATAGGGAGAGAAGAGGTGTGATTGGGGGTGATCGGGTCGACAGTTGAGTCGATGTGTAGATTGGCTATTGTGACTGTTCGCATGCTGCAGGGTGGAAGACAGAGGGCTCAGGGGTCATCTGAACCCACCAGTGGCTCTTTAAGCTGTCAGACACCACTTTATATAGTGTTCTTCTGTTCGTCGCCTCTGTGCCACAGTCCAAGAAGTCATGAGCAGTAGAAGTCATGTGGGCGTGTCTCAAACTAGATCAGCAGTCAGACATATTCTTTAGTGTCCTGATGCCAAAATCGTTCCAGTTCACTGGAAGTTCAGCTGCCAAGAAAATTCCCACACTGCACTGTAAAATCCAGTGGACAGCATTATTATTGCTCAACACTGAGTGGAAACAGTATTACTACACTTTTATTTCACTTCCTCAAGAGAGGTGGAATAACACCAAGGAAAACAGACCAAATTTCATGTGTAAATGTATTGTTAGTATTACATACAGTACATTACACTGTTTGAACATTTTGTTCTTTACTGTTCATAAAATCTTACACTACATATATAGCTCCAGATAGTGTATTGATATTTGGGGATCACAGGCATTTGAAAAGCCAGATGAAAACGGAAGATAAGTTAAAAATGCTAGAGGGAAATGAACCAAAAATCAATCTGATATAATCTTGCTGTGTGAGTATTACATTAGTATCTCAGCAATTGCATTTGTCACCATGAATTATTTAGTTAATTCATCTTGATGAAAACTCTCCGGTCTGCATACATGACAGTGAGATCACCAGTCACACTGATAAGGACCAGATGCACTGCCGGCCATTGTCCAATCATCTATTATTTTGGTTTTAACAGCAGCCATTTCATTTGAGGTATTAAAAATTTGAACAAGAGTTAGGAAATATAATTGGTTTGGGTTGGCAGGTATAAATGTGACTTGGACAGTCGGGTACGAAAGGATGTTCAGTTCAATAATAACCTACAATTTAATAAATAAATTAAATGTGACAGGGAAAGTAAGAGCTATTATTATAAAACTATTTTACAGTTGCTGGGCTAACCTTTGTATCATTAACCAGAGTGTTTTTAGTAACAATATGGTCCATTGTCTCTTCAGCATGAAGCCAGATTCACCTTAGCAAAACACAATTGTCAATGCATTGCCCATTACAATTTGACAACTATGAGCTCCAAAGCATCTAATGCAATGTGATAAACAGTTTGAGAAACAGGGCATGAGAAACAAAAGTATTAGGAAGACCACCTCCCAAAAAAAATGAATGAAGTCAATAGTTATATAGTGACACGCACAACAACACAAAAAAATACAAACGTAGCGTCCATGCTGTTTAAAAACGACATGGCCATTGAACCTCTCAGGCAAACATACAAACCCACCATAACTGCACAGTAAATCGCTTTTATAATGATGACCTTCGATTGTGTTAGGTCACACTCAAAGACAGGAATGTGTAGATCAAGAGTTTCTCCTCAACTCCATCATTGACATTGAAGCAGCTAACGATCATACCACTAATATAATAACAGTTATTTCTTTGATCTAGACTCCAGCCAGAAAGGGCATTTGGCAGTAGGTTGCGTCACTATAACCACTGTGTCTGCTTATTCCTGTGGTTGATATAACATCACAGGCACAAACTCTGAATCATGTTGCAGGTCATTGACTCTTCATTGTCCCAATAGGCATGATTCTCTGAAACAGCAGTGTTCCCCATGAAGAAATGCTCAGTGTCAGTGGAGTAGAAGTAACAACAATGTTGGACATGTTGCTGGGGACATGGAAGTGCAGCAGGACAAAACATGAAGCAAAAAAGGTGACGCACAGTTGGCCTGTGTTTTGTTGGACAGCAAGGTTCTGCTTAGCTTAGAGGTACTTCATGTGGTGCTCTGGCAACCATATGAAGCTTGTTTATTCAGAAGTAAAGACAAGAAGTACAGTGACCCATTCTGAGTTGGAAGTACAACTTAAACAAGTGTGATTTTCTTTATAGCTCAACAGACAAGGTTACAGGTTGTAACTGAATGTACCCGTACATACAACTTACACAGAGCATCCTATTTTAGCTCCATTTTGGTCTCAATTCCTGAGAAAAAAAAGATATCTGGGTGCAAGCTAGGTATTTTCTTTCCATGTTTGTTGTGTCTGTGTTTCATTTTTCACAGCTGTATGTTTGGCTGCAGGCACAATCCAAATGTTTAGCTAAACTTTATGTTTAATGGTCAATAAATAAGTACAATGAATTCGTTAATAGACAGTGGGGTTGGTGGAATGTGGCCAAACACTATGCTTGCTAAGAGTCACATGTATCGGGTTTATTACAATTTGTCATTTGCCAGGTTTATAACAATGGCTTTCAATGTTCCTCAGCCTATCAGACGTGAGAGGACGATCAGTTTTATCAGTGGATTTAATAGCAATCTTGGAGTCCAAACACCCCAGGCAATCTGTTATCCTAATCTGAGCCAACTGGAGCTCACACTGCAGTCCGAATAACAACTCAACTTGTTCAAGCATCAGATAGAGATGTAAAATGGCTGTTTATGGACAACTGTGTGCCTGTTGTATCTGATAGCTCTGTGCATTCACAGGTACATGCAGCTGCAAAGAAATGTGCAGGAGTACTCTCACACACACTCACACACACACACACATATATATGCAGTGCAGTAACTGTATCTATCAAACCTACACATATATCCACAAATCAAACCATCTGCCCCTGCAGGGTAGATGTATGTGTCAGTCTTCATGAGTCACACCAACGTGCTGTCGAGTTTGGTGTGTCTGGCACTCGGTACATTGTGTATATTTCATTAGCTGCTAACTCTGCAGTTTGTTTGCCAATCAGAATATTTCTCTGCAGCTAGGCAGCAGACGTGATTCATTTTTCTAGATAACTCCTGTGAATTAGAAAGCACTTTCCACACAAACTGCTATAATAGTCTTTGCTTTTAAAACTTCCTCCTTACCTCTTAAAGTCTTGCTCCTGATTGAATTCTGGAGGTCCGCCGAGTGAATAAGGTGACAGCTGACCAGTAAAATTGACTTACCACTCAGTCAACGTATCACTTTTCTCTGAGAGGCATTTATATCTCCTGTTCGTAAAAGAATTATACATTATGTTTTATGAGGCATTAATGGGTAATCATCATTCATGAAAGCTTAATTACACTGTACATTTTGCATGTTTATGTCATTCAAAACCAGTAACCAGTCAGTCTTATAATGCATGTATCTGTTATTGCTGCAGTCTGGTGCAGAATAATCAATTACAGAAAAATGAAGAGCACTCAGCCAAAGACAGAAACCAGGCATGCATCTGTTCTCACTTTCAATTCCTCCAAATACAGAATCTTGGACTTCACCAAAGAGGGACAGTGAACCTTTATACAAAAAACTTAGGCATTTGTCCAGAACGTCCAAAACTCATGGAGTGTTTCTGTAATCTTGTAATGGCACCAAAATGTACCTCCTTGGTGGAGGTAATAATAATAAACTTTATATGTATATACTATACTTTCTAACACAAAGTTACAAAGTTCTTTATATGACTAACCCAACATTTTTTTGAAAGTGACTGCCACTGGTTGTGCTGCCTCAGACATCAGACAAGAAGCTCCAGAACTGAGGGACCCTGATTGCAAAAGCCCAGTCACTTTCAGTCTTGAGCTGGGAAATAGGAACAGCCAGCAGTGCCCTGTCTGTAGATCTGAGGCTGTGATCTAGCTCATAGTGGAGCAAAATAAATAACTGGGAGGGAAACCGCAATGTGCTTGAAAGGTACTGAGTAAACTCTTAGATTCTAAAAGTTACTGGTAACTAGTGCAGGGGTTAAAAAAGGGCTGATATGATTATTGTCTTTAAGTATTTGTTAAAGCTGAACAGGTGTATTTTTAACTTTTTTTTTTTTTTTGCTTAATCCTGAATATAGTGATTTAGAATAATCTGAATGAGATAATGAAAAAGCATGAATGATCTGCTCAAGATAAGGAAAGACCAGACCAGATTTTCGAGATGCTCTTCAATTCATAAAACGTTACTGAATGACCTTTGTGACTTGTTTTTTAAATGAAAAGTCGCCATCAAATAGGTTTCTGACTGTAGGTGCAACATTCGTGTACAGAGAGAGAAATTGAGACATCCAGCACTTAATTTCTGGCAGGCAAGATAATAATGATGGTAATTGGCTTCTTCACTGGTTTTAATGGGGAATAAGTCTGTGTGTAATCCCTGTAACAATGGTACTGAAATTTGTGTTTTTGCATGCATGTCCCAATGGCAACATATACACACATACCCACAGGGGGCCAAAGATGGAGCCTTGGGGAACACCATGGATCAGAGGGGCCACAGATGGGGATGCAACACTGACCCTTACAGCAATAGAATTGTTTGATAAATAAGATTTAAACCAGTCTAGAGCAGTATCCCTAATGCCAACTCACTCTTCAAGCTATACTGTGAGCGCTGATATGATGTGAATAGAAACCGAATTGCAATTTATCAACGACAGTTATAACACAGCCCATGCACAGAGAGCCATTTACAATTAATGAAATAGTGAAACCAATGTTGTTAAAAACCTCCTTCAGAAATCTGGCAGGCATAACATCCAAAAGACTTGATGAAGGATTTAGTTTGGCAATTGTGTCCTTTAAGGTGCGAAATGAAAGGACATCAAGTGGAAAGAGCAAGGCGGATAGGTTGCAGTGTAGAGAAGGATCACCAGTTACTTGACTGATCTGCAATTTGATTTCATTTTATTTTGTTTGTGAAGAAGCACAGACATTGCCTTAAAATCATGGGGGTTGATTCTGTTTGTTGACAAGGAGGAGGTTGTATAATAGATTCAGTGGTTCAATAAAAGACTCTAGGGTTATGATAGTTTGTTGAAATTATATTTTTGAAATAGGCTTCTGGCTTTTTATTTTATTACTTTTTGACAAGTGGACATTAGCACTGTCAGAATTTAATAAGACATAAGCAGGCGGTCCTTTTCCAATTCCATTCTGCTTGTCTGGAATTTCTTTTCATTTCTCTGGTGTTGTTATTTAGCCAAGGAATGTTATGAGTTGGTTTAACACACCTAATTCTTGCAGGTGCTGGAGAATTGAGTTCAACTTTACATGTATTGTTTTAGGTTTTTTAGTTAATCATCTGCAAATATAACCAGAGGTGTTTACTGGTGTGTGCACTGTGTTTGAATTAAGAGGCCCACACCATGATATCCTTAGAGGCGATGCTCCACATATTTTCTCTGAACGGTAACAATTTTGTGTAATTATAACGCACACCCATTATCTTAGATGAGAATGTGTTGGTAGTTCATTATACCTTGCACACTGACAGAGATCAGTGGTTAAACTGTTGACTGGAACTGTGTTTTAGCTCTACTGTTTCTGTTTTCTGTATTGACAGCTGCCAGTTTCCATTGCCACAGTATAAGACAAACATCTACAAAACTTGTTTTACTTTTTAAAACTAAATATTTACAATTCAACTCAGTCATCCAATACATATTCATGAAGCGCTTTGGAAACTCTGAGTCAGTAAAGTGTATTTAGTTTTAATTCCACAGCTCATGAGAGCACACTAAAAATGATGAATTTTATTTTGCTCCTTACGTGTCACTCAACATAAAATGAACAGGCAGTGTTAAAGTCCCAGAAGGTTAATATTGTCAAGGTAGCTTTAAGCTCTGATTGCAGACAAGCTGTTATTTCCAGAAGGTATTTGAAGCGTTACGTGTAGTTATATAAACATCTCTTGTGCAAAGCTGATGAGGTCTCTGTGGCATCCATCCACTGCAGTGAACTGTCTGTCAACATAATTACTATTCAGATTAGAGGTTGAAAAACACAGCAGCTAGAATTTTGGCAGAAAACACTGAAATCTTTTTCTTGTAGTCATTATTAAAGTAAATCCAACCACTTCTTCCAAACAAACTGCCACTTGATTTTGTGTCAGAGAAATAAACGGAACTATGAAGTGTCATAGTGAATACTTTGTCCACACATATTTATTGAGTTTAAAATACTGAGCAGTGGACATATGGGTACCATCCTCTTGTGACATTTGGTATTTGCAAATGTCACATGGCGTGTGCAACACACAGCTTCAGTAAAATGCAGGATGCAGTGGCTCAGCTGACATGCTTGCAGTTGAGATGGTCACAGTATGTGTGTTGCTGTCAGAAGTGATAATAACACCTCTAACAGGATTATCTTCCTCACTTTCCTATGGGGTGCTGACCCTGACCGTGACGGCCATCTTTGATAAAATTCTGCCACAGTAGTTAAAGCTCAGGTGGGAATGCCAGTGCCCTGAGAGTAAACACCAGCTACAACATTTTTAGTTGTTACCACATACACACACACACAGATTGGGACTGGAATCTGTTTTATTATGAATGCAAATACCTAAATGCATTTATGTGAGGAACACACAAAAGGCCTCATGCCAAAGTCTCACCTGCCTCCTACAGCAGGTCATTTTCCATCCACCAGTTTCTGATCTGATCACATTTTGAATTTGTGCTATTTGTATTTTGTGCTTGTGAATACAAGCTATTAGAATCAGTTTCTTAAATGAATAGTTCGACCCTAATATCTATACAGTATGTTAACTATAAGGCATAAGCCATACTGCATACTGGCTACCTCGCTGAACTGCTGCAGCTTACACGTGTGGTGTCCACATAGACAGTGTCTACATTGAGCTTAGCTTTGATAATGGCCATCAAATAAAAGTGTATGTATGTATGTATGTATTTATGTATGTATTCTTCACACGGGTTGTGTGGCTGCTTGTTGTGCAAATCAAATGTGCCACTCAAAGAGGCAGTGTATGTATCTAAGACCTCAGGGTGAAGCCAGCAGCCAGTTAGCTTAGTTTAGTTAAGTGCAAAGACTGGAAACGGGAAAAGGCTAGATTGACTCTACAGTATAGGTACTGTCTACCAGTAGGGAGTTATATGCCGTCACTACACCTTCTCCTCATTTTTCCACCACAGACAAAGCATCTGTAGCGTGCTGCTGCATCCTGGTTCATATCCCCATTCTATCAGGGAGCGCAAAAATAAAGAACAATAGAAAGATGGGCCACAGGTAACCTGCTGTACTAGGACACATACACCACTAAGCTACAGCAACATCTGTGGTTTGAATCCAGAGTAGTGGATAGACAGAGGCATCTACACAGTACGTAACAGTACTATTCTGTGTATATCATGTATGTGTTTGTACCAGTAGTGAACACAAATATGTAGTGATTCAAGTTTTATGGGAATTTCCTTAAGATGTGCATCGTGTCATGTGGTGTTCCTTTTGACAATGTGTTAAATATTGGCCATTATTTGTGTAGGCAGCTTAGTGGAATGTAAAGCTTGTTGGATTCACCACACCTGGCCTAAGACACAGCATGCAGAGGATTCCTGGACCTTACGAAAGGAAATCTGGACTGCAGGCTCGTCTTGCAGGGTATCAAGGTCTGCTTTGCCACATTGTACTGCGTCCTCCTGAATCTTATTATCATGCTAATGAAGCGGGATACAAAACCTTTGAATAAAAGCGGAAATTGCCAAAAAGATGTCCTTTTTTCATGCAACTTGCGCTAGCATTCCAAGGCTGCTGTTTCTGTTTCTCAAGGACAACTTCCAAACTGTTGTCAACCTAAGCTCCTGTTTTAATGAGATCAACTGCTTACCTCAGCAGTCACCATGGCGATACAGTAAAAAGAAAAGGTTATATGAGAACTGTTATGCAGCTTCAGTTAAACCAGTGAACCAGACCTGGAATGTCACATTCAAAAGGCCTCATCTTCCTCTCCTCCTCTCTTTACACACACATTTTCCTTTTCTATGCTAATCACCAGAAATAAATCACACCCACCCTGTTTCAGCTGCAGTGACTTATGGGACAGGTTTTGATTTGCAGTGGCTGCAAAACAAAGATGTGTGCATTGCAGGATAATCTGAAAGATAACAGTGGTTGGTGAAAACATAAATGGGTTAAGGCGTGATTTGTGTCGTTCAGTGCATGGAAGCATGTCATATCTATCCATTTTCTCACTGTGGGATGTTTGGAGGCGGAGAATCAACGGGACAATTCAGTGAAGTGCTACTGCTGGCACACTCTTAAAAAACGGAGGCAAGGCTATTCATCTGTATGTGTGGAGTTGAGGGAGTATCTTACCAAACAACACTCAAGGGGAGAATGGTTTCTGCTGCGTGCTCTTGAACCGGAACAGAAGTCCCGGTCCGCCTTCAATCTGCAGCCAGGCCAGCACAGAGGAGGAAACAGCTCCACTCAGCAGAGGATGGCATCTCCCACTGCTATGTGCACTGCAAAACTATCTCTTATCCTGAAGTCTGTAATTTACTGTGCATGTCAAAACTGCTGAACAATTTCGATTTACCATGCCACAGTGAAACACAAGAAAAAAGGAAAAGGATCATTTGCTTGCACAATAAATTGATCCCCCAACTAGGGGAGCATCTGAGGGGCAAGGGAAAACAAACTTTCCACCCCTTCAATGGAGTTTCGACCCAGATGCTCGCTTGCGCTTTGTCTCTATTAAGAGACAGAGAGATTTATGAGAGGAATATTGAGTTTGCACACAGACTATGAGTTCTGCTGGCCGTTTTATATGTCCCACATGAGAGCAGGGAAGGAAGCAGAGCACTTTGTCTTCAACATCTGCGAAGTCTGTGCTTATTGGAAAAAAGAGCCCACACGTGCAGCACACAGTCATACATATGAGCATAATAGTGTTTCCTTTCATCTCCCTTAGGACACTTTAACATGTGTCTGTGGTGTTTATGTTTGGATTGCTCATTTTTCAGACTTTAGGAGTTCAAAAAGGGCAGGTAACACTTTAGAATACGGTACATAAAAATGTGAGTAGTTACTAAAGCACGAGTGAGGGTTGCCCTGATCGTTACTGAGTAGTTCCTGAATAACTGTGAATTGAGGACTATATTGTAAATAATGGTATACAGAGCAGATATGGGACAGATTAGGTACTGATTAGTTCATAAGTATCAGTGAATTGGAATAACAATCAATTAAGTCAGGTATCCACCAGGAGGTTCAAAGTAGTAACCTCTACATAGTAACCTCTCATGTAAACTGGTGCTTTCCACTATTACAGTACAGTATATCAGTGTTGTCGTCAGTCAAGATAAGGGATGAAGGACTACTTAGTAATTGCTTAGTATGATACTGCTCATTGATGATTTATTAATAATCAGGTCACGCTTTAGTAACTATTCATGTTTTTGCACATCGTATTGTCAAGTGTTGCAGAGGGCAGGATTAAAAGTCTGAAAAAAAAAGAAGACCAATTTTGAATGGACATTGCTATCATGGACTGTAAGTGCCCTCTATCTAATCAGAGGATAATCCAAATGCTATCCAAAGACCAATTTAAACCCCCTAAAGCCTTTTAGGAACAGCAGAGTTAAGCTAAAATGTCATCAGGGAAAATTATTAAATGAGAGCCACAGGTGCTTATATTACTAGTACTTGGTACCAGACCAGTTTATTTCCTTCTTTTGTTAATCCCAATGCAATGTGACAAATTAGTGCAAAAAAGAGTAAGGTAGACGGAAACAAGAGCTACAAGTGACCATTATCATAATAAACACACCTCAATGATTTTAAGATATTTTTTCTGTCAGACTCCAAGTTAAACGCCAGCATTTGATTAAGTGCCTTATCCACTAATCTTCTGTCTTGGTGATTGCTGATTAGGAGATTAGTGAAACAGAGATCCCTTTAGAAACATAGAAATGATGGTTAATCATGGTTGCTGCTGATGATTGTGTGGCTCTTCACCCCACAAGTCATAAACTTAACTCAATATTCAGTTAATCTTCAAAAAAGCAGCACATTAGCCTTCACAATCATAAGTATCTCATTAGTGACACATTTTTCATGTTTATATCGTTCACACTTGTGTATTTTAATGTCTATATTATATTACTAGATTATTTTGTTTCATAGTTATTTTATATTGCCTTACAACAAATATTAAACATTAAAAGGCCAGTTTGCAGCATTCAATCTGAAAGGCCTCCTCTCAAAAGGTTTGTCTCATTTGTTAACGCTGTCCTCTAGAAATCATATTTGCATGCTACTAATTTACAACTTGCTTTGACGAAAATGCAATGCAGAGCAATATGAGGAAATATTTGTTAGTTAACATATCTGGAAAGTGGCAAAATGCTCATAGTGAATGGATCAGCAAAATGTCCACTGAGAATATATTTCATTTGCTTTACTACAATATCCACTCCTGCAATATAATGTCCACTCTGTGAACGTAAATGAGCAAGTAAGCACCAATGTTTATCATTTAATAGAATTATTGTGCTTAGGCTTTCACTGAACTGTAGTTGACCTCTGCATGTCCTTCAAAATGTCGTGTTCCTCCCAAGTTGTTACTGTACGTATCAGCTTCAGTTGCTTTAACCTAACCACACATGGGACTCAGGATGGAAACCCTGGTCTGTAGTGTTAAAGTATCTGGTAGCACTTTAGACTGTGGCCTGACAATCTATCCATCCGTTCCTGGTCTATACTGCTTCTCCTTATGGGTCGTGGGGGTGTTGGAGCCAATCCCAGCTGACATTGGGCGAGAGGGGGCTACTGTGGCCCGACAATGTTTGGTGCAATGAAATTGTATGCACTAGTGGTGTATTCACAGGGACTAAGATGCTAAAGTTGAAGTTGAAACATGGGAAGTAGCTCCTTTTTAACTACTGGGCGACTATACCATTATGCTATTTTTATTACACCATGACCTACTGATTATACGAGTAAGCATTTTCTGCTGTGATGGCTATATTTTTTATAGCGCTTTTATCCAAACCGCTTTTTAAGGTTTTGTCACTTGGCGCTCATGCACAGCCTGATAGCAATAAAGTACCAGTCATGGTGCTGGCCTGCCCATCACTAACAATTCTGGCCTCAATGCCTTGCACAATAGAACACTTCGATATGTGGACATTAGGTGGGGATCAATCTGTCAACCCTCTGTCCCATAGTTAATCCCACATCATCTGCAAAAAAAATTACATTACACCAAAGTCATTATTTTACACTCAAATCAAATTAGAAAATCTAAAAAAGGAATATATGGTACATCAGTGCATATAAATGGAGATGAATATGAATTGTTAAAATAGATCTCCCAGAATTATATAAGCAGCAAAGCAGACAATGACAGATTGGGTACTTCAGTTTCATAATATTGGGTAAGAGGAACTTGCTTCCAATCCACTACTTTTTTAATCAACATTGAGTGTAATATGGACACCCTCCATGTCTCCTTGATGATAGTACTTAGTTCGTCAGTTTTTAATAACGATTGTTTGGGAGACAATCACTTCAGTGGCTCAATCACAACCCCCTCACCCCACCCGCTCTCAAACGCTGCTGTCCTTTCTCTGTTTCTCTGTCCGCTACCACATCAACACTGACCAGCATTGTGTGTCTCTTTATATCGAATAACAGCGCAAGGTAATGTGGGCAGATTGAACAAGAGTAAGATTTCTCCCTCAGAAGAGGAGGCTTTTTGTCTTCTTTCTTAATCTTTCTCCGCAAGTCGTGCCCCAGCCTTCTTGGTTTACTTCATTAGTCATGCAGACGTACGGTGGAGGAGAATGGCGGAGCCTCTCATTGACTTTCCCGGCAGTCAAACACACAGAGGTCGTATGAGTGTGGGGAAACCAGTGAACCTACAGTAGCGACCTGTACCTGATTCCTGTATGCTCTGCAGCGATGATATCCTGTCTATCGATGAAGTTTCAGGAAAGTCACTCATGGCAACAAACTCCACAAGATACTCCATGGGGGGATATCCTTTGCTTAAAACATGTGTGTTATGTTTCTATCGGCACTTTTAAAGATTAAATCAACTTCTCAACAAAAAGTATTCTTTCTTTACTTCCTGTGCCAGGAAAGTTGAAGCTACCTAAGGGGAAGAAGAAATTCCCAAGTCCACCTTTCTCCTACACCATACTGCCTTTTATTTCTCTTGAACTATGCCCTCTTCCATTGAACATAAACCCTAATTTTACCCGACTGAGCATGGACACACATTTGAGACTGGTAATGCTGTAATACAAATCTAGACCCTTTGGTCATAGATACCGCGCTTATCGTTTTGCCTTGGCATTGACTTAGATGACTGTGCTTCAGTTGAGTTTTAAATATCCTTTGATTTAGCCAAAAAGCCGCAGCGTAGAATATTTTTTCAGGCATTTCAGTGCTACAGTTATCTTTTAAAGCTTTAAGGGTTGAATTTTAATCTGTTACAACCCTAACAACTGATTGGATGGACGTAATATTGAATACAGATACTTCTTCTTGCTTCAGTTTCAGATACTATACATCATGTCTGTATTTTCAAATTAGTGCATCATGAATGGCCAGAGCCCAAGAGTGACGGGAATGACATTTTCAGTATTGTTCCAACCTGTTGTTTTCTCTTAGGTGAAGAGGGCACAAAAGGTCAAGCTGCCACTACCATTAGATTCAAGTGTCACTCTGAAGGAAAAAAATTGTGCTACATGCTGAGTGCCAGTAGTAAAAGGCAGTATACTGTATGTGAGTTGATTTATGTTAGACATTCTTTTACCTTTGGGAGAGAATTAACTTCGGGAGCAAGATGACTACCAAGCCATTCTGTAACCAGGGAAAGGCAACGCCTAGAGTCGGATTAGACCTTGAAAGAGGCAGGTTTTATGACAGCCAACTCAGGCCAGTCAGCTTCTCCTATCAGCAGGATTATCCTCAGGGACGTGTTCACTTGGTTATGCTTTGTTTTGCAGTGAAAACATACTACAACCTTTAGTACCAGGAACCAGGGCTATCCCCAAGACTTCATAGACCAAAAACACATTTTTTGCTCCAGCACAGTAATCCTATTTGCTGCATGTCCGGCTGCTGTTGGGTCACTCAGTGGCCCTAACGTAGTTACACTATTTGGGAAAGAAACAGTGATATCCCTGTTGGCAGTGTTGTAGCCTCATGGCTTGGGGAACAGGAAGTCCTAGGTTTCCACCTTGCCCCTGCTGGACATTGCAGTGGTGTGAGAAGCCACAGGCTGAAGTGGAGAAAGTGAAGAAGTGTGTGAATACAGAAAAGGTATACTGAAGGGTGCCATTGCAAGGCATGGGACACATTCTCCAGGGGTAGTGTTGAAGTGGTGACATGACTGCTTAGGGGCCATAAGCTCATGGCTAATGGGCATATGAGCTAATGTGTTTATTCATGGTTCCTGCTCAGTGCCACAAAGCATTGCTGTACAGCTTGGAAAAATACGAGAAATATCAAAAATGCAAACCTCTATTTTCACAATTTGGCACGAATGGCAAACAACACAGCAATTTTTTTATTTTTTCAACAGAAAAGCATGCCATTTGCTTTGATCTCTCCTGCAGTAGCCAATGCCTGCAGCTGGCCAAAGTTTAATCTATTTATGTATTTATTCATTTTGCAGCATGCATGTATCTGTTTTAAATTATTCATGGTAGTTGCTGGATGCCAGGATACACCATTAACGCCCAAAAAAGTTGAGCAGTGTTATTAGAACATAATCATATTATACAAGTGATGATATAAAACTGAGAAGGTTACCATAACTACAGTAGGTAACTACATTGACCATTGCACACTATGCCAGTTAACTGCACCACAGCAAGAATCACTGTAAGAGAGAGCTGAGAGGTGCTCAATGTGGGCAAGAGTGAAACTGGTTAAAAGTTAGTGACTGTAACTTAAATTCAACTTTCATATCCCATAACTATGCCCCTGTGTTGTGTAAGTAGTATTATTAAAATTGACTTTTGTTTCACACTGCAATAAAAAAAGATTGTAAGTCACCTAATATAAAACTGCGGAGTCGTACAGCTCTTTGGAGAATCACTTGATAAAGACAAAGAAGAAGCATTTTGACAGTACCCAGCAGAGTGACTGCTTATGGCAACACCCTGGATGTTTTTTCCTGCGTATTAGGGAACATTTTCTACTTCATAACTCATAGTGTTAGCTCAAAATCCATTTCCCAGACAGCAGAGAGATTACATTTTGATTAAATTTGCTGTCTTGTTTCTGTACTTACAAGGGCTAGAAAAAAAAATCAGTCTTAAATGTAGAGCAGGATTGGAATATTGCTGTAATTGATTCATGAAATTGAGTGGGCTTCCTGTTAAGGTGAAATGTAAAATTGATGAGACAGACATCTGCACAGAAAGAGATTATAAAATCAAATGTATAATAACATCCAGTTTAAACAGAATGTAAGACAAGAAATCTTGGTTTGGGACTGCAGAACATAATGTACACTATCAAACTGTGTTTATCTCCTGTGTCTTTTGTTGTACCTGTATGCTTGACCAACACACACACACACACACACACACACACACACTGTAACTTGAGCACATAATATACAGTGCCACCTTGGTACGAGTCCTGCAATGAAACCTAAACTTGTACTTGTACACAATGCTCCAGACCACACTGTAAAGTTAGAGCCAGCAGTACTATGAGCCAAGTGTTTTCATCACAGCCTCATTCAAACCTGACAGCAATAATGATGAGCACTTGTCCTTGAGGAAGTGAGAATGGTGATTGTTTTCACTCAAAGAATATGCAGATCATCTTCAACAAACCCTCACTTGAAAATAATCACTATCACTATAGTCACTTTTAACAATTAGTGGTACTGTCTCTACACACCTAAAAGATTAGGTTTGATCTTTCTTGGCTACACTCAAATGATAGTCAGTCTTGGTCAAATTGCATTGCCAGCTTTATAATGATGCGTGACTCCGTGACGTTCTTTCTAATGATATTGTATCCATCAACACTGCTGTTCATGTATTTTCACCTTTGCAGTATCTTTTTTTTTAAGTTTAGATTTTGCAGTAGTACACAACATTTAAAATGAACTATAACTATTTTCTGTCACTATTATTACTATTACTATTATTTTATTAACCTATAATTCTGATCGTGTATTGTTCCCTTTTATATTCTGGACTATATAATAGTCAAAATCATGTCATTAACATACCCAGGAAATTTTCTCTGTCTTCAAACTCCACTAAAATAAAATAATCAACTGAACGGGACATTTAAAAGATCCTAGTAACAAAATAAACATTTACTCTTAATTGAGTGATTTTATATGGTGTGTGGTTAAGCATTTGGGTAATGCTAGGAAGGTGACTGCCAGCAGTGGACTCTCATATACTATATAACCACTCTGATGTGCAAGCTAATCAGATGCTGCATACTGAATGTGTTTGAGGGCTGCAAAAAAACTAAAAACTGCAGGGCAGAATATTTTAGAAGAAGATGCATATAATTAGTAGTTTGAAATCAAGAAATGGAATAAAAGGAATAGTTTGACATTTTGGGAAATATGCTTTCATAACGCGTATGACAGAGAGTTAGCGGAGAAGAATGAGACCCCCATTATATCTGCCCATTAGATATTAAGATAAAGCCAGTTAGCTTAGCACAGAGAACGGAAACAACAGTAACAAAGTCTGCCTACTAGCACACCTAAAACACATTTATTTGGTCCGTAGAAAAATGAAAGTGTAAAAACTTCCTGGAGTCTCCGCTGGTTGCCAGGCAACTTGCTCTTGGCCAAGAAGTAGTCCATCACACAACAACCCCTCTCTTTTCAATGTTTTGCATTTTTCCTGCCAAAATAAGTCTCATTTTCTTATATCTGTCCTACAACTTGACTTCCTCAGTGAAAATGACCAAAATTTGAATCATGGTTAATGGCCAAGTACAGTGACAGATACAAGGTCTCTGACAATCATCCAATCAACTGCACAATAAGAAACCAACACTGACATACATTTTAACAAATAGACTCATAGTCATCATACTGATGGTCTTATAACATGTGTATGGGTTTTCAATGTTGTAATATTTTCAATATTCTCCTCTTTTACTTGCTCTGACCTACAGAGTATGACTGATGTGAGAGCATACTACAAGCAGGATTCAGCAAGTGAAAGCAGTGCTTTGTTTGTTTGAAAAGTGGATCTTTCTTGTCAAGCACAATCAAGGACACAGCTGTGGCAATTCCTTCCGTATGCTCAATAGAAAATAAAATAATTTATTATTCAATTTTGTATTCACTATGGGTCTTGATGATTGTAGGCATAACAGTAATCGTCTATTGTTTTGGCTGAGATTGATAAATGATGCATGTTATGCAAACTCATGCTTGCCAGTAGAATATGTCTTCCATGGATAAATTCTTAGTCGTTCTCACCTCACAATACAGGACAATACATCTTGGAAGTATTGTGTTTGAAAAATAAATTCGGTCCCTGAAACTCATGGGTGACATTCGATAGGACTGGGATTTGGTGTGTGAATACTCTGAAAGCTTTCCGCTTCTATACAGTGTTCACTCTTTGTTAATTTATGGCTGAAGGGGGGTGAGGAGTGGGAAGCTGTCATGCCCACTGTTGCATGCTGTTTGATGTAAAACAGCATCATTTTAGGAGTCACTCTATTGTCTTCTGTCTTTTGTGTACCTGTCATATGAAGATAAGTTGAGGAAGAGACTCCAAGTACACAGTATCAATCAAGCTGCATCCGTCAGAAAGACAAATGTTGTCCTCTAAATGAAGCATTACTGAAATAAGGATCAGAATAGTGGATATCTACTGTGAACTAGAGAATGTTATTTTCCCAGGCACAAGCAGACCAAATGTACACAGTTTCTATACTACTTTTGCCATTTTGAACAAGAAAATGTCATAAACATTGTGCTTTATATAAGTTTTAAGTCCGAGTTTGGCACTGATGAAACATTGTTTAGCACATGACATCAGTCAGTTTTCATGGATTTGCCCTGTGGCCACGATGAAGGTTGAGGCTCCATTACTGAAGTGTTAAAAAAAGAGTTGTCATTTTAATTTCAATAATGCCTTTACCATCTCAGATTGTAAACGAGGTCAGAGGCACCTCATTGTGATGGCAACACGAAGCCTCAAGAAGTGACAGTGCCAAGGTAGTGTCATGGTATTGGTTGCCAGATAAAATGCTAAGCAAAGAAAACCAGTCTGCTTCTTAAGAGATTCCTGTCTTCCACTGATCACTTCTCTGATGCTTTGCAAATGCCCTTCTCGCCTGTTAAAGATGAAATCAGTAGCAGATCTTCAAATTGTGTCTCCCAAAACCATGATGTATGCATCATAAAACTTCCAAATCATCACATTTTAGAAGCTAGAACAAATATGTCAAATATGTCTGTTGATGTCATGTTGATATCAAAGTGTTGCCTTGTTGCTGACATCATGTTAGCAACAGTTTGAGGATAAACTGACATAAGTGTCAAAACTAATCAGAAATTTGCCACATCTTTGAAAGCAAAATGACCAGCGTGTAGCATTGTGCTCAGCTTTGACCTCCATTTTTGTAGTTTATGCTACAGATAATCAACAATGGGGTTTTGGGGTTTGCAGGGTATATATTTTTGGTTTAAATTGGCCCAGAGCCAGCCAGAGAAAGCTTTCCCTGCCCCTTTTTTTTGGGCAACTGACGGAGCAACGTGACAAATGAGACAATTACCTGCGGTCAAGGATGGTCTCATCTCTGTTCTCCTTTATTCGATGCTGCTCCTTCTGCCCCTGACTCACCGCATTGTCTGCCTGGGGCATATGAAATACTGCCCACTGATGTCGGGCTTCCACTTTTGTCTCCTTCTTCAGCCCTCATCTGATGATGTTGACCTGGACGTGAGAAGCGAGGCACTCTCTGCTCTTCCACTGGTGCCCCATTTTTTACTGGAAAACTGCTCGGCGGTCATTGGACACCACCGCATGTCACTGGCCTCTAGTGACGTGCACCGACTCTCTAAGGACCCAGAACAAAAAGGAAAAGGAGCTCTTCCACCTTGCTTATGGTTAGGTTAAAAAAGGAGCATGTGGCTGACCACTTGTGTGTCTCACTTGCCCAGACATTGTCATTAAAGGTCACCTGGGACAGACAACTGGTAAAATAAAATATTTAAATCACCCACCTCCTTTGAATTTACCTTTGTACAGTGCCATACTATTTCTTAAAAAACATTTAATATAATATGCTGTAGTGTCATTATTATCATTAATAATTTAAGTTTAGTTTTGGGATCGCAGAAAGAAGATCCTAGGTTTGTATCCTAGGTTTGTGGCTGGGTCATACGTGTGAGTATCCTACAGTCTAATGGAGACAGTCCATCAAGAAACCCAACAATATTAGTCATTTCAGCAAATACCCTACAATAACACAGGTTTACATTCAACTGACGAAGCCTTTTACCAGCTGTGGGAATTATGACTCATGGAACTAAAGGTGGATGTAGTGTGATGTTGTTGAAGAGTCACAAAAGGTGCAAAATGAAGAAGGTCAGGGGGCTGAAATGGCCAACAAAACTTCAGAGTATGTCATGGGAGATCACCAAGTGAACTGATGATCACTGATTTCCTATAGCCATGGCCATGATTGCAACCTAACCTTAGGCAATACTTATTCTTGCAGTTTCATTTTAGCAGCAGTGATTTGTTGAAAAGGAGAACCGTTGGTCAATGTGTGGGCAATGCTCCAAGGTGTTGAATTGATAGTTGTTTATTTTGATTATGTTTGTGGCTGTGAGGTCTAAGGACATACCAAATAGAAGTGTTATTTTAATGACCCTTTGGAGTGGAGGTTCATTCCTTCCAAACTTCAAAAACAAATGATGACTGAGAATGTTATAGAGAGTATTATTTCCTAACCATTTACAATATGTAATATATTCTTTACTGCCATTGCCTTATATGATCTTAGGCCTTCAACTACTTTCCATCTGTATTTGAAATGAAGGAGTCCATTGTTTGCTTTATTCATTGCAGTACAGTAGGAAGGCATAGTTCCATTGTATTGAAGTCCTGTATTTGGACAGTACATGTTTTTTCACTATCCCACTCACATTCTGTTTTCTCTTTGAGTGGTGACCGGCCACACCGGCTCTAAAGGCCAATCACATTGTCTTAGGTCTCGTCTAGTTTGTTAAAGTTAGATAATGTGTTTTGTATTTCCTGTTTTATTGTGCCGTTCAACTTTTCCCTCTTGTTTCAGGCCCCTTGACTTCCTGCCCTTGTGTGTTTCCCACTCCTGTGATTGTCTTCCCTGCCCTGATTGTTTCCACCTGTGCTTCCTTCCCTGGTGTATATATTGTCTGTGTTTTCCCGTGTCCTGTGCCAGATCGTCTTGTGCTCTTGTGTCAAGCATTCCAGCATCCTAGTCAGGATGTGTTAGTATCTAGTTGAGAGTGTGCTGTTGGTGCCTTGTGTGTGTTGATCTTGTTCAACAATAAACTGCACCTTTTACTGCATCTGTTTGCCTCATGTTGAATACTTGAGTCCGTGTTCTTGTGTGAGCTTCTGGTCATAACATATTGAAGTGGTACTTCACAGAGGACATCATCCTTCAATCAACCTGTGTCTGGAATGTAGACGAGCAGGCTGGCGTTAGTGGGGTTAAAAGGAGTCAAAGCATGCCATTAATTAATGAAAAGAAAAAAAACAAATAGTGCTGCAAGGAAAGAGCTGGGAGGGAGAGGATAGATTGCAAAGACCAGAGCCATGATTCTTCCTACACTGAAGCAGGCTGGCTGGAAATGAAATGGAGAAATGGGAGTAAATATGAGGAGAGAAAGTAGGCACTGAAAGGGAGAGAAAGGTACAAAGATGGCAGAGGAGACTGAAGGCCAATGGGATGAATGCTTGTAAAGAATGAATAAAGAGCAAGGTGGCTCAGCCTTGAGGGCTTCGCTGAATTAGTAATTACAGAGAAATGTGGAAGACTCATGTAAGATTTGTAAGAAGAAAGACGAATGTGATCAAGGATTAGGATTTTACAGCAGAAGCAGGGAAGTTGTTCTTAAACACATATTCACCATTTAAATAGATCCCATTTTTTGTGTAATGTTAATTTTAATGGATTTATTCGTGATAAGTCGACCCAGAAATTTCAATGAGAAACTTATTTTACCTAGACACGATGAAGAGAAACCTTATGACAAAAAAGAGGGAAACAACCCAAAAGTGTACCCATGAGTACGATGGAGGTCTGTGTATTAGTCATGGAGATGAGTTACTGATTAAAGTTCTCAGACGATTTAGGTAATTACCTCGTTCTGCCTTTGGCAGAGCTAATTTGCCAGATAATTTGAAGGAGCCGGAATGAATTGCATGTACTCTCCTAGGTCAACAGTTCACTGGGTTAATGATGGCAATGACTGTGACCTTGAGAGAATAATAGAGCGAGAAAGGGAGTGAGAACTCAAGATGCCATATTTGAACTGTAAAAAGGAGTATTTAAACTTTATGCTCCTCAAAATGTTTGCATATTACATGGTCATTGATCACTATAAACACAGTTAATAACATACACAAATTGCCTGAGGAAAGCCTTTAGTCAGTTTTTATTTGATTTTTTACTCTATTTGTCATCTATTAAAGGTCCGATATTGTGCAAAATACACTTTTTCATGTCTCTTCTACATGACCATGTGTTCCTTGTGTACTTAGAGACGTTTTCTCCTGCTCCACCTTTCAGTAAATGTGTTAATAATTGTCGTTTATATTTGGCGCCCTTTATGATGTCATAGGATCTGTTGAACATGTGACCTCAAGACTAACTGTCCCCGCCCACTGAAATGTCTGCCATTGTATTTTCCTCACTAACGCCTGCTCCCAAAACTTCCAAAAACCTTGTATTCTAATACGGCCTCCAAATGCAAGTATAAACCTGAAAATTAGCATAATATGGGACCTTTTTAATAGGGGTTTGTATGTACTTGTGAACGAGTGTAACTTGTCAAAACTTCAACTAGAAACCTAAAAACTGAACCACAAATTGAATGCAGAAATGCACTCGTCTTATCAGCTGAAGTCACAAAGTGAAGGTGAATCAGTTATGTTTCCCCTAATTTAGACAAATAGGATTTGCCAAATTAAATTCAGGTGTCTTGCATGGACACAGTGGTCATGGTCTGATGATCTCTCCACACAGGAAGTGATTAATTGGTGTGGAACATTTTAAATAAGCTCATATAATCTCCTGTGGCTGTGGTATTGCTCTTTCTCCCTCCTTCGCTCTTCTTTCCGTTGCCCTTCCTGCAACAATAAATTGTGCTATAATTAAATGTTTCAAATGTACATGTTATAGTCAATTAAGATATAGATTTTTTTACATTTGACCTTATTTGATAACCGTGGCACTATACATAGTTAGGCTGTCTATTTCCACTCAATGCACATTAAGTAAGACCTGTTTAAGAAGCAGAAATAGAAACTGAAAGAGATGAATTAAGCTAAATATTCTTTACTAATCTGAATAATATACAGCCTTATGATGATAACGCCATTTGGTGATAAACATCATCATCGTCAGATTTCTGATGCTCACTGACAAAAAATCTAAACTGATAATGAGTTATGGCAGAATTGGCTCTTTTAGGCTGACATATAAAAAACAAGACTTATGAGGCTGATCTCAGATTCAGATTTTTTTTTTTTTTCTTCACATCATTGTAATTTCTTGACTAAATCTTCCAATTATTATCTTAAACTCATGTTCTTTGTCAATTCTTAAGACGATGAGAACAAATTGTCTGGCAGAATGACCTCACCGCTTTCAGAATAGAGCAGGTTCAATTTTTCAAAGAGAATACGTTCCTCTTATCTTCACACATACGTCAAAGCTTCCTAGGCTTCTAATGAAACAGGATTAATTTTAAAATATTAATGATACCTTTTAAGGCTAGCACAGGTCTGGCCGCTGACTAGGAATGTAATCTTTTAACCCCTTTTGTGTTAGGCAGCTTTTGGTGATCCTGGGAATGGGGTCTTAGTTTGAGCTCAGGACAGAGGCTTGACTGTCAGAGCCTTACGAACCCAGTCTGTAAACTAATCTGCTATTAAATCTCACCTTTGCCCATTTGATTGGTTTTTACAAGATTTCTTTAAACTTCACCTATTTTTTGTTGAGTGAAATATTTTGTCACAAACCTAGAGGATAAGGGAAAAAACTCTCTCCATTCAGACACACCGTGGTAGATAAGGACTTGTTGTTGTACCACCACCTCATACCAGTGGAACTTAACAGCACTAAAATACAAAAAAAGTTGTAGTTTGAAAAGTTGTAATTCAAAGATTCTGCAGAAAATCTTAAAATTATATTGCATGTTCATAAAGCATTTTGTTAAATGCTTGATTTCATCAAAAAAGGGACCCCGATTTTACACAGGAAGCTCCATTTTTACAAAGAGCATTCACTCAGTTGTGTTTTGGCCTCTGTAGCTCTGGATGAAGCTTTCCAACGTTTTCCAAAGTATATTAATTAAAACTTACCTTATACTATTTTATTGCAAATCCTCGTGAAGTTCAACAAGGTTGTCATGGGATCTGATTCTTATTTTGGGAATGGTTGAGAGAAACCAACAAAAAAATAAGGAAGTTGCAGCTGACTGAGAATATGTTCCCTAAATTGCATAAAATATTGAAAGAAATTGTGACTGCACATTTCCAAAACTAACACAGAAAAACTGGTTTGTTATACATAATGTATCCGCATGAAAAATAATCCATCAGCTAGTCGTTTTGTATGCAATTTCATCACAGAATGTATCAACTAGAAAATCCATTACAGTTTAATAAATGGCCTATTGTAACCTTGAGCAACTCTGCGATAAAAAAATTGTAGACATAACATAATAAAAAGGTACTCTGGTCTCATTTGAGCGAGTCCGCTCTGACTTCCAATAAGAGTGTATATTTAAATTAAAATTTGCTGGTGTGGGAGATTGGGGCACAATGCATATTCAGATGCTAATTCTCAGCATTTGTCTGTGATGCAGTGGCCCATATAATTTGACTTTGTGTGGGACTGTCCTGAGTGCCAGCTCAGGCTGAAGAGACGGAAATTAAATGTTTATGAGATGATGCAGGAGAAGTACAGAGAGAGAATAAAGCTAAATAAATAAATAGATAAATAAAAACCTCAACATTTCTTATGCAGGTCACTAACAGTCAGAAGAACACTTTAACTTGTTCTTTATGGCTTTGGTGTATGACAGTTGTATGTTAGCGACCATCATTTTGGTTTGGTTTCATCTGCAAATGGACCAATTACAAATAATGTCGGTGACGCAATTTTAACCATTTAAAATGCATCACACACTACGAGGCACGTGTTCTTTTCACTACGTCAGAAAATATTCGTTTGTTTGGCTTTTGAATGGAATTTCACTTGATGCTCTTGTCAAAGTAATTATTGCTAATTTGTAACGACAATCAAAAAACAAATATTGTAAGAGTAAATTAATAGTTTTTGGGAGTAAAAGCACACAGCCTGTGGCCCATGCACATGTCGTTCATAGAGGTATTAAACACAAATGCCAGTGAGAAATCATTTAAATTCAATGTCTAGAAACACTAGTACATTCTATATAATCTGGAGTAGTAAAGTTTTTCCAGAGGACACTGTTTCCCATGTGTTTCTTTTTTTTCTAACTCCAAAACACAACTACATTAAGCCATTATCCAGCCACAGGTGTTATGGTTATAAAGTGGTAATAATGACTAAACAAGCTATACGGTCATAAAACGTTGGCATTTATGTCTAAGTCTATAGCATCTAACATGTTAGGTCTTTAATTCAATGTACATCCTAGTAAGCTATTTATCATTATTACATTTTATTGTACACATAAATTCACAAGGTTAATTTATTATTATGTTATGCATTTGTGCAATAGTCTATATTTTGATTTATGCTTCGGCTATAGAATCAAATTAAAGGTCCTTTGGTTTATCCTTTATTAGTCTATTTGTATGCTAGTGGGCATATTGGATTTAATCAACCATACATTTTAATTATATTTCAATATAAACAAACGTGCTGACTGGTTGGTTGGTTAGTTGATTGGCTACAGTGTAACAGAGTCAAAATCATGAGGTTCTGTATCAACAGGAGCTGAGATGCTCATTTTGACTTGGCAACCCCTCGTCTTTGCAACTTGTCAATGTATATATACAAAATCCATTTCTCAGAAGAAATGAACGAAGAAAGCTGCACACCGTAGAAGACCTTGTTTGCTGGCCACTTGTGAGAGGACGTCTACACTAAAAAAAGAACCACAATGAATAAATGAGTACATAAAACATACTTTAGCACTCCTGCAACCATTTTATCTGGAAGTACCTTCATTAGAAGAGGGAATGCATTTCTTACTATATTTTAGTATTGTATAAAAACCGTAGTTTAGGCTGAGATTGAAAGAAAGTTGACGTCAATGGAGGTTTACTCGACTGAAGTTCATGTGCTGCCCCATCCAGCCAGCAGATTCACCCATAGGAACCAACCACAACATAATATACTGTACATCATCATACAGCAACACTCAAGTCTGCTGTTTCACAAATTTACAAACTGAACTCTATTAAATATTCAAATATGTTAGGAATATTTGCTACAGCATCTCATGTTCTGTTTTCTTTGGATTGATTTGGCTCCAAATTCTCTTGCCTAAGCACAAGAATGTAAATTATTTTAAGCTCTGTGGGCTGATATGTACATTATGTCAACTACAAACAGAATGCTTAATTATGCATGTATGGTAATTATACATGAAGTATGTACTTATAAAAGCACGTGTAGCCCTTCTTTGTGTGCTGTACTGAGCACATTTAGGTGCATGTATGTGTGTCTTTCTGCGCCAGTGGTGGCACTGCCTGATAAATAGGCCTCCAGATGTGTGTGAAGCCTATCTCTGGCAGTGAGGAATATTGGCTCTCCCTGCTACTTTATCATGGAAAGGCAGCTCTGACAGAAACCCTGACACAAAAACCTCTCCTAGAAGGGAAGTAGGGACAGCTTGGGCATAATTAGAATTAATGCCGAGATGTGGAATAAGGAAATGAGCCATCACAATACAGATCAGCTCTTCATTTCAATTTTATGCTTCACTTATGTTGAATTTCATGGGTAATAATGGATAGGCAAGGCTGCCGATCAGTATTGCATGCGATGACAGATATGTATGCACTGTTTCTTCATGCTCCTGTAGGCAGAACAATGAGGGGAGAAGGATGTATGGAAAAAAAAAAGGAGAGAATACAAATTTACATTCATTGTTGGTATTTAATCATTGGCTACGAACCAAGTTATTTACACAGGAACAAAACTTGCTTGTTTGGACCTCGATGGATTGGGTCCATTGTTCACTTGTGATATTAAACTGCCAAGCGTCACTTATGGATGTGAATACTACTATACTGTATGTCACAATCTCCTGTTACTGCCATATAATATTGAAGAATGTGGTAATCCTCATGAGGATGTGATGGATGATGAATACACTGAAAATTACTAGTCTGACTAGTCCTTTACCATCGATGACAGCCAACCAGCAAACAACTCTCAATATCCCTTTATATAATAGCTGGGTAATAATAGCTAAGAAACATATAATAACTAAAAAAACATGTCTTATATTCTCACATTAATATGTTTGTATAGGGTAACAAATAAGGTCGGGTAAACTTTTGATGCTAAAGATGGTAATGGGGGAGCAACAGGGCCTTTTCCCTGTATTAAATGGATACTACATTTGTTTTGAGTATCAAATGGTTTTGTGGCACTAAGCAAAAAGCTACCAAAATGTCCTCAGAAAGCAATCCTGTACCATAATCCACCTTGTGTTTTGTTACTCTGTTGGCTTAGGAGTTTGAGGGGTTGACCAGAATCCACAACATCTCCAGTTCTTTTTCTCCACAGTTCTCCAGTCATCTTTCAACTGTGACCTCTACAAAGACACAAAATGCCCCAAAAATACATTAAAAAAAAGAGATATACTCATCTGTATTCCTGTATGCACAGTGTGTTCCAAGCATAAGTTTTTGCCAGAACCTGATTAAATACTAAACAACATTTATCCGGTAACACAGGTGTTTGTTTATGCCTTTTGATCAAGAGCTCCTTATGCAAGTAGGACGTGATAGTGTTGCAGTTGGTATGCGCCTCACTGCATTGATACTGCAGAATTAGTGGACTGACAGGGTCTGAATATGGTCTCAATCACATTTTTGGATTTAATATTTGCATTTTCATCAGGGTCACGATCCAAAATGAGCTCAAGTGTCTCATCCACAGCAGCCATTGCTCACTGTGGTACTACCATAGAATGTCGTGAGCAAGACAAACAGGCCGTAGATTGGCTCTGTACGTTGAGTGGGTTGTCCACTTGTGTGAGTGTGTGTGGAGAGGCAAATTGTAAAGCACTTTGGATAAATGGAGTCCATTGTCCTGATGAGTGTGACATGAGTTGCTAGGTTGTGATTAAAAAAAAGCAAAAATGTATAATTTAGTAAACAGTAGCCCCTATTAAAAAAAAGATCTGCTCCTTTGATCAATTCCTCCTCTTGGATTATTGACAATATTCACCCTGTTAAGCTTAATTATCAGAAATTTGAGCACAATTTTTAAAAGAACTTAAGAGGAACGTAAAATAATTTTGTAAAGGCTTTATTCTAACCAGCTTGACGAGGTCTTTCAAAAGGTCTCGTGACAAATATTTTGATTTTTCTTCTCGGGTCCCCCATCAAAACTGTGCTGTTTAAGGTTCCAAAACTTTAAAGCTCTCTCTCTTTGGATTTCATCTGAAAATCTGTGGACATCTTTAAAAAGTAGCTATTATATCCCCTTATTTATTTTGCAATGTTCTGCTCTTAAAAGGTCTCAATGATGGCAGCTCAACAATGTCTCAATGGTGCTACTCACTTATTTACTTACTTAAACATTGATAGCCAACAAATGAATCTAACAACATACAGGGAAAAATTTAAACCAAATATAATCCATCATTAGAAATCACTCTCCCTTCCACACCCCCACATCCTAAAATATTACAAGGCCCTACCACTTAAAGATAGAAAAACAGATGAGACTCACAAGGTCCATCACAGACTCCTTTACATAGTTTGTTTTTTAATGATTTCAAATGGTACAGCCTACCAATGCTATTAAAGATAATTGAGAGGGTAGTCCCTGTTGGGTACTTTGCTCTCTGCTGACAATGATTGTGGGTTTTGACAACCACAGTTCATTAGTGGGTATTAGGACAAAGCTCACACCAGAGACCGTGTTGTCAAAGAGGCATAATCTTTCTCATTACGGAAGGTATCAAATGCACTAGTACACCACCCATAGGTCTTCATTTCATTACACCCATGTTCAGCTCTCTGGGCTTACAATCTTAATGAGTGCATAGGTATAGTGCATCTTTATTGGCATCCACTTGACTAGAGAGTTTATTTTCTAAAGCTTTAAAACATACCGAGGCTGACATATCCGACCTATCTGCTGTATTGTTATTTATTATCCGCCTAAACCTAGTTGTAGTTTCTTGGTTGATCTCTCCGGCCCCAACATTGTTCAAAGAGGTACTACAAGTCATCGTCCCCTGTCTTCTCACTATTGTTAATGAGCCTCTGTCCTCTGGTCTGTTCCTGCACCACTTCAAACAAGCCCTTATTCTGCCCATTTTTAGAGAAGCCTGACTTTGATCCAACACTCCCTAAAAACTACAGACCAATCTCTAATTACCCTTTTATCTGAAAAAAAACCATTGAAAAAGCCATTGCTGAACAACTATTGGAAATAGTAGAAGCTAACAGCATTCTAGACCCACTTCGGTCTGGCTTTCGGCATTTGCACAGTGCTGAAATTGCTCTACTAAAAGTCATCAATGATCTTATAAAAGCAGATTCAGGCCATCACTCCATTTCAGCTTTTGTAAGACTTGCTTTCAGCTTTTGGCACTGTTGATCATAACATCTTGCAAGACAGACATACATAGATGGTTTTCTTATTAACTAACAAAAAGAGCCTTCAGGGTGGCTGTTAATGATGTTGTCTCTTCAACCATTCCTATGTTGTGCGGGGTCCCACAAGGATCAGTCCTTGGCCCTACTTTGTTTACTTTGAATATGCTCCCCCTTGGCCATATTATTTGTCAATTCAAGACTATCACCTACCACAGCTAAGCAGATGAATCCTGGTCATTCGCCCAGATCATATTTCCAACACTATTAGTCCAAATCTTATGCAGGATGAAAATATCAGCAACAGATCTTAGTATTATATTTCAACGTAACCTAAATTTTGATAATCACATTACAAAACTGGTTCAGACAGGTTTCTTTTAACTCAGAACTATTGCCAAAATCAGTGCTTTGCCTAAGAATATTGTAGAGCAAATAAGTCATGCTTTTATCTCTTCCTACCAAGACTACTGTAACTCCTTATTCTCCCGTTTAAGTGAATCCTCCATCGCTCGTCTTCAGCTGGTTCATAATGTAGCTGCCAGGCTTTTGACAAACTCTAAACGAAGAGAACATATTGCCTCCATTCTGGCACACTTACATTGGCTTTCTATATGTTTCAGAACTCAGTTTAAGATCTTACTGATTACATTCAAAGCTCTTCATAATAAGGTACCTTCTTACATTTCTGAATTCATAACACAACACTCTATACCAAGACCACTCAGATCTTCCGAACAATTGCTTTTATCAGTCCCTCGGTCCAGGCTCAAAACTAAGTGGGACCATGCTTTTTCATTTTAGCTCCAACTCCATGGAATCACCTCCCCCTCTCTATGAGGTCAGATGAGTCAGTTCCAGTTTTTTAAAAACTTTTAAAAACTCACTTGTACAAGCTGGCATTTTTATAACTTTTGTTTAACTCTTGGTTTTATTTGTCCTGCAATTTTGTTGCCTTTTTGTGCCCGTTTCTATTTTTATGTTGTATTTTAATTGCTGTTACTGCTGCTCGTTTTTGTATTCTACTTAATTTATAACAATCTGTGAAGCACTTTTTGTTGTTTCTATAAGTGCTATATAAATGAAGTTTATTATTACTATTGCATTGCATTATTGCAATCATGAATTTGTAGCTTATACTGTTCCATCATGGAAAATAAGTTGCAGATTTTATGAATGCACTTGCAAAAACGATAAATATAGCATTGCCTCACCATGAATATTAAAATAATTGCAATATGTTTGCTTTCCTTTTCATAACAAACAGTTATACTAGTTATACAACACAAGTAACTACTGAAAGGCATCAAACATTACCCATTTATATTTCCCACAAGTAAATTAATCAGTAATTACTGGTTACTTATGTATTCAATATTAACTTATGAAATATGTATTCATATTTGATAAGTGAAAAAAAACATTTTTCATGCTATTACTAATAGCAAGCAAAGATGTGTAAGGGTGATAGTGGAAATTCCATAATTAAAATGTGAAGCCAGAATTTGAAATTGTTCTTCGTAGTGGACCAACATGATGTTACATTTATTTTTGATAGCTATGAGCATGTTGTAGAGTGATGTGTGTCCAATCCATGTTTCACAATTCTCACATTTCACTGTGTCAGTATACTGCTCAACAGACACTGATTTTGAGTAAATGAGTGTGAGACAGGCAAGGGAGTGGGTTGAGATGGAGACAGAACTGGGAGCTCTGACTATCCCAGATAACACAGTAATTTAATTTTCTTTTCTGTAGTGCAGCACAGTGAATATGATTCGTCCAAATAGAGTGAGTAGAATTCACATTCTGGGAGGAATGAATAAATATTTTTTGGCTTTTCTGAATTTTTTTTTTTTATCATTTAACCATCATCAACATTTTTGCCAACCATAACCATGTGAATTAGTTGCCATTCATGGTATTCATACAGATAATTTTTCCTGATTAAAGCTTTTCTCCTGGCTGTGTAGTTGTGTAGCACTGCTGCACTCAAACACAGGTGTAACTAATAACATTAATAATGGCTGCATACTATTTATCTGTCCCAGTTCCACGACCTTGATATTGTGTATGCGGGCTCTATGTCATGACTCACTGGGACACCCGAATGGAGCAAATCCATCATAAATCTCATTAATTACATCTGTGCTTTTCCTGATTTAACAAGTCAAGATGTGAAAAAGGGCCTGTGAGGGAGGGAACACCTTAACATTGGTAACACAACACAGTAACAAACCAAGGCTGGGTGCGGCGTCACCCTGAGTAGATGCCTAATTAAGCAGAACCCATATACATATAGTTGCTCCCATTGCTGTTTCTGACACAACTTGTACAGTCTGCTTTAAACTCAACACATAAATGCCTAATTTACCATGTACTGTTACACTGAATACTGTACAAATCCTAAAATCCATCCCCCCATGCACAGGCCATAGGTTTCCAACTCTCCTGGTCTGCCGTTCAAGGTTAGGAATGATTTTTCATTGACATGCTTCATCAACCGCATCCTCCTATAGCACTGTGATCTCCACAAAATCCATGATTTTCTGCACCTCTGAACATAACTTTAGCTTTAAACTGTGTTTTTGTTTTATGTTTTATATCATCTATTGCAAAATAAAAAGTACATCAAACTGCATTTTCCTTTTCTTTCCTCTTAGGGTTTTATTTGTTGGGTCAATCCACCTTTACCTTGATGCATCCTATGTTTATTGTACACCTCTATGCCTTTTATAAATGGTTATCGAAACAGTAGTAGCTGTCAAATGTGCACTGAGACTTGCATAAGAAAAAGGAGAATGTGAAAGTTAGTTAGGAAATATAGAATATCAGTTTAGGGCCACTAACAATAGATAGGAATACCCAATGGTTGAAGTCAATATATTTTTGTAAATTTACCCGTCATGGGACTAATAAAAGGAATATCTTATCTTGGAGCACTATGTGGTAAAGTGCAACAGTATTTTTCTAATAAAGGACAACAAGGAGTGCCTACAGAGAATACATCTTTGTTTTCATTTTTGCTACGCTAAATAATTGTTTTAAATTATATTTGTTTTTATATATTCAAACCACTGCAACATTAATATTTTATTTAATGAAAGATTATTTGTATTGAATCACATGACTACCTGTAATGTGAAAGAGTTCCTAGTACTGCCAATCCCACTGACAATCAACACTCAGTCTCCAGCTATTTATTTTTACTGATTATATTAGTTTGCTGGTATGTTGTCCCAGTGAACAGTCACAAATTATCACATTATTTGAATGCCAAGGTGCTCTCATTGGGAATGGAAAAGGGAAGCATTTGCACTGCTGAAATGCAAGGCTCTGTGGTACCTTTTCATATATTGTTAAACCTCTTTCATTGTTTAACTCCACAAGAATCAAGAGAGGTGACTGTGAAACATCAGACATTTCAAACTGCTCCCTCAGGTCAGTAGGCTGACTATACCTCCCCCTCCGCCATTCTCGATGTGACCTCTTCACAAGCCCTTAATGGAGGCCATCCAACAGTTAATCCCAAATTAAGCCTCCTGTCAAAATAGAGGGAGTAGATACGATTAGAAGACTGGGGCAGCGCTGTTAAAACTGTTGCAAAAATGCATGTACATGTATGGTATGAATACATAAATACAGTGCATTAATAATAATGATGATGATAATAATAATAACAATGATAATAATGATGATGATGATAATATGAAGATTGAATTGCAGTTTTACATTCCAGGAAACTTAATTCCAATTTTGTACATTATCCCTGGATAAATGAAGAACCCCTGCTGTTGCCTAAAACACTTGCCATTGTTATCCAGGATTACAATGAACAAAATGAAAACCACTGATTACACCTGGGAGTTACCTCATAGCATTATCTACCATTGAACTGTATTATTAAGGTTCAGTGGGGGAGGAAAGAAGCCCAAGAGTGAGTAAAATAAAAAGGGATTATGCACTGTCACACAGGACAAGGCTAAAGGATAAGTGGATAGAGAGAGGGACACTGAATATTTGGTTCCATTCAGTGCCATAGTCATTTCCCTGAGATATCAAAGTAAGCTCATGAATTCATAAGGCTGTATTCACCTTCACATAATGTTGATATAAAGTGTATTGCTAAGAATTGTATGAATATTTACAAACTACCAGCATGCAGTTAACATTGTATATACCACACTACCCAACAGCATGCAATTCAGTTGCATGAAAAACAGCAGTTGCATCAATGGATTCTCTCTCAAAAGATTGGCAGAAATAAAATAGATAAACAGTAGAAGGAAAAAACCATTAGAACTTTTGGTATTGTGGTTACACATGTGTGTGTGTGTCTGCTTATTGTTGGACTTGACAGGACTGAATCATCTGCATAAAGACTTGTAGCTGTAGACTACTGTGTAGTTCTTTTAAATGATGATGAGAGCAGAACAACTTTGTAAGACCAATACTCCAAATTAAATTGTTTAAATTGTTAAATTAGGCTGATTGGGGTTCTTAAACTAGGGTGGTTGGGGTGTAAGTAGAATCTGATGTGTGAAGACTTGGTATGAATCCAGTCTGTTTTTTTTTAAATTGTCGGGTCCTGAAAGACAGAGATAACTAAAGAAGGGTTAGGCCTAAGGGCTGAATCTCACTGGGGGCGTCTCCATCGTGTTCTGGCAGAATTGATTGTGGCCACTTCAATTAATGGTTGAAATTTCACCAGAAGTGCATTTCAGAAGCATCTCAGAGGTGGCTTGGCTCTCTGCTAAATTTCAAAATAAAACACCCCATGCACTTCCAATTGTATATTCCACTGCTGTATCAATATTATTTCATAATCAGTGGCACCAGGCCAGACGTCAACAAGAGGTGCCTCTTGAAAGTGGGGAAACACTTTCACAGCCTGCTGTCTGTAGACTAACACCACAAAATAGGAAATACCTAAAAGAAACACATTTACAACAAACAAAATGATAAACATAGCCTGTTTCCTGCCTCATGTTAGTGGCATCAAATTCAAGGAAAGACAACACCATCAACTAAATCTGAGTCAGCTAATGAGCCTGGCAAAGCACTCCACTTCTGAAACACCTCTGAAACACTCTCAGTGGGATATAAAGCCATGCAGAGGATGAGGGAACGAACATCAGTTTTGTTTTTGTAGTAAATGTGGAAATGCATATATTAGTGAAAAATAATAGCTTTGTTTTCAAACCTCCAAAGCTTAGATCAATATGACCCACAAACATTACAGTATCAGCCATTCCAAGAAGAAACCAAGAAGAATTGTTTATAAGTTCTGACTGCAAATAAATAAATTCACATCAGTTGCCATTATAAAGAGGGGTGACTGGTTCTCGCAGGTGCTGCTGAAGGCAGTGCCTGATCGTCACACTTTAATCCATCTGGACAGCTACAGCCGCTGATGTGCATAGTCTCCATGCATCACAGCGCATTAAAATTTATTATGGTTCCATTAAAACCATTATGTATGAAATGGTGTTACGTTGTTGTGGGACGATGTCAAGTCATCAACGTTGGTTTCCTTTTATCATGACTACAATCATTCCCTAAGCTTAACCAAGTAGTGATTATTTTAGCCTTGGTGATGAAGGTTGCCTAACAAAAGAAGTAATTATAACCAATATAATAACATTCTCCTAACCATAACCAAGTAGGTGGTGCCAAATCAGAAAATGGCTTTAGTTTTGCAAGTAATTTGTAACGGTTTTGGAAAGAACTAACAAATTAACTGAAAGGGACTCAGATCAGGAAATGGTTATGGAGTTGTTCTAGAGGGCAATCACAAATGAGGAGACTGGATAGCACAAATCAATAGTTATATTGGTCTTTCTTTACTCATTCATTTTGGGGCATTTAAAAGCTTAAAAAGGACACATGAGATGTAAACAGTGATGAGGCCTTATCCTTGTGTCATCGATTTTAATGCACTTTGTCATTTTTGTCAGTTTGTCATGATGTTCAAATATTATGTTCCCCAACAAAACATCCATCTTTGAAGTAAATAACCTGATTTATATTAGTTCTTTGTATTTTTCTGTAATCTTAAATATGTGAATTACTGTTGATTAAAATGCATGATGTTACTGCATTACATGAGCATTAGATTTATTGAAATGTTCCATGCATGTATAATAAGATGTATCATTCTACTATTCATATAATACTGTGTTTAGTCAGGGATTTATTAATTTACAGATGATATACACCTTTTAAAGAGGTTTCAAGGTTTGTTCAGTAAAAAAGTAATAATTATTGTTTACTGTAGAGGATTAATGAGCAGGAAGAGTTTAACTCCCCTCCTGACCTCTAAGTAATCATGCGAGATTGATTAGATTTCTGTGGAGAGAGACAAAGAGAGAAAAATGGTGTAGAGCAGAGAGTTGAACATGTGTGACAGTCATCACAGTACATAGTGTTTATTGTGTACTATTTTATGTTGGATTCGGAATTGTGTGCTCATTTATTTGTGTTTATTTTACCACCTGACAGTGGATGAGACTGAGCACCATCAGTGTTCCTTGCAGATGTTTTGCACAGGATGGTTTACCATCAGTTTTCTACAGACGTGGTAGAAGTTACCTTGACTCAAGGAGGTTAACACAAGGAGGTAGTGCTGTTCTTCTTTTTATGAGCTACAACATTAAACGCACCAATGAACCTTAATGCCAGCTTGCTGTAAGAACAATCTAAAAGTAGTCTTGTGGTTGTATACCTCCAAGTCATCAATTCAGTATCAAACCACATTTGAAATTTACTCACAATCTCCCCCTTCTGTTAAACAGTCAGTTGTTTTCGCAGAACATTATGATTTGAAGTGAAGTTGACCTTTGAACTCTTCGATCTAAAATATCATCACTTCATCATTTTATCCTATTAGACATTTTATGTGAAATGTTGTCATAATTAGCATATCATTTATTGAGTTATGACTAAAAACGTTTATTGAGGTAACAGTGACTATGACCTTTTACCACTAAAATCTAATCTGTCCATTCTTAGATCCAAATGGACGGATGTGTGTGTTGTTATATGTTATTGTTGGTGGTAGTAGTAGTATTATTAGTATTATATAATAATCTCCTCACTCTGAATGTACATGTTATATATTATTATTAGTAGTAGTGGTATTATTTGTATCATTATTATTATTATTATCATTATTATTACTTTTGTGTTTGAGGTTTATTCTTATTCTTTTGGAGCTGTGTGTAACAAAACGCAATTTCCCCCTGGGGATCATTAAAGTAATTCTAATTCTGATTCTGATTTGCCAAATTTGAAGAAATTCCCTCTTGGTGGTCCTGAGAGAATGGGAGTGAAGGTCTGAAGGACGGACAGGCACACAACCAGAAAGCGTAATGCCATCAGCCATAGCTGTCGCCAGCGTGGATACATAACAAATAGTGCACTCAGGTTAACACAGACTAAAGACTAAATTATTATTATTATTATTATTATTAGGGTTTTCTGAATTTTGATATGTGGAATTTCAGTTAATTCAAGGTTGAAACCAAGATCCTGTGTTTTTCATCACATCCTGTATAACTGAATAGGTGAATTGATATATTCCTGTAATAACACAATATCAGGTTATTAAAACCAAGGTTATTCCCCTAGCCTCTCATTATTAGGGAGTATGACTTATAGATCACCCTGGACAAGTTTATTACACAATGAGGCATCTCTTTCACCATTCTACCAAGTATTAGTGCTTAAAAAGTGTTAAATACTTTGAGTGCTGCATAAAATGTTCCTCATATCACAAGTATATTACAACTATACAACTAATAAAAATAATTAGTAGTAAACTATAGGAATATATTGGACATATACTCTAGCCCACTTATTCATTGGCTTATTTGCTTATTTTCTGCCTTCGCATCAAATGTACACAAAGACTCTCATACACCGCTTATTGATACACACCATTAAAGACCACCATCTGCAGGCAGTAAAGGCAGCAGATCTTTTAGTATTCCAAACATGCGGGTGGTGACTGGTCTTATTAACAATGAAGCCCACAGGGCTTACGCTAGCAGGATTTCTCCACAAGTCCTTTATCACCTGTTGAGAGTTACTGAGCGTGGGCACGGTGAAATAAACAGAGGTATATGCCTACCTGCTGCTAAGCCCCGGTGGCCATCATCTCACTGACGGAATGAGACATCACAGCAGCCATCTGAGAGCAGAGCAGAGGAGGGGGTGCGGGACCTTCAGAAACTACTGCAAAATAGTTAAGTTAGAAGTGTTTTGCAATATCAAGCAATCAGTCATGCAACTGTGAAGAGGATAATTTCTATGCTCAGAGGATTACAAAAACACCTTGAAGGCGATACCTGAGATCTTGGCACCAATTTGATGGCCTACAGCACTCTGCCTTCAGCTTTGTCACAAGGGACAGTCAGTATCTCAGCCACAGCAGAGACTTAAACGTGACATTGCTTTCACACAACATGTAATAAAGCGTTTTGCTATAGATATATAGATAGATTTAGGCTTTTGTAACAAAAATATAGTTCCCCTTCGCTAAGCAACCCAGCGTTGTGTTCCACCAGCTCCAGTGCTATGTACGATAGTTCATTCTGGTAACTTTTGTCATTTTTTTGTCATTAGCTGATCCTTTTTTTTACACTTACTCAACTGTCATACCAGGTACACATAGATTGAGATTCACACTTAATTACACACTGAGAAAGCCTGCAAGTGTTAAGAGCTTGGTTAATTAAATGTTAATTAAATGCAAAGTGATACAGCTCAAGTAGTCATGCAGCAGCATTACACTCAAACGCACACTCACAATGTGTGGGGTATGAACTAAATGTAAATTTAACAACAATAGCTTAATAACAGATAAAACAGAATAGGAAAAAAAAAAAGAAGTGAAAAACGTCTTAATTAGCTGACAGTGGAGGTATGAATAGTTGCAGTAATTATAAACAGAGGACTGCCATGAGCCTGTCTCTTTACCAGACAACTTCAGTTTGCTGATTGTGCAATATAATGGAGGTGGATAGAAAGCTGCAAACTGTGGCTGTTATTGTTCAGTCACAGCAGGGAATTCATAATTACACATCTTATCGTATTCACCTCTCCTATGAGAAATGGTGCTGAAAAACCAAATGCGTATATGCTTAAAGTATTTAGTTGTCATTTAACCAAACATTCTTGCTTATTTTTCTATGACTTATTTATTCAACCAAATATCCTTAGACCTTCTCTGCAGCATTCAGCTGCTGCTGAAATGAAATAGAACTGAAATATATTGTGTCAAATGAACATGATTTGGGAAACGTTGAATCCCCTATGCCTGATTTTCAACATTAACCATATCACAGATCTGCTGAGCATAGATCTTTGGTCTTTCTCTTCATTAATTTGGATTTTGAGTACGACTTTGTATGCAAGACTTTGATATTTCTTCTTATTTGATATGTACTTATCCTGATCTGGCTGGTTTTGACCTATGACACACACACATGTAATATTTCTATTCCACTTTTATCATGATGTGATGATGACATGATGACTTATTTCCTTTTTTTTAGCTTGATCATCAAATCAGAGTCCAGTTTTCCCACCCACATTCCAGTCCGTGGTTAAGTTTAGGTAACAAAAGCATTTCGGTTAAGGCTACAAAAAATGATCCTTTTGGTTATTTTGGTGGAAAACAAATGGAATATGTTGTTGGTGAACATTTTACTAATACACTTAGTATCAACATTTGTATGTTAACTAATTTCCTCATTATGATGTTGGTTAGTGTTATGCCCCTAGAAATAAGTTTCTGTCAGAAAACCAGTTCAGTGTGATATGTTATTGCTGTAACCATAGCAACCTAGAAGCAGTGCATATCAGGAAACAGGAAGCAGGAAAAAAAGGAAACAGGAAGTCAGGAAGTAAGTTCACCATGTGGTGATCGGATGTCATTGTGATGGGACATTGATCATGAGCAGTTGTCAGCTCCTCGGTTAAGATGTTATTCTTCATTTTCCCTCTGTGCTAAAGCATCATCTGTGAGTATTATTCATCTCATGACATGAAGCCATCGAGTTATTTTGTGTTTGCGTGATTATAAGCGTGGCCGGATGCAAATTGCATCGCTAAGTTAGTGAGTTGCTTTTCTCAAAATGTACTTTCAATTGCAAATAGTTGACATCACTTGAGTTCAGCTGGAGCTGAGGACTACACACTGAGGAACGTGCTAAAAATCTGGGGGTGTGGAGTTAGAAAGAAGTGAGGTTACCAGACCTCTGTTGCCCAGTCTGCATCATATATATATATGTATATATATGCATGTATGTGTGTGTCTGTGTGTGTGTGTGTATACACTTGTGTATACACAAAACGTGTAGCATTTTCAGCAGTAACAAAACCTCTGTCATTAGAGACCATTAGGTTGTTTTGTCCAGCTTCAGCATTGCTGGAACAGAAAGCCATCTTAAATGAGAAACATTAATTGAGGAGGTTATGCAATAAGAGTCTTACAGAACATCTCTGCTGCTCAGCTTTAGAATAATTAATTGACACATTTGTGCGCACTGTCCAATGGAAACACCATAATTGTACACTAACTTTATTCAAATAGGACCATTAGTGCATTACTCAAAGGCATGACCACTGTAGAATTTAAGCTGTAAGTTTGAACAGCCAGTCTGACATTCACAGACTGGCTAATCGGAGGTCTTGGCTGTGTATAGCTACATTTGTTTCCAGTGCCAATACCAATGGCACCAATTAGTCAACCTTAGAGTGCACTCATCCCAAATAATGAACTTCATTGTCAGTGACTTTGCAGTTACTGCCCAGTTTGTGTTTGAGGATATTGGTTGGAATAGTGACATGTCACTTTATTTCACTAGTCTAATACTGATTGTTATTGCAGTTCTTTTTCAAGTATAATCCCTCACAAAATACCTTCTGCTAACATAAGGAAAATGGTAACTAGTCAAGGTTTAAGTTAGATTTATTATTGTCTATACAAACACACTGTACTAATACCCTCTATTACCAGGTCGTGCGATATAAAACATAGAAATTGCAATATATGGCAATGCCAATTCCACAGAAAAATCTGCACCTTACTGGCTTATCACAATATGAATAAATAAATTGATTAATAGAAAAAAAAATTACATTCTTACATTACTTTTCCCACATCTACATTACTTCACACTTGGTTGACATCAAAACACATTTTGGAGAAACTCCATTAAACTCCCTCTCATTAATTACCATTTCACTGGAGTGGGTTCACGAGTTGAGTTCATTTCTGCTTAAGAGGATTTTGAAGTACACTGTAATTAAAATGCACTCTGTCTCATTCTTTATAAATGGTTGGAATGGTGCATACAGAGTGGCCAGATGTGTGGCATGCTATATTTTTGTAGAAAAGACAGACAGACAACCTTTTAAACACTCTACACGTTCATGAGAATATGGGTCCTCTTGTAGATGCAGTTTGTTGTAATGTAGACTTATTTAAATGTTTATAAAACATACACAGTGTAGTACACCCTTACCATCCAGCATATGACAGCTTGCCTTTCAATTTGTATTCATTACATAAGAGTATATCACTTCATCTCCAGGGGCCTTTTGCCGTGACTAGCAGTCTATGTACTGTATAGAGTTCGTATGACTGCACTTTAATGAAATGGAAGTTTAACAAATTCCACATACAGTACAGTCAAAGCAATTTTTGTCGTAATACACTGATGCACTAACTTAACGGGAAGAAAGCTACTTTGATTGAAGTGTGATACCTTCTTTTAGCATTCTACTAGCCTAAAAGTCCACACTGTACTGTATTTCTCTAAAGCAGTGCATTTACCTCAGGTATGCGCTGCAAGTCCAGTTATTTCAGACTTCTTTTGACTCACCCGCCAAGGATTTCCAACCTGCACATTCTTACATTCCAAGAATGTTCATGAATTGACACAAAGTATTGATCCTTGCAATAGAGAGTCTGCTGTAAACATACGTAGGTAATAAACATGGCTACAGTCACATATCTGTAACCACATAAGTGTAGGCAGTTACCACAGCAACATCAGCTAGCCCAAGGCTAATGCCCCTGTAGTCTGTTCAGCTGCAGCTACCTTTACATCAACAGCAAGTGGTAGTTCCATAATACATTTCCAATTGTAATATCATCACTGTGTACACAGTGTAGTAAAGACAACATTTTAATGCTGTCATAACCATGGCGTGTAATGTAAATCAGCAAAAAATACATTCCACATTATCATTTAAAGTCATGAGATGATGTAGATTTGATGTACAATTGAATCTGCATTAAGCAATATTATTCATATTAACACTGAATTCAATTCTTGTTATATGAACAGGTTGCTTGAAATTTGGATCATCTGTGGGTAGCCACCATCAACCCATGAACTCAAGTCAAGCGCTAGAATAATCAAACTATTACTCACAAGAGAAAGCAGACATAACGAAGGCTAAAACACAAAATCAGTGAATAGTTAAATAAATAGGTAAAGAGATAAAGATGTGTGTAATTAAATATTTCAAACATACAGGGATACTAAAAAGAGTGAAAAGCCTTACAAATAATTTTACATTCAGCCTTTGTTTAGTAGTCAGGATAAAAAGGGAAAAAATGGAAGCAAAAGGTCAATGCAGGTTATGATCTCAGAAGAGTGCAAGAGTGCATGCTTAGAGTGGGCTTTAGATTACATCATTAATCCTTCCTAAATCTACTGTAATTCTCTATTGCTGTCATCAAATTTAGTGACCCAGTGTGTCCTAAGAGATGGTATGGAAATACTCCAAATTAGAAGAACCTACTGCCACACACGGCTACACACAATGCCAACTAAGAGTTCATTAAATAATTCCTTCCCATATCTAATCTTTACCTAATGGATTACTTAGTTTATGGACACAGTGGCTCATCACACCTATCATAACCTATCATACCTATCATAATGCACTACTGTGTTCATCTGTGAATGTTTGTGGTTTAATGCTTGTCATTCGCAGTAGCTATTTTGACTAATGTAGTGTATTGAACATATTGTGACTTGCAATTGCATAAAACTGTAAATTGCCTGAGAAAAATGAACAAACACAAATAAAGGATTAGCAGAAATAGTAATAGTTCGAACTGGCTTCGAGGAACTCCAAAAACCAGTGACTGAGAAAAGGAAATGAAAACCAAATCAATGTGAGCTTTGTTGAAGCAAATTATGTTCTTGCACACTCAGTTGAAGGTATTTTCTTCCTGCAAATGCTTCCTGTCAGGTTAAGTCATGCAAGTGGTATGAGCATTGTATTGACCTCTAGTGAAACATGAGGGCTACCACTCATACAATTTATTTTTTGTCTCTCTTGAACTGGTACCCTTTTGCCTGGTCATTCTTGGATTATTCTATCACTGTTTAAAATTTCTTACAGTGAGTAATGGCTGGAACACTTGGAACATATAAAGGTGCACTTCGTTATGTTTGTGCGTATATGTGTGAGGGTGTGGATGGGCAAATGGAACTGAAGGAAAGGGGTAGTGCAGGGCCAGCCCCTGAAAGGCAGAAACGGTATAAAAGCTTGACTGTACATAGCAAGTATTTTGTACACAAAGACCACAATTTGCTGTGTTTTTGGAGGTTAGGCTCCTCCATGACCTCTTTTGTTCACTCTTTACATGGTTCACGGAAACACAGGCCATTAGCAGCAAACAAAAACACAAAAAAGGGTTGTATCGAGCACAGCAGCAGGGTGGTAAAGTAGAAGAATCAACGGTAAAGACAGAATACTCCCTGTATACGCCTGTATATTAATTGTAAGGGACAATTAAAAGCATTAGGATAAAAGCATTTCCTTTTTCTTTACTAATGCACTTAATCGGGGCAGTTTTTACTGTAATGCTGGTAACAGAGTAGTGATTTTATGACCAACACATCAAAAAGCTACTCAACATGTTAGCGTCAGTGTAAAGGACTAAAAATCTCGACGATAATGGAACATGTTTTGCTGTTGTCCCCACTATTTAGCTTGTAAAAAACCTGTGAGAGCTTAGGAGAATGCAGCTCTGTGATGAAGCTCTGCTGTATTAGTCTTTATAGCTTCCTCAGCAGCTCACCAGGCAGCAGAAGGTTCTTTTTTTAAAATCAAGAATGGTTAGACTTGTTTTAAAGTCAAAGCCTTGCATGCAACCAAGCACATTCATACATCAATACTGGCACAGATTCCATACAAATCGGTTCACCTGCATATCCAGAAAGGAGAAGAGTTCAGTTTCTCAAGGATATGTGCATGACCCTTTTCTTAAAGGCTAAGAGAAATTAGAAGTATTCTTTTAAACTACAGCAGTGTGGTTCAGTGTCAAGGTGTTTGTGGGTGTCTGCTCAGCTATCTTATTACACAGTTTATGCCTTAAATAAGTTGTGATTCAAAGCACATCTCCTCATTAACCTTACCTTACTTTTAAAGTAAAGCTGAGGCATAACAAAAAGAAAAACCAAGGTTGTTTTATGGTCATGCAGTAAGTCAGCCAACCAAAGGGAAGCAATCAGTCCAAGCTTAACTGGAACACTGACCTCTTAATGTTAACCAGCAGAAATTAGTCCTTCAAATGTAAAGCATTACTGTGCATATCATTAATGGCTCTGGACACCACAGTACTACTAAGTTTTAGATGTAGTTTCATATCTGAAATCAAATTTATTTCACCAAATTATTAATCACTCAAAGGTACAATGCAGTATTCTTATTTACAGTAAAGTCAAGGGAACTATTTTCATCACAGCTTTTAACCTTCTCTGGGTTGACATTGGAAGTTCTGCTTGCACACCTTACATCTATATTAACTATTCTATTAGAATTCTCCTTACGTGATGCCAGTCACACACGATTGTCAAAACACAAATGTTTAAGTAGGCCATTTTATTGATGCAGTGGGTTGCATCTAGTCTGTAGTTATTCAGCTCTTAGGCATCTCCTGTCAGCTCAGGCAGTTGCACCAGTGAGACTGTTCATTGTCTGGGAGCCCGAGAGAAGCTTCATTGACATCCAACACATCAAACATGCCTGGAAGGCATTTCTTCACCTTCTCCAAGAACTGGTCCCTTTGCTGATAGAAAAGGAACCGGTCTTCTCCTTGGAAAGACAGGAAAAAGCTGCACGTTTGAGAAGTAATTTCCTATGAAGTGTCACGTTTTGCATTAAGCATACAGTGGGAATAGAATTATGACAAGTATAGGAAATGCATTTCTTCCTTCTTGCTAACTATTATCATCCCTCACCCACCTTTCTCATACCTCCCTCCTTCCTTATTTACATTGCCTCTCCTAATCCAATTTTTGACAAACAAGAAATATTCAACCAGTGTTTAAAAAAAAAGGCATACACAAGTACCCACACAAACATTTTGTTGTTTGTTGTTTATAATGTTGTCTTAATCTGAGTATTTGTGATACTCGGAGTATAATACATCATGCCAAGACTACATTTTTACACTGAATTGATATTTATTGTCAAGGGTGTACAAAACAGATGCGAAATGTGAGGAATCTTTGCTGATTAGGCCTCATTGTAATGTCATCATATTTTGAGCGGCAGACAAGCCCCTGATGGAGTCTAGACACTAGTGGCTTTCAGCACTCTGCTGCTGTTGAGCTCTTGTGTTTACTGGAAAATTGTTTCTAATTGAAAACCTTTCCATACAGCTCCGTAGGTAAGGTTTGATTTAAGGTAGATTTAAAATCTCACTTGGAGCACCAAGCTTTAATAAATTGCATTTCAATTTGGCAGCAAGACTGCTAGGCTTCAAGTTTAAAAAAGGTTTTCATTTCTATCATCAGCAGCAGCACCATAACAGCATATCCATGCGTCAGGTGGTTACCACTTTTTAAGGGTTGCCCACATCCAGAGAGATAACTATAACGATAAATATGTGAGCATCCAGACTGATGAGCGATAACATTCATTAAACAGTGGTGCCGAGCACACGCTGCACACCCCAGGGGCATGGTGTATAAAACTCTGCAGATCCATAACTAAAACTTTGCACAATATATGCATATACACACACATTCCACCAGATTTATAAAGCCGCATGTATGCCTGGCTCTGTTTGAGAAATCTCAGTTGTGGAACTAGTGCACAAGCCTCATTTCCAGCCACACAGCTCGCCATAAATAGATATAGTAACACCCTTAATGATATGTTTGTATATCGATACTTGTGCCTGCTCCATAATCATTAGGCCTGTCAATGAGAAGTACAAAGCACAAAGAAGTGCAATTTACTATTAACTCTTGGCAAGATTCTCCACCAGCACCAGTGTCATGGTTCATCTTGTGGTTAACCCTCCTCTCAGTAGTTTTCCTCTCACCTGCCAGCCACTCCCATCGATCAGCCAACTCCCACCACCTGTTCCTCACCTGCTCCTGTATTTAAGCCTTCATCGCTCACACAGTCACTGCCAGATTGTTCTTTGCTTCTCGATGCGAGACTCTCCAGCACTCATGTCTGGACTGATTGCCTGTTGCCCATCCTGTCTCTGACCAACCTGGCTTCTCTCCATCCCTGTAATCACCTCAGCCTTCTTTCGCTGACCATGAGTTTTGTCCCTGTCCCTCCTGGTTCCTTTTTGCTGGCATTCAGCTACTTTGATTCTCCAGCTGACTTCCTGATCCTCCGCCTGGCTCCGACTCACCCTTTGAGCCAGGATAATGACACCACTGGTGAAACTGGCAAACAACATAAACAGTGTTTTACTCTAAGGTTGTCCCTAACCTTTCCCCACTTTATCATTTCATCAGTAGCTTTGTCAACTTAAATTGTTTATGCCTGAGCTGAACTATGTGTGAGGTACATACAATCTCCAAGCACATTCTCCAGTTAATGAGTAGGAAAAGGCATTCGTATGGAAGTTCCATTTTTAGAAAGACATTTCTTTGGCACTTTTGTCATAAGTGATATTTTTTCCTCAGACACAAACTGAACATTCGTGGCCATTCAGGACTGGTAGTCTTGTACCAATGACCAACATGCCCTGAGTACTGAGCAATAGCCACACACAAAGGGTTGCCACTATTACAAATTCTGAAATAATCAGAATAGAATATATTTGATACCTTTTCAAAAGGACTCAGGAGTGCTTTGAATAGCTCAAAAAATTTGACCACAGACTTTGGTAAACCGAGTGTTTCCTGGTACTTGGCTCACCCATAAGTCATTAGCAGATTTGGAGTCAAACCGATGCATGAGCAAATTCTGCAAATTAGCAGAACACCAAGTTTAGCTAGATAGAGGGATTGATACTTTAAATTAGATTCTAGTAACCCCACTTATATTTCACCTACAGGTCTTGCACAAAATAACAAACTTCACAGAAATTAAAACAAACGTGAGAGTATACACAGTTTTAGATGCCCTCTACGAGTGCATCCAATTAAGCACAATTGTTCCCTGATGATCTAAAAAATAAATTATGAACCAAGTGGTTAATCTTAAAAGTGTCATATAAGCAAAACTGGCCTGTACAGTATCTGAAGTGTACTTAGTGCTCCTCAACAGCATTTATTCCTGGGCTATTGTCTAACCAGCATGCTGTGACCTAATTTCATCACTATTCAACTGGATTAACGTCAGCCAAACAGAAGATGCTGAGAGTGTCTGTAATGGCAAGAAAATGGAGACAGAGGTGGTAGAAACAATCTTATCTGTTTTGCTGTTCTAAGCAACCTGTACTGTGTGTATGAATAATATTTATAGGATCTCTTTCTTATTCTTAATCTTTTGTGTTATCTCACTCTGCTATGAACTGTAGCTCTTCAATAAGGTGAGCTGAACTGACAAAATTGATTTTGAATTGAATTTACACATTTAACCTTTTTTTTCTTTATGTGCATAACATATGGCACAATATTTAGGCCATTTGCCTTAGATTTCACTGATTTAGATTTCACTATGCTGATATTGATTAAACAAAATGGTTTGGTTTTATAAATTAAGTCACTGTAAGTTGAAAGAGGAAAGAATGTGTATCTACATGCAGACTATAACTCTGAAGTTTGAATCGGTGTAATTATAAGAAGATGAATAGTTTCATCGGGTTACTGCTCCTTAAAGTTGTGCATGGACATCACATGTTGACCAATGTACAGAAAAGTCTGATAGTGATGGAGGAGAAATAATGGTAAAAATTTAAATATAAAGATTATGTGATAGATTAATGACCTGCCCAGTTTTTCACTGCATTTTTCCCAATGGATCCTCAAAAGAATATTTCCCATTCATACCAGTGCCTCTGAAAGTTGTTGATTGACTGACTGGAAGGTGTGAATTAAGTTTAAGAACCATTTGTTTCTACTACTAAATTAAAATTAAACTAATTAAACTGCAGGTAAAGATAACAGCGAGGCTCAGCTAAAGCTAAAGAACCAAGTGTTTTGTTTTTACTAACAACAATGAAGCAAAAACTTAAAATTTAATTTCGAATGTGTTTGACAGTTGTGTGAATCTGGACATCCAACAGTATGGGTCTGTTTGGGCAGCAAAGCTGTGGCAGTACTTGGCCTGTGTCTCCATTTAGACATGAACAAAATACTGAAATTCTAATTACTTGTTTTTGTTTAATCCAAAGCAGCTTTGCTGTCCAATGCATAGCGTCACACATAGTATACATTTCTATTAAAAGTGTTGGTTGTTACAAGAATAGTTGCACCTGTGGGTAGGCAGGTTGGGAAACCAGTGCGAAGGGTACCAAATAGATAAAAAGCAGCTCTCCAAAATAAGCATCTGCTGGCAGAGACACCAAATTTGGCCTACAAAAAAAATGTATGGACTGAAAGTGATGCAAATTTAATGTGAACACTACTCCATGTGTGTGTAGACTACACCATAAGACTAGACACTGGCCAGGGGAAAAACCTACATACATATTAAATGTACAACAGAAATATTCCATTACTGTCCATCATTCTTTCAGATAAATTAATCATAAGCTTTCCAGTCCATAGACCATTTCTTTAGCAGGTGGCCTAAGGCATCATACACAAAACACCATCTAAGAAGGTAGAATGAAACCTTCCAGCATCAGGGTTGAGTTTGATCTTCCAAGACAATGGCAAAGGCAATACACTCCAGGAAAACAAATGTAATTAAAAGCAACATATGGACATTTGCAAAGTTCAATACTGACCTGTTGCTCTTAGATCTTGCAAGATGAAAAGATAAAAAAGAACCACCACGATGATTTTTCACCTGGAGGCACGGTGCCATCATACTGAGGAAATAACATTCATTCTTAGTTTGAGAATTTTTTCCATTTAATGTAAACCTTCAAGAACACATTTGTACTTGCAATAACCTTTTGTCAGTTTTATTTTTAATTTCATGTACCGTTACCTTTGTGACCGCTGGTTTTTTTTTTATGTGTTTATATAAGCGATGCATTCAGCAGAGTTTTTATTTGGAAAAAGAAGTTTCTTTATTCAGCTGAAAAAGTAAGAGGCTGTCAGTCAGCTGTTGTGTACAGAATGAATAAAGGACCTGGCAGCAGCAGCTGGTGTTGTCATCAATGTCGTGGACTCCAGCAGTAACAGTAGTCAGGCAGCACGATCATCTGCTGTGTGGGAGTGCCTTTGGATAAAAGCCTGAAGGGAGTTGGGCGGGATATTTTAAGCTGAATACTTTCAAAATCTACTTACACTCGTTAGTTTCTCCAACATTGCAGACTCTGTCTTTAAGTCATCTTTTACATCCTTTGTCTTAAAAAACGACAACAAAATTGAAATTCCGCAAAGATAATGCACTTATTGCTTTACCGTAATATTTTATCAGAGTCAGCTTACCACTGTAGATGAACCAAGTGAAAACATTCCCCCTACAATTGTGTTGCACTGAAAAACAGGCATAGTAATTGCACTGCTCTGAAGGTCCTCATGAAAATTCAATATCAATATATTTTCCCTCTGTCACTGTATTCCTCTAGAGTGCCTGTCAAAAATTGCTTTGCAGCACTGGCAATGCAACTCAATATCAACTCAAATCTCGCCTGAGTCCCTCTTAATCCATTGCTATTACCACTTTGCACCCCCTTAAATCCCCTTGGATTGATTCACTTTTTAAAAACCTGCATTCAGTGTTGTGAAATGATGCTTGAAGAGGAGAGTCAAGAAAGACGAAAGCAAAACTAAAATATAATAAACAGAAGATTCGTAACACTGACAGGTTAGATAAATCTAAATAAAGTTCATTTTGTGAAATCATTGTGCTTTAATGATAATGGGATTTAGAAGTGTGCTTTGATTCCTTGTTAAATTGATAATAATAAAGCGTGAGCTTATTGAGGACCATTGATGGCTATAAAATATGACGTGAAATTGATTGGCTTGGCTTTCAGCTTTCATATTAATGGAGAAATACAGCTTGCTAACTAACTTTGTTCCTTAGAAAATAGAAGATTTTGGCCTTCATCAAGGGATGGACCACAAATGGTTCATGTTACACCCCAGCAGTTGCTGGTCCAGTTAGAAAGACCTGTACTCTTGTCAGCTTTCCAATCGCAAACACTGCCAACTGTGTTAAATGGAGTGCCAAATCAAGCTACTGCTGCAGCCGGAGATTTAAGGCCCTGAACACTTATATTTAACCCAAACACAGGTGTTTTCACTTATTCTGCCTGATTAGACCTCCTGCCAGAACTTGCATTTACAGGCCGTGCTTGACGGACACCTGAACCACCCATCAATGAAGGGGGACAACTTCCACCTTTTAACATTCTTCATATTTACTCATTATCTTTGTAGTAATGAAACTGAAAGAAACTCATGTTAGACTTTTATTGCTTTAAAAACATGAATATGAAATTATCCTTTTCTGTACTTCCCTTTCTATGTACAAGAGATACACAGGTTGTGAAAAACAAGTGGTGGGATCAGTGCAACAAAGGAACATGTAGTGAGAAAGAAGAATCTGCAGTAGTCCAGATGTGAAAACCTTTCTTGATCGCCTTGTTCAGCAGGGGACAACAATATCACACACGAACACCAAGCCCATTCACACGTCTCCTGCACTGTGTGAAGACAGCAATTTTACAGGTTCATTGCATATCACACTGTGTGAGATTTTTCTAATAAAATCTTGGGTACAGTCTGTGTCAGGCTGACAAATATCGATTTTGCAGCATGTCAGATTGTGTAATGAATGTCCGGTGAATAGAAAATGTCTTGAAGCAGACACACGTCATTAGCATTATCCATCTGAGGAGTGTACTATGAAGCAAATTCACTGTAACAAGGCTGTCTTTGTGTGAGCTGGCGTTCACTACAGCTCCTGTGCTGCTGTAGTCACAACAGCGTCACTGCACGGCTGTGTGGCTGAAAATGTCCATGCATGTCACAATTCTTGTTTTTCTGAAAATTCTCTACAGGTAAATATTTTTTTACCACTTCACATAGCTGCCAATCGTTGATGTAACTTGTTTTGTGGTTGATTTATGTCTCTAATTTTCTGTGATTGGAAGCGAAATGAAGATTTCATCCAAAATGTTTTTTCCAAGGCTCCGTCTAAAAATACAGAAAGATAGTAGTGTTTATTTGTTCCGTTTGTTTTTTGAATGACAGGCATTTCATATTGAATAACATTTTGATGAATACAGGCAATTAGTTCTGCATATATTAAATTCCAGTGTCTAGTTCATGGTTACATTTTTCCTTTAAGCTTCTAATCAAAGGAGTTTTTGTTCTCATTGGTGGGACATGTTATGAAAAGAAATGGTAGAAAGAGTTCACTATGAAAACATTTCATATTCAACATCCCTGGCCTGAAATATACATAAAGTTCATCAAGTTTCTTTGCCACATGAGTTCTCCCATCGGCTTGATTCCACTTGATTGGAGTCCACCTGTTGTCATTTCAGTTGATTGGGTAGAACAAAGCAGAGAGGAGTGGAGCAGTCGGTCCCACATTTCTTTGTTTGGGTGATTTGGTAGTTGCTAGAGTACAACTTGAGCCGTTGAGATCATTAGTGAAAGCCATGCAGATTTGAAAACTCCGTGTTAACAAAAGGTTACCTTGAGCTCTGCAGGAAGTGAACAGTGGCTCAACAAATCATGGCAGACACACACACACACGCACGCAGAATAACAAATTTCTGCTCTGCTCTGCTGTACTGTGTTGCGATGATTTGGTCGGAGGGTTGAGAATTAAAGCATGTGTGGTCAGCTTCCTTGTGTAATCATTGGACTACATTTTTAACACAAATACACTGCTGCCATATTTACAAACCAATTTTCTCTCTGTAGACCCACACACTCCTAAGGAACTTTCAGATCAGCTGCTGTGATATAACTCTTCATTAGGGTATAGAAATACGAGTTCCATGCTACATAACATTCGTCCTATGCTGTGTGGTTCTATTAATGTGCACCACAGTGTCATTTAAGTGCTAAAGTGCGTAATGTGTCTACTTTCCTTGATTTCTCATCAAGCCGTTAACATTTATTTCTCTGTCTGCAGTGTGCTCCATAGAAGCAAATATGTGGCTCAATCTTTGTGGTCTTCGATCAATGGTAACTGTAGAGCAGCAAACAGAACTGAAATCATGTGATCATATCATAATCGTGCAACAAAATACATTGAAGTGCCATCAGACATCACACAGACACACGCTCCTACAGCTAACATGTGGCCATAGCTTGTTATGTGCGAGAGAAATCATAGACTGTGAACAAAAACAAGATTCTGTCTTCACAAGCCTCATTAACAGCTCACAGTAAGAACTCTTGAAAGGGTCTGGCTGTGAGACAAATAAGACTATCACCCTTTAGTTAACCCAGGCACTGTGGTATGTAATTGGGAGTACACCTATCTCGCTCAAACAGTCCCCCACTGTGTTCCTCACCCACACATGCATCTTACAAAACAGAGATAGGCAAAGAAAGTGTGCGCTAATACTCTACATCAAAAAGTCTTCATATACTAAACAAAGTGGCTGCTTTGCTGCCTTGAATACTGAGATGCTGGATCTATAACACCGTACTGAATTGCTAAGACTGTATACATCAAACAGGCTGATACAAGATAGCCCAACTGATTGTTGACATGACTTAGTGTCATAAAATATTTAAAAACCAAGAAATGATTGCTAATATTAGAAAAAAAATCACTCTTAAAACAATGCATTTCATTAACGTAATCCAGTACATGAGACAATCATTTTCATCCAGATTGGTGTCTCCATCTTGAGACCATCTGCCATGCATGTTTGGCACATTATGACTGGATGGCTTGATGGCATAAAAAACCCAATCAGTTTGCACAAACTCCATCTTATCCTATTTAATCTTTTTTTCTTCAGAAAAAATCTTAGGACTCTCATCAGTGAAAGCTGGTTCATGTGGCAAACTAATGCCAGGCTCACACCGCCAGAGACGATTTTGAAATCAGGTTGCATCGCGCATGGGGAGAATCTTCACAGATGTTCTTTTCTCTTATCTCAAACACGCCCTTTCTACAAGATCTGAAAATAATGGTGCATCACACACTACAGATTATGAATAGGATTATCTTGCCAGAGGGAGCAATGGACCACCTCGTGTGATCTCATGGGTCTCAAGCAGATGTAAGCACAACGGAGACTGATGTGGGGCAGCTCACTTACGGTTGGCAGTGAGAAAAAGCAGAGCAGGCTAAACAAGTCTGGATGGAAAAATGGTCACATGGGCACATGATTAGCATGATTTATCTGTTCGTCAGCAAGAACTGGAGGTCAGATTTTAACTGGCAGTTTTAGTATCCGTCAACAGTAGTATGCTAGTTAATGTTACCCTCGACTTTTAGAATGCTTACCATTCATCACATTACCAGATAATCTAGGCAGAGCATCGGTATCGACCAAGGTACCAGACCAAACTCCTGCAGTTCAGTTTAACCTGAGACATTTTTTGGTATTTGCTCTTCATTTGCTTGGTTGGACTTGGCCATTTACTGAAACATTTGAATCATTAGATGAGAGGGCTCACTGATATACAATACTTACTGCAAGCTGGACTGGTCAAGGATATTTAAATTCAGCTGTGTCCATTCATTTGGTTTATGCATGCTGACTAACTGTCATGGCTTCCTGGGATAGTTAACTGAGGGGATTCACCATTATTGTTTTTCTCTGCTATGACAATAAAAATATATGCTATGAAAAAAAAAGAAAACAGTAAATAGCCTGTGTTCTGTCCTCACTGTTTCAGGCACCCCTTGATCAGAATATAATAAAGTCTGGTTTGATCTAGATCAATTACCAGCAGATCTTTTAGGTTTTCAAAAATTCTATGTTGCCTTTGCAGCTACTTGTCATTTGCTATTTGACGAAGCGAGCAGAAGACTGGACAAGAAAATGTTCTATTTTCCTGCCACACGGCTGAGGTGCCAAAATAATCTAGTTTGTTTCATTTGGAAAAAAGTAATTTTAGTTGTTCTGTAAACCACAAAATAATTCCACCAACAATTCCACTGTTCTAATAAAAATCAATGTAACAAGTGAAATCAGAAATGTTAGATGCAATGTTAGACCACTTATCCTTCAGCCCTCAGGAATTTTGTGTGAGATGTGCAACACAGTTGTATCACATCACTGCTTTCTTAACCATTTCATTGGAAATAGTGGCATGTGAAACAGTAATTAAATTATTATTAAAGTATACAGTAAAAGACAATTGTGATTCTATTCCCTTTGAAAATTGTATGTCATTGGGGAAAAAAACCTTCATGGGAAAAAAAAATGAAGAAACCTCAGGAAGACCAACGGAGGAGGGATCTCTCTCCCCGCATGGCCAATAGTAAAATGTCCACTGACCAATGCTTATTCTATATGGCTCCAGGGCAACATGACTGCAAATGAACTACCACAATAGTTGATGTCATGAGTGGGATTTATAAGAGAAAATAAAACCAAGTTATCAAACTTTCAGGTGGAACTTGAATTTTTTATGTCCACTATTACAAGACTGTCAGGGCTTGAATTGGTTTATGATCCTAAAACTCCAGTCATCATTATCACTGCATGCTGAAGTGAAATAACAACAATACCATCTGCTGTGATCACTGGATCGAAGCACAGTTTTGGACCCCTGTTTAATCAGGATTATCTGAAATGCCTCTGATCTGTTCAATGTGTCTCAGTGATTTAACACCAGCTACAAGCTTGAGGTCTCCTGAATCTGAATTCATGCAAGTTCAATCTCAGCTCCCTTTGACTCACCTCAGTAATTGGTTTCACTGTGATCTACTGTGGCTGTTAAGCTATTCATAAAGGGGAGTCGACGCCGCCGCAGGGAGACCTGACTGAGCAGCAAACCGCAGTGTACAGCCCGGCAGTATGACGCGCTCACTTAGAAATAATAAAGAGAGGGAACTCTGCTGTTTTAATTGCTGCTCATGATTAAACGGGAAACTATTTAATTCAATGGACACAGGGCTAACCGCTATGAGAGAGGTGTTCCCAAATAACCTGTTCTCAGCATAAACTTGCCAGTTGTACATTGAGCCATTAGCGGCTCAGTTAGGGAGAGAATGCATCAGTCTTATTCATGCGGCTACAGGATTATCATTTCAAATGATGCAAAAGGTAGAATGATAGTCTTCATGAAAAATACACTAAACAGTCCCCTCACCCATTTGTTTTTACTAACAATATGCAGAGCATGCGGAAAATAATGCAAGCATCAGCTGAAATTCTTACCCCAGCAAAAGCGAAGAAGGTTGCGGTGCTCATCATTACTCTATTTTTTTTACTTTGTTCTGATCCTTCCCACCAGCTATGTTTATTGTCATGACAGAAAAAAGAAATTATTGATTTTACATATAATGTCATTAAATCATATTTTATTAATCACAAAGCGGCAGGTGGCTGACATTTCAGCAGTGGGCTTTTTACTATCTTTTTGTCATTAATCTGCAGTATATCTGCATAGAACTGGTGACCCCTCTCGACTAGTAAACCTTAATCCAATCAGTGCCGTGCGGATGTGTTCTGCGGCGTCTCTTTATCCACACCTGTGGGTAATCAGACAAACTGAGTTCAAGAGGAAAACTGTTTGGTCCTGTGCTGTTGGGAGTTACATTAATTTGAATGTGTAATCATGAGTGATATTTAAGTGTATACAGTTTTGAATACAGATGTGTTTTGTATTTTTTTGTTCTCTTGCAGAAACTCAATGGAGCACTTTGGACAATATAATTGATATAAATGGTGCTGAAAACAATGCAACTAGTTGCATCAACATTTATAAACCAAATAAGCAATAAATCTGGCTCCAGATTAGCACATGAGGGGTTAAATGTTTTTATATCTATCATTATCTTTTGATATGCATTTAAAACTTTGTCAAATTAATGGTCCTCAAAGAACTTGAGATGGGCTTTTTTTTTATTCTCTACAAAAATCCCACCCCCTCCCTCAGGCTGTTCTCCAAAGTCACTACCCTACAATGAACACACTGCCTGACTAAGGTTACTGCTGCAGAAGACCAGCCACAGCCGCCCAGTCCCTCGTTCTGCACACAACCGCTTGAGTCTGACAAATAAGCAACGCTGTTGAATGGCACAAACAAGAGCCATAACTTTACCTTTGGCTCAGAGTTATTGCTCCCCCAGCTCAGAGGCTGTGCCTCAGACCACAGCTTTCTCTTGGTGTTTGGTGCAATGGATGTCTACAGTCTGTTGTTGAGCCATCATTTAAATGTTGGCTGCACTTTCTCTACCATTCTTATGCGGATAGCTTGCTAGTTTTTACCAATATAACAAAAACTGTTTCTAAAATAACCGACCAAATGTAAAATCCACCCTCAGCAAATAAATCATGATTATCATTTTTATGGTTAGATTGTTTTGGTTAAATATTGAAAAAGTCACCACTGACATGACGTATGAGACAGACCAAAAATAATACGCATGTTATAACTAACACAAATCTTTCCCTAGCCTTAACCGAAGTGTTTAAGTAGCCTAAATCTAACCAACCAGGAGTTAGGAGTCAAATTCTCACCCTCCATCCCAGGGTTCAAGTTATTATCGGAGCTTTGTCGGGGTCTCTAAAATACCAAGTGTTGATGATGAATCAATAAACAATAGCCTAACGGGTGTGAGGAAGGGCAAGACAGAGACTTTACTGCTTGTTGCACGGTCCATGACTTTCTCACACACCCACAGCCCAGTATTTGCAATAATTGTATCCTTGGGGGTAAAGTGCAGCTTTACTTTCACTCGCCAGAGAATACAGTCCTTTGTTCTTAAAAGATGTTTTTTAGCCCATTTCTCATTTTAACACCAAAGCACTCATTGAAAAATACATTATTTTCTATTGGAATAAAGGTTGTTGGTTAAGTATTAGTAACCCCCAGAGATGTGATTTTACTGCTCTCATCAGTGCTTAGACCCTTCCTTCTGGGAGCTCAGCTACCAATGGCTCCCACGCAACTCCAAGCTCTCGAACCCTACTTTCCCCACCCACACCACCACAACTTTGCAACTTCTGAGTACTACAAGACTGTAACACTGACGTGTGGTTAAAAAAAAGTTGCCAATGAACAGACTCTGAGCAGCAATTACACTTCCCTCATATTGTTGGCGAAACACATCAATTGTATAATCATGATTTCTAGGGGTTTCAGGGTTGCCTGAAGTGTAGCCTGTGGTAAATGACTGAATGGCAACAGAAATCAAAGATGGGTAATTCTTGAGCTTGACACAATGTGGCAAGATGCGACATGAGGGGTTGTTATTTAATTTTGGGAATAATTTATTTTATGTAACAACACCATCTAATGAATTTACTGCCTCTAACTCAACATGATTTCAAGACAGTAATTATTTGTTTCATTTTCTGAACACAAGTGAGCACATTATGTGCTTTGGCATTATGAATTTATAATAAAAGTCAGCTCAATTATCATTGACAACTCAGCCTGTACCTCTTGGACAATTAGCATCCTGGAAATCATTGCTACCTTCAGGCAAAAATTTCATCATAGGATGAAATATCTTTCACCGGTTTTTTTTCTCTCTAACCAGTGTCATAAGAATTAAATATAAGCGCAAATTCATGAGAATCTCTGACTTTTTTTTCCCACTCTTTTTGTCCATACACTGAATTTCACCATCTCTCCTTTTAGCATGCTTCTAAATTCGTAGAGCTCATGGGTTGTCACATCATTCCCTTCAAGGAGACAGGGACTTGGACAAAACACAATGAATGAACAGTCAAAGAGTTGCAGCGCCGTAATGAGAGGGGGATGTCAGAATAGAGAGAGGCTAGTTCTGATGTGCTGTCACATAGGATATTCTTAAGGCCTGATCAACCGCCTCTGCAGGCTAGACACTCAAACAGAAACACAAAGGCACACACACACACACACACTCAAGCCAAATAACATCCACAAAGCACATTGGGCTGTGTGCAAAACAAGGGCACGCGCACACACACACGCCCCATTTCTGAATGAGTAGCGACTTGACTTGAGCTGTGAGGATCCTGAGGGCCTTGCATGTCACCGCAGTCCATCATTCCTGACTTGCTGCTGCTGCTGACAAGGTCAAAGTCTTCAAAACATCGTCGAAGCTCGTGCCAAATACACTCCTCTGACAGGAACTGTCTCGTCCAATTAACCCTTTGCAACGGTATTTGATTGACAACCAGAAGCGATAACTGCCATTTCCTTCAACAACAAATGTCAGAAGCCAAGTTACAGTACTGAAGTGTATCTCTTGGGAAGCACTTTGGGGTTTTCGTGTGGAAAATAAAAGTTTCGATGTTGGGGAAATGATTCACATCCCATATGGTTGTTGAGGAAGTTGTAGTTAGCTAATAAGTTATGTGTCGCTTCTTCTTTTTAGAATTTGTATATTTCTGTATTTGAATCAGACACAAAGAAAGAAACCTCATCCAGGAGAATGAATGTAATTCACTTTTCTAAATTAGGAATCTCAGTATACTGTTAGCATACTTTCACACCAACCCTTAATTGTGCAGTTCATTATAGGTAAATTCATTTCTGATTCATTTCATTACAGGTGTGAAAGCAAATGGCATATAAGCACTGACCACAATACAATAGTGAATAATTGCAAGCAGCTGTAAAATACCACACTAAAAAGGTACTTTTTGGTTAAAATTTGTATATCTTGATCAAGAGACTTATACAGTGGGTGAGTATCTATGGGTCACCCCAGGATTGGTTTACTCGTACCTCTCTGGTAGGAGTTTCTCCTCCTCATCTGATGCAGTGTTTCATGGTGTGTCCTAATAGTCTTTGCTCCTATTCTGTTTGCCTTGTGTATGATTCCCTTTGGACAAATAAGACTTTGTATTGCCGCAACACAGATGATATTCAACTATGTATTGTATACGCCTCAAAAACAGCTAGATTGGCAGATTAAAATTATTGCCTAAACTCTATAAAATACAGGAGGCAGATAATGTCCCACAGCTCAATGCTGACAAATCAGAAGTTGTTTTCTGCTCCACTCAGTCTTGTTCCCAAAGTAATGGATGGTCTCAGTTCGCCCCCCTCTTTTGGTAAATCCTCACGCAAGAATTCACGGTGTCACTGTGGACCAGGCTCTGACTTAGGACCAATATGTTAGGTGTTTTTCCAGCTGAGAAAAACTGCAAAACTCAGGCCCATTGTGTCATATGCAGAGATTTTATCTCAACTATTGTAATTTACTCTTCACCTGGCACAGCAAAGCATCGCTAAGTCATTCACAAGCAGTCCAAAATGCTGCTGGCAAGCTTTGACCAGGTGCTGCAAAAGGTCTCGTGACATCTTACGTTTCTCGTTAGTGGCTCCCCATAAAATTGGAGATAAACATGGAGAGCTGGAGCCTGTCCACATTTATGTATGGATATCCATGGTATTGCAATTTAATGAGTAATGAGTATTCCCATATGAACAGGTGAACAGAATATACTGTGCTGCATAGTAGCAGCTGTCACTCTCAAATCTGAAAACCACTAAACTATTTCATACAAAAAGGAAGAGGAAAAATATATCCAATCTCTTATCATCAAAAGCCAGTAATGGAAAGAAGAACTTATTCGTAAGTGAAGATCGATAACTGGTTTGCCCAGTAGGAACTGTGTGGCCGGCTGCTTTTTTAAGGCTCTCTGTATTCATGCAGGGAAGATGCCCTGAAGCCTTTAGTGACCCCTGAGTCCATATCTGACAGTACAGCTTTCAGAGATGCCTGAGATGGTAGTCATGATGAAGAGAAGGAGGGAGAGTGGGCATCTGTGAGGAGTTGGCACCATATTTAAGTATTTCCTCCCACAGGGAGTGGAAACAAATCCCACACACTCCTCTTGCTCATAGGACTTCGTGCCAGAAACTCTAGGTCACATCTGACTCAAAATAGCAGGAGAATGTGGTGTAGCTTCGACTGTATTTGTTTAGAAAATAAAGCTGAGAAATAAAATGACTCAAGAATAAAGTCTTATTGTTCTAAATATATGCATGTACCCAGCTTCAAGTGCATAATCATTTCTCTAAAAAGAATTGAAGTGCATTTAATATTCATCTTCTTGTGATGTTCTGTGTCACATAGGTGAGCAGGAAGTTTTCGAGCAGTGAATAAGACCATTATATCGACAGCTGGATCGTGGTTATATTTTTGCTGTCGAGTTTCATATCAGTGTAGTTCAATTTTCACCCATTGTTGAATTCCATTTTTTTGAGCAATCGTTGAGAATTGAATATCGAAATGATTTTTGCCCACACTGCAAAGCAGTCATTGCTCAAATGAGCCTAAAGCTACACTAGTTAATATTCTTATGCCAACACTGGATCAAATGATCGTGTGTGTTTGGTTCTAACTTTGGTAGGGACATTTCTTGTCAGATGGCTAATGAGCACAGTTCCATAGCCTATCTGTCCACTTGCTCTGTAACTTTGTCTTCTTTATCCACCCGTGTGCACAAATATACACGCAGAAATAGCTGTATTTCTCCACATTTCATTCTAGATGCATCTACTTATATAACTTACTGAAACAGGAATTCCTCTGATTTAATTTTACACAATGTAGACATTATAATATTCAAAACTTGGCTGACAGAATACTGACATGAATGGATTTGTGCTGTCATTCCAAAGAAAAATGACTGTGTTGCCATTTCAATCTGCCAGCAACTGGAATTTTTGGCAGTCAGTGGAAATTGCAAAAGGGCTTCAGAATAACTGCTTTAAACAGTGTTTTGCAGTCTTTTCTGCAGGCTAAATTATCATGAAATTGTTTTAGTTGGTGGTCTTCACTAGGATTGGCTGAAGCCAGTATCTGATGGTTATAAATCTTTGGGATTCTGTCAATTTTATCCAGTTTAAACTCATCCAGTCCAAAGAATTGATTCTAACTTATAATCCATACTTTTTGTAATAGCCTAAGTGACCATTGTGATGCTGAAACACTAAGGTCCCTTGATTAAGAAGAATCTCAAACATTTTAATGAATAGTGATTTTATCATGATTTCTCAGCAACATCTTGGTAGCATTATTGATTTTTTAGTAGCTCAGCTCTTTTATGCACCAGGCAGTGCAGTAGCATTCACATAAGCTACATTTTCCCCAAACAGTTTGCAGTCTGAAATGAAAAAAAAAAAAAAGAAGTCTTAGTCAGTGAGTCCATTGCTGACCACTCGTGTATGTGTAGCCGACAGACAGAAGCTCTTCTGTAAGACGGTGACATCATGTAGGCTCATGCCTACAATGCCACTGCCGCAGGGGAATACAGACACACAAGCTTGAAGACACCACTTTCAGCCTCCATGACGTTTAGTAAGACAGTCATGTGGTTCCCAATTACCATCAACAACCAAGCAGTGCAGTCTGCAAACACCAGCTAGCAGCCTGTCACATATTACGGTCTTTTGACATCAAAAAGGAGGAAGGGAAGGTGGAGATGCAAATGACAAACTCAAAAAATTTCCACACATGAGGGAAGAAGTGGGGGGTGGTGGGGGGGGGGCACAGACACAGAAGAAAATTTGATCTAAAATATTACTTTATAATTTTTAACGTTAATCTGCCGAGTGCACAAGAGAGATTAAAGTATCTGAATAACCAAAGTAGGTATTTTATTACACTCAAAGGGGGATTTAAGTGTGACAGCCACTTGGATCAAAATACAAAAACAATAAAAAGGTAAAGAAATTCAGTGAAGGGCAGAATTATATACAATGACTAAAAATAGACCAACTCCAATATTTTGTCACAACTGGACTCTGAGTCATGACTTTACTTGACTAAATACTGGCTCTTGAATACAAAGGACAAGACAAACTGGCAGAGGACAAAGGGAGACCTGGACTATATATACATACACAAGGTAAGTGAACACAGGTGAAATCAACTAGGGCGGGAAAGACAATCACACAGGCGGGAAAACACACAAAGGCAGGAAGTGAAGAGAACCCTAACCCTAGCGCCACTGCACCTTCACATCAAAATTAGCTAGTTGAGGGGATTCAGGCATTTGGATGCCTCCCCAGCACTTTCCCTTGGAGGTCGTCTGGGCACTGAGTGGTGACCCATATATCTCATCTTACCTGGTAACTCCTTGGGATCTCTCCCAGGAGGAGCTGGGAAGCGTTGCTTAAGAGAGGGACGTCTGGGGTGCCACTGAATAGTTGAAAAGTGCTTTCATGTAATCAAAATACCTCATTACCAACTCTAGAAATATGCCACAAAATATCCATTTGGGGGTTACACTGACAAACGGAGACAGCTTGAGACAATACCTGGGAATTCTGATTAATGACTCCTTCACTTTTAATGCCTCCTTAAGGTTGATTACAAATTGTAAAACTGACTCACCACTGCGATTCTCTCTCTCAGGTAAACAGCCTGCTTTGTCCACCTGTAGGTACCATAGGTACACATCTCAGGCAATTCTTAGTCTGATACCAATATATTTTTATCTTACAGAAAAGTGGTAGACTAGCACTTTGTTTGGATTTCTTTGTGCTCTCTGTCCCCAACTCTTGGACAGAAAGTTGAAAAAGGGCATTTGTGTATTCTTCTCCCTTGGCATGGAATAGGTTGCAGAATGACATAAAACTCAAAGAATTAAATCCATTTTTGCTTTTAAATCCAAAATGATTTACATGATTATGCAACTGACTTCTAAAAATTCCTCTTTTGGAAATGTACGTCCCCTTGAGACGCTCAATTTCAGTGGGATTCTCCTTTCTATAGATCTTTTGATAATAACGTAACTGTCTGCTATAAACCATTTTCAGACCTTACCTGAGATTCTGTATCAACTCAAAAATTTGCCACATTTTTTATCGGGAGATAAAATGCCAATGTTGTGTTTACAGTTTGCTCTGCGTGCCAAAAATCAGTTTTATTAGATTCTTGCAAATTATTTTGTCAATAAATTACTGATTAAAGCTACAGTGCATAGACCAAATGAGCGCTATTAACTCTATACAAAGCATATAAAATGTACTTTATATAAACTCTGTCTAATCAAAATGTCTTTTTTGGCTTGATTAAATGAAGGATGTATTTTATCATTTGACAACATAAGATGCTTTGTCTTTCTGCCAAGCTCACAATGGGTCCTACGATCTGTGGAGGCAGCTGCACCACTCCCAGGTGTGGTTTGGGGTTTGGTGTGTTTGCTGCCCTGCATTTCAGAAACTCTTGTATGATGTGTGCATCCTCTAAAGATGCCTTTATGAATAGGTGCTATGAACAGATTTGTATTGTCAGTCAGTATTCTGACCTGCGTCTATATACTGTATATGTGCTCATATTAGCTGTTGATTGGCACATTTGCCATGTAAAGCATCAGAGCAGTTAGAACAATTCCACTTTTGCTCAAATCCCTCTCCTTCCAATCCCCTTTCACTGTCTTTGGGCATGGCATTGAAAAACTACACTCAAAATGTTATTGCTATTTTTATCAGAATCATTTTACCAGGATGCTGCCACAGCTGCTGAGAGGGAGATCAATGTGGGGGTGAATGATGAGCCAGACAATATTATAGAGGAAGAAAAGGGAGGACAGGGACAGGAATGGATGAAAATGAGCCATCAGCAAGTAGAAGGAGGACGACCAAAACAAAATATGACAAAGTGACCCTGAAAAGCAGAAAAACTACATTCTTCAGCGAGGTTGGATGCTTTCTCTCAACAAAACAAAACAGCAGGATGGTCGTTTTTTTGACAATATGTGAGGTGTCATCTCCCCTGGATCAATACTGAAAATTCACAACAAATCTCTAACTAAATAGTGAAAAAAAAAAGGCCTCACACTCTGCTACTGTCTGAAAAATCCCCCCAAAATGAACAAGTAACACCTGCTTGCAGATACAGTATCAAGAATTGAGATGCTGTCTTGAAAGTTAGTGTCTTTCCTGCATATTAAAGGTGACACAAGCTCTCCTAGACAACTGCTCTGGTAGAAATTAATAAAAGATGCTCCATCTCCAGCTTTCAGTTTTGCAGCATGTTTGTATATCCTTCTCCAAATCCTTTAATAACTTCCGTGTCTCTTTGCTTTTGTGGCATTTCAGCAACAGCACAGTAGCATGTTTTATGCAGTAGTATTCATCTGTAAATAACAAATGATATTGCTGGTAAATATCTAAATGTTTTTTCCTCTGTTATGTGGTTGTTGGAGACATATAAAAATCGTTGTTTGCCTTAACATAAACTTGCTAGTTTCATAAAGCTGCAGACCAGACCAGAAGTTCTGAATGTTTGATGTAAACCGGCCCTGAAGGTACAGCGCAGAATGCACAAAGTAGCAGGAACTGAGAGCAGGTGGAAAAATTAAAGTGACACAGTGTGTGTGTGTGTGTGTGTGTGTGTGTGTGTGTGTGTGGGTGGCGATAAAACTTCAGGAGTGCAGTGGAGAGATTCCAAAGTTGCTTATAAAAAGCTGAGGCAGGATTTTACTCATCAAAGCAAGCAGACATATGCTAAGGATCAAGTGTAGCTCTGCCAGAAGGAAGAAGAGAAAAAAAAAAAAAAAGAAAACAGCCGACTAGAAGTTCATCGTTAAGTCAACTATGTTAATTGGCACTCTGTGTTTATATTTTTATGTGTTCAACCACTAGGCATCTAGAGGCAAATGAATATGACTGAGAGTGTGAATCTCAACCCGAGTGGAACATGTACTACAGATCTGTATACTGTCTACACAAGACCTGTAGACCTGCACCTGTAGAAAACCAGAATCTACATACACTACTCACAAAAAGTTAGGGATATTCGTCTTTCAGGTGAAATTTATAGAAAATGTAAAACGTGAATGCTACAGTGATATTATATCATGAAAGTAGGGCATTTAAGTAGAAGCATGCACTGGTAATTTCTTCATCTTAAACAATTTATTGAAAGAAAAGCTAACAACAGTGGTAGGTATACCTCAACAAAACATTTTCAGTGTCTCAATAAGTTGGGATGTGGCCAAAGGACGTCCACTCCTCTCCTTTCTGTGACTCTTCCAGTCTCTGTATCACTGTTACAACCTCCTGATGACACTCTGTGACCCTCTAAGCTCAGTGAACACCTCCGTCTGAGGACTTCCTGTTTGAAGCCTCCAGTGTTGAGGTGCTGCTGATCAATTGTTAGGTGTCGTCTTGGTCTAATGATGTCAGAATGTGAACAGCTTGATGAGGAGGACTGTTTAAATACCAATTCTAACTGAAGCAGGAAATGTATTGGTGGATTCAGGGATCAAACCTGTTGTGAATGTTGCTGTTAAGCTTCTTGTTAGAGAACAGCAGCTGGTGCAGAAAGTACTGAGACACTGAACAGTTGGACATGTGCATTCAAAAGTTTAGAGAAGGTCACATTAAGTTCACCTGGAAAGGTTAGAATGCAAATTTCACCCGAAAGCCGAATATCCCTAACTTTTTGTGAGTAGTGTATGTTGGGTGTTTGTCACTATCTAGCAAGACCTGCTGCTTCCTCCACTATATCTCCAAGTTAACTGCCTTAGAACAGTAACAGTAAACATATATAAAGCCATACCTACGTCTATATAACCATGACTCATTAATGTTGAAGAAAAACAATGCAATGCTTCACTGCTGGGTTTATAATTCCTTAAAATGTCAACAAATTGTAACAAACAAACTTGAACCAATACAGCAAAGTCACCTTCAGCAGAAGTTAGAGAAGCACTTTATCCTCAAATTAAACTTGTGTTCAAAGTAAGCTCACCTGAGGCACTGTTATATTGAGTGCTTACGTATTTGTTTACACACAGTTTTTTTAACCACACACACACACGCAGTGACAGGCAAGAGCTCTGCTGTTTGTTTCCCCTCATGCAACCACTTAGTATTGCGCTGACAGGCTGGCCAGGCAGCAGCACTTAGTTCGCTGAAAATAAACTTCACTGATTTCCAAATTTTAGGGTGTTGGAAGTTATATCTATCTTTATTTTAGAGTATTAATAACCATAGTGATCAGGGCAGCAGATAGAAATGAAATTAATTTCTAAAGTGCCTCACGAGTAGAATATATCACGGACAGGTTTACTGTGTGTACACATGATTTTAGCTGCACTAACTGTTAGCTGGGGCAAAGAGTCAATGCAGAGAGATCAGCTCAGCACTGATCTAATATCTAATATTGATATGATATATACATGATGTAAAATTAACATAGAAGAATGTACATTTGAAAGTAAGATTAATGCTTTATCTCGAAAGCTGAAATATTTAGAACTAAAGTCTAAGCTTTGTGAGTCATAATGTTTAAAGTTACAGTTCCACTGGAAACCACTGGCTCAAGCCAGAGCTAAGCACTTCAGCCAGTGGAGCAATAATGCTGACCAACCAGAAATTAACAGTCAACAGCCTTGCTAGCAGCTCTGTGAGAGTAGTTTCTACTTATGCTGTGTCCATGTCATATTTATAATAACAATAATTAATAATTAATAATAATAAATGTTTATTACTAAACAGAAACGTAGAAATCGCTACATCAGCTTGGCGGAAGTACCGCACTCACATAGTTATTTGTTTTATGATTATATGGACAGTTGTGATAAAATGTAAATAGTTCTGTTTTTTTCTGTGTAATAGAAACTTAATGTAGAGAGATTTTATTTTATTTTTTTTGTTTTTTCATCTGAGGCCTTGGCCTACAAATGCAAAAACAACAATGCTTGCACATAGAAACACCCAGAAACGAATATGCATAGTTGTGATAAAAGGGTAGATATTTCTATATCTGTGTGTAATAGAGTCTTAAATTATTTTTGTGAAGCATTGAAGCATTGGGCTACATATGGGAACACTTTTGCACATGGTTATTTGTTGTGGAAAATGAATGAATCGTTCATTAAACGATTTAAACGCTATAAAATATTTTTAGAACTTGACTTCTTGGCCTTTTTATAATACTATTTGTGATATCTCTGCAGAATAGATATTCAAATAGCCCATGTTGTGCTTAAAAATTTATGGAATTCACGTAATCTATCTGTGCCTTGACGTTTGGGCACCAAGTGGTAAGTGGTGTGCAAATATCCTTTAATTTCACCATCAAACTGCTTTACAGAGAAGGCACTCAAACACAGCCTCCTTTTATCACTGACTACCCTAAACACACGTGGATTATTCATACAAAGAGATGCCCAAGGATCTCTTTTGAGCATTACAGAGTTTGAACTAGTTCCTTTCAGTCAGTGCAAGGCTCCAATGAGGCATGAAAGATGGGACAGCCGTAGTGAAAACCCTGACACTGAATCAAGGGAAAGAGGAAAAGTAAAGGCCCTATAGGCTGCAGCTTGTGGAAGGGTGCTCCCTACACATGTAAATGATATACTCTGAGTGGCCGCCACAGCACATCCTTGCATTCATGCTGCTGCTGCTGAGCTGAATGGATTTCCCAGAGGAAGGAGGGGTTAAGGACAGCAAATGGGGTGGGCATAGGGGGGAGGGCTGGAAGCTTTACAGAAGAAGGTTGTTGGGTGAAAGGGGACCTTGCTCTGGGCAAGGATTGGGTAAAAAGCCGTCTGCGTCTTGGGTTTATGTGTCTCTATGATCCCTCCCTCCTCTTAATAGCCACCCCTCCTCTTTCAACCTTGTTCCTTTTCACCCCAGTTCCAGCTTTTCAATAAAAGGGGTTTAAGGGGGGGTGAGCTATCACATATTTGTGTGAAACAGAGAGGAACACAAGACTGGTAGCAGCTATCAGACACCTGAATCAGTCCTCTCAACCCTGGTTGCAGCCGATACAAATCGCTTTCGATTGCATCCCCTTATGCTCTGCCCATTCTCTTCTTAGACTCTTATTCATCCCAGTCCACAGATAACTGACAGCCAATCCAGTCAAAGGTGGGATTGTGCCTTTATGTTTTAGATTTTCAAAAGAGTTGGTCCTGTGGTGTTTTAATGCGTAGGTTGTGCGTGTGTGTGCATGTGTGCGTGTGTGAACGTGTGTTTGTGTGTTGAGAGTAAAAGTCAAAGTTTGTGTGTCAAGAGAGAAAGTAAAATTATTTTGCCTTTCAAAAAGCAATCCTTGATTGACAAGGTCCTCTGATTTATGCCTTTCTTCCTGCAGACTAAGCTAGCTTGATGCTGCAGTTGAAGCTGACAGTGAGGTTGACAAGCTTACAATGGCAGAATGACTAATGCAAGTTAGAGATTTTTTCCCCCTATGACTATAGGGGGAAGAATGTGAGAGAGTGGTTTTCTGAGTAAAAAATGCCTTTTTGAAGAATATCACAAGATTTAGTAAATTCAAAAAAAGGATATGTGAAAAAAAGTACATTGATAATATTCAAGGACTTTTTGGTATAGCAGCGTGCCTGATAACAACTGACCATGACTACAACCTGACAGCTCTCCATGAGGGTCGTGATGATAGCAATATAAAAAATTTGAGGTGAATGAAAAGACCTCTAAGGACTATAGAATAAATGTAGCCCATACACCAACAAAAAGCCAGAACTCTCAAAAAATGCAAGAAAAGAACAAAGAACAAAATGAAGAGGATGATGGTACCACACAGGGCAAACTGGAACCCGAAAGATGAATGAACAAATCAAACGTTTTAAATGTTTTGAAAAATGCACTGAGGAGCAGAATGACGTCAATAAAGGAGAAAACCATTGTGCTTCAGAAAAAAAATGTATCAGCTTCAGAAAGAAAACAGCTCAGTAGGAAATTCAGGTGAGGAGTTTGCCACAAAACAAGATAAAAACTGGGGCTGATTGTTCTTCCAGAAAACGATGAAGATGCAACAGAAACTCTCATTGGGATATTCACAAAAGTTGTACCCCTGTCAGTGGAACATCTGCTGGGAAGAAAGAGCAATGCTGCCAGGAGGAAGGGGAAAGAGAGAATTCCTCACAGTCGAATATACACTGAAGAGTGGACCCTGAATAAATAGGCGTTAACAGGGTTCTTTTATTCTAAGCAGGTATGCTGATAGAGTCAAATTTTTCTTTTTTGTTCAGATGTTTTGAGGGTTATTGCACTAAACACGTATATAAAGGACTAAATTATTCATTCCAATTTTTTGTGTGTTCTTTAAAGGTTATCTTACAATTAAATTATGTCTTTTACATCTTTAGATGCTAATAATGAGAAGCATAAGGAAACTTTTCTCTTTTGTGGGGCACAGAAGGCTAATTGTGTTTTCTTGCAAGAGAATCAGTTGAGGGAATTCAGTTGAGACAGACACAATTCTGGAAACTGCACTGAAGGACCATTTTGTTTAGTCATGGATCATAGCATTGGGCTTGCGTAATGATCTTGTTTTAAGAGGTTCCCTGGTAATGTAACTGCCAAAGTTATATTAATACTAACTGGCTGATGGTGGTGTTCGAAATGAATGGGGTAAACTATGATGTGTACTGTGTACGTGTATATGAGTACAACAAAAAAGCTCAGAGGAAAAACTTCATCCTTGAATAAGCTGTAGAAGGAACGAAAAGGGTTTTACACAACTGCCATCCATCCACAGTCGAATTACTTTCCAATATACCTAGTTTAATGTACCTGATAATGACCAGTGCAAGATGAGAGAATATTGATAGATCTTGAAAAATGTAGTCATTTATGTCTCAAAGTGTGAAATCTACTGATCCTTGTGTAATCTTGTTCTGCCTTTCTTTATGTAGGTATTAGTCTGTCCTTGATCCTGGCTGAAAATTCAATACTAACCTCATAGAAGTTGTATAGATTTTTTTTGCAAAGAAATCTAACAACTGGTCAAATAATTTGTTAATTATATCATGCTCATATATTTGATATCTGATCATTGAGATCGTTGAATAGCCCAATGGGTTTTGGAGAAGATTTTTATTATGAAGTTGTTTTATACTGACATATATAGTTATGTACCCCTGAACTCTGAAATGACCCCTAGGCTCAAGATTCTACGTGGTCCTGGGTAAGAGTGCCCACACTCTTGAAATATCTAATTACTAACAATGCTTGATGGCAGCAATCCAGAAATACAAAACATTGAAATTTTGAACAATGAGAAAATGACACATTTGCAGATGACACATTCATTTTCTTAAAAAATAAATTAATGGTAGATGAAGCTGCAGATATTCTTCAAAGCATCAGGATTACCCCTTAAAAAAAGCCAACTTGTTTACTTTCCAATCGTTAAATAAACCTATTTTATTAAAAGACCACAGATGGTTTATGACAAGGTCCTTGTTTAAAACCATCAATAGGCAATAGAATGATTACAATTCACAGGAAGTCAATATTTAACAGTGAAGGCATTTTGTTTGTAAATGATTTATTGAATTGCAATGGTAATCCTTGAACTACGTGGTCTTTTTGAGTAAATATAATTTAAATCGTACTCTTATAGAGTATAGTAAGATTTGTAAAGCAGTCCCCTAATAGCTGATTCAGTTAATCCAAAACACCTTAATGTATGCAGAATGGATTTTATAATCAAATGTCATAGCATCCTTTTCTTATTAAGCTAAATGGAAACAAGCATTACATGTTGAAAATCCTACAACAACAAACTATAGCTATTCACTCGGAACCCTTTATTAAACATATACAGTATATCAAATGTTACATGGACAAGTTGTCTCATTGTGAACTTGTGAAGGAATGTCTCGTGGCATATCTGGGTCAGGTAGTGACAAGTGCAAAACACTCTTAACCAGCGGTAGCATCAATAGATTCCATTTGAAGAGAAAAAAACAAGAGGGTAATGTTCCTTTTACATTCCAGGCAGGTCTTAGCATTTAGTCTGCAATGCTCAAGGCCAGAACTTTCTAACATCCGTTAAAAGTTACAAATTGAGGAGTAAAGTCAGGACAACCATCTCCCTCTGAATTCAAACTAATTAGCTTCAAGCGACAGATTGAAACTATTCTCGACTCTTTCATCCATCTAAGGAGCTATGTGACAAGGACACTATCAATTATCAGATTTATTGCTGCTGAGACACATATAAAGGAGTTTGTAAATAACAAATGAAATGAGATGAAATGATGAGTTTTATCATCACACAAGATATATTATGGACACATTGTTGATTGTTTCCATTTTTAAAATCCAATTGAAACATACTTAACATGCGAGCTATGAATAAAGGTTAGCAAATGTGTAAATTCTATAAACAGGAATCTGCATATGAATGGAGAATCTGAAGGGAAGTTTCCATCTGTTGTCTGTTTGTAGTTCAAGCAGTATTCACGTTTTGAGAGGGCAGTCCATGTGGAAAGCAAAAGAGGCAGATTGCATTGGCCGAAAAGCAATCTCAGAGCCCACTGGCTGTCATCTAACGATGATTTAGCTTTTTATTTGCTTTTTTAAATCTATCTAAACGTACTTACAGATATCTCCTTAGGGAGATTCGCCAAAATGTTGAAGAGAGGAAAGATTTGGCCTGGATATCCGTTATCTGTTGTCCAATATCTGCTGGATACACCAGAATCAAGGGTGTACCCAACTTTTGTACCCAAGTTGTCATCCAATGATATCTGATGGGTTGCAAAAGCTGTGAGTGAGAGAATGAAGCACAGCGTTAACCGCAAAATTTAACTGTGTAACCATTTGCTATGAATAGTCAATTTATTGATGTAGAAGTCTGAAGTCTGCACAGCAACATGCAAGAATCCCTTACAGATTTTTTAGGGGGGGTATCTACATGACTTGAAGTCCAACATCAGACCACAGTCATGACAATCTGACTAGCACAGTTCTCAATATGATTTAAACTTTTCTAAAGAGGAAAAATCTCTAGATTTAGAAGTTTTTAGATTTTGTCTCGTGTAGATAAAGACAGATGACAGGAAGAGGAGAGATTTTTAGAGATGTGTCCAGTGTCTAAATTTAAAAGAATAAGTGAATGTACTCCCTTACCTTGTGCTCCTGGAGTATTTTTAGAGATCACACCAACTGATGCCAGTTCTTAAGTACAAAGTTATATTTACAGTTTTATGTTGAACAGTAGAGTGTGTTGCCCTTCTTCTTTACCCAAGGAGCCCAATGAGAATATTCAAATACTGTTTTTCGGCATCGATTACCATAGCAACAAACAAAAATTTGGGTCAGCCCAGACAATGGAATGAGACAATCCGACTCACAATGGTTGTCATCCTACTGACAATTGTTTTCAAAAAGCAGGGCTTGATCAGTAGGCTGGAACAGGCTTTGCATGTGTTTTGCAGACACAATATTCTTTACAGTATATACACATTTTTTCAAAGAGCCATTATCTAGACTCCCAGTGAGATAAAATACTGATTTATGTGAACAGCAGGGAGCAAAGTATGCATAATTAATGTCTTTACCTTGCAGTTTTGCAGTGCTTTTTCTTACACATGTTGTATAACACAATTTCCTCCAGACATGATAAACGAAATATACACTATACTTTCTCTTTATCAAGAAAATGACAAAACTGCTAATGATGGCATAGCTCTCTAATGGCCAATGAAATTATAGAAATATTTTATTGCTACGTAAACTATTTATAGGAAAAAACGTTTTAACAATTTCATATCATTGCCATCCCAGCTTTCATGCACTTGTTCCAGACTGGGTGTTGTGCCTGCTTTTCATTTCATTTGCAGAGAGTTTGACAAGTGCCAGAAAAAACATGGTGATTTAAAGCATCTCTCATAATGTGTAACGATAATGCTCATGTGCCACTCGCAAACAGACTTTCAGGGACCCAGATTTAAGTCTGCTGCATTAGGCAGGTCAATAAGAACAGGGCCCTTTAATTTCTCTTATCTCCATAATTACATATAATCTCCTAGTCTGTCAGTATATAAGATAAAAATAATAGGGTTTGATGGGTATCCTGCCGGGACAGAATGATTTAACTGGAAGGCTTTTCGTTCCCTTTAGTTCTTTTAGATAAGGCACGGTTCTCTAATCTAGCATTTAGGACGTCTGTCACATGTAAATGAGTCATTCCATAAGCATTTTACATGCCAGTCAGAGCAGAGCGATTCATGGAGGTACAGTGGTTCCCTGACAGACTGATAACTTCTCCTTCCTTCCAGTGATAGAAATTTAAGCACTTCAAAATTATTCCACCAAAGTTTGACATGCAAGGTTGCCGGAGTAGGAGGTTCAAAGGGCCACCCCCCGCTTTACTCCCCTGCTTAGGCATGAGAGGGGACATTTTACAGAGCTATCCAGCTGGGACCGCACACCAGGACTGTCCCAAGCATGAAAATCTACCAAGTGTGAGCTGATTGTGATAAGCCGGTTCAGTCATTTGCTCAGAGTAGCTTCAACAAAATAACCCTTTATCATAAAGAAGGTGCTGAACATTAACAACTTTTGTTGAGTTGAGCCTATGTAACAGTGGCCACAACTGGTAATTAAAATGTAGCATCACAATAGCAAAATTAGAGACGATTCAATGAGCAGATCAGTTTTCAAACCATACCTATTCAAAGCTTGCTAACAACAACCTTACTTGGTCTGGTATGACCAGTAGTGAAAGTTAACTTAGCGTAAAGGCGTGAATCAGAGGTATCGGAGGTAAACAGCTTTCCTGGCTCAAAAGTAGTGATTGTATTTCTGCATTGTGACAGAAATTGCAAGATATGCGTTTGAAAATAGTGGCCCATGCCAGTACTTCACAGTTTATTTTAAAGGGTTTAGCACTAGCCCAGTTTACTGTGAGCTCGAATTGCTATTGGCTAGACCTCCAGTCAACAGCTGGAGTCCACGAGCCAGCCAACTATCACATGTTCAGCACACCAAATGATTGAGGGCACAGGATAAGGATAAAGATGTGCCAGACTCATCTGAAGCTCCCGTTAATCTGGTGTTGGCAGTAGAGTTTGTATTGCATTAGCATTATTACAGTGTGTATCAGCTGTTTATAAGAGGTGGGGAGCTCGCTTCTGTAGCAGCAGTGGCACTGATGGAGGATGGAGTGAGGCTTAACTACAATAATTCCGACTTTAGGATTGGCAGCGTGGGACTGTAGAGCATATAGGTGCAGAAAATGTCCACCGTAAGTTGTTTGTGGATTGATAGCAGCTTGGAACATCCATTGGACATTTATCAAATTTATTCTTTAAAGAATAACTAGAATTTTTAAATGTGGGTCCTACCTTAACATATTTTAGGTTGGAAGTGGCTGGTAGGTACAAAAACTTTTAGAATCTCCTCCATCAGGAGCCAAGAACGGACAGTAAACAGGCTGGAATGGCTGCAATGTAATCCTTTGGAGCAGTTGCACCCGATCAAAGTACATACATAGAACTCTCAGATCATTTTTGTTTAACTAGAAATAGCTGTAGCGCACTATCCAAATTTGACAAATCAATCATTTTACTTTGAAACACATAAGTGGCTGGTCTACTGCTACCTTGATCACTTGACTGTGTATTTTTGCTGTTTTGAAAGCTTAGTTAGGATACCACAAACTAACTGATCAAGACAGTGATAGACCAGCAACTCCCCTGTAAAATTATTGTTTTTGTCAATGGAGTCTTGTGGCTCTGAAGTGAGTGGGTGATTTAGCTGCTCTTACAGATCAATCTCTGTAAGGATCCTTTCTCTCATGCTGTCAGACACTTTAAATAACAATCCAAGTGGACAGATTTTTATCTGGCACAATTGTTCTGAAGGATTTACATTACAGCCAATGTAGCTTCTTCACAGTCTGTTTGCAGTTGCTGGAGGAGGCGATTTACTGGACATAATCCAAAAGTTTTTGTACCTACCTACTACATATTCCAGAACAGCGCTGATGATGACTAATACCCATTTCTTAGTTCTTTTACAGAAGACACACTGGCTGCATGCCAAACCTCGATCCTGAACCTAGTCTCTATCCTAAAATAAAATTATTTTACTTGTTTGAGGCCACAGATTGGATGACATTTTCACTGTATGAGCAGATATGTGTGCCTGCAATGGGATTATACCAGCAAGCACACATGCACATAAACAGTAACAGACATATGGTCACATAAAGCTGTTTTGTTTTGGGAGAAATGCATGTATTTGACTATTTTGAGAAAATGGATATGATTATCAAACCCTAATACAATGTAAAGGTGATTAATAGCAGGCTGGCTTGCAGCACCATTAGTTATGCCACACATAAATCATTGATTGCACTAGTGCAACTGAAAAAAGTAGATGAAGCTCATTCTTTGAAATTTTAATTAGACTTGATCTTGCTTCACAGCACTTTACAAACACAATTGTCTTTAAAAGGAAAGAGTTGTATTCTTTTATAAATATAATTTGTTATGCCTTCTGAGAGTTAGGTAATTGTCTGAAATAGGTAGAAACTGACTTACAAATGTGCCGCAGTGCCAAATTGGCTTAAGATTTTCATTGCAGCGAAATGTGCTGTATGTGTGTATCTCTGTGTGTGCAATCACTGGGTGCATGTTTCAAATGTCATATTGTTATTTTGCCAAGGCTATGAAGTCGTTTATCAAATCTGGGACCACATACATATGGATGCACGGAGAGACGGGATATATGGTGTCTATTTGATTAAGGAGACCTTTGACAAAGGAGCCAGTACAGCAGAATGACAGCCGAAGCTCTGTGGGTTTACACTGCATAAAGCTCATCCTGAGGGACCAACGTCTAGTTGGAATTTAAAGCAGTCTAGAGCACATACAGCAGTACCATTGCTGTTGGAGAACTGACGAGATGGGAGCTTTTTCAGGTCACTTACATATTCAGTGTAGGGGATGCAGATTGGGCAGTTCTTGTTTGTGGTGAATACCAAACAGTAGCCCAAAACCTTTTCTCTTCAACCAATCAGCATGACAAAATCTGCAAAATGACAGGGTGCTGTGCTGCGTAAGAAAAAGAAAATCTACTCAGCCCAAGTTCTTTGTGAAATCACTTAGAGCTATCATTCCAATTGATTCAAACAAAAAACACCCTGCATTTACTAACACATGCGGCAATTAGAACACTTTGTCCTGGTTTCCAAAACATACAGTAATTGCATCATCAGAGTTACAGAGCAGCAATGTAATTTGGTGGAAGTGTAATTGGAAATCACGATTACTAACAGTGAAAATTGGCCATTTGTATACAAGATTCTAATGAGAAACCTCCAGTATCATCCCTGCTCTTTAGAATTAAATACAAGCTATTACCTCATCATTTGACTATTTATAACTTGTTGGTGTCATTTTAGTACCTCAGTGTTGAGCATGCAGTTGATAAAGTAGCCTGCACACTTGGTGTATTGTGAGTGCAGGTGCACTGACACGAGAGCACTTGAAAAAATGTGAGCATGTCAGGAGCACAGACAGAAAACTGAGAGGTCAGATAAAAAAAATAGTGTGGAGTTGCATACAGGAATGGAGTGTCGAGTGCTCTCCGCTCACAGAGAGCTAGTCTGTGTGTAGTCAAAGCCTGCAGGCACTCACTCGACTTTCTTTCTCCGTAGGGTGACCATATTTTCAAACCACTAAGCCAGTACCCTTATGTGTACGGCATGTTTATGCCCGCGCACACATACGCCCTCATGCACGCATAGGCATACCTTCCTTAGCACACCTACCAAGTGCACCTTTCCACACCATGGATGCCATAAACTCATCATTTTCGTTTCTGGGTACCGTATGAAGGAAGGGATCCGCTGAAGCTCTTTACAAAGGGATTTCTCTTCAGCATGACAGCTAACTGTTACCATACTGACAGATTCTGTCAGAAAGAGCCGCAAGCGTCATAGCCTAGCAACATCCTTGACAATGACACATTGATTGACTGACACACCTACAGACCAATCAGTGTTGAATTCAGACTCGTGGTGCATTGTTCATGTAAATGAGTGGGACAGAACATAATGCCTCTGTAAGTGCTGAAAGCAAATATGATGTTATAATTATTCCCCTAATTGTGTTGAAAACCTGGACATTTAGTGTTCACAGTTACTTGTTAGTACTCGGGACACCCAGCACCCAACTGGGATGTCTAGTCACCATATTTCTGCTCTCTCTAAAATTTATGAGAATGACTGAAAAGCTTTTTAACAAATCAATACTCTGCTTTTTGCTATGACACTATTGATTGGCTTGTTTGATGGAATTTGATGGGAACCAGCCTCCTCACCTCTCTGACACACTACCAAGTTGGTGGTCACGGTTGGCAACAGCTCAGGGGCAGGTTGCACCAACAGGGCTTACTTCTGGTTTTAAGTCGGTCATCACCTGTCATTCCAAGTCCAACCAAATAGTTACAAAGTTGGACCAACAGGGCTTAAGATTTCTTCATACTAAGACTAGGAGTAAAATTTACGCCTGGTCAGGAGCAGGCAATAAGTCAGCACAGTAGCAGCACAGCTTGATAATGGTGCGTTTCATGCCACAGACTTTACAACAAGTGGCATTTAGACCGGAGAGACCAATTAGGGACAGAAGCAGCTCGTTAGACATTTACAATGACGACAAGCTGATTGAGAGGTTTCGATTCTGTATGAGTGATCTAACTCGACTTGAGCTGCCGCCAAAGCAGCGTTGGCACCTCCATCCACAAGTCCACCACCTGTCGGCCCATCTGCAGGATGTCACTGGCACTGAGACGCCTCCTTGCGTTTTATGCTCAAATCCCCTCCGAAACTTCGATAATTGCCTTTATGCTATCTTAATCTTTAATTATTCATTTCATGCCTATAATTGTCAAACGTGGAGATACATAACTTGGAAAGCACAGGATACAGATCAACAAATCAAAGTCATTGACTCGAGTGAAAAAGACGGTTGTGAATAAAGTAAACAAAAACAGTTAATGGATTCAGGTCTAGTGATCAGTCCTGATCAGCATCACGGAGAGTGTCATTGGCCAAAGGACCCCTTTGATCACAGCACAAAGCAGAGCTGACCAAGATATGCCAGTTTAAGGACTTTAATCACCTCATGTTAATGTTTTTCTTATTTGTTGTAACATCGGATTGTTTGTCAGCCGCTGTTGTCATGTGCTGGCTGTAAAGCTCCGTTCATTTTTGTATTTCAAAGTACCTGAAATGTCCTTTTCTTTCTTTAACAAAGTATCCTAGCAGTGCACGCTGAAGGGCAACAGCCATTGTGGCGTTGGCATTCACATGAACGCACATCACTAAGGCCGGGCGTAGTTAGGCTTAAATTTGGTTGGCGCAACCAAACACCAGTTGTTGCAACTGGCCCCTGGTTAGTGATAATAAATTCCTGTTTTATTGTGCTTTGGATGAACAGAGCACCAGATGTATGAACGCCATCAGAAACAGACCTCTCTACAGCCTCCACAACTTAGCGTATCCCATAATCCTGTAATGTTGTTTGTCCAAAATGAAATCAACATATGTAAAAGTTATATCTTATACGGCCTTTTATGGTTTATAGAGTATTCAACATCCAAACTCTGTGTGTTTAACATTAAAAATCTAAAATTCACATACTGTACAAAATATTTTTTACAGCGTCCTCATTGCTCTTTTTTGAGAAGAATTGTGTGTGAAAGTTTTTGAAGTTATTACTTATGTTAACACTTGACAATAAATCACATGTAACTATTCGGTAGATTGTCAGAAGAAATGTTTGTAGATTTACAGACGAGATGCACTTTACTGCAATAGGAGGGACAGTGTGAAAGAGATAATTAATGGTATTTGACTTTTGGATTCAGTTTCCTCCACATTAGCCGAGAATGTTAATTTCCTATTATGTACAGCTCGATTAACAACTGTGTTCCTTTGTGAGTCGCTGTCTGAGAAAATCTTTCTGGCATTTTTTCTGGCCTGGTGCAAACCTTGTATCTCCACAATATAAACTTGTGTAATGTAAATTTAGATATCAAATAATAATGCAAACATGTAACTTGACTGTCATATGGTTTATCCCTCATCCTACTGACTGGGATACACTCAGTTAAACCTCCTGTCATGTCTCACAGATGCTTTATTCTATCATTCCAATTTTTCATGACTTAGTCAATCAGTTTGTTCCATATGCCTTCATGTGATCATTTTCTATTTCTGTTATAATTAGCACACTCTCCCAGACGTTTTGAAGGAGATGAACAGCCAATACACATTACACAAATTAACATTCACTTCCTAGAATAATAACAATCTGGGTTTTCCTTCACATAAGATTAATTATGTAACTTACAATGTTTTACAGCAAATGCATCAAACACAACAAAGATCAATATATAACTGAATAAAAAATGTTTGACAGATGCTAGACTAATAGCAGGAGCAAGCAGGTTTGTCGCACTTCTACCTCCACCTTTTCTGTAAATAAGAGCAAGACAATCCCTTAAAATCCTTGTGCATACAGAGTTCCAGGTTGTGAATGAAAAATGCCAGACACAAAACCCCAGTTTCTGTCGCCATGTGCATACTGGCATAAAGTAGACAGAGAGAAGAACAAAGCCAGCACCCCCCCTCCACACACATTATTTACCCTGGCGTGTCATGAATCTATTACAAATCCTTTTATAGCATGCTCGAGAAGAATAGCCTTACGTGATAATGCGCTGAAAGGCTATCTCGCTGCAGCAGATGCCCAGCTTCAGTGTGGTAGTGCGTCCCTTGACAAGGCTTCCACAAGCTGGGTTCATTGACATCGACGGTCTGGGGACAGACGTGGAATCGGAGATGCATAGCTGCTGCTTCACTGGCCTCCAGGCAAGGGCACATAAATATGACTGTAAGCATGAACAAAGGGAGATGCAATTAGATGATTTGCTTTGCAGATGATTTGCTTTGATAGTGCATGTGATCCCTACAAGTGAACAATACAGTATGTATGTATGTTTTCCATCTGTTTGCCATCAGAGAGAACAAATAGTGGTGGAAAGTAATTAAGCACCTGTTCTCACTGCTTCTGTGCTTTTTTGAGTTACTTTTCCCATTTGACGTTACTTTAAACTTATACTTAATTATATTTTAGGACCGGTCTCGGTCCACTCTTATTTGAAGTTTCCCTGGCTGAAGTATTGTTATGAAAAGTGAGATTCCTAAAATTTAGGTCGGCTTTGCAAGGCTATTTGACATCTGTGTGAAACAGAACTGGAGATGAGTCACTGTCAACATCCAGAGCCTCCAACATCTCAGGGTGAATCGCGTTATCTCTGGCACCGTGCCACTTCAGAGCTTTTTAACTACCTCACTGACCTCTGCCAGTGAAACAGGGAACAGATTCTCTGTTGTCCTCCATCATGATAGGCTGTCTTCTGGATTCAAAGCCGGACTGCATATCATGGGCTCAGGTTTTGGCTGTTGAAATTAGTCTGGAAAGTCTTAGTCTTGGAGCGACAAATAGTCTGTTGTAAAAGAATCATATATAACCATCAGAAAAAGACATGTTTAGAGCCATGCAGCTACTAATTTTCTCTCTTATCACCATCAATCTTTGATATATCTCTGGGTTATAGTTCACTGGTATCATGGTCTTTCCATTTCATGGCCAGTTTAACATTTTGCATAATGAAACCCCCATAAAACTCTACATGCTAGCTAGTCCATTTGAAAGTATAATGGCTTTTCTAAAGATCACATTTGAGAGAAACTTGTCACTCAACATTGACAGTAAATCCTGTTAATGATGGAACAGAGACAAATGAAATGTGCTATAAATAAAACCAAACAAACACACAATAGGAAACTCCTATCACACACATAAAGCTTTTGGGTTGCCAGGTTGTGAAAAACTTCTTGTGGCTGCTGGGTCATGAATAAAGTCCTTAATAAAGGGCAATGAGTGTCTCACTTTTCTTACAAGCTATCAAATCTGTAGTTGTAAATAATTTACAAGTCGTAAATAATGAGGGTCACAGATTTATCGTATTCTATTAAGCCAACAACAAAAGAAAGTCATGTGTGATTATGAATTTAAATAGTAAGACCTTCACAACAATCCCCCAGATATTTAATTGTAAATGTCAATAAGTTAGTTCATGGATGTTGGTCCGGATGCTGTGCAGCACTTATCCAGAAGGTCACTGGTCAAAGGGTCCACAGTGGAGGCCTACCTGAAGAGAGGACAAAAAAGCAGGTCTCTTACTGGAGGAGGATAAACATCAGAGGGATTTTTTAACAAGCTGGCAAACCAAAAATTTGAAAAAGAAAAAAAACAAAACAATTTTAATGGCTTTTAAGTTATCTATAAAACATTAATGCAAAGATTAAGGCGACCAGCCATTAATATTTGATTTAGGCAACTAGGCATTAACAAAACAGTTGATTGCAACACGTAAGTCCTTTGGAAAGGGAGCCTGATTAGAAAATGGCACCAAAGGATATAATTTACACCTACTAGAGTGTTACCCAGCAGTCATTGCTAATACCCCATATGACTGTAGCCTTAGTTGCATTATCAAATCAGACTACTTATAGCCCTCTCCTCTTCCTCAGCAGCTTTTCTTTTGTCTGCCTGCTTCTCACAGCCTGCACTTTGCTCACTCATATCATGTTCATTATCGGCCCACCCACTCCCGTATCGATAACTGGGTTGCAGACGCCCTGGAGAAAGGGCTTTGTCGGATCACAGAGCCCGAGGCGGTAACGTTGATGTGACGAGTTCACGTCAAAGTCAGGAGAGAAATGTTCTGCCATAAAAATCCCTAAAACCGGCACGCTTGTTCCTTTCTAGGCAGAATCAGACAGGTTGGATAACATGTGAGATCAGTGAAAGCTAAAATATCCCTCAGGAAGTGCTGTAGCCATTTATGGAGGGGTGGTGGGGGGTGTGTGTGGGGGGGTGAGCATTATTCTTTATATTTTTTTAAAGAAAAACAATCAAATGTTTGCGTAGAATTCAAATTGAAAAGGGTGATGGAATCACTGTGAAGTCACTGGCTGGATGAAAATAGCTGATTTGCTTGGCTGTGAGTGTGTGATGTGGCAGGCAAGAGACTCAGGATGATGATGATGATGCATGTGTGTGTGTGTGTGTGTGTGTGTGAGAGAGAGAGAGAGAGAGAGAGAGAGAGAAAGAGAGAGAGGCTGAGCGGGGAGGGAGAGGGAGAGAGAGGGAGTGAGAGGCAGGTGGAAAGGGGGAGGGGTCTGGGGTGGTCCAGACAGTCGGTCCTTGTGTACCTCACACACTCTCCAGCCTTTGCGCATCATTTAAGGGGAGCCCGGCTGTCGCTCTCCCCGGTCAGTCTCACCGCCCGGCCGCTCCGTAGTAACACAGCCGCCTGAACGCTGCTCCGCCACTTTTGCTCTTTTGCTCTTTTGCTCTCAGTGTCTGGAGCGAATCGTTCAACTTCAACCGACTCGCGCCACCGTTATATGGAAAATACGAGCGGTGCCGGGCGCATTTATTCTCTCCTACCCGAGAGGGAGCGCACGGCGGAAAACGTTGGAGGACCAAAGGAAAGCAGCCGTGATTCATGGACGTGCAGCGCATCATGAGAATACTACAATTACCAACAAGGTATAAGGGAAACAAGTGTTTATTTACTCCATAATAATGCCGTCATGTGTCAAATTAGATGATTTATACAAGCTTTATTTCATGTATAGATTTTTTTGGAACACTTGCGGCACATAGGGATGCGTTCATTTTTGCTATGTTTGTCTTATCGCAGCATTGGTAAGGATGTCTGCATCGCGGAAAATCTCAGTGAGGAAGCCTAACCTGTTCCCGCTGCAGTACAGTGGGCTTTTTAAATTCTGAAAAGCCAGCGAGGACAAAGCACTGATGTTCTTCATATCCACAAGAGTTGCTATCGGTGGCCATAGAAGTCAGTGTTTTTGGTGTTGTTCAAGAGTATTAAGGCAAAGCATCAACATTGTCAGCTCCTTCACACAAACAGATGGCTGTAGTGTCTGTATGCAGTGAGGAGGATGAGGAGGAGAGGGGGGGTGGGATTTTTATGAAACAATTCTGGGATTATATTTTTCTCAGATGTTGTTTTTTTAATGCAGCCTTCCTCTACATTGCGCTTTTCGAGTCAGTAGAAAAACCCTGATTCATCATTTCTTTCTCTTTGCACCTTAAAAGTCTCATGCATGGCTCCTGAAGTGAGGATGGTGAGCCTTTATTTTACTTACACCATCCAAAGGCCCTTGTGTGTGATACTACTATATGTTATTTTATTTTTTTTATGGAATCCTGAATGGAACAGACTTTCGATATGATTATCTAATTCTTCACTTGCAGCATCATTTCCCCTTGATGTGACATTGGCAGCGAGGCTTTAAACTATAGTTTACATATCTGGGCTGGCTGAGACTTTTTTTTTTTCTCCCCTGATGAACAAGTGGAAAACAGGACAATGCTTAGACTGTCCAATCAGGCCAAACAAGGTCCTTGAATTAGATGCAGACAAGTTGGAGTAGACAGAGAGCCAGGGTGGATGTACTGGGTGTGCTGCTTTGTAGTAGAGGATACTTGTTGAAGTATTCTGTGTCCCTAAATTATTGGTAAATTGTAAGTTTTGGTGCATTTTTAACCCATAAAGCACGTTACAGACATGTGTCCAGAATAGCTTTCAATATTTCGGTGAAAGCTATTTTTAAACTTTGGCACAAAAAAATGTGTCTTGCCATTTATAGATACTGTATACACAGTATTTTGTGCTCACACACTACTGTGGTCTGGGCACTCAGTGTCAGTTGATTGGATAGGAATCAAAAGTTCAGACTCTATATTATCTATTTTAATATTCATAAACGAGGGCGTAGCGACAGAAGCAGAAACAGGAGACAAATTGAATGATTAGGTTGCAGGATTCTGTCTCACGGCTACAGCCATCTTTATAAAGGACTGCTCTTGTTATTTTCTTATTCGCTGTGTCGTTAATTTTCAACTCTGCCTCCAACATAAGTATTACAGTGAATGAAAATATAGCCCTTTGGCCCTAGAATCATAAATTAAATATAGTCTGCATATTGCTCACATCCAACCCACTGATGACTCAACCTCAATTCTAAAATCAATCAGAATACAAGTTGCCCCATCTTTAATGGGCTTTTTTTTAAATGTTCTCCTTTCTCCACTGTACCATTGGCCAGTGTAGAGTCAAAAATATAAATCAATTGTCATTTTAGGGCAGTGAGCGATCTATACTGTAGTACATTTATTGTGTAAAAACATCTAGAAAGAAAATCCAAAAAAATGGATGAAATAAGAATAAAAAGACCAAAAATTCTATGTTACAGGGAGGACCTGGCATGGACCGCTGTGTCTAAATGAAGTGGTTCAGCCATGCAATGTTCCTGGAAGGCAGTGATTCTGCTGGCCTTGGCCTCCATTGCCATCCAATACACGGCCATCCGGACACTCACCTCCAAGCCTTTCCAGCTGTGCCCATTGCCCAGCCCCCAGAACTGTGGTCTGGGGGGCCAGGAGACAGAACCTCCCTTTGAGCGTGGAACAGCAGGCGGCGGAGGCTGCGATGACTACCCTTACTTTTCCATCAATGCCACACGTAAAACGCACATCCTGGTCCTGGCCACCACCCGCAGTGGCTCCTCCTTCGTTGGCCAGCTGCTCAACCAGCACCAGGAGGTATTCTACCTGTTTGAGCCTCTTTATCATGTTCAGACCACACTGATTCCACGTCTGTCACACAGTCGCAATGCCGCAGACCGGCGTGTGATGCTGGGCGCCAGTCGAGACCTCCTGCGTAGCCTGTATGGCTGCGACCTCTATTTCCTGGAGAGCTATATCAAACCGACGCCCACGAATCACACCACAGATAAACTGTTCCGTCGTGGTGCAAGTCGAGCATTGTGCCAGCAACCTGTGTGTGACGCCTTTGGTCCTGCCGATGTTAATGTGGAAGAAGGGGACTGTGTTAAGAAATGTGCTACTCTAAACATGACCCTAGCAACGGAGGCATGCCGTGAGAAGCGGCACGTGGCGATCAAAATTGTTCGGGTGCCAGAGATTGGAGATCTACGAGCTTTGGTTGAAGACCCACGGCTAAATATTAAAGTGATTCAGCTCGTCAGAGACCCGCGTGGTATCCTGTCATCACGGATTGAGACATTCAGAGATACATATCGTCTGTGGCGTATTTGGAGGGCCACGGGGCGAAGACCTTATAATCTAGACTTGAGTCAGCTCACAGTTGTCTGCGAAGACTTTCTCAGTTCTGTTTCAACTGGTCTCAACCACCCGTATTGGCTGAAAGGGAAATACATGTTGGTTCGCTATGAGGATTTGGCTAGAAATCCACTTCTCAAGACAAAAGAGATCTATGACTACCTGGGGCTGCCTATGGATAAAAATGTGGAAGACTGGATACATGCAAACACCCGAGGCAGCAACGATCCCTCAGCAAAACACAAGTTTGGTACTGTGAGGGACTCTGCAGCTAATGCAGAGAGTTGGCGTTTGAAACTGTCGTATGACATGGTAGAATACACACAGACTGTGTGTCAAAAAGTACTTCACCAGCTGGGATACAAGGCTGTGAAATCAGTGGAGGAACTGAAAAATATGTCCCTCTCACTGGTACAGGACAAAACTTTTGTACCTTTTTTGTAACAAAGATAGTTCTCTAATGACTATTTTTGATATATTTATAATTGTTGCCTTATAATTTCCTTAGTTTGTTTGTTTTGTTTCTGTAAATCTATTTCTTCAAATTTGCACTAAACTTAAAATATTTTGAATGCACCAAGGGAACAATGGATGATTTCCCCCATGTTGCAGAACAGCACACTTTAAACACGACGTAATCAAACAAGCTAGTTTACAAATGTCTCCTTATTTTGTTTTCCTATGAATAGAACCAAGGCAAGGCATTGTCTTCATTCATTTCCTGTATGCAAGCTGTCGTTTCAACAAAAGTCAAATGTTGCCCTTCAAAAACATGGGGATGGGAGTGTTTTTTTTTTTTTTTTTTAGACCTGTGATGGCAAATGTGGACTGTACAAGCCCTACTGTGCAATAAATAGTGAATGTCGCAGTCAACCTTTACCACTATGGCATTTCTATCTATGTGGGAAGAGAAGAGATACTTCTGACAGATGCCTCGCTTGCAAAGGATAATTGCAGACAATTAATAGGCTCTCAAGTTAAAGGGACAGAATCCCACTGGAGGTCACGAGTGTTTCATCAGAGGATTTACAACCATCTGTGATAGACAAACACACACTAATGAGAGGTAAAGCTGAAATCTTCATTACTGAAGCTATGTAGGGAATACATATTTTTTTTTAGCTGATTACAGCATTGAAGTCATGGATGTAGACTTAATATAGGTTCTAATCCAAATAGACACTGAAGCATCCTGCTAAATAATTGTATGTGTCAGTTAGTTTACTCCATAACTTTATTTATTGTTTAATTTGTAGATTTATTCATTCATTCAAAACCGTTTAGTGTGAAATTTACACGGCCTTCTTTGTCTTCAATTAGAAGTGTTTATGCCATTGTCATTCATTGATAAAAAGATATAAAGTCACCTGTTAAACAGTAAAGGATTTCCATGTGTTTATGTCGCCTGATAACTAGGGAAGGTATGAAAACAGAAAACACCACAGAACACAAATAGTGTGTGCTTTCTCTAAAAACGTAACATCTCTTTTGACAGTCCATAGTTTGGATCTATGTTAACAGGTTGCACTGCAAATTCCCATTTTTCCAGGATGTGTGGACAGCTGATACTGTACAACACAAACACATCAACAAAGTGTATCTACATTAGATCTCATATACAAAGTATTACACTAATGACTATACATAATCTGGGACAAATCCTGTGATTATTATAGTAGCAGTTGCCATGCTGTTTCAACCCGGCAATGTTAAAGGGTTATAGAAGATCAAGGCTTAAATACAGTACGCCACTGACATGTAAATACTATGTCCTTTTTGTCCTGCTCCTTTCAAATAATGCTGAACACACTGGACAGTTTCCAAAGCACTAAACACAATGTTATTTATTTCTTTTTATTTATGAACAGAAACAGGCTTTCGTTTTTTTTTTAATGCAATCCGAGCACAAAATGAAATTGGAATAATTGCTGTTATTTGCTTATCATATTATAAGCTCTTTGAAAAAAAAAAAAAAAGGACTCTTGGGGCATTTTTGCTGCAAAAATAAACATGGGTTTGAGACCCCCAACTGGCACAAACAGCAATGTTCAGGCAAACATTCCCACAGTTGGTTTATATTTGAAGCCATGCTTACCAGATTATGCAGTGGTTAGTTTGGCAAACCGTCTTCCCAGTTAGTGAATTCAGTTATCAATTCATGCTGTGCACTGTATGCAGTATCTTAAGTTCAGCATCGGTTTGCATTATGTAACACAGAGTAAACAGAGTAAACATCTTTCAGAGTGATATTGGTAAACACACTGCACAGCGTGTTGCATTTAAGACTTTGGCTCAGGTGCCACAGACAAAAACAGGGCAGATTCTCAAATAGCAGGGGTAGAATGAATCATTTTTGCTAGTTGGTAACAGAAAATGTCAGTTTCCAGGTATAAACTAGACACAGAAATGATTCAGGTATTAAACTCTACCAGGAGACTGCAGCAGTGTTAAATTGCATTTAGTGAAACGAATAATACTGTATATCTGATAAATGTGCAAGTATACCCTGAGGAAATACCAAAGTAATGTCTGTCCTTAACACTGATATCAATGTCAACTTTTTCCCTTTTTCTTCACTTCCTCTTTTGTTTTTTGTTAATTTCGCCTTTTACGATCTTGATTTGAATTTTGATTTCCCGCAAATGGCGTCACTGCAGAAAACTGTGCAGTCAAGTTGCCTAACACGAGGCAAAGACGTCCATTGATTACCACGCAATGACCACTTGTTTACCCATAAAATATGAGCCCCGTGAATGGAGCATCACACACTCGGGCTCATCAGTATTGGTGACCGGATGTCCATTGTGATGCAGAGCACAAACCTTTGATCCTCCTCTGTGCTGAGGCTTGAGGCAAACTCTCTCTCTCCCTCTTCCTCTCTCTATGCCTGTGCTTTCTCCATCATCCACCTCTTTCTTTCATACAGAGATCTCAGGGGATTGTTCCTTTGCTTCAGTGCTCACTCTCTGTGTTTCACTTTACCTCTGAATCTTCTAGATGTGTTTGGCGTAGCCTACTTTTAATTTTAAAACTGAAAAATGCTGCAAAGCCACTTGAACATATGGGTTCTTCTAGCCATTAGAGGAATAGTTTGGCATTTTGGGAATTATTTGCTTTCTGTCAGTGAGTCAGACCAGAAGTTTGATACCACTCTCATGTGTTTACGCTAAATAAGTAGCTACATGGCTAACCAGATTATGCAGTGGTTAGTTTGGCAAACTGTCTTCCCAGTTCGTGCAGAATTCAGTTATCATTTCATGCTGTGCACTGTATGCAGCATTTTAAGTTGAGCGTCGGTTTGCATTATGTAACACAGAAATTGTCAAGGATGTGTGCACAAAAAAAGCTGCACCTATAAACTGCAGAGTAAACACCTTTCAGAGTGATATTGGTAAACACGCTGCACAGCGTGTTGCATTTAAGACTTTGGCTCAGGTGCCACAGACAAAAACAGGGCAGATTCTCAAATAGCAGGGGTAGAATGAATCATTTTTGCTAGTTGGTAACAGAAAATGTCAGTTTCCAGGTATAAACTAGACACAGAAATGATTCAGGTATTAAACTCTACCAGGAGACTGCAGCAGTGTTAAATTCCATTTAGTGAAACGAATAATACTGTATATCTGATAAATGTGCAAGTATACCCTGAGGAAATACCAAAGTAATGTCTGTCCTTAACACATATCAATGTCAACTTTTTCCCTTTTTCTTCACTTCCTCTTTTGTTTTTTGTTAATTTCGCCTTTTACAATCTTGATTTGAATTTTGATTTCCCACAAATGGCGTCACTGCAGAAAACTGTGCAGTCAAGTTGCCTAACACGAGGCAAAGACGTCCATTGATTACCACGCAATGACCACTTGTTTACCCATAAAATATGAGCCCCGTGAATGGAGCATCACACACTCGGGCTCATCAGTATTGGTGACCGGATGTCCATTGTGATGCAGAGCACAAACCTTTGATCCTCCTCTGTGCTGAGGCCAGAGTTGCCTACTCCTCGGTAAGGAAAGTAGCTATTGGTTGTCCTACAAGTCGCTAGAAGTCGCTAAATAACGTCATCGCCTAATTTGCATAATTTTCAATTTGCATGTAATTGTAATGGAGAGGAATAACGTCATGCGAGAGACAAGAAGTGAGTAAAAGACACCCCAAATATGTTTAGAACTGCAAATGAACTGTTGATTCTTGGTTGTTGTTTTTTTATTTTGCCATTTAAATAGGCTGTCACTTCTCAAAATAACTTCATGACTTAAATGCTTTGTCCAGACCCACATTACATGAATCAATTTTGTGCTGTATTGTTGAATATTAGAATATCAAATTTAATCAAAAGACTGTTATGTGGGGTGGAATTGCTAGCTATACGCCCATATGACTTTTTATTTTTGTGAGACAGCGCACGCGTGATTCATTAGCAGTGTGGACGGGGAGCGGAGTGGGTCTCCTCTCTGCTCTGACTGCAGCTGGGACTGCTGCCTGAGGCCACTGTGAGACCGACCGCCTGTGAGTGCTTTGTGACGGGGAGGGGCTCACGGCAGCAACCGCTGCTCGTTGAGGACTGTAACTGCAGAACGATGCGTGCTTTCACGTCAGAGTCTCCAAAACACCAGAAAAAGTCACTAGATTTGTCGCTAGTAGCTTTTGACAAAAAAAAAAGTCACCAAGAGGACTTGGAAAGTCGCCAGATTTAGCGAGAAAGTCGCCAAGTTGGCAACACTGGCTGAGGCTTGAGGCAAACTCTCTCCCTCTTCCTCTCTCTATTCCTGTGCTTTCTCCATCATCCACCTCTTTCTTTCATACAGAGATCTCAGGGGATTGTTCTTTTGCTTCAGTGCTCACTCTCTGTGTTTCACTTTACCTCTGAATCGTCTAGATGTGTTTGGCATAGCCTACTTTTAATTTTAAAACTGAAAAATGCTGCAAAGCCGCTTGAGCATATGGGTTTTTCTAGCAATTAGGGGAATAGTTTGACATTTTGGGAATTATTTGCTTTCTGTCAGTGAGTCAGACTTGAAGTTTGATACCACTCTCATGTCTTTATGCTAAATAAGTAGCTTCATTTAGCGTCTGGTTAGCTTTGCTTTGCACAAAGACTGTAAATGACTGGCTGTTTGGTGGTAAAAAAAAATGTGCCAACCAGTCCTTTTAAAGCTCACTAATTAACACATTACATCTTCTCTGCTTATTCAGTACAAAAACTGAAGCATATAAGTGTTAGTTTGCCAGTTTGGCTGGAGGTTATGTGCTACCTTCAAGCTAATCGGCTAATGGTTTCAGCTTCATTTTTACTGTAGGCTACAGACATTAGAGTGGTATCAGACTTCTCATCTAGCTCTCTGCTAGAGAGCAAATAACTATTTCAAGGGGATAAGGTTGGATTTGTTATATGCTCAATATGTGCTAGCGTGCCTGATAGTTTAATTGAACTAGACTAATGTAACAGTTACCAACCAAAGATTGACGGCAACCTGCCGCAAACGGTCTTGCATTAAAGTTATAGTATCATTTTGTACAACTGAAAAAGTGTTTAGGTAAACAGGCTACTTCATGTTGTAAATCAACAGGCAGTTTCAACTATTATATTATCTAAACCTTATTTCTCTTTTAGAAAAATCTAAAAAGATCAAGTTGTTTTTTGCTACCGAGCAGCAAGAGAGTGTTGGTGAATGCGAGCAAAGGGAAATGTCTGCATGGAAACTCTAGCCTACTGCTTTAAAATTATATTCAGGACATAACCCCTGACAAAATTACCTAATGGCACTGATGCTTAAGCCAATGTTCCCTATTTAGCTCTGAGCAGTTCCCAAAATGTCAAACTATAACTTTAACAAAAAAGCAAGAGGAACATGGTCATAGAACACTTCTAAGCTGCTGTATGACAGTCTGTCAGTCTCAAATCTGCACCAAGTGCCAGCAAATCTCTCTTTATGGACTTCAATGGATTCAAGAATTCATCAACAACCTCAACCTCTGAAAGCTAAACTGGATTTTGTTCTTGCTGTGTCATTCACTTACTGTCAAATGGCAACTAACATCATTGGACAGTTTATCAATAGTCCAGGATTCTAGCCGAGCATGCACACGTTTGAACTGAAGGGCCCGATTAAACTCATCTTGGCACCGTGTTTCAAATGCTGGACAGTGTACTGTAATGGCGCACTTCCTCCACATGCCTGACCCCCGCACACAGTTTGCAGTCTGCTTCGCATGTGTCTGTGTGTTGGTGTGTCTCTGGGCTCTTGCTGAGCCCCTCGTGTTGTTTATTGTGTCCCAGGGCGGAACATATGGTTCACAAGCCCCTGAAAGAAAGTACAGCAAATCCCTCTCTCTCCCCATGTCTGCCTCTCCCTTTTTATCTCCCATTTTATTCTTATCCCCTCATAATGTGACCTTAATAATCTGACCCTGTGTGACTGCATGACAGAGCGAGAAAGAAAGAAAGATATTTGCTTCAGTGTGCCCACTGTTTACTGAGCTGAGCTGACAGAATATGTCCTGATAGCTAAAACTACTCGTTAGTGCGCAAAGTCTGCTGAAAGGGAATATTCTTGAAGAGAGTGCAGGAATAAAGTGATCATTCTAACAAAAGAAAGTCTGCGATGAAAAGCCCCTGTTAGTGCTTCACATGTCTTGCATTTGTCTTTGTTTGTGTGTGCGAATCTGTGAGTGCTAGTAACCATTTCTGTTCTGCTGCTTAGTGGGGTATAGTCTAGCGATGAGATGAAAAGCCCACTGAACTGAACAAATCATGTGAATTGTGGTACTAAAACATGTCAGTGTCACTGCCTCTGAGGTGAAGAGTGGATATGTTATGCAAGCATTTCCATATCCTGACAGGCACGTACTGCCTTTGACCCCTCAACACATCACCTCTGTGGATGATTTGTGATGGCGCTTGACTCTGCGTCGGAGCAGTCTGGATGATCCAATCAGTTGTTGCTCAGGTGGACCCGCTTTCCAGCTTTCCAGCTGAATAAGAGTTGAGTAGTGCAATCAAAACTATTCATGTGAAAATCATGGGATTCTTTTGTTCGACTTTTCTGCGCAGGTTGCCTAAGTTGTTATTTGATTGCCAGTTAAAATGGCAGTGGGGGGCGGGCGAGCTGGGCTCTGCTAGAGGCAATATGAGCAGCTTAATTGAAGCTGTCAGCAGGTCAGCGTAAGAGAGGCGTAGCAACCAGGTCATTTTGTAGTCAGAGATCCAGAGCACCATGATAGGTTTAATGGGCAGAGCAGCTTTGAAAATGAATTTTTAAAACATGAAATGTTCTCTGTAATATGCAAACTGGAACAGTTTCCCCTCTGGGTAATAAAATTTTGTGGTTGGATTGAATTCAAATTCCAACTTTAATTTATATTAGCGACATTAGCTCATTCTAATACACAAGATGAGTCGGCATCTTTCATTTCTTTGTTTGCTGGATGCACAGATATTGCATGAAGCATGCTCCTGAAACATATCTCTTAATTGTAATATGATCATTTAATAAATTTCTTTTCATATTAAGCTATTTTTTCACGCTTAATATTCATTACATTAAAGTATTTCATCTAGCAGTATGTATGAACTTAATTTTAAATGAGAAAACTGGGAACACTGGACAGTCCGTCCCTTAAATGCTTGGAGCTACAGCTGCAGCCGGCAAGCATTACTCTGTCTCTGTCTCTCTCACACACTCGCTCACACACGCACACAAGCATGCACACATTCAAACTGAGGAGCCATTGATGGTTAATTCCCCCGTGGAAATGTGGGTATAGGTGAGTGAGAGGATGTGTGTGTGTGTGTGTGTGTGTGTGAGCGTGTATATGTGCACGCAGCGTCGGTCAGGCCAGTCAGTGCATCTTACGTCACTGTGGTCAGCTGTGGCTCTCTCGCTTTGCTGCCATTGCTCAAATTCTCCCTTTGGCTGGCCTGAAAAGCTGAAACGAGATTAGCACACAAGCAAACAAGTATTTTCAGTCATGAGCTAAAAATGAAGCTCTGAGAGGTCTGGGAATTGTGGAAACATGGAAATATCTCGACTTTGACACTGTGACATTTTTGATGCATAGATATAAGAATATTGTTTATGTGCTGTGGAAACCTTGTGCAATGTAACCCACACAACATGACAGTGACTAAACCAGCGTGGAATGTATATATGTTTGACCAAGGGCATAAATCCTGATCAAACTCTCGAGTACCATGCACACATTTGTTTTCTCAGACATTTAGGCTGTAAATCAGAGCTCTGGCGGTGCAGTGATGGAGTGGTGAATGAAGGCAGTGATGTAGGTCTGAATACACAAATATTATTGCATGCAAAATAATGGAACACTCTTCCATTTAATCTATTTTTGTTCATGCGATGTGTTTTTTTTTTTTCTTCTCATCTACATATGAGAAAAGAGCAAGATAGTGTTATTCATAAATCCTAGCTGAGACAAGCCATCGATGGGGGGCTTTACCTGCAAGCTCATGCAGCCCGGCATGTATATTTTCAACCCTGTCTCCTAGAAATTATGTTATTGTATTATGTATATGTTTGTATGCACTAAATTGTTTTCATGACTACATTTTTCTGACAAACACAATCGCTACCTGGATTATGCTCACAGGCAATGTTTTCTTTCAGTGAATGAAGCACTACATTTTTGTGCTATGGTGGTGGACTCGTGGGAAGGTGGTTGGGTAGAATTGTCATAGCAGAGTTTCGGCAACAAAAGCACTTTGGTTAAGATTAGGGAAAGATCTTCCTTTTGGGTATTTTGGTGGAAAGTAATTAAAATTTAAATAGGTTTGAAAGTAAATAAATATTTTGTCATATTTTACTGATGCGTTCAGTATCAACTTTTTTCCGACGTGCCAGGTATGTCAATGAACACCATTTCTTATGTTAACAGAAAATATAATTTGGTCTGCATAATTGCTCCCTTAAAACATATTTGCTTTTGCAGATTAGTTGTATGTAAATGTAATTTCTAGGACGCAGAGCTGATATTTTACTTTTGCAAAGTTTTTGCCGGGCATGAATGAAAGTCTCTCTGAAAAGTCAATGACAATGTAGGCTATTCATCTGTACTGGCACTTCTGACTTTTGTCCAGGACTACCCTTACTTTTTATTGCATATCGCCACCTCCTAGTTCGCATTGCATACTATGGACCCCTATACCGCGCGTAAACCATGTCTCTATAAGCTTGGCACTGAAAATGTAGCCTACATGTTAACATGGAAGCAAAACACCAAAAAAAATGGATAAGGACCAGGAAGGTTTTTTTTAGCAATTGATGATGAGGTGTCCTTTCCCTGCGTTGTTAGTAGCTAACATTACCTGCAGTGCAAATGACTCAGAGGCTCTCGCTAGCTGCAGACCCAACACTGAGGATTAAATTGAATGGTCTTGCTTGTGTTTTTCCTTCTCACTATCCAATTTAATCTCTAGGAAGGTAACAGATATCATATTTTCAATAGAATTTATTGTAGCAGTTGTGCCTTATGACAGTTGCAGGTAATGAAATGCATCCAAAAATATATTTAAAGTAGAAGATATTACCAAGATATTCACATAACTCTAAATATGCCCAAGACACATGCCATGCTCATGTCATGTAGCTGCTCAATTAAGGTACTGGAGCCTTTTTTGGTCCAGTTCAGGCAATGCCTGGCCTGTCTAAAATTCTGCCTTGCAACATATGTTCTTCTCTGTTGTGTCAGTTCTGGAGAAAAAGCTGGCACAAGTAGCGTCCACTGTGTGTGTTTGATTTGCATTCAATAGCCACTATAAATAGGGCTTCATATTATTTACACTGATGTTTTATTCAACATATCAGCAACATCTTAGGCCTTGAGGCTGTTCCAAATTACAACAGTTGGTATAAAAAAAACAAATTATAGCATCACAGATGAGTCTATTATAAGCTTCATCAACAAGCAATGCCATGATGCAAGTCTTTACTGTATAATTTGCTAATTGGTAAAATGAAAAAAAGGGTTTATTTGATGTCTTCAGGCCTACTCCTCTCTTTAGCTCTTTAGGATTTTCATCTCGTTAAACATGAAAGAAACTGTTTATGTTTAAAGGTACTAGAATAGTAGAAGTGGCCCAATAGGGAGGACCAGTTTAACTAATTTGTATAAAGATATGTCATTTGTCACTTGTCATTTGTCTTCTACAACATTGTATCCCCCTAAAATTACCTGAAATAATCTTTTTATTCATTTCCAAATATCTTTACCAGCTCCTATTTGCACTTAGTAACATAAATCTGTTGATGAGATCCTCCATCTTACGTATTTAATATTTATAGTATCTATCTTCCTCAACACTGTTACTACCAAAGGTCTCTGCCAAGTAAAACGGTGTAAATGATTAATATTGCTGGATGGGTAAGACCATTTTGTTGAGAATTATATTATGTTTTCTTCCCACACCTGAGCTTACATACCCCAGAGAGCTCCCAAATACACTTTCCTGTCCATTAATTTTAGTATCTGTGATTAATTCACTCTCATGGGGAAACCTACAGCATAGTTGAAATGTCTGTTTAAGAGCTAAAGGGAAATCAAGGAGCTCACAGTGGTTGGTATTACATGACGACCTTGGTAAGATTATCTTTTAAAAGCTGACAGTAGTCTTTCTCATGGCTTACAAGATTCCCTAAAGTAACACTGGTTAAAGGTAAGATATAGTGGAGATATTTGTCTAGTGAAGGTCAGAAGAATCATCACCCGGAGAGTCATAAATTGCAGTCCTGAAATCTCACTGATAAAATGGATTGTACTTTATGTCAGTGCAATAAAAAATAAGTAATATGAATGTTTTCTTTATCCAGCACCCCCATCAGGAGCACTATTTGGTCATAGCTAAAGAAAAAAAATCTATGTTTTTCTATCAGTTCGACCACGATTTTTACCACTTAGCATATACTCACCAAAATAACAACTGAGATCTGAGAACAAAGAAACGTCACTAGAAAAAAAGGTCTAACAGATCAAGAAAGAAGCTGTCAGGAAATCAGACAGGCTGTAAACAAACCAACAATTGCAATAGACCAAGAAGTTGCTTTGGGAATTTGTAAAAAAAAAAGTGTCTGATATTGTGACGCTTGTGTTTCTTTCACCCATCAGATTTCTTTTCGCAATGCTAGTTCATGAACATTGAGACCAGCCATTATCCAGGTCCAAATGTTATTCATCAGAACACCCTTGAGCATAGAGGGACATCAGTGTCCTAATTTGATTATTATTCAAAAAAACATCTAGCCACAGAGGTACAGCTCTGAACCAAGTAACCATGCTATGAGAAAGTAGCATGTAGCTGGACTGGTTGATGAAGGGTTTATTCATGCTAGAAAACATCTGTCCATCCATCCATTAGCTATACCCAATTATCCTTTGGAGGGTTGGAGCTGATCCAAGCTGACATTGGAGGAGAAACAGACAAGAAAACAGCTTCTATTCTACACCAGCAGCAGCTTGTGCTGGTAGAGACCTTGCCAACATTAGAAGTGAAGTATTTTTCCACTTTTCAGTTATCCAGTTTTGATGACCATAAAGCAGTTGTCAGGTTATTGTATTTTTAGAGACAAATTACTCTCAGAAGCAGCACGTACTGTGCTTTGAAATATTTTTTGTTGATACAGAACATTTCCAGAACCAGACTGCCACTAAAGCACCCCCAAGAGGAAACTGATGCTCTTATGAGGTAGGTGCAGATTTGCCACGAGCGACTATAAGCCCTGTTAAATAAGCCAAAAGGAGCAAAGATGTTGAAGCTTGAGAGGAAATAATGCATCTGCTTAACATGTGTTCCCTTGGCTCCGGGAGAACTGTTGGGCAATGTAGAAAATTATTTGATGGTATTACACAATGAGCCAAACAAAAAAATGCCTTATGGTGCATAAACTGACTCATATTAATTTTCATCTTGGCCTCATGTGACTGTATATTGTCACAGTCTAACCTTCATATCATCGTCAAAACTGGTCAGTAAGCTTTTAGACAGCATCCCCACATTTGGTAACACCATCAAAGTACTTCCTGTCATTATAACTGAGTACCCATGATGTGAGCCCAAATATTCTTTAGAAGTTTCACCTGTGCTCTTTGTGTATATATACTCTGTGTATTACTATTATTTATTCAATTATTTTCTGATCTCACTCTCCAACATGAAATTATTTAAGTCCATAATCACAATCACACTCTATTGGGGATGAATCCTGATTGTAATGCAGTGCCAGCACCAAATGTTTACAATTTTAGTAAGAATACTGTCCAACACTTTCATATATATACACTTTTTGGCCACTTGGGGGCATCAATGAGCAACCTGTGAACACAACACTGACATATTAGCAATTTATTTGGACTTGATTTAACTTGATAAATGTAAGTTCAATATCCTTTGTTTCACCACCAACACCTGCTCGCTCTTCAGCTGCTAAATACTCCACTATGTGCACTATGTGCTTGCCAGGTACCAAACAGCAGGGTTTTACTTGCTGATTTAATAGCCGATTAGAACAGTGAGACTCAACCACAATAATAAAGTTGTAGAAAACCAAAAACAGTGACATCTTTTACATATATGAAGTCATGTGATCCATTGTTATCAAAAATATTAATTATAGCAACTGTAAGTCTTATTGATCACAGACATTTGTCAGTTTAATGGTGATCACATTTTCTTGACCTTCGTCAGTCACTAGTATTTTGACAAACAAAAGCTATATTTTCTACAATTTCCTTTCTACAATATTTAGTACCCAGAATACACCTCTCCCTGTCCTGGATATCTTGTTAGAGTGGAGCTGTGACTCAACCCTTACTGGGTGGCAAAATAGAGGTGTTGAGTCCTTGAAATGCAAGGACTGTGTATGCCCGTTGGCAGTGTGTGCAGGAATTGTTCACACAGCCGTAGCACTGTGTAGTAACACAATATATACATATACTGTACTGTAACGCACACACACACATATGGCTAGAGGCAGTGTGTGTGAGACTCGTTTTTTGAGTCCAAACCTGATTGCCTCATTCACTTGGAATATCAGCTCCAGTTGATGATTTCTTATGAAATATGTGCAGGATATGGTTGAGATTTTGTCCACATCTGTCTTGACGTGTTTTAAAATGTCTCTAACTGCTGTCTAACATGTCTCAACAACTGCTTGAATACATAGTTACAGAAAAGCCAGCCTTATTACATTTTAAGTTAAATATTTTATGTCTGTGTCAGAATTTATCAGGAAGGGAAAATAATATTGTTCTTCTGTTTAAAAAGAATTGCCCTGTACTTTTAAATGATTGAATTGTGCAGTCACTTGGACCTTTATGGAGAATTCTACACAGGAAATCTAGAGCACATTTTTTCACGACAGGCACAATAAAATGGCAAGAATAAATCTGCTCTGCAATTACTGTTCACATACTCAAATGTCACAGGGCAGCGGATGAATTAAGGTTGAATTTCAGTGATATTCTGCTTTAATACCCCAGCTACAGATGCCGTCCTCCTGAGTTTCTCATTCTCAGATCAATTTGTCGTGGTTGCTTTATTGGCAAACACGGAGACGGATTTGGCAGTGAAAGCCTGTTACATATATACCACGTGTCAAACCTCCCTTTTTGGCTGTTTTCAGGTCATTTCTGACAGCAACAGCTGTAGAGGGTGATATATTTAGAAACTTGAGACAAGAGGAAAGGAAGCTCCTCTTCTGACGTTGGTTGCACTGAATAGTGAAAACAGAAAAAGGGAAAAATTAAATAGATACTTGCACTTTGCTATCATTTCCATTTTCTGCTGCTTTATATTTCTATTCCACTACATTTATAGGAAAGTACTGTAATTTTTTTCTATTTGTTAGCTTGTTGTTTGTTATTTTGCAGATAAAAGATGAAGATTTTACATTCACAGCATATGATCACTTCATAAAATGATCACGTTAAACATTTCACATCGTAATTACCATACAAAATAATGAATATATGATTGATATATGAAGAAATGAAAGTAAAATATAATGTTAACACTGAAAAGAGGCATTCTGCATAGAGAGTACTTTTGATTCTTAAGAACATTTTGGATATCGAAGGTTTAATCTCCCCCTTTTTCATACTACTGGAGCTTCCTTAGTTTTAATGGGAAGAGGCAGCACATGCAGTTGAGAGTAAATTGAGATTTGTGTCAAACTACTGTTTCCAGTGTCAGACTCAACTGTGGTTCTATAACCATGGGGCTCAGTTACCCTTTGACTTAAACTGTGGGACAGATAAGCGATTCTGATCAATACACCAAAGGGATTAGGATAATGGGTCAGGGATTTCAGAGATATAAAAAGAAGCAAGACAGTGACTTACATTTGTGGACAAACTTATAGGGATTAGTCAGTTCTATTCAGTTACTGTCACAGAATCAGTGCCAGTTGTGCCTTTGTAATATATTTACTGGATCCAGTTTAATTTCTGGTTTGCAGTATTCTGAACAATCTGGATTGGAGCAGAAATGCATGACTCACTACAGTGAGGTGCAGTAAGCTAGAAAAAGTGTGGTAAATGCATGAATGACTCCTATTAGACGTGAAAATGGAAGAAAGGGATCTGATACTCGGGTGTGATTTTGACTCACGTGGCTCTTATTTAACAGTTTTATCTCAAAAGACACATTTTGAGACAAAAGACACACATTAAACAATCCCAGTGTTAACTGAGATACATCAGAGAGTAGCACGTGAGGCAACTTGAGGTTCAGTGTTTGGCCAAAGTGCCAGATAAAAATAATGGACTATGAATTTTGCTGACCTATTCGCTTCACAGCTGCTTTCCTTTATAGCCGCTGTTTCCCCCAATTTCCTCCATGCTTCTATCTTGTACAGAAAGGAGACTTAAACACCATGAATAATCAGTGAAGGAAAGTACTTTCCTGGGAGAAAATGTTATTAATCCAATGGTTAACAACCAAGAAGGCATTACTGTCTGGGGATGAAGCTATGGAGCACCGGGCCTCTGGCTGTGCATGGTGGAACAGAAAATCTTGTATTATGCCTTTTTTGCTGTAGAATAATTGAAAATCCATATCTATAATTACATAGAACATTGTACTTCACAGTTTCTACCAGAAGAACCACAGAACGGAGAAATGTTTGTGATGTCACATCAGCAAAGCAGCCATAAGAGTCATTTTGTGAATGCACTGACAGCAGCTTTGTCCTTCAGATATTAAGGAGGTGTTTTTCTTTAAATTACAATTATCGCTCTGAGGGCAGTGTAAATGTTCCAGCAACATCTGTTCACAAGTTATGGCAAAATGAGCCGCTCATCGTCATTTCTTTGCAGTTCTGTGGCAGGAGGATCTGCTCAGACTTTGTGGGTCATCTTGGAAACTTGAAATCTGTTACATATGTGAGATGAATCTAGCTCTCCGGGCTCAGAGGTGTTTTGGCTTCCACACATCTGCACCATGACGGCCCAGATTACATTTGAAAAATGTGCAATTAGATTACAGTAATATCGACTAGAAATACTTGATAACATTTTTGATTACGTCTATAAAATGTTTCATAATAAGCAATGCTATTAAGTCATGAAAAGCGTATCTGACATGGAGGGTTTCTTAGATAAGTGGCCCACTTATGAGCATGGGGGAACGTTTTTTGTTTGTTTTTTTATTATAAAAAAGCTGCAATATTCACAACATTTGATTTTAAAGTACAGTAGTCCCTCGCTATAACGCGGTTCACCTTTCGCGGCCTCGCTGTTTCGTGGATTTTTTTAGTGCAATTTTGCATGCTTTTTTTTTACAGTGAATGAACACGCATTGTGTTCTGCGTCCTGATTGGCTAAGGGACTGTAGACCAACGTCAATCAATCTCCTCCGTGCCGTGTCTCTGTACAGTACAGAATGCGTTCGGCTTGCCAAATTTACATAAATGTTCGATCGCTAGCAGTGTGACTTTTAAGTGCTGCCTGTTTGCAAGTCAAACAAACAAGTCAAACAAGAGATAAATGTGAGAAAATGTTAATGCCTGTCTGAGAAAAGTGTATAAACTGTATGGTGAGGGGTTTTACAGCCTTAAAATATATATAATAATTGTAAAAAATAAAGCTGACTACTTCGCGGATTTCGCCTATTGTGGGTTATTTTTAGAACGTAACCCCTGCAATAAACGAGGGACCACTGTATATGAAAAAGTAATCCAAAGGTATTCAGAATAGATTTTTTAATCCAATGGATTACATTACTAATCACAAAAACTGCCATATAATTAGTATTCAGTACCTGAGTACATTTCAAAGTAATCTGACCGAGCCATGCTATGTGTTTAGTCATATACATGTCTCATGGCCTTCTAACAGAACAAATGAAAATTATTTTAATCGATACAGTTGACTACACAACTTGCATAACAGCAAGTGGTTTTAAAATACAGGTGGTCATTTGATTCATTGGATACATACATTGGATTTAATGTTAATGTATGAAGCTTTAAGTAAGTTTTGACTACAAGAGATTACAGTCAAAGCTCTTGTAGTCGTGACTTAGAGCCAACTTTAACTTCCGACTGCATTGGCGTTTTGTATTTTCCCATAAAACTCAGCTTGCAAAGCTTACAGGGCCAGAAGGGTTTCTTTGGGCTTTTTAAACTGTAGTCTCCTATCTGATCGCCAGCCAAATGTGCCATGTACTTTGAGATAATTCTGTCAATACTCCCAGAACCTCAGTACCCTCACAAGCCATAATTACTGTGTTTAAAATTAGAGCTGAAGCTTAGCTACCGGATGCACTTGTACAATCAATAAACACAGTATATAGTACATTGATTCTACCATTACTTAATCATTGTCATTATCTTATGCCTTGAGCAGTTGCAGTTAAACAGGCTGGCAGTTGTAATTTCTGTATTCACCATGAAAAAGAAGGGACATCATGCGTCAGGTAGCACAATTGAATAAGTGCTGCAGAGACACAGATTCAGATCCAAATTTAGTGTGAATAATACCATGCACTTATCATTTCAGTCTCTGATTCCACATGGTTAGCGTTACAGTTAAATGTGGCAAAAGGGACAAAAAGAGTAGAATATGACTTTATTTATTTATTTGGCAGAACATTTGCAGTCCCCTGGAGAGGAAGAGGGCTGTTGTAGAAATCTGACAACAGAGTGACAATCTGGTTCCTCTGCCAGCCTGCTGCAAAGCCAAAAACCTGACAAAAACCACCTCTTCGTGGTTGAAGTTTTTGTGTAATGGGCTGCAGCGGGGTCACGATGACAGGAGGAAAATGAATCATGCATCACATGACCTTGATGATACAGTGACCCAGGTAGCATATGTTTCTCAGCTTGAAAAGGACCATGTGCAGCATCACCATCATCATCATCATCATCAGAGTGTGAGATGCATCTCTGACACATTGTTTGGGTATCTGTGTGTCCGGCTTTATGTTTGCATGTGTGGAAGGAGGGGGGGAAGCTTCTAGTGGTAATACCCCCTTCTGCTCTCTTAATTGCAGCATGTCCACAATCTGCCAGCATTCACAGTTTGATGACTCTGAGTTTCATTGGCGTTCCCTGACTAAAAATCATTATCTAAATCGGAAACTTTCCTTCAAATGGTGCTTTAACTTTCAGCAGAGACATGAACGTCTGATTGCCACTTCGGTCTGCACCACGTTTGCCTCTCGAGATCTGTGTGTCCATGTGTGTGTGTGTGTGTGTGTGTGTCTTTTCTGACAATCTCCCCAGGCACAACCTGCCACATTGACTTAACGGATCAATCCACACCTTGCAGGTGCACCAGATGGGTATCACTTCGACTTTAAAATTCGAGGCTGTCTCTGCCAGAGTTGGTTAGTATGTGACAAGCTAAAAACAAAGCAATAAATAAATGAATAATAAATAAATAAAGAAGCCAACCTTGGTGCAGTATGCACCTATTCAGAAATAAGGAAAGAGTGACTCACAGAGAGAGTGCCACAGAAACAGGACTTGATGTTATTTGCCTCCCATTTCAGGAGACATATTATTTTATGAGTGATGTACTGCAACTCCAATGCCTGTGTTGAACTTAAAGAATTCAGAATTTTTAAGCCTGGGCCCCATTTTTACATATTTTAGATTCAAAATGACTTGCAGGTATTAAAAGTTTTGGAATTAGTCCGGTAAATCACTTCAGGCGGCAGCCATGAATAAGCATGAACAGGCCACGAAGACTACAATGTAATCTTTAAGGCAACTGAAATCACCATAGCACATCCAATTAAAGAGTTTGTTTTTGCCACTGACAGGCTCACATTGTTATTTGAAACGTCTGACAACATTACGGAACAGATGTCTATGGAGATAGACCTCTAAGATTATTTTTGTTTAACTAGAAACAGCCAAAATACCACTGTGTTTCAAAGCCACCAGACTCCATCGACAAAAATATTCATTTTACTCGTCGACTGCCTCGTTCAGTTAGTTTGTTCATGTTACAAACACTGAAGCCACATGGTAACAATAATACAGGTTGTTTTCTCATAAATATATCAAGTAATCCCCTAGTAGGTGAATCTAACAGGGATGCGCTTTACCAGTAAGTTCTACAGCAACTGCATTCACTCAGTGTCTAGACTACTCTTCAACAGCTAAAGACTGAGACGAGTTGCGTCAAAATATAGATTGTATTTTACCAATAAAATGAATGTTTATCATAATCGGAGAATTCATTGAATCAGAAAGTGCTGAGTGGCTCAGAGCAAGTGAAATATGGTATTACTGTACTGCCATATGATCGTTTTTCATTTGCATCATGTTTGTCTTTTTAATTTACATAAGCAATGAACTTATTTCCCTTCAAACCATGATGTTTTCTTAAACTTCAGTAGTTTTGGTGTGTAACCCAAACTGCAAACCAAACTGCGACCACCAGAATGTTATTATTGTTAACATGATGCCATGAAGGTCACCTGAATTCATCCTTTCCTGCACATCCAAAACTCCCTCACCCTCAAATGTGAAATGTTTCTCAGCGAGCTTGTCTAACTGGCCATTGCATATTTATTGCTAACTTGACCACAGAGCCTAAGACATGCAAATTTGATGCTGGATGGGTTTCCACTGTGTCATAGTTTAAACCATCAACTGTTCTGATTGTGGTTCTGCTACAATCTTATCACTGAGCTCGTATTATGTACCACTCAAGAGCGACTGAGTCACGTGCAACACCTGGTGGTAAAATCTGGTATTGCCGGTCGAGTTTGTTCTTGGGCTTAATATTAAGTCGATTTGAAGGTTTTTACATCCAACAAAGGGCAGGTGGAAATACAAGGTCCAAAAACATTTGGCAAGGTTCAAACGGGCAAGGAATCTGTTTTAAGTTACAAATTTTTGGACGTATGTAAACAGAGGACATGAAGCACATGGCAACTTTAACATAGCCACTTAAGCAATCATGCTAGAGGGGAACGGGAAAGGCAGCGGTGAGTATCTGCTGGGCTGATGAGGAAAAGTGGAAACAGGTGTGAGAGTGGGTGGAGTGGGCCAGGTAACTGCAGGGCCGATGAGAGAAGTGGGAGCAGGTGTGTAGATGGGTGTGGTGGACAGCTGAAGAGAGGGACTGTGGAGCAGTTTGTGACACACAGCTTTATTCATGAACATTCCTGCTCAGCAGTGACAACAAATAAAGCTGGCATTCAGTTTTTCCAGAGATATGTGCTGCAAACAGTTTTTGAAATTGCATGCTTTCCTGTGCTGCACTTGAATGCTACACTTCATTCCCAACTGAGAAAGGGAGAGGAGTGGTCTCATTATTTGGGAATAAATGTGTTTCTTTTTGGATTTGAGCACACAATGTCACACTTATGGACAGTGTTGGCTTCTCAGCCGTCAACAGTGAAGTAGAAGTGCTGCTTGGTCTTTGTGGTGATCCAATACAGGTGTTTTTATTCTTTAGGTGTCCTCTGCTTATTCTCATAAGATGGACTGAGTGGGGTTTCTTGCCTGAACGTAGAGGGTGATCGGTGATCTCTCCAGATGATATGCAAGGCACATCTTGCCACCGGCACTCGGGGAATTGGATATCCCAGCAGAGCCAGGGGCTGCATTTGCTTGACTGCACCCTTCTGACATCACCCATCACTCTTTTGTCGCTGGAGACCTCCTGTGCCCATCACCCTCTCCTTTCTGAAAGATGTGGTGTGCCGTTGGGACACCTCGCCCTGCTGGGCAGAAATGCCTGCCTGTGGGTCTGTGAGAACCATGACTTGTGGTTCGGTCTTGTCCAAACCGTTTCTCACTGTCATGGGAGAAGTGGAGCAAAAACACAGTTGTCATAAAGTTTAATAGATTCATTTGGAGAATTAAAGAAAAAAATAATTAAAGAAATGCATACAAATATGAAAGCCTTTTAAAATGGAACTGTCATTTGACTGATTCCAATTTATTCTTGGTTTTTCATCTCACTTGTCTTTTTTCACTTCAATAACACTGTCATCCTTTTCCTCAATCAGTTTTTTTTTTTCTTTCAAAATTTAAACTTCATTCCTATTGACATCCCATCACACACATTCCCCCCTTAATCCTATCGTCTCTCTTCTTGTCTCACACTCACAATTTTTATGGTAATAATTCATTTTTTTTACACTTTTTAGACTGTGGGTTGTACAGCTCATGCTGTGCTGAACAGCAGTGCAATTGGAGAGGGAAATAAAAATAGCTTGGCATGTCAGCAGGGGTTTATGATGGCCTCTTTTCCTCACAGAACTCATATTAAGTCCTACCCACATCTTATACAATAGACTAATGGAGCAAAGCCTGCAAAGCTAGTTCAGGCTGACAACTTGAGTCACACCAAGAAGAGGTTTCAGCACATTTCCCTCAGTGACTGTTTCTTCCTTCTTGGTACAACTTCCTATAAGTCTTCATTCAGAATGGACAGCAGCACCCATCTCCGTAGTGTGCATGCTTATGGAAAAATACACACGTTAGCACATGGCAAATTTGCCACTTGCTCCATCATCTGTATGGTAGAACATGTACCAGTACAGTAGCTACTGATACATACATACATACATACATGAAGGTACAAGATGTCAAGTTAGGGAATAACAATGTGGGAGCTTAAAACGTCTTCCACTTTAAGCTGTTGTTGACTCTGAACAAAGATTTTCAATGACTTTTGTGTGTGTGTCCTTTTGCTGTTCCTGACAGGAACACAGTGACAAGACATAAAATCAGTCATCCTCTACAGCTGCCTCATCATTAAAAAGCCTTTCTACTTCCTGCACTCCAGACAAAAGTGTGACAATAGGCCTATTTTACACAATATACAGTAACAGCTATAGGAATCCAGTTTGCTCCTGTAAATACTCTTTTACCTCAACCTTTGTTGGTTCCAGAGTAAAAACCCAAATATACTCTGTAGTTATTTGGTAATTATGTAGTTTGCCTATCCCCATTTTTTATCATCTGTAGTCCTCCAGTGTAGGTAAGTGGTATGTGAATATTATAATTCTGAAATAAATCACTGTAGATTTATAAAATGCTACATAGTAATCTGTGCCCTGTCTTCCCCCAAACTACAGATTTGTAGGTCACATCATTCCCCATAATAACAAAAAATGGTACCAGTTGATTTCCCAAATAATAATAATATATAATAAATAATAAAATAAATTCCCAAATAAATATCCCACATTGTTAACCCATGTTCCCCAACTTCAGATCATGTTTCCTATACTTACATGTATTTATAAATGTATCTTTGGTATGTACTGTGCGTACCCCCTTTCACACTTGTCATTTAATGCGTTTTCTATCTGGATAAAGACCAGATAAGATTAAATGACCTTTCATTTACACTGTACACCAACTCCAGTCCAGACAGTGCAGCTGAAGCAGCTTGGTGCCAAAAACATCAGAGGAATAACAACAATATGCACACTTCAGCTACCTTGCTAACTATCCATGACATAGCACAAACACATCAGTCACTCGCATAGATCCGCAAGCGAAACGGAAGATAAGCATCTTCAGGGGCACGAACTCAACCAAGTCCCCCATACAGGCCAATCCTTCCTTATCCAAAAACATCACTCAGCGGTTGCACTAATCATAGATCATTTCTTCTGTAACATGTGTGTTGAAATCTCTGATGGCACTTTCTTCCTGTTGCTTTAAAGGAATGGGGACACGGACAGCTTATTTCAGTGTCAGTGGTATTGCCTGCCACTGTCCAAAGGGACAGGTTGTGTCAGTGGCTACTTCCACATTGAACTTACTGCCATTGTTAAAATTGGGAGAATAATTTAATCCAAGTGGTTTGGATTGTACGTAGACTGTCAAAGTTTAGGTAGATTGCCTCACATACAGAATTAGCACTTTAAAGCTGGGGTAAGCAGTTCTCTGCAAAAAGGCACAAAAAGGACAGAATTTGAAAAATAAGAGCTCTCCTCCTGCAGCCGCCCCCTCTGTTCTAAGCCCCTCCCAACAGACGAGCACAGGCATATGCTACGCTTCATACACACAGGAAAATGATGTTAGCTGCTTCAACTGCTCATGATTATGATCCCAATATCGTTATGCTGTCCAGTGTCAATTATGAGAATTACCATCCCGTTTTCTTCGCAAATTTATGGAGCTCTAAAGCCTTTTAAGATAATATGCCACAAATCGAAGCTCTACCTTTAGCTAGCTACATGAACATGAACTGGAACTATGAGAATTGTAAGAGGTCTCATAATATATCTATGACGCAACCTAACCAACCACGCAACGCATTAAGATATTATTGGAAAATGAAGTTAGCAGCTTCACTGTGAAGTTCTGTTGTTCACTGTTGTCGGATCATTTTTTTAGATTCTCTTTTTAATGAGTCAATCATCATGTTTTTGAGTTGCTTGACAGTGTAAGCAGTTGCTGTACTAAGCGGTACTAAGTTTTTCTTCTGATTTTCCGCCATTGAATCAGGCTTTCACCAGCATCCTAAGGATCTCTCCAAAAGGACCTGTGATTGGCCAAAGTCTCCCATCAAGGCCTAGATTCTCCTGAAAGCCTGAAAACAGAGCCAAGTGCAGAGGTCTAGCTTTCTCTCAGACAATATGCTGAAAGGTTTTTATGGAATCTTTTTCCCCAGACATGCCATAAATAAACTGCTTACTCCAGCTTTAAGATGTTGTGGGTTTGGAGCAACATTTGATGTGATGGTCTGCTGTATATTATTGTTTGTTGCAGTAGCAATAGTTAGTACCTCTCCTTGGAATGATTGCTCTTTCTTTATAAAAGAAGCAAAAAGTTTGGTACTTTGATTAAGGCTTGTTTGTTGAATCACATCAGTATAGGACAATAAAACAAGGCTGTAACATTGAGATTATTTTGTGTGTTTTTGGAGTGGAGCTATCTCACTTCATTAGTTGCTCTCGTTTTAGTCGAGCATCAAAGTCAGTCAGAGGAAATGCACCTGTCTTTGCACTGGATGTAATCACCTTATCAGTTGGTGCTCTCAACAACAAGCGATAGGAGAGAGACAATTATGGTCCAGTCCATTTTTTTTCTGAAGATTTTTCCTACTCTGACTACCACCATCAGCTTTGAGAATCTGTTCTCTACAGAGATGACAGCTATGTCAGCCCTGTTCCTCCAGAAGCAACTTGAACAAGAAAAAAAGCAAGCAATGTGACTGCTGTTGCTCTAGCAGAGAGATGAACTTGGTACCAGTCATTGTACAATACATTTAGTTCAATTGCAAGACACCAGAGAAATACAGTTTTTGTCTTTCCTGTATGCTGAATGGTGAGCAGTTCTTCTATCGATTCTCCCTTTTTTAATTAGAATATCAGACAGTCATAGAGGGCAAAGACTGGCCCACTTATTCTTAGTTTAGCTCACCTCCATGTGGTTGACAGTGCTGCTCCACATCATCCCCTCATTGCCCACACACATCAATCATGTAATTATGTGCTGTGACAGGACAGACAGGGTGGTTTCAAGACAGTAACAATGCAAAAAAGGCTAGAAGCCATTCAATAAAGTGACTAACGGGTCCAAAACTACAGCGAAAACATGAGCATGAGGAAATAAGTTTAATGTTGACAGTATATTGTGTTCTATGCCTCATCATAGTCACATTGTTTGGATCCCTGTATTAAAGAGTTGAGCCCAGTGTGGGACTTTTAGGTGATTTTACATTGTTTGGGTTCAGCACAATAATTTTGAAATCTAACAATGAGTGATGTTAATTACTGACTTGATGTCCTTACTGGATGAACAATTCAGGGCTTGTTATCTTTTTAATCATCTTTACAGCCACTTTAAAATTTCCTTGAAACTTCCTCCCATTTGGTGAGTTTTCTACTTCCAATTTATTTTTGAGTGGGTCGCTGACAGAAGTTCCAGGAGGCAGCCGTGCAGGACTGTGATATGTACTGTGTATATATACTGTACTGTGTATATATACTGTACAGACTTCTGCAAAGGACATACTTGTGTCTATCCTTGCTCATAGCTCTTCTGGCAAGCATCCTCTCTCCTCGTTCCTAAAGATGGATTTTAAGAATTGAGACATCCTTCAAGATGGTGCACTGATATCGATTTCCGGGTCAAAGGCAGAAGGACGGAGGGATCATCACACGCATAATTCCAGAGTTTATCATTTTCTTTCGTCGACACAAAACAATGAAATGCACTTCTGAAACAGGCAGGCAAAGCAGGAGTTGACGGCGCTTGGCATCTCTAAGCAACTGGGATCTGGGACAAGGTATACTTGATAGATGAGATAAGTGTGGCTGATCAGTTAAAGCAAAACATTAGCCATCAGTGTCCGAATACCAGGGATCACCCAGGACAGCCTCTAGATTCAGCACCCTGGACAGCAGTCATGACAAAAACTCAACAAATACAAGTAAAACCCGCAATAATTTAGTGATTATTAAAACCCACTGGGGTAGCTGCATCATTTGGGGTGCATTACTTTTATTATCATAATTCACTGAAAGCTTTCTATCCCTTTTTGCTTTTGTTCTGGGTATAACAGTTTATCATTGGCTGTTATGGTTGTCATTTCATTTCAAGTGTCTCTGCGCAGTTTCAACAAAATAAAAAATCTGTGTGTTAACAACAAGGTCTGCAGGTTTTCATGAACAACTGCGGTGCTGTTTGAAAACAGACACGGCTGCTGAGTTTTTCAAATTAAGTCGTTGCACCAAGAACAAATCCCTTTGCACTTTTACAGCTTGATTATGTTTTGCTGTAAATGATCCCCTGAATTGTTAACCTGGACTCTTAAACTAAACTCCCTACAGTCCTGCTACTCTTTCACACATCCTCACTAACTAACACGAGCAGCTAATACTCCCTTGGCCTGCTAACGAGCAACCCTATCACTCCTTACTTGTAAAGCCCTGAAGCCCCCACCCATTAGTGGTGACCCTACCGACAGAGCTCCCAGTGTTTTGAAGGACGGGAGGCAGAGGCCAGAGCCTTCCAGACCAAAGCCTGGATTAGTTACTAATCCTTGGAGGTATTTCTCTCTCCCCTGCCACCCCCTGCTTTTCAGGAATCTGCTTGCTGCATGACTTCAATTTTCCAGGGAAGGGAGTTGAACAGAGCGATGTGGGACTCTGCAGAGGAAAGGATGGGAGTCAGAAGCGGTTAATGAAACTATTAAAGAGGCAGAGAGAAAATGCACGGTGTAAAATCTGGCTTGAGGCATTCTTTTTAGGATGCCTAAACTTCCTCCTTACTAATTTCACTGAACTCTTCTATTGGCTAATAACATCACTGTCCTGATTTTTATTAACATCATTTACTCTCCTGGATTTCTATAAAAAGTTCCTATTTCAAACTGTGAATGTGAATGTTCTGAACTCAAAGGTTGGGTGTTGAGGTGGTTCTGACTAACTGGTGCGAGCTGCAATCAGTGATTCATCTCATATTCAGTATTCTCAGTCATCTACACTGCATGCATGTTTATGCTTAATAGCCTACTTTACCCTGACTATGATTAACCTGTTTACTAAGAATCATTATTTGCTGAAATAATTGCATATCAGTCATTAGTTGTGTACATGCATTTGCGTGATCATGGACATGCCTTCACGTAAAAATAACCACAATCCTTTGATCTTTAATTTGGGTTACAGGTGTATTTTCTGATGAATATCCCCCACAATGCTAGCAATGATGCTTTATATATATTCTAAGGCAACCTCGTGCATTTTCCTTATCGTGCTCATCAGCCTCACATCAGCTATGATTGACAGCCTTTGATGAAGGCACAATAATGACAATCATCATCACATAACCATCTCACTAATTACTGTGTCATAATCACTGCCATCAAGGAATTCATGGCGGAGTCCTCATTTGCAGAGGGTGAAATATTCATGCTCTTCTGGTGGAAGTTGAGCAGCCTGAATTTTAAAATGATTACACTCTAAAAATCTCTGGAGGGATGTGCAAAGGAGGAGCATTTCCAATAAGTAATTCTGTTTTTGCTTTATAGTATCTGATAAAAATGGGGCCAGGAGAGCCATAGATTATTTGCCAGTAGACAAAGTTATGTGCTCATCCTCACATACATGCATACATTTATTTATCTATATGTATATATATATGTGTGTGTGTGTGTGTGTGTGTTTGGTCAAATGAAATAAAAAAGAATGCATGGAAGACAAATCTCAATTGTGCAGTTGTCAGAAAGACTAGAGTTGTTTATTTGTTTGTAGGGCCTCGTCTCTTTTTGCCCCTTCCTCTGTTTCCCCAGTAGAGCAGATTGGATTATACTGAGCAGAGGCAGTAGAATTAGTGTTGGATCGCTGCATCGCATATGCTCCCCAAGGAGAGATGGTCTTGAAGAAAGGGCGTGTGAGTGAGAGAGAGAGAGAGAGAGGTTGTGTGAGTGAGAGAGCAGATGGTTGAGTTACTCAATGTTCAAACATCCCTGGGCAGTAGCGGGGTGCACATTGTTGACTCTTTGCTTGTAATAACTGCAGTCACATTTCTTACAGCCACATTTCATGCTTTAGTGGGTGGATGATGTACAATAGGCCTGTGTGTAACTTCATATCTACGGTGATGGTTTAGATCCCGAGGAGGATGATCTGAATCTCATGCTAGGGAGAGAAGATTTTCTGTACTAAATTTTTAAAGGAAGCCTCAACCCGAGGCTATGCAAGTGCCTCTCATGCAATTGAAAAGTTGTAGAAGAAAAGCAGCAAGGCAGCTGTTTACTGCAGCAAACCACTGCACACCACATTATATGTCTATGTCCACTGTGTGTGGACACCCATGTCTGGTGGTGAAGGAAGTACAAGTGTACTTTACTTGAATAAAAATAGCAATACCGCACTGTAATATTTCGTTACAAGTAGAAGTCCTGCATTAAAAATATTGCTTAATTTAAGTACACATAGCAAAATAGTGACAGTACTCAGTTCTCCTGTCAGTCTTATGCTATGGTAAACTAAATTATTATTACAGATCCATCTTTGTCTGAGCAGCAATTTACTGATATAGCAATTTTTGTATTGCTTTATTAAGGCTATTGATGGCCCTGCTAAATATTTAATATGCTTCATCATATAGTTGTCAAATCAATGTAGTGAAGTAAAATGTTCTCTATATTTCTGTCTGATAATGTGGTGGAGTAGAAGTAGAAGGTGAGTCCTCGAATATGTACTTGAGCACAGTGCTTGAGTTACATTCCACCAGTGGTTTTTGGATACTTAAGTTCAGGGGCCACCTGTTATGTTCAATCACAATTAAGGGAGCTCTTAATGCTGCATGTATATAAATGATATTTTACACAGTAGTGTGATTCCAATGTTGGTGAAGATCCTTTCCTGTTTCAAAAGGACAAGACCCCTGTAAAGTAAGGACTGATTGGACTTCACTGCAGTTCTGACCTCAATCCAACACATTTTCAAACTCTTAATGTCTAATTTCTAAGGTTTTGTATCAGCCAGTCAATGCCCATAGCCTTGGAAGGAGATCATCAATCACATATGGGTGTAATATCTGGATGTCCACATACAACCATAAACAACCATAAACCATAAAGTGTTCATTCTGCTGCTTTTTCCTTTTTGCGCCGGATAAGCGCCTAGCTACCAGCACTTTTCTGGCTCACAGCCCTCACCAGATCTGATTAATGCCTACGCAGTTAGACCTCTCCTCTTCCTCCACTTGCTCTCTGCTTCCACTGCTGTTATTAATAGTGGGAGCATAAAGGAGACTTGTTGTGGCGCAGAGATTAGGCGGCTTGCAGTGGCCCACCTGCTGACCCGCGGTGCCCCACCACTGACTATGCAGACACTGTTCCTGTTACAGTGTTTTCAGCAAACAGATTAGGGAAGTCTCATGATGACCAATACAAGACTTCTTGTTGATTGCAGTTTGTGATTTTGTGTGATTTCTCTGTTCAAGTGGCGTGTAAAGAAAACGTCTTCTTGTTCTATCAATGTTATTTTGCCTCTCATTTGAAAAGCGTTGCAGTTTCTGAACAGATTGACAAAAATTCCCAACCTCATAACAAAAGCTGAACTTTTGCTGCAAATTACAGAAGAGTTGGCAACTTCCAGTTTGCTACCTCAGCTGGTAAACAGAGTCATAAATCTACAACTTGGGCTAATTATCATAACAACAGCTGGCACTTGCGTACACATGGCAGACTGATGAGTTTAGCAATGCATGGCAGCGCCGCCCCCAGATATAACTGTTGTTATGGACACGGTGGCCAGACATGGATTGTGCAGTGATTAACTCTGATGTCTAGCATGAAAAAAAATCAAGAAAATGCAGGTGTTTTGAAACGGCGGCCAAAAGCCATCATATATTATGCTCACAGGCACGAAAACAGTTGCGATCAAGAATATAAGGAAATGAGAATTTCACCGTTGGATGGTCTTACACTGTTAATCTGTACATTATCTGTGATGTTAGGCAAATCATTTATTTTGTAATGCAGCAGATTATCTTTACTTATCCAGCTTTTTGGACGTCATTGACTTCCTACGCTTTTCAAAGAGTTTGCCTGGACTTTTCGCAGTCAGATTATACAGACTGTGTGACAGAGGCAAAGATAAAAACGATGCGAGTGACTTTCCAGCTGAGAAACAGTGAGTCACACCTGTATTGAACACACGTCTTGTGGCAACCGCAATGCGGTCTGGTCTATTGAGGTTACTGTCACTGAAGGAACTGGCATCCCTCTTCTAAAGTGGATTTCTGCCTTTGAGATTGTTCAACGTGGGTGCAAAATGGCTTTTCTGGAGAGCGACACATGGTCTGAGGGACTGACACCAAAACCTGACATTTATTTGATGTACTGCATTAAATGTCTCAAAATGTTCTTCCTTTGAAAAAACCTGTCCAGAGAGTGAGGAAAAAAATAGGCACCAAGCTAAAATGCACCCAGGAGTGACAGCAAGGGCGTTTTTAGAGTGACATTTTATTCCAAAATAAAATGAGCATCATTTTCAAACACTGACAGATCCCTGCATTTGCCTATTTTTTAAATAATATGTTGACTAAATCATGGCATTCATACAGCCTCCCAAACCCTATACAGGAGGTAAAGCTTCATGTACATCAGGTTTGTTTGGACCGGCTTCAAACTCTCAAGTGTGCACTCTTTTAGAATTGTTTCAGCAGGAAAGAACAACGGTAGCTAAGTTCTAGTTGCTGTCCTCTTCCCAGTAGTGCAGTTTGTCAGGAATGGGAACATAATCGTAGTGACTGCAGGACATGGCCCATAAACAAAAATGTTATGAGTACAGCAAGACTCTGGTTGACAGCAGTTTCTCATACTTGAAAAAATATTTCAAAAAAGCCTCAACATACAATACATTTTCAATATAAAATATCATCTTCTTGCAATTAAGAATGTGCGCTTTAAATGCCAATGCTGATTCAAGATTTTCCCCCACTTTACTTGCAGAAGTGTTTCTGCTTTGAAAAGGTCAGAATGAAACAAGTTAATTATCCCTCTCTTTATGTGCATGTCATAACTGACATTCTGGAAGCTACTGAAAGGTAAAGAAAACAGTGCAATGCTCATACAGCACTTTGACAGATAAGGAAGTCATCTTAATGAGCACAGCACACACACTTTAACATGATGCACAGGATTAACAATCATCACTGACTGATTTATACATACATTCAATATTTGAAGTGTGTGGTGGTTTTCCCCCGAAAGCAAAACCGTCAAAAAATATCAAAATCCAATCGAGGATCATGGACCAAAGATCTTCTCCTTTATGTCTTTTTGATTTGAGGTGTAATAATCCTTACTACTTGTGTGTAGTGATATCTATGCAACAAGGAGTGACTAATTCATGATGTACATGTTTTTACCTCTGGCCAATTGCAATTTCTATAGCATGTAATATATCAAATTCAAGTGATGAAGTGTCCAGATCAGCAAAATACTCAGTTGGGCAGTTTATGGGCAAGTAATTTGAATAATGTTATCAAATGCTCATTACTTATCACTAATTGAAAAAGTAATTGCATTCATTTAAAGCATAAGTAATTAGTTCTATTAATCATCCCATTACTTTTTCGTAAGTCCAAGCTCCATCAGGGGTGTCCTCCAACAACTCATAGCCCCACATGTTACGTCTTCTATTGCATCCTGCATGCAGAATTAGAAAATCAGACATTGTGGTTTAACATGCAGACAGATTACAGTTTGATGCTGTTTTCTGACTATCAACAGTTAGACTAGCTCAGTGCCTGCAGGCAGCACCGGGACAATTATGTGGTAAAGTTCATACACCTTGCACACCGGAGCAAAACCCAGAGTGATACCTGAATGTAGAGTTACCAGCCTGCTAGCTACCCTCCTAAAAAAGACAAGCAAACAAGAAAAACAACTTAAATAATTCTCCTCTTTTGGTGGAGCCCAGTCCACAGACACAAAATAGATGTCAACTCTCCCATCAAACTCCTGCTAGGAATGGAGATCTCTGAATTGCAATGTAATTACTACATTTCAAATTGGAATCACTTACACTGCTTGTTAGAGTAAGAAGATTACTTTTAAGTAATGAATTACTGCCTAACGCTGCCTTTAGATAATACAATGACAAATATCCTATTTTCTCAGGTTGTGTTACGGAGTGTGTAAATGTTTAATGTTTCTATGCATGTGTGTTTGAGCATTTATTCCCTTGAGTGTTTTGTTGCCACCAGCACACACAGGCAGTGTTAAACTCACTGCCTGGCCTTGCGGGTGTTGTGCTGCAATGAGACTTCATCAAAGCAAGTGATTCTGATTTAGTGGTTATCTGCAGAATGCATCACTCTCCTAGTCTCATTTAATATCCCAAACCACAACTCTGGTCCAACCTTCAGCTTCCACGGAGCAGTTTGTGTTTTTATTTGTCCTAGCTCCTGGGCAGCCTCACAGGCATCATCCTACAACTTCCATCTGACTTGAAGAGCAAAGATAGGCAGGAATACATGTTTTTAGACCAGTCAACACCCAAATCTGCCGGCCTGTATGGTACTTTATGGACAACTTGCTAATTTCATGACTCCATATTAAGTTGCAGCTTATTTACATGGTAAAAAGCATCTTTGAAATTACACAGTAGATGAGTAATTGATAATAAAGGTTGTATTATTTCCTAAAATATATGGAAAAGGCAGTCATGAAATATTTATCTGGATGTATTGAAATGTCAGGTAATGGCCACAACATTGGACAAATCTGCGAGGTATTCGAAATATGAGGTTTATGCATAAAGGTAAAGGGTGTGACCACCAAGGCATCACATCTGTGGCTTTATTTATTTGTTCTAACATGAATCAGCAACATTGTTTTGGCCTGTTTTTTTTCTTTGACATGGAGGTTTCAAAGGCAAATGTCATTGTGAAGGGAGCCAGGTTTTAATGTTCTGAGGGAGTTGGTCACTTTAAATACATCAAAGGACTATCAAATTACAACTGGAGTGAAAACTAAATCCCTATTATTTGTGCTACTGCTTGCAACTATTGGAGTCGCTGTCCTTTCAAATTTAGGCACCACAAAAACATTTCATTGTATATATTCGCTTTGTCATACGTGCTCACTCAGCTAAATGCCTATCTTGAGTCAAAGCCTAAGGTTAAGTGTGGTACTGCTGGTGCACTCTTCTGTGTTGTGATAGGCTGTGCTTACAAGCCACCAACAGAACCTTTACCTCTCACAAGTTATAATACACCGACTCCTATATTTTCTCCCTTTTCATTTGCTGGCACTTTGAAAACTAAAAGCAGCTGATTTTTATTGGAAAGGTGAAGAGGTTGCTGCTGTCCAAGGACCTACTGTACAAACAGAGTTCCAACTGATTAATATTTGATTGATATTCCACATGGATCTGCTCTAGGGCCTCTCTTTTTAGCTTGTTCATCAATGATTTAAAGATTATTAAGAAACCACAATGTTTTTCGACAAATGATACTGTTGAATATTCTGTGTGTCTGGATAGGAGCTTCAAGTTATATGTCTTGATTTTAGATTAAACTTTCTTTGAAGCTCTTTCAAGAAGAAAAAAAAATCTGTTTAATTTAGGTCTCCCAATTTCAGACACCTTCAGATACTGATCAAACAGGTGTGAGACCACAAGTCCAGGTTTCTCCAATTAAATGAAGACAATGAGACAACATAGGCAGCAAAATCATTCTCTTTGTGAGAATTGTCTATTAATTCTTTGGTCTATTAAATACAGGTGTGTTCATTTTATCCACTTTTACCTGAAGTTCGGTCATGTCCACATAAAATAAAAGTAGACTGTCTTTTTCTCCTTTTTACACATATAATTTGTTGTATTGACCTCATACAACCATTCATAACCAGAGCTCACTGAACTCTGCGCTGTGGCCCGTTAACAATAGCTGCCAGTGCTGTTTGAAAGACATACTGCGACAGTGGAAAAAGAGAAAAGTGAGGGCAAGGATGTTTTGTCTCATCTGAACCTCCCGCTGTAGCTGAAAGCCATTATTCTGCTATGAACAGAGTCATGAGAGAGCGAGCCCCAGCAGACCTCCAATCAGTAGACCACCAGTCTCGTAATGGAATGTGGATAAAATAACGAGTAAATAGAAAGAGAGTGATGAATGTGTCCATTCAATGCTGGAGTAAAAGTACTCTGACAAGTACAATTCACTCAAAAAAATTTAAGTACATGTAACAAAACTACTAACTCGTTACTACCCACCTTTATGTGCAGCTGCCAATGTGTCTTTTCTTATTTCTTTGTGTGCTCAGCCCACTCCTCTACTCCCTGTTCATGCAAGAATGTCTGGCCCCCTACATCTCCAACACCATCATTAAATTTGCTGGCGACCCAAGTGCGATCACCGGCGACTGTGAGAAGGCCTACAGGGAGGAGGTCAGAGCCCTAATGACTTAGAGCCAAAACAAAAACCACCATCTCTGCGTCAGCTAATCAAAGGAGCTGATTGTGGATTATGGGAAGAGAACAACACCATCTGCATCAATGGGACCACAGTGGAGAGAATCAACAGCTTCAGGTTCCTCCAGGTTTTACATCAAGCAAGGACATGACCTGACCTCAGTAGCATTAAGTCATCACGCAGACACCATCACAAGGACAGTGAGACAATAGCTCCTCTTCCTCCATGGGCTGAGAAGCGTCAACATGGACTCCAGGATACTCTACAACTTCTGCTTGCAACTTACTTCCTGTATACCAGCTCCACCTGCCTGCAACAATGACTGTACCAGACAATACAATATCAACAGGCTACAACAGTACAAACCCTAGGAGAGAATGGCCAGTGTGTTTTACAGAATCGATTTGTAATAGTTTCTAGCATTACCTGCCTCAGAAACTACTGTTGTGTCGTCTTTGGCAGGCTGAAAGAAATATTAGGACATCAACATATCTATGTTATCAATTCAGTCAACCTATTTGACCTGGACTGACAGAAAGTGCCTGATGATCCTGTCAACACACTTACCTTTTGTTGTTGATGCTGCAGGCAAGCTTAGGGCATTAAGTGGCACATCAAACTGTTTTGACACACGCTGACCATCTCCCAGCTTCAGCTTAAATTGTGCTGCTCATACACATTCTTTTTCCCCAAAGGTGGAAGATAGAAAATGGGTTTATAATTGCGTTGGTTTATTTCCAGACTCACAATTTCACACTGATGTTTAAAAGTCACGCAGCCACACATCCATCATAGAAACAGAAAGTACAAAGTAGTTACCGATAATACTGTAGCCGCTGTAATGCTATAGAAGTATAACATAAACATAAAGTATGACATTTGTGACAACCGCTCCACCTGGGCACTAGGTGTACCTGTTTTTTCTTTTGCTTTGTCTTTGTCTTTGGCAGGTGCTGAGCTGGAGGGTTGCCATTGGCTGAGCTGCACCTGGGCCTGACACTCTACCTTTCAAAAAGCAGTTCCCAACTAGTTGCTGTCTGTCTGTCTCTGGCTCTCTTTTCACTCCCTACTTTGGGCCTCTTTTTTTTTCAGCTGATCTGGGGACAGCATGCTTTCTTGTTTTTCGTTATGCTTTCTTATTTATTCTCATATTTGATAAGGACAATGAGTGCGGTGGCCATTCATGACATGGCCGTTTGGGGTGCATGCCAGTTCGGATCGGGCCGTCTGCTTGGCTCCAGGTATTTGCTACTTTGTCCGATCGGAAAACGTGACCGGTCAGAGAGAACTGTTCGGCCCCCCACAGTGCTGTTTTTTGACAACCACTCATCCAATCAATTCACACTCGACACTGCACTCCTTTGTGTCCTCAGCTATATACCCACCAAGTGTGAAGGAGATTGGATGAACAGTTGTTGATAAAAGAACAGACATACAGACAGTCAGACGGACAGACAGACAGACAGAGATTCCTTCCAATATAGTTAGATGATGTTGTCTTTGCTGATTACTGTTTTCCTTTCCTCTCATCCGTCATCAGGGCGGATATTTTCTTGCTCTCTGGGTTGGAACAGACACTGACCAATGACTCATGGAGCAGGGAAGCACAGTCGATGCCAGACTTCACTCCATCACAAATATCTCTTATATTTGTCCAGTCAAACCAATAATGTAATGCACCACTGTGCAAATTCTGTCCTTTCCACAGCATCAAGATATTCTTATTATTAAAAGGTGTTATATTGGCAGATACTGATAAAAATGCAATGCTTTGTGATTTGAATCCTTTGTTGCCTGGTTTTTCATTGTGCTTGACCTAAATGCATATTATTGGTTTCATATTTTGTTTTTCCTCACGTTGACTTCTACAGTCGTTTTTCACATTAAATCATGTACACAGACAGCATTCCATTTTTCATTGAGCACCGGCTTTGATGTTGTAGTTTCTATGAATAAATGAACCAAATCATCCTGTGATATACATATATGCTCTCTCTTTGAGCTTCATATTGTATCTTCTTTCGGCATCATTCATGAGAGGACAAGGGGAAAATGTGAAAAGAGACATAAAGGTCTCGCTAACATTATAAGACTGCTGTGTGCGTATGTACCACAGTTGACTAGGTTAAGACTTTGGACATACTGTATTTATGCCAGGGAAAAGGCTGTATGAAAGATAGAAAACAAAAATGGCTCCTCAGTAAGTGCATCCAAGCTTGAGACTGTCTGACTGGGCTGCTTATTCATACACAGAAGTAGCTTAACCTCCTCATATGAACCTTGAAATAAATTGCTCCTCCAAGTGTAACCAATGTGCTCTCAACTTTCAGAATGGTTATGACTGTTCTCAGAAAGGGTACAGCAAATAAGGTGTACCTCTGTCGTCTGCACAGGCAGCCTCCTTGCTTTAAAATAAAAGCTTAAAAGGCAATATTCTCAAAGGATTATGAAGCCATATGTACAGTGGGGATGCTATTCGAGCTAAGTAACTGACCTTGTATGCTAAGCTCTACTGCGTTTAACTATTTTACAGCTATAATGTGGCTTGAGGTTCCCAGAAGTTCTCACCAACAGAGACTATCTAAGGCCTATTCATATTACCCTTGACCACTGGATATGAAATATATTTCTTTCTTTGAGCTTACACCTTATTATTACTGGTAGTGCTTATATTATAATATATTACCATCTACTTACTGTATCACTGCTACTACATTTTCTTCATTTAAATAAGAGTGTTCCTATTACACACAAATAAAATCAAGAAGACCAAATAATTAATGCGAGGGCAAACAAGACATTTTAGATGTTTTATTGTGAAAAATCATCCGGTTGTACAGTAAGCGCTTGTCCTGTAATAGTCCTTCCATTGTTCTACAGAGGTCAGACAGTCACCGTTCTCGCAGCTATCTAGCTAATGACATGTCAATCACACATCAAGGGCAACGCCCAAAGTGGAGCAGTATTTCATACTTGGAACATTTTTCATCTGGGACTTAACCACTTTTTAAAAACCAGCGCCTGGACCAGGAAATAAAAATGTTTAACTTTAAGCAATTAGCAGTTATTGATGGCTGTCACAGTCACTGGTTGTCCTCTCTAATTGACTGGTTGCCAAACCTCAAGAGGACAGATCTTACCTAATATGAACCAGTCAGAAGGCAGACACTGTAGGAGATACAGAATAGAAAACAAATCAAGAGTTTAGTAGAGACATGCAGCTGATAGCGTAACTGTTGACCGTAATGGACAATGACAAATAAACCTCATCCTTTTAAGTATGTTGGTTTTGTTTCTGTCTGCCTCTATTTGGTAAATTAAATGAAGTGAGGCCAGCTCATGGTTGGCAACCCAAGAAGTCCGCAGATAATCACCACCGGTGAAGTTCACCAGGTTTCAGGTAAGGCCTGTGTCCTTTCTTATTGGTGGCAACCAAGGCGTTCAGTATATGTTGGCTGGTAGTACCTGGTATAGCCATAACAATTTAAATCCCCTAAACCTAACAGCAAGAACAATGATAATTTTGTCAGTAGAACTTGTACTGTGGCAATGGCAACGCTAAGATCCGATGACAACACCGCCAACACAATTAACATTTATTTGCTGCCAAGTTTCCCAAAGCTTCAGTATTGCAGAGTAATTAAAAGCTGTCAAGTTATCATCACTCACTGTTATCCAGTGACTTGACACAGGTCCTTCAAAGTGGTTGTGAAAAGGGCAAATAGAATACTGAATTTCTCCCCAGATTGGTTGTTGTGTCATGTTTTATTTCCACTAGCATGCTGCTTCTTCTTTACGCTTTCACGCTACATTGTTGTTGGATTAATTGGTGCAGTGATGGGTGGAGTAATGGTAGAAAAACAATTGTGATGGAAGCCTCTGCAGACTCGCCAGATGACAACGTAGACAGAGTGCTCATTATCTGGGCAATCATGTTCATGGTTCTGCAACAGCACCTTCACATCAGTGAAACACTCATTCGGAGTGAAGACTTGGAACAGTGGAGGATGGAAAAATGAAGGTGGGGCTTTTTGTTTTATTTTACGAAATATATTTATAATGAGTTGCAGTTTGTTTGACATACCTGCATACATTACCCCAATCAAATAAAACAGCCTTGCAATATTCCTTTTTTCTTGGCAAAGAAGTGTTGAGAAGTGTGGATTTTCTTTAATACTACTGTAATGGACTGTGGGAGAGTGAGAGAGAAGAAAAGCCGAGGCAGTGCGTGAACTGTGTCCTAAAACTGTAATATCATATTTTTTTGATATTATAAACATGTTTTTGTTGCTAAAATTCAATCACATCAGCCCGATGATGTGTCAGGCTATATGACCAAAACTCAACCACAGTAAAATGCAGCACAGACATATCACAACCTGTTTGTCTTACTACAAATGTATGCTGATGATACAGTTGTATGTACATTGGATATTCAAAAAACTGCTTTATCTGCTTTATTGAAAAGGCTCAAATAAACTTGAGTTTGGACTACATATAGTTAACACAGCTGTTTTAATAATTACATGTTTTTTAATTAATAAACCGTCCAATGGAACCATTATTACATCCATCTGCTGTAGAGGACCTTATAACACTACAATCTCTTTACTTTGCTATTGATAATAGCATGTGTTCGGTTACAAGGGTCCAATCCCATGTTTTTTTTATTGGCATGAGTTATATATTTGTCATCATTCCTGTTAAAAAATTATGTATTTCAAAAAGTGCTTCAACCACAGTATTTTAAAATGTCAAAGCACAAAGATATTGCACAAAGAGATTCCCTGTTTCCTCCAGTAATCGATGTGCCATGATACAGACATAAAAAATGTATGTATTGAGTGAGTCATTTGTGCTGAAATTTCATTTTTTCCCCTCGATGGATCACAGAGACTCTGGCCATATCCAGCAAATACTTTGATGCTCAGCAACTATTTGCAGCTCACCTCACTAACGGACTCACATTTCATAATATTTTCTTCAACCCTCTTTTCTGTTACTCTTTTTCAAACAATATTTTGGTCCTCTTTATTCTTTGTGTTCCTAATCCTTTGCTTTGTTCCTACTCTTATGATCGCTCACTTATTCTTCTTAGTCCTCCCCTCATTCTCTCTCTCTCTCTCTCTCTCTCTGTTCACTAAGCTTTTAGAATGAGGGGGCGAGAAACCCCAAAACATGAATCATTAAAAGATGTGAAGAGAAAAATAGATCACTGCAGATGCACCTGCAAAAATAACAGCGTGCAATGAAGGGAGAGGGAGATGGGGACAGAGAAAGAGGGGGAGGGTAGCATTTGGCTTCTCCTCTCCTTTCCTCATAAGACAAAGGATCTGTCCTGTGCTTAGCTGGAGCGATTCTGTCTTTACAAGTGTAGTAGGCTTTTACCAGCAAGCTCGCACAAAATAAGCTGCTGATTATTCAAGTTACATTACCTTATCAGCACTGTTTGTGGGTGTAGACACATTGGCATAAGATGGTAAAGAAAAAGCAAAATAAGGTTAGAAATGATCTACTTTTATGAAAGAAACAATTGATGATGCTTTTGGCACATATACTTTCTTTGGTGAGCTAGAACATTTTACTCTTAGACAGTGCTTGGAGCATCGTTTTCGTGCAGGGTTTAATTGCAATTGCAAACAACAATGAAGTATGTGCCAGAGTAGTTTACAGGTTCAATGCACAAATGTCACAAGTTGCTCAACAACAGTGAGGTATAGAGTGCTGCTGCATGCTCTTCTACCAGTCCCTTATAACTATGAATTTTGTAATTTTTGTGGAGCCAATCACTAATCAGTATGCCCTTTATGAACCCAATTAGCTGCACCTGTCACAGTGTGCTACTGATGCCTGCTTCCAACTACCCATCACTGCCAGTATTCACAATACAAGGGGGCGGATATGGGTAAATAAAGGTCATATTCTGCCAATACATTATTTAGTGTTTCCAAAATAACTTTTGCATTCAGTTTTTCATCACCCAGTGGAATTGTATGTAACAGTATTAGAACAAACAAGTATAGCAAGGTGGATTGCAACATACCTGCACACCTGAACACAGTTCAAAAGTATGCCTCTAATAATAAAGTTAGAACCTCAACAAAAGGTACTATCTGCTGAGATGAATCAGTATTGGCCAGTTGTCAATACAACACTTTGGTCCAGAATAAAATATTTAAAAAATTATTTGAAGGATTGCCAAGAAATTTTGAATAGATATCAGTGGTTCCCAGAGGATGAATCTCGTGCTCTTTGGTGAGCACCTACTGTGTCATATCAACAGGAGGTCTGCATTTGTAAACCTCCTGTTGGAAATGTTTGGATGTTATGCCGTTGAATGTGGTACAAACATTTGTGAAATAAATTTGGCAGAACCAAGGTTTTCATGTGGTTGTAAAATAGCACACTAAACTAGGATTGTGACAATGGTCATTATATACATTATATATACAGTGGGGCAAAAAAGTATTTAGTCAGCCACCAATTGTGCAAGTTCTCCCACTTAAAAAGATGAGAGAGGCCTGTAAATTTCATCATAGGCATACCTCAACTATGAGAGACAAAATGTTCTCTCATAGTCAAAATGTTATATACCCTTTGTTGGCAATGACAGAGGTCAAACGTTTTCTGTAAGTCTTCACAAGGTTTTCACACACTGTTGCTGGTATTTTGGCCCATTCCTCCATGCAGATCTCCTCTAGAGCAGTGATGTTTTGGGGCTGTCGCTGGGCAACACGGACTTTCAACTCCCTCCAAAGATTTTCTATGGGGTTGAGATCAGGAGACTGGCTAGGCCACTCCAGGACCTTGAAATGCTTCTTACGAAGCCACTCCTTCGTTGCCCGGGCGATGTGTTTGGGATCATTGTCATGCTGAAAGACCCAGCCACGTTTCATCTTCAATGCCCTTGCTGATGGAAGGAGGTTTTCACTCAAAATCTCACGATACATGGCCCCATTCATTCTTTCCTTTACACGGATCAGTCGTCCTGGTCCCTTTGCAGAAAAACAGCCCCAAAGCATGATGTTTCCACCCCCATGCTTCACAGTAGGTATGGTGTTCTTTGGATGCAACTCAGCATTCTTTCTCCTCCAAACACGACAAGTTGAGTTTTTACCAAAAAGTTCTATTTTGGTTTCATCTGACCATATGACATTCTCCCAATCCTCTTCTGGATCATCCAAATGCTCTCT